>NC_047673.1:2410000-3147500 GCF_011762505.2 Arvicanthis niloticus
AAAAAAACAAACCCATAGCTATAGATACATATCTCATAAGGCTCATTTTATATAAACATCCACATTATATAAACACTACAACTCAGTAGAAGGAAAGGCTTATCCTCATTTACTATTGGTAAAAGATTGAGACTAGGCTTTTTCTAAAGAAGGTCAATAAATGTTCAACAACTATATAAATAAATACTCAACCTGACTAATTATCAAAAATATGCTGATTAACCTAATGTGAGATGTCAGTTCATCTTTAGGACAGCTATTATGAAAAGAAGTAGAAGATTCATGTGCATGAGAAAGTAAAATTCTTGTGTATTGTGTACAGGATCAGAAATTAGTGCCGGGCGGTGGTGGAGCATGCCTTTAATCCCAGCACTTGGGAAGCAGAGGCAGGCGGATTTCTGAGTTCGAGGCCAGCCTGGTCTACAGAGTGAGTTCCAGGACAGCCAAGGCTACACAGAGAAACCCTGTCTCGAAAAACAAAAAAAAACTAAACAAAACAAAAAAAGAAATTAGTATAGTCATTAAGGAAACAGTGTGAAGGTTCCTCATGAAACTAGAAACAGAATTACTTTATGATACAATACCACTACTGAGCATGTATCCAAAGAGAATTAAAACTCAGGATGTGGAAGATATATCTATCCTTCCAGCTCCTTTCAGTATGATTCATGACAGCCAAGATACAGAATCAGCTTTAGTGCCTGTGAAAGGATGAACAGACAAAGAACATATGGCTAGATGGAAAATAGAGTACACTCAGGATACAGAACCTACACATTACTTGTGTTATTATTGATCCTTTAGTTCTATTTCAAGTAAAAACAAAAAACAAAGTTAAAAAAAAAAAATGAAATGAACCGATAGACTGAATCAAATGCATTGTTCTAGAAAGAGACTAGTTTTATTAAAGATCCATTTTGTCAATTGAATTATTAAATCTATGTAATAATGTATGGTAAATATTATTCTTAATTCAATCTGTGAAAACTAAGTCTGAAGAAGATGACATATTGTACACAGGTTTCCTCCTGGAGGAGATATTTTTCTCCCTCTTACAGAGACAACCTACCATCTTCTATATGGACCAGAGCTTGGTAGATGGAACAACCATGTGCTCTTAGCTAGCACTGCTCAGCAGGAGGTCTCCAAGCTGGAATGATTGAGTCTGCCTTTTTGCATGTGGTAAATTTTGTGGGATGGCTGTGGTCCAGAGTAGCCTGGAATAAATAGGGATGTCTGGTTAGTTGTAGGGGGATGAATTATCGGTGCCACCATAGAGACACAGTCTTATTTTCCGTTGACATTTTATTGGAAAGGGCTGAGCTACATAAACCCCTTATCTGTGACCTCCCAAGTCAGTCTCACTGTTGGCTGTATATTACATATTGTGCTTTCCTTGATCCTTCCACAAGTGGCAGGAACAGAACTGACACAAAGCACAGGTTGTCTGATTCTAGGCACAAGGATCTTCAAACCTTGAGCTGTGATCTTAGAGCTAATTATTCTGTAAAAGACCTGAAAAGAACACCAATGATATCAAATTTTATTCTGTATCCAGTTGCCAGTTATATGCAACTCCAGTTTTCATTCCATCATTAAGAATCTTACTCCATATTCCTATGCCATGTTCAGTTGAGAGCCCTGGGAGGTCTGCCTCTTTATGAAGGGGAAGAGCAGAAGAATGAATCTGGGAGAGAGGCAAGGTGACAGTGGGATGGGTAACTTGGAGTTGTGATGGGAGGGGAGGCTGAGCTTAGAATGTATTGTATGAGGGGAGAATGAATAAAAAATGGAAAGATAAATGGTGGATGTCAAAAATTCTTGGTGATTACAGGTGAACATTGTGACTGTCTTCAAATCACTTTCTTTTCTGATTTCTCCAGAAATCAGAAATCTTCTCACAACCAAAATCTACCCTATGAATTGGTATGTGGAGGATAATTCAAGAATATTTTGGTAAATATGGCAGATAGATAGATAGATAGATAGATAGATAGATAGATAGATAGATAGGCAGGCAGGCAGGCAGACAGACAGACAGACAGACAGACAGACAGAAAGAAAGAAAGAAAGAAAGAAAGAAAGAAAGAAAGACATACAGACAGATAATCTAGGCCAAGGGGTTTTTGAAGGCTTACCATTTGGCCTGTGAAGTCTAAAAGAAGATGGATTACAAGTTCCCTCTCCACACTGTAGGGCAGAAAGACAAGACATCGAGTGAGGGAAGGGGTTGCCATCCCACAGTCAAAAACTCTGACCCAAAATTATTCCTGTCTGAAAGAACTACAAGGATAGAAATGGAGAGGAGCCTGAGGAAAAGAAAGAAGGGCCAGCTACAGAACCAAAGTTGGATTCAGCTCAAGGGGATGTGCCAAGGCCTGACACTATTACTGAGGCTATGGAGCACTCACAAAAAGGGATCTATTATGACTGCCCTCTGGAAGACCCAGCAAGCAGCTTAAAAGGTCAGATGCAGATATTTCTACTCAACCAATGGACAGAAGCTGGTGACCCCTGTGGTTTTAATAGGCATAAGCTGCAAGAAGCTGAGGAGGAAGTTGACTCTGTAGAAGGACCAGAAGTCTCAACTATTGTGGACCCCTGAGACCTGTCAGACACTGGACCACCAACCAGGTAGCATACACCAGCTGATATGAAGCCCCCAATACATATACAGCAGAAGACTGCTAGTTCCGGGTTCAGTCAGAGAAGAGACACTGAACCTTCAAGACACTGGAGGCCACAGGGAGTGGGGATATCTGGTGGGGTGAGGGGTAAGAGTAGTGGGGGAGGAGGTATGAGATGTGTCAGAGGGTACACTAAAATCTAAAGTGTAAAAAAAGATTAAATAAAAATTTAAAAAGTAAGAGTTCAGATATATAAAAAAAGAAGATGAATTACAAAATTCAGTAAAGTAAGAAGTAAAAATCAAAGTTATTTTGGGAGAACAAATCATCAGTTTCATTATGTGAACATTTTATAACCACTTCCTATAGATAAATATTAACAAAATATTATTCAATTGTTTTCTTTGCCTATCAAAAGTCAAGAATTTTAAAGACAATTGGAAGAAGAGGGAAGAGTGGTACACATTTGGCAATAGTTGTTATAATTGCATGTTGGAAGAATTTGGATGTGCATGGTTTTAAATTAATTTCCCTTTTAAAGTACATCTAACAGAAATGAAAAGTATGTAGAGACTTGCATGTTTCTATATAGAAACCATTACTGATTTCTGCTGTTCAGCTATTTAAGCTCTGAAGAATACATACATGCCATACAATGGGATAGGCTTTTAGAATTCTCTGTAGAGTAGTAGTTTTTTACTATCAGGAAATAGTTATACTAATCTGGCAAGTTAAAAACAAGCAGAGCCATGACACAAAACACTGTTTACTGATAAACTCTAAAAAAAGCAAAGCAACATACAGTCAAAAAGAAAAAAAAAGAAAAGAAAAAAGAAAAGAAAAATTATTAGCACAATTATTAGCAAAATTCTTTCCATGGCATTTCAAAAACATTTTTTTCTTTCACCTATCTGAGTTACCTAAACAGTGTTCATTCATTTTTACAATTCAGATAATAAACAATATACTTTCTCCTTGAAGTTTTGTGGATGTCACTTCCAGTTTCAGGTCAATGACAACTCAAACATATTTGTTTCTTCCTCACAGACACGTAGTTTGATGAACTCACTTTCTCGGAATGCCACTAGGCAACCCATCTGTACTGTGGTATACCCATATATGTGTCTCTGGATACATATGTCTTTGGGTTTCTAAGTCTTTGATGCTGATTTTTCCTACAAGACAATCAGCATGCCTGGAGGTGAAGAACTCAGTGCTGATGATGTGAGAATCAGGCAAGGAATTAACAACACTGGCATCCTTGCTGAGACCAGGAAATTGTCACATAGCACTGCTACTGCTTGATCTACATCTGTATCTCATTTCACATGAGGAAGAGAACAGATCTCTCCTTATGCAAATCACCTGGACTAGTATCTTTTCTAGGAATTCAGTGAAATTTTAAGTTATACAGAGAAAGAGAGAGAAAACACTAATTATCACTTTGCAAAGGATAATGAATAGCATATCTGTAAGTCTGGCAGTCCCAGGAATCCAGAGAGAAATGATATGAGGATTCGGGAAGAACTCCAGGCAAGTGACTCTGCTTAACCTTAACACATTTCAGTACTTTTTGCACCAAAGAGTACTTGATGGACACACACTAATGTTCTTTCCAATCTCAACTTCAAGGTGTGAAGAATAGATACTGTGGGTAGTGTGAGAGTTTCTCCAGGCAGGAAGTTAGGCACGGCAGCTGTGACTACAGTGGTTCATTAAAGGCCTTCTACATGGTTTCTCACTGCACAGCCCCAATGACACAAAAAAGTGCTTGGGATTCCAAAACGACTTTATTGGCATGATGGATTATGGTTGAATCTGGATGTGCACCCCTGTGAAACCCAGAGCAGACCTGAGTTAAATAGGGAGGGAGAGAGGGGGAGGGGCTGGGGAAGAATGCTTAATTGGCTCCACCCTCTGGCCTTCACTTACCTCATTAGTATGTAAATCTCTCTAGGGCCTGAGGCCTGCTCCTTGTGACTGATGGTCATAAACCTCTCTGTGGGAGGGGCTGTGGAAGGCTGAAGCTAAATGAAAAGAACCAGGTCCAGGAGCAGAGCCGAACTCCTGCCATCCAATAAGGGTCCAGGGATCCAGCCTTATGCTCAACCAAGCACCCAGCTGCTTCTCACAGCCCACAGCCCCACAGATACTGTACTAGTTTCCCTTAATAGCTGACTATCAAATTCTGTGCAATTGGATATATTTATCTTTCAGCAAGAATGATTGAAAATAAAAATTTTCATGTAGTAAGACAGTATATGTCAAGTGCCTTCAACGTAGCATATATATGACCAAGCGAATTTTCAGATTAAAAATAGGGCTATAAATAGATACTGACAGGAAGAAAAGGGACAAAATTGACCCCTGAGTGTGAATCTGCTGTGGGAAAATCAAGGATCAGAAGCACAGAGAGATTTTGGGTTTTTCCTCTAGTCACTGATTCTCTATATAAGACTCCTGCCCAAGTCATTTCAAAAGCAATTCCTACTCCAGAATGTCCATGTACTCTTTTTGACCTTATTATGGTATTAAAACTAACTTTCAGCAGTGTCTATGTTCAAAGGAAGACGAGGGAAAAGCACTCCCCTCTAGACATTATACCACTGAAATGCATGCCCTTTTTAAAATGATTGTTCATGAACCATAACCAAATAGAACCTCTCCATTCTGGAAATGATCAGATAGATTCAAAAAGAATATTTGAAGCTGTGCCAAGCCAGCACATCGTTGCAATTATAAAAGCAAAAACCACACCCCAAACAGCCAGACATGCCCCCTCCCATTATAGCACAGCTGCCTCCCACAGGGAGCCTGATTTAGCACAAGATAAAAACTCTCAGCATACTCTGCATTACATCAGTTTGGTGACATTTCCCAGTGGCAAAATCCCAGGTAAATAATTAAAAATGACTTGGAAGTCATTATGCTGTGATTACCATTTTCCTGAAACTGGATTGTTCATTGGTAACTGCAATGATGTGTCAGAAATCAACAAAATGGAACATAATTCACTCAAACATGAATTCATGGGTCAAATATCTTCTGATAAAATACTGCATTTGGTAGACAGGATTAAAATGATATGTTGAGAGTCCCCTTTGAATTCTGTTTTAACCCTTTGATTTTTCTCCTTTAAATAGTCATGAACTTTAATCACCATCATTATTGATCCTATGGTGTGAAATGCTCTGTTTCTACTCCAGTTTCTCTTGGTTCAGAACATCTATGCCGTGAAGTACCTAAACGGAGCTTTGACTTTCTATCTATGCATTAATCAACTATAGTGCTCTGTCTATTGTGCAGAGATAAAATAGAAAGATATTGAAATAAAACAAACAAACAAACAAAAAAAAAAACAAAGTCAGGAAGGGTTTTCAAGGTGTTTTAGAAAGCATCATGTTGCAGCCTGTTTAAAAAATAGCCTTTTCTACTTCTAGATAGATAACATGATTTTAAAATGGCGTTTGTTGTAGGTTCTTGACATTTATGCACTTTGCATTTTGCCTTCAAGAGTTAAAAGAAAGGCTACAGTCTAATTCTGCTGTCCTAGCCCTTAGGAGATTTCACTCAGTTGAGGCCAGTCTGGACTACAGGATGAGATGCTTTGTCTAAATAAAATCACAAACATGTAAAAGACACATTATTGGGGTGTGTTTTGTGCACTGTATATTCAAATGCTAACTACTGTACCCAGGAAATCTGGTTGAAGTCTGGACTTTAGTATTGTCATTATTCTGAATCATTTCCTGACTCAGTGTTTTGTAAAACATTGTTCTCTGTCGGCTTCAAATTGGTGTGAATAAAGAGATGCCCAGCCAATAGCTGTGCAGGAGAGGAAAAGTTTGCACTTCAGAGCCCAGAGAGCCAGTGGGGATTCTCAGGACAACCCTGGGAGTCGCAGAAAAATGGACAGGAAAGAAGAAGGAGGTGCCAGGATAGGAGTAAGATGGCAGGTAACCCCAGTATCTGGGGAGTGGTTCAGGCCAGCATAGTCTGGTTAGAATAAATCAGAATCTTCCCAGCACATATTAATAAACATAAAGGTCTCTGTATCATTATGTCAGAGAAAGGGAAAGTATAGAGAGTTTTACCATAATTTTGCACCACATAATAATCTAAACATTTGTCCTGGGAGGTGCTGGAAAAAGTTCCCCTCAAGCTATCCTTAATTCCTAAGAGCCACTGGGTCTACAGCCTTTAGACAAACCCTCTCACCTCTTCCTTGGGCTTCTTTCTCTCTTAGCAAGAGATTAGAAATGCCACCTATGGTTTGTATGGCTAGAGAGCACTGTAAAAATGCTCTCTGTCTCCACAGTTTCACCTTCGTTTACTCATTTGTGGTTGATACTTTAGGAGTCCTTGTTATGTTTTTAATTGTATAGATTGTGTTTCACATCTCAGTCTGATTATTTTCTTGATCTTTAAAGAGCTTCTTACCTTATGATTTTTTTTTTTAAATGTGAGTCTGACCTTTTACAACTATTCAAGAAACCCTCAAAACCTCACACAAATATACTACATTAGACAAAAGACTCACAGGAAGTTTGATTTGCTGCTATTCCCACTTCATGTATTTTCTAGTAAGAGGTGTATCCAGAAGCTTGTGTAGTCCCACAACCTAGTACAATTTTTTGATGGTATGCTTAGAAATCTAATAAGTAGGCTCCAAGTTGACATGACTGTAGTAGTCCCAGAGCCCATTGAAAGCACTTAGCTTTGAGCAATTGAAGTTAAAAATTTTTTAAAAGAAAAATGATCTTTTATGTAAAGATATCCCTAAGCTTTAGGATAATATTAATTTTAAATAACACTACATAATAGTAATTATGACTATTACTTAAAGTATTTAGCACTTATCCGATTATGGAAATGACATATATCTTAAAAGGTCCACAGCTATTTGATATCTAACTAATGTATACTCTGCCCTCATTAAGGTTTTAAAACATGACCAATCAGCAGAATAACAATAGTTGTTTGTGCTCTAGAGACTATGAGCTCCATAGACACGGGCTTTGACGAGATTTATATTACCAGACATGAATTCCCTTCTGTGGAGCAGGTGCCAAATCTAGCGGTAAGGCAGCCAGTTACCTCTGGGCAGGTATGCTACATTTGCTGCAGTGGGCATATCTTGTGTGACAGGTTAGTATTAAAGCCTGCAATATATAATACTAGGTAAAACAATGATACCCTTACTTTCCCAGCAGCCTGTATAACACATTCCATAACTATGAAAGCTAGATACCAGGAAGGAAGTTTCCCACTCAGTTTAAGATTGAGGTAACAATTTGGAAGCTCTGTAATCATATAAAAAAGAAAATACACATTACTGAGTGAGAAACAAATAAGTTCGTGTTACATAAGAAAGACATCTTAGATTTCTTTGAGCAAGCTCAGTTGATTTGTATTCTAAGAATATTCATTTAACATATATATATATATAAAATGATTTGTATACTGTTCCAAATTTTAGAAATTAATATATCAGCTCAAAGGTATGTGATTGAAAATAGTTATGAGAGTGACTTTCTAAAACATAAGCTTGAAGAAATGAATAGAAATATGTCTTTTCTTACTATATACTTATTTACATTAACACAGTTGACTTCTGACAGGAAAAGAGAAAAAAAACCAATTGAATCATTCAAGACTAACCCCAATATCCATAAAAAAAGATAAAAGAGATCAGAAATGGTAAATCATTTTTATTACAAATTATATACATATATTGGTTTACCAAAAGCAAGATAAAATTATTCATAAAAGCAATATAAGCATTTTAATCTAGCATTGATCAAATATACATGAAAATCAATACATGAGTATTTCTCTAATTATCAAACATATAAAAATGTACAAATATATAATTTTGATACAAAGTATTCATATGTAACCTAGGCTGGTCACAAACACAAACTCAGAGTCCTCTTGTTTTAGCTTCTGGCATGCAAGTAAAGAATTCTTATTTAAGCATCCTTCAGTATCTATAGAACTTTTGTTATACATCATGACATGACAAATGAATCAACATGAATCTATAAATGTAGTATCATTTAGATATTCATCTTTCAGTGACAACTTTAGAACTTCAAGCAAAAAGTTAGAAACCGTAACATTTTTTTAACAATGGTATCATAACAAACACAGAGCATAATTTGATAAATCATAGTCGTTGTATTTATTTCATGCAATTGATCTCAATGAAGAATGGTGGTAGATACACCAGCAACCCCAGAAGTTTTCAGGGACAAGGGAATTTTTATGGGAAATGATCAAATGAAATTGTTTTTTCTAAAAATAGAGCAATAAAATGTACTTTTTATATGTCAGTCTTAAGTGCTGTTACTTGTACACCAGTCTATCATGCTTGTGGGCTTTGCTACCTAGAGCACAAAACAAGCAAGGCTGGAAGTCTACTCACTTCCTCATGTTGATTAATGGGTCTGGATTGATGCCTCGTGACATACCAGGCCAGGTATCTGAAGCCAAACCACATAGAATTTGTCGGTTTTGTTTTTTTGCAGTTGTAGAATTTTACACTGGAAATAAATTCCATTAAAGATAATGTACTACTTTGTTGCAAGTCTGAATTAGCAGAATTGTCACTATAGACATGGTTATGACACAGAGGATAGGCATCAACATGTCTGTTTCTTTAAAAGTCAATGATGTCTTTAGTGAATATCAGATATAACTATATATAAAAATATTTAGAAAATACACTTTAAATAGCAAAACATTGCTCATGCCCTTGAAAAATCTTGTTCATTTGATTTGGGAAAGATATCAAGCCATCAACAAGTTTTAAAAACTTTTCAACCTAGGTAAAGGTTGTATGCAAAGAAGGATGTTCTTGAAACATACAATTTTCTATGCAAATAGATGACAGAGAAAAATGACTACATTTACAATAAAATAGTCATAATAAAATCATCTAAAATCAAAGGTAATTGCTCTCATAGAAAAGAAAATTTGAAAATTGCTTTTTAAGATATTTATGAGCAAGTTTCAAGAATTTATTTAGTCTATGAAACAATAATTACCCTTCTAGTAACTAGAGTAACAAGATCTATGAAATTAGAAGCTATGAGAACAATTTAATTACTGACGATGTTTTATAAATTTCTATGATAAGACATCTGTTGTGTTTATGTATATAAAAAACTAAATGCTTAATATTAAGGAAGTATTTTAAATTTCAAATATAATAAAATTTCATAAATGCAAGAACTTTTTGGAAAGTTTAAAATAGTCATAAGGTAACAGATAAATCACACTAACAAGTAAGTAATATTTAAGTAATAATTTACATATCTATAATTTAAAGAAACAAGGATTTGGGAGTCATAGAAAGTATTAGTTGGTAAATGTTTACCATAGAATCATAAGGGCCTAAGTTAGAGCCCAGAACCCATGTGAAAATATGCCATGCATGGCAACACATGCTTATAATCCAGGGATTGGGGAGGTGGAGTCAGGTGAGTTTCTGGGACTTACTGACTAGCTAATATTCTCTAATGGATAAACTATGAGCCAATGAAGAAAGCTTGTCTCACAAAACAAGGTGGGTAATATCTGAGAATTGATACCCAAGATTGATGTCAGATCTCCATATTTGGGCATACACATGTAAACCTACCTATTCCCCACATATGCACATGCATGCATATACATACATACACGAGTGAAGACAAATGTGCACAGGTAAATGGAGATGCCCCCATTTTAGGCCAAAGAGTGTCCATGCCTGCTTTTGAGTCAAAAAATTCTCTCCCAAAATACCAGATCATCTTAATTGCTAACAACTTTGTTCTCTTGAAGTTGTTGATAATGTATAAAGGTTAATGTTGATAATGTATAAAGGTTATTCTGTTTGCTTTTCTCACAATAATGACTGTATTCTTTATGGACATCATGTTGGAGTTATCTTGCCCTGGTATGACTGAGCTCACCCAACTCATTTCAAAAACTTTGTTTTGAGAGTTTAAATCAGCAACTGCTTCCAATGCAAGCCCTTGCATACAGACCTGTGAATGGAGTGTGTTTCTGATATAGAGGAGGCAATATGAAGTAAATATTTACAATGCCAATGTTGCAAAGGTGAAGAATAAAAACTTTAATAACATTAATTTGGGCATCATATCCAATCTTCTTAATGTTCATTTTTTTTTTAACATAGTCCACTGTAGCAGTATTTGAAGACCAATAGAATCAATCCCAAAGAAATAGAACTAAAGACAGTATTAACATTTCTGGAATTTATTCTGCAATGTGATATTTATGACTTTTTGCCAAACTTAGCCATATGTTTAACATCTTCTTTGATCTAGAAGCATTAGTATGTATAGTTTAATATATGCCGCTTTATAATAAATAACGTTTTGAAAGTAAAATTAAAAACAAGTATTTGATTAAATGAACAAAAATAGACTATCAAATTTAGCTGTTGTCTACTGACATGTATGTAAAGAAGATTGGTTTGAAAAAAGTAATTGGCACTGTGTATTGGGCACTGATTTAAAGGATACACCATCTAAAGAACTTTGTAGCATCCCTGCAAAGCAGGGCCACCAGTTTAATCCCGAAACTGAGTGCAAAAAATTACTTTCTATGGCCTTATCAAGGGAGCATATTTAGAAAAATCAAGAGACAAAATGATACCTGTGGAGACTTTGAATCACTGCTGCTCTTCTGTTAATTAGAAGCTGTGCTGTGTGTGATCAAGATGGAGCATGCAGCATTCTGGGAGAGTCTTGGGCAGTACAGCACAACATTATCCAGACTCATAGACAAGTATGTATCCTCCATGGGAAAGGAGCTGTCTGACAGAATAACTGTGCAGCCAAATATGCATTTGATCTTCCTGAAAATAGTACAGCATCTGAAACAAAAAAATGGTATACTGGACACATAATGAGAGTAATATCCAGGCTGAGTAATTGGGGAAAACCTATGTACAAACATCATTCCTAAGAAATGTCAATCTATCTAAGATCCTAATGTACAATGATACTAGTGCCTAGGGAAGAGGCAGATTGTTATCTCTATAAGGAGTTATGCTACCTACTTGATTATTAAAATCTTTTGAGAGCTATTATTTATATAATCATGCATGTATAATACAGATATTTTTATGTAAATTCAAGTTGCAAGAGATTTATCCAGACAACCTGTACACAGATATCCATGTTAGAATTTTCATTTCTGGTATATTTTTTAACTGTCTATCCATACAAACCATTTGATGAAACTTATAATTTGATATATACTCACAAACATAGAACTTACTATTCTATACAAAAGCCTCTACAGTAAATTGTCTTTTTTTCCATTTCCCTGTTATGTTTATTTATTAAGTAAAATGACCAACAATGTGCTAAGAAATATGCTCATGATGTAATATGGAAAGGCTTACACTAAGGATACCCTATCTATCACTTCCTTTTACTATCCAAATCTTCATTTTACAGGAGAGCCTTTGATACTGATAAAGCAGCATGGAACAGGATACCAACCCTATAGTCAGTAGATTTCCTGAGCGAGAAACAGCTCTGGTTTTCTCTCCAATAGCCTGAATATTGGACATTGAATGGATACATTTTCCATTCACTTTTGCCTATGTTCCACTATAGATGTATTTAGTCAACTTTACAATGGCAGTATTTTCTCTATCATAGCTACTAACAAAGAGTACACGCAAAAACTGTTAAAACATTAGAATTACTTCCATAGTCCTATATGCTTTCCAAATATCTTCGTGGAACATCATATGATATGTTGGAATATAACAGTGCACAATGTAAATCAAAAGCAGTGGACTGTGTAATGTATGGCATGTGCTATGACTAAGACTTGTAACTCAATGATAATAGTTGCTTTTTATTCTGCACTGAAATATTTATAAAAGACCACCAAAATCTTCAGACATAACAATCCCAGAATATTATTGAAATGTGTTTTAAAGGTACAGGGAATATATACAAGGTGATAGATAATGCAATACGTAAATTCTAATTTAGACTCTCAATCAAATATAGAAATAAAGAACCTGTATTTTACATGAATTATCATATTTTCTATATGTAAGCAGAAGCATACATATGAACAGATATAGAAATAGAATTGGGGTATTTAGATGATAATAATAAAGTACTACAATAACAGAAAGGAAAGATGGTAGATTACTCAGACAGGATTGGCTAGAAATGGGAAAAGGAGCATGGAAGATCTTGACTTGAAAATAACTAGAGAAATTTTAATACAATGGAGGGCTATGCATGTGTGTGTGTGTGTGTGTGTGTGTGTGTGTGTGTGTGTGTGTTTGTATCTTGTGCTGTTCTATTTGCTGAAGACAGTAAATAACTTTTTGATTTTATGAGTGAATTTTCCCTCAATTATTGAGGTCTTTTAAAATTTACCTAATGAGTATGAGAAGAAAGAGAATGTATAATGCTGTCTGCAGTTAACAGGAGCAAATAATGGTTAGGGTGGCTACATAAGTAATCCAAATTGCAACACTGCTGCCAAGAACATGTGTTTAACCATATGGTGCATCTGCTGTAAGTTGGGAGTGGTACAAAGGTAGCTGGGACATATGGTCATCCTAAATATAGTGGGCATGTTCAATACATGTGCATTTTAACAGGCAAATACCCCTCTTTGTTTTAGAAAAAGTGTATCTTCAATTCAGCACTATACGAAGAAGGCTTGATGTCATTTCCTATACTCTGGAGAGAAAAGTAAAATCAAAGGGGTGGGGAATATATTGTACCATGTTCGTGTCTAGTAGAATGCTACAGGAATGATGCTCCATGTTCATGGTTCTGGACAGCTATACTTTTTAACATTAAAAAATTAGTATATATTTTAGATTGCTAGTTAAGTTTATTGTAAGAAACATCTAGTTTGAAGCCTGAATACTGGAAAAGAGAGAAGCAAACCACTGCCTGTTGTGATTTAATTTCTACTGTTGTGGTAAAGCATTCTGACCAAAAAACAGTTAAGGGAAAAAAAAGATTTATTTCTGTTTAATGGCCACATAAATTATTGAAGAAAGTCAGAGCACAAACTCAAGCAGGAACTTGAGGGCGAGCCACATTTCTATCCCATAACATCACCTCTCTCCCAGGAACTGACAGCCAAAGGAGTACACAGGAAATCATGGAGGGTGCAGCTTCATGGTCCTTTAGGATTCTGATCAGCTAGGCTGAACTTTCTTGCTTCAGTTAACAAAAAAGATAACCCTCAGGCCAATCTGATCAGAGAATTCCTCATTTTCATGTTTCCTCCAAGGTGACATCTAGGTTGTGTTAAGTGACAGTTAAATCTATGGAAGACCCTAAAAGGACACAAAAGTGTAGGAAGAAATGGAACAGAGAAGCAGAATCAGATGATCCAGCCCTACTTGCTGTGGAAGATAAGCATGTACTATAAATGGCAAGGATACATGTGCATAGTACTCAGTGTCCTATGTTGTGGATAGACCCAGGCTCATGTTTTGATGGTAGGTCCACTTTCCTGGGAGGGACTGCAGAGGAGGAGTGAATCAGTACTCTTGTGAACCTTCTGTCCAATCAAATTTGTAAAATAAAGGCTAGAGCCAGTGATTGGACAGTAGACGGGGAGGTAGAGAAAAAGGCTTAGAGGAGGAGTCAGAAGAGGAAGTTGGAGAGAGAGAGGGAGGGAGGGAGAGAGAGAGAGAGGGAGGGAGGGAGAGAGAGAGAGAGAGAGAGAGAGAGAGAGAGAGAGAGAGAGAGAGAGCAGAGAGAGAGAACAGAGAGAGAGAACAGAGAGAAAGAACAGAGAGAGAGAACAGAGGAGCCGGAGGTGGAAGGACAATAGAGAAGAAGAAGAATGTGGTCTGGAAAAACCACAAATTATAAGGGATTTCGTAGCTGGGGAATGGAGTTGTGCGATGGTAAATTTGCCCAATCAAGGCTTCCGGTTTATAGCCATAAATATTGAGTTGTGTTTTCCTTGACCAGGCTTATTTGTGTCAGAGATTTACCGCAACAGTCATATTGTGGAATGATCCTCACACTCCCTCACACAAAGTGCAGAAGAAAGTAAATGGCAGGTCCTTTACAACAGGCCTGAAGGTATTTACACATTTTAGGTATTTTATCATCACAATTATTAATTGTAGGATTTGTTTTTCTATTTTACAATGAATGATGTAATATTATAATTAATTAATTAATTGAGATTACATTCCGGTATCAGTCCCCCATCCTCCCAGTACCCCCTCACAAGTCCTCTCGCATTCCACCGTCCTCTTCTCTTTTAAGGAGGGAAAGCTCCTTGTCTTTATATCATCCCCTCCAATTACCCCACCACCACCATTTCCAACCCCCCTCAAATCTCTGCAGGACTAGGCACATCCTCTCTGACTGAGGTCAGATGAGACAGTCTATTTGGGGGGAGCAAGATCCACAGGTATGCCATAGGCTCGGGGATAGTCCCTGCTCCACTTGTTGGAGGACCTGCATGAAGACCAAGGTGCTCGTATGCTACACTATGTGCAGGGGACCTAGGTTCAGCTCATGCTTGCTCTTTGTTTGGTGATTTAGTCTCTGAAAGATCCCAATATCCAGGTTAGTTGGCTTTGTTGGTCTTCATGTGGAGTCCTTGTCCCCTTCAGGTCCTAGGATCTTTCTCCCAACTCTTCATAAGACTCCCGAGCTCCGTCTAATGGTGTGAATCTCTGTATCTCTTTTTATTGTCTGTGCATGGAGACTCTCAGAGGACAGTTATACTGGGTCCCTTTCTGCAAGCATATCAGAGTATCATTAATAGTGTCAGAGATTGGTTCTTGCTCATGGGATCAGTCTCAATTTAGGGCAGTCATTGGTTGGCCATTCTCTCAGTCTCTGCTCTTTGTCTCTACACAGCTAGTTGGCAGGGCACATTTTGTGTAGAGGGTTTTGTGGGTAGGTTGCTTTCCTTATCCTTCCATGGGTAATCCTCCCTGGCAGTAGACACTTCAGGATTCACATCCTCCCCTGCTAAGATCCTAAGTGCCTGAAGCACTCTAGTCAGAGTGACCCCTTTAGATCCTATTGGATCCCCCCACATCCCAGGTCTCTGGCATGTCCTAGAGATTGCACTCCCCCACTACTGCTCTCCCTTCTCTCTCCTCTACTCCCCCTTCATTTTATCTTCTCACCATCTCCTCTTCTACCCAGTTCCCTCCTTCTATGAACCTCTAATTTCTAACCTGTTCCCTCTTTTGAGAAAGATTCAACCATCCTCCCTTTGTCCATGATTGTTATTTGGCTTCTTTGGGTCTGTTGATTATAGCATGGCTATCCTATATTTTAGGGCTCATATCCAGTTATAAGTGAGTTCAGACCATGAATGTTCTTTTGGATCTGGGATACCTCACTCAGTATAATATTGTCTAGTTCCATATATTTGCCTGAAAAATTCATGATGTTCTTGAGTAGTAACCCATTGTGTCAATGAACCATATTTTCTTTATTTGTTCTTAAGTTGAGGGACATCTAGGTTATTTCAAGTTTCTGGCTATTACCAACAATGCTACTATGAACAGTCGAGCAAGTGTCCTTATGGGACTATGCAACATCTTTTAGATATATACCCAGGAGTGGAATAGCTGGGTCTTGTCGTAGTACTATCCCCAATTTTCTAAAACCCACCAAATTGATTTCCAGAGTGGTTGTACAAGTTTCCACTCCCACCAACAGTGGATGAGTGTTCCCCTTGCTCTACAACCTCAACAGCATGTTCACTCCTTTGAGATTTTTATATTAGCTATTCTGATAGGTGTAGATAGGAATCTAAGTTATTTTGATTTGTATTTCCCTGATGACTAA
The DNA here is from genome assembly GCF_011762505.2 of Arvicanthis niloticus. Classification (NCBI taxonomy): domain Eukaryota; kingdom Metazoa; phylum Chordata; class Mammalia; order Rodentia; family Muridae; genus Arvicanthis; species Arvicanthis niloticus. The sequence goes on from NC_047673.1 coordinate 2,426,469, forward strand.
GGACATTGAACATTCCTTTGGGTGTTTCTAAGCCATTCAAGATTCCTCTGTTGAGAATTCTCTGATTAAGTTTGTACCCCAATTTTTAATTGAGTTATTTGAATTGTTGGTGTCTAACTTATTGAGTTCTTTATATATTAACCCTCTGTCAGATGTAAGGTTAGTGAAAAGCTTTTCCCAATCTGTAGACTGTAGGTTTTGTGTAGGATTTTTTTCCTAATGATGGTATTCTTTGACTTACAGAAGCTTTTCTATTTCATGAGGTCCCATTGATTAATTCTTCACCTTAGTGCTTGAGCTTTTTAACTCTAAATAATTATAATATTATGCTTTGTCTGGAATAGCTAATAACTGTATATTGTAAAATATAAACCATGGTCTGTGGACTTAGACTTTAATAGTTTCCATTACAGTGTATGGCCTACCATTCTATTCAATGTTCTACTATCCAAATACCAAATATTTCCTTTAATAAAATAAATGACTTTTCTATGCCTTAAATTTCCAGACACAATGGTATTTTAAAGCCAAATTAAATAGAAGAATCTTGTACATTCTTTTGTGAGCCCTGAAGCAATAATGTGAACAATGCTACACCTGCAGGTATATAATCTCAGCTGAAATACAAATCACTGTTGGACTCAGAAAAAGAACGAAGAATCATAATAAATACAAAATTCGGTCTACTCCCAATGTTTTCCCATAATCCATACATTGGTATAAAATTATTTACAAGATGATTATTTTTGATCTTTGTTTCACAGGAACAAGATTGCATTCAGCTGTCAGCACTAACATTTTACAACAAGCTTTACAATGATACAGAGAGTAAAATACATTATAATTGAGGCTGGTTAATTTTTAAGTGCTATGGTCATTTAAAATTTCTAAATAAAGCAACTGCATAATTTTAACAGTTTTGCCACATAACTTATATTTATTTTTAATTAAGACATTCTGTCAAGATAGATTATTTCTTCCCCCAAATTTTTTTAGACTGTAATTTTGTACAAAATTTTCAGAAAATAATTCTTACCAGAAAAATTTTGTGCATCTTGATAATTGGTCTGTTATTGGTATGTAATATATAAATTTATTTCTGGGGACTAGAATATGGAAAGCCTCAATATTAGTATTTCTAAAAACACCTTAAGAAGAAGCAAATACAATTATATATATATAAACATGAACAAGACAATCTCCTCTGAATTTGAATAATTTGGAAAAACAATTTTTTATGTATTCTTTCAAAATTTTGTGCAATATATTGTGATTACATTTATTCCTCTTTTGCAGTTTTTCCCAGGTAATTTATTACCTCCCTACCTATCTAGCATCATGTTGTCCCTTTTAAAAGAAATTCCAAAATCATGGAGGTTGGATGATTCCTCTTGAGTGTGGGCCATTCCTGGTGTCCTGTACGTATCTCCAATATCACTACATTGAAGAAAAAATATTTTCCTTCTCCTAGCAGCTACTCATTGCAAATAACTCTTTAGCTTTATATCCCCAAAACACACCATATCTTTTTATCTTTGTGGGGTTTTTATCTCAGTTTGAAGGAATATGGAATGCAGTGTTGGAGTGACGGCAACAATACATTTCCTCAGCATATACTGATTGGCAGGCACTGTGTTCAGTTGAGGATGATAATGACGACCAGACAACAGACAAGGCTGCTACCTCAAGGAATGAACAATGTCCAGTAGGAATGAGCATGAGTAGGACACTATACTACTGCTTCATACTTTCATTCTTTTGAATTTAATCTTAGAGAATACTGATGGAATTCATTACCAAGCCATTTTTTGAGGGTGTTTGTATAGAAAATTTGCTAGACCTTAGCATGGAGTCCCTAGAAATGAATATTTTCCAAAGCCCTTGTTATGATAGGGTGGACAGTGGTTTGCATTATGCAAATTCTGCAGTGTGGGCAGGCCTGAAGCATGAGTTCCATTCCATATGGCTGTGTGTTCTCCAAGAACTGCCTCTCCAAAATGGCTTGGCAAGAATTGCTATGAGGTTTGGAAGAGAGTCAACAGGACTTGATTCTGGAAAGAACGATTGCTCCCGGGAGCAAATGGAATAACTGACACAGAAATCAGTTCATTTGCTCCTCTACGATGATGCAGGACTTGGGAATTCTCAGCCTCTTTTGTATCTGGCAGCAAGATAAATTCCAGCCTTCACAAGCAGACTCTCAAGCTGAGAAAACGTATCTTCCTTGGGCACTGTTGGATAAATCATGGACAGCCCTTTAGGGAACCTTAGATAGGAGAGTTAGGACAAATTAGAGCCTAGCCAGCTCATCCAGCAAAGTGCAGTGGCTATACTTTAACTATTTGAAGGACAAGCATAAATCCAATTGCTGGATTCAGACTTTGTTGCTTCAGACTTTGCTCAGAGCTACCTTACAGGTCACTATGTGGGAGGATGGTAGTTTCAATGTTATATAAATAGAAATGTCCTTATAGGCTAATGTGCAGGACTGGGCCATACTCATGGATTAAGGCATTCTCAGGCACACATATCTGCAGTTGATTTTCTCAAACATTTTTCGATAAATTTGATTATTACTATCTCTACATGACAAGTGTACATTGTTATACACATATCATGTGTATATCATGTGTGTTGAAGGTAGAGAAAAACTATATGGAACTTCTTTCTCTTTCTGACTTTTGATGGCTTCCAGGGCTGGTAACCAGGTTATAAGGGTTTTAGCCACTGAACCATCTAGCCAGGATTGAAGATAGTTTTCTTGATTGTAACATTTACATGTCAGTATTTTGCTTTTCTCCTGTCAGGATATGTTAAATTGTCACTTTAAAATGAACATTCAAGAAAGGCAAAATGTTGCATCAAAGTACTACTTTGGGGGCAGAAAACAAAAAAATTGAATAAAATACGATAGCCAGATAATTTGTATTTTTAAAAGTAAAAACAGAAAAGACTCTTGGGGTTGTTTTAGGTCATTCATTATCCTTTGCTGTAGTCTACAATATGAATTAACATTAATGTTATTAAGAGAGGTAATTATTCACATACAATACAAGGCCCATAAATGTCTATTATTCTTATACTTTATTTATTATTGTACTTATATTAAATCTCTTTTTTTTTCCATTAAGCAAGAAAGATAATTCAGTAGCAATACGTGCAAGAGAAAACAGGATCTTTGAAAGAAATTGAAAATTTCTGGGTCTCCAGGTATATTTGAGTATTCATTTTTCCACAACTGATCTGACAATTTTTAATCAGCCAAAATGTAAAAATTATGTCATTCAATATGCCTAGAAAAAGGAATATAAAAAATTGTAATTCACATGTCAAATGTTTAATTATATTTATTATTGTCTATTCACTTAATTTTTGACTTCTGTTTATATTGACATTCTTTGATTTATCTCATAATTACTTATCTGTGTTTTATTGGGTAGTCTGTGTGTGTGTGTGCACAACTAGTTGTACATATGCATGTGAGTGCACGTAGAGGACAGAAATCAAAATCACATGTCCATGTTCTATCACTCTCTAATTTAATATTTAATTAATTATTAATTAAATTTTGGGACTGCATCTCTTATAGGCCTATAACTTATGAATTACTGTAAGCTGGTCAGCCAGGACACCCCATAGATTTTCTGTGTCTGCCTCCTAATATGTCAGACTTAAAATTTTTAATATTTTTCTATTTTCTCAAGATATACATAACTACTGTATTTACATAACTTTCATCCCTCTCCCTTCTCCAACAACTCATTTGTTCCTGAAACCCCATCTCAAGCTCATAATTTTTCTTTAATTGTTGTGATTACACACACACACACACACACACACACACACACACACACACTCACACTCACACATACACACCCTACTGACTCTACATAGATGTAAATGTATTTAGGGATAATTACCTGGAATTGGATAACTTATCAGGAATCTTATTCTTGGAGAAAACTGATTCTCTTAGCAGCCAATGACTGCCTATAATACCTCATTTAGTGTTGGACCATGCAGAATTTCCCCATTTACAATGGCTACTGTCATTATGCAGATCTTTTGGAGAGCTGCAACTGATCAAAATACAGAAGATAAGTGTCTGTGAATGTAGGATGTGAAGCCCAAGTCACTATATCTTCAATAAAATCTCTACATTTAAGACTCAGTGAATATCACTGTAGGGAGACAAGAAAGATTATAAGATTCAGAGGACAAGGACACCCACACGTACATTATAGTCACAAGGAGAAAGCTGTGCCTTTAACATTTCAACAAAGTACTGGTGTGCCAGGGTGGGTGCTGGGGTTCTGAATCCAGGTTCTCACAACTGTGTTGTAAGCATTTGTTCCACCAAGCCCTTTTAATTGCTTTTTAAAATTCCATCCTGCGGCTCACTTTTCAGTTCCAACTTAGTACATTTTCCCTGATCTCAAACCAAAAACTTGTCCTCTCACCACACTGGCTACTGAGACATACATCCTTTTCTTGCACAGTCAAGAGATTTCAAAGGATTACATTAGTCACAGTTTATCACTTAGCAGATTCAGAAATTCAGGAGTAAGCAGGCAAATCAGGTGGACATTTACCATCAATTTCTTGCCAGTTGGTTTCTTTGGCTTCAGTAATTTGAAATCCTATACTGCTTTGCAGAGAGCACGACCCCTCTACATTCAGTATGTTCACTGTGTGTGTGTTGACTATTAACAGCAAGTATAAGGGATTCGTCACAAGAGAACAACCCCTCTAAGACAAATGAGACACATAACTCCTTCCAGGGATTCTTTCTGTCTGGTCAGGAAAGAGTCTGGCGATAACACACTCTGAGATAATCATTCCTGTGATAAGGGTGAGGATGACAGCTTAACAGAGGTTTGAGAAAAAACAGATATGTATCGCCTTCAGCAGATATACAACATTGATATTTTTATCAGCCATTTCCTTTAGTATTTTACTCAAAATGCACTCAGCTGTTAATTTTCTAGGCAGAAAACATTCACATGGATAAAGATAATCCTTGGGCACTTGAAAACCACTTTAAGCAGTGAACTATTATAGACTAGGGGCTGACCTTAGGTTCTCATGTCTAATTGGGAGGGATTTTGACCACTATTACATTTTTTTCCTAAGAGACAAATTAATTAAGTAGAGCAATTTGGACCATGGAGTATAACAAATGAATTCTATTGCTAAAGAAAAAGACCCAGCCATTTCTCACAATGTCGTGACAAGCTGGTATTATAGCTTATTGGATGTATCTTGTAGACCAATAGCTAGAACTCAAGACTCAATCAAGAAAGAACAAGTACAAGCCAGGTTGTGCAAAATGATAGATCACAATGCTGTACAGGAAGAAGGGAGTTCAGATTGAATTGATCCCTATTGTAATTGTGACTGAGAAGTATTTCCTTCTCATTTCATTTCATTCCTCCTCCATTTCCTATGTATGATATTAGTATCCTCCTTGGTCCCACTCTCTGGTTGTTAGTTGTGTATCTCCCGCTGGATTGATAATGAGATATCAAGCCACAAATGCATGATTACCCAGATGATGGAGGAAGTCATGAGGGAGTCATTATCATCACAGCCTATAGCCTCTAATACCAGAGATCAATTAATCTCCCATGGAACTATCCTCCAAAGATATAAGCAAACGTTGCTCTCCCTAACCATGACAGACGTGAAGCTTGTTAAGAACTGGGAAGTGATGGTAGGTATACATAAATTTATCACATGTCATTAAACTCAGTCTAAGGTCAGTTTGCCAGATTAGGCTACCTTGCATTTCTTTTAGGTTTGGATAATGAGAGAAATGGGGAAGAGTGAGAGGGAGATGAAGAGAGACAGGAAGAGGGAGAGGAACAAGCACAAAGACAGAGACAAAGAAGGGCACAGAGACAAAGTCCCTTGTTTTGGCATGCTGACCTAATTTTGGAATGCTACTTCTGATGTGAGTAACATCACCTCTTCCCAAAATTTGTCCCATCATATAGTCATTCATTTAAAAATATTCCAAAAGATCTCATTCCTCATGAAATTTAAATTTAGCTCAGTGGCCCATATCCCCCAAGAAATACGTAGATATATTCATATTCTTAATTCTTATGTTCTTATGCAATTATAGATAAAAGATATGTGGAGAGAATAGGTTGTCTTCTACATCTGAATTGTCATATAAAGCTTATTTTTCACAAAATAGTTATAGTTGTCATTTAAACTACCATTAAAAATAAATCTCCTAGTTTCATGATCCCCTGAATCATTCAAAAGCATTTGGAATATCTCCTCTATTGTACTCTTTGCTTTGGCTGACACATTTTACAGAAAATCACGGCACATTTATAGAAAATAGTGTTATTCTGTACCTTGAACCTGAGTAACAGTGACCCAAATTAGAGGAAATGTAGATGAAATAAGTTTCTGTTTATATCAGCAGTTTTGGTAATTAACATGTTAATTATTAATAGTAACAAAAAGGAAGTATAAATTCATAAGGAAAGCATGAGATTATCTATGTATATATTTATTATAGAATATAATATATGTCTATTTTTATTATAGAATATAATATATGTCTATATATGTTTTCACTTAGTGATTAACAAAATATAGGCAAACTGTGGTCTTGGTTATTTTAATAAGAAATCTCTATATGCAGTATATGTCAATTAATGAAGGTAAATTTCTTATTCAGTGTATATAGATAGATATAGACAGATATTATGAGTAGACAATTTACTGTGACTTTAAAGAAAAATAAGAGATCATAGACATTGGTGCCTTGGAAGAAGATATCAAGAGTAAGAAAAGAAGATTTTTTTCTTTTTTTAAATTTATTTTTAATTGGATAATTTATTTACATTTCAGATGCCATCCCCTTTTCCCATTTCTGCTCCCTAGAAAACCCCTATCCCATGCCCCCTTTTCCTTTTTGCTTTTATACACTTTTTAAAAAATGTTAATCAAAGGCTTTATAAGTTTGATAATGCTCAATCAGAAGTGTAACCCAATACCCAACCTAGATATATCAACTATCTTTGACTGGTGGAGACACTCGAACATCTGCCTCCATGTCCCCCTACCCCTCTCTTTCTCTCTCTCATCACCTAGCCTCTCCTCTCCTTCTTCTCCTCCTCTCCTTACTCCTTCTCTTCCTCTCCGCACTCCTCCCACCTTAGCTCTTCCTACATATCACCTTTCCTGTTAAAATAAAACTTTTCTCTCAAAATACAATTAGAGCATAATTATGCCAATTTGTACCAGTGAGGTACAAGATAGTCCTAATACCCAGTCCATCATTTTGTTGACTAACCAGAACCTCTGTCATCTATCCTAACCAAAACACTTAGTTCTGAATCTGGCTTTTTCCTTGGCTTTAGAATGAATGTCAGCTGAAAACCATCCACTCAAATCTTTTCTCTCAAAGTAAATAGCCAGGATTGGCTATGAGACTATAAGTTTTCAACCCCTTCAGAAATCCAGAATGACTGAGTTAACTAAAATTATGGGAAGCACAAAGCATAGCTTCTAAATCTTAGCCAATTTATAGAGACCACTGAACATTTGGACAGTCCCTACACTACAAAACGTTAGAGCATCTGATCTTCAGCCTTCTGGCCCAGGATCATCTGACAGACCTTAGTGCTGCAGAATTATTAAGGGCTGATTACTCTGTCTAGGCTGATATAATCAGTAGACTATTCTGCAAGTGCGTCCTTTTCTGGACAGTAATTTGTCTGTAGATGGAAAGAGGCAATTCTTGTCTAGTGGCTGTCTCACCACAACTGGAGTAACTTCAAAGATGCTCAATTTCTTCTTAGAATCCAAGACAGGAAGCTGTCAGGAGCAGACAGGTCTCTAATCAAAATGAGCTTTAATACAGAAAAGTTTGTAATGTCAATTCTTTGGACTTCTGACGTTTTGTGAACCAACTATCCATGTAAGGTAATCTGGACTGTTGTCTCTTAACTCCTCTTAGCTATTTCTTAATAAAATATAGAAAACACCCTAACAATAAACCCCAAGCCATGAATTTGCTATAGTCCCTTAACTCACAGGGTACCCATCTCAAATCAGTTAAAAAAGTTAAAGAAGGACTCGGTTTAAGCCTTGTATTCCTTTATGTGTTATACAGGCACAATGCCTATGAGAGTAACAATATTCATCTCACTTTTATATCAGTAAGAAGCTCGTACCAATGAAAAGCTTAAATTTGAAATCAAAGTAAATTTTGTACCATTTAAGAAATTATAACTTCATCTTGATAATAATCATACAGATTTCTACTAATAGGTTATGGCTATGAAATAAATCTTAGCTAATCCTCCCTGTTCCAACAAAACCATTACCTTTCCCTAGAAAGACAGCCCAATATTAACCACCTTAGTCCCCAAGCCGAGGGAATAGGGGCGCTGACTCTTCATTAACTTCTTCAAGCTGATTAAGGGCGTTGAGATATTAGAAGAGGAGTGGGGGGGAAGAGTAAATTGATAAGCCTCTGACACTGTGTCAGAAGATCTTAATGTGATACTTTAAGGAGCTCTGTGAGGTTTTAATTTAAGCAAGTATGGGTTTTTATTATTTTATACAAATGAAAATAATTCTGTATCAATATTACTGTGATAAAACTCACATTTTTTAATAATTGTTTTTGGACTTGTTTACTCTTCTCTAAAGGCACCAATTTCCTCTATCTAAATTAGCTTCTCATTAGTTCTAAGTTTATGTAGTTGCTGTGATAACTCAGCTCTCTTGGTAATATCGAGAAAACAGGCAAAATAGGTGATTCAACCAATTAGCCACATTTTTATTTTTAATAAACTTCATCACTTTTGAAAATGCATTTTGCAAAACTTTCCTGTGTAAATTTTTGAAGTAGATATTTAAATTGTATGCAACAATTATTATTTTATACATGATGTTTTATTTTAATGATGTTGCTAATATTTTAATGCTATTTATCATTTCTACCTGCCTGCTGAGTGCACAGTGAACTACTCAATGAATGTTTGAATTTAAATAACAAAGTTTTCAATTTTTACTTTAGTGTCTCATACAAGCTCTAATTTTGAGAGTTTTCAAATAAAACATTTTTTCATTAAAAATGTCAACTCATTTGTATATTTCATCTTATATGAACTCTTTTATACTATTCAACTTACCTATTGGCTTGTTTGTTTTCATATTGTTCACTTTATATTTACATATATATAATGTATATTATGTATACATATGTATAATATGTATATATATACATATATATACATATATATATATATACTTTATATATACATATATGTATATATATATTTGGTTTTTCGAGACAGGGTTTCTCTGTATATCCTTGGCTGTCCTGGAACTGACTCTGTAGACCAGGCTGGCCTCGAACTCAGAAATCTGCCTGCCTCTGCCTCCCAAGTGCTGGGATTAAAGGTGTGTGCCACCACTGCCCAACAATTTCTTTATATGTTCTAGATAATAATCTTCTGTGAGATACATATCTAGTAGTTTGCACAATGGAATTTTTCATTCATAAAGAATGAAATTAAATCAATCAAGTACAAATGGAAATCTGCAAACTAAATTAAATTAAGGAAACCATGAAACACTTGTAAAGAGTGACCACATGTGTCCTCTCATTCATGTATCCAAGAGTCTATATAAGGCCATAAAATCTCCTGCCTGTATAAGACATGGAAATCAGAGAAGAAGCTATCTAGACAATCAGAGAGAACTATGTGGAGGGAGAGGCTAACAGTGGATTATAAATCAGATTGTGGAGTGGAACTCCATATTATGAGGTTGCATAAAAATAGCCAAATGAAACCCAGTTTCATGCACAGTGAATATATGCTTATAAATTATTATTGAAGTAAAAAAAAATCAGTCATGTTTGATGCTAGACCTGTCTTACAAACATGTTACACACTCATTCTATACATTTCTGACCTCCTCCTACTACATTTTGAATTGAAAACTGAATCTAGTCTCTGTAGCAATATATTAGCAAAACAGATGAAGCAAAATGAAAAACCTCTAGGCTCTTCCATCAAGATGTGGTAATGAATCAGTCTAAGCGTGAAAGTGCACCTGAGCAGTACAGAGTGACATTAGCACTCAGGGTCCTTTATTTCTCAGTGGGAAGTGAGTTCCTAATAAAATGTAATAACCAGGAATCATGATTTAAATGTCAAACATAACAGGTATCTGCAATAATAGAATCAACAGCAGTAGATGGTTATCCTTGCAGTAAACTGTAGCCCTTCATAAGGCAGTTTGGAAATGATGCTCTCTAAATCGTTGATATACACCTAAGCCAAGAGAAGCATCTGCATGCAGTAATGCCGGGGCAATAGAATCAACCAAAATAAAGATAAGAAATTATAATTATACCACTGTCATCTTCCTTAGCAATGTGCAGTTATAGTAAATTATAAGCTTTATTTTACATTTTAAGTGATAGCAAATGTTTTATGTTCATCGAATACCTGCATTATCTATAGCTCAGTGCAGCTCTCAGTGTTCCTTTTCCATGACTGGTCAGCATATCTGTACTCTTAGAGGGAAACTGATAGCCTAAGAGTTACCTGATACATACCATGCTGAGTGACACTTGCCTTGCTAGACAATCTGATCTATTGAAAATTGCATTTATGTTTGCACAAAGTTTGAACACCTTCCTGCAATCAACATAAATACAGCCTAATGACTAAAGGCTAAGTTAGTAAAAAACACAGAGAGAGCATGCAGGGCAAGGAGTTGTGAGGAACACGACACTAAGATGTCTTGATTCTGATCTCTGATATTCTATTTTGAACATGGCTCTGCCTCCCCTCTGAAAGCAACAAGCAATTATACTTCAAGGAAGTCCCCAAATTCAAGTGTTTCCTTTGAGGGTTAATGGAGCTAAATGCATTTTGCATAACAATCCTACAAAATTCCAATGTATACATTTGCTTATACAATTATTTTTAATGGTTATAATGATCTGTGGGGAATATAAAAGATTGTATTAGAAATCATTATGCTTCTTTAATACATTTATTTTCATGGCCTTCCCTTCTATGACTTTCCCAGCAATGCTGGGGCAAACATTAAGAACAGTAATTATTACATCTATCAGAATAAAAAAATGTAGAAATTCATGAAAGATCCACAGAAACTAGGGAGCTTATACTATAACACCAGAGCACAATAACCCCCATGTTATAATTTACACAATACTGGGGACTTAAAATACACACACACACAGCCGCACACACACTCACAAACACAGAGACAACGCATGCAAAATGGGACCACTCAACAGCTTTAGAAAATGTTGCATAAAATCCCTCTGTTGTATTCATTTGCAGAAGGATATAATTAATTGTCCTTCCAGCTTTGTAGATAAAGATAGTGCATATGAAAAATAATAGGCTGTCATTCCATAAGGGTTAGTAGCTAGAGTTCCACAAAGAAATACATGGTAAAGCAACAATAGTTTATTCTTATTTCTCCAGTAACTGGGATATTTGAGAACTTCCAATGTAATGAAAGCACATGGTTAAAATGCAAAATGGTTTGTATTTATATTGTTTATTTTTAAACTTTGAATACTAAAATAATTCTAATAAAACTTAAGATTCATAAAAATCTTTACAAAAAATCAATTTCAGTGGTAACACTTATCAGAGGCTTGTATAAACTGGAATAAACTAGCAGGTTGCAAGAAAAAACGAGACCTGATGTTCCCACAGAGTTCATGTATCCTGCTCTGCAGGGCAATGCAAGTGAACCTATGGAATATTCAGCTTCTCCATCCCACCCGCTCCCATTGTGCATGGAATATTAATATGTTCCATCAGGAAGCTCTTGTCTGAAAGGAGAGGCATCTACAGTTTCTTTGGAAACACACTGTTAAACCGAGTCTTATTTTTGCAAGTTTGCAGATTTCTTTTGAATCAAAAATTACTGTTTCTAAAAATGGATGCAAGCCTAAATTGCACACATGATTCTGTATAATGTAAATTTTGGAAAAATTAAAGAGAATATTATATCCCAAACTCTTTGCAAAAGCAGTTTGGTCTCATTTTTCATTTGATAACTATGTGGTCCTTCAAATTGAGCAGTTTTCATTTTAAGTATGTTTTAAACAGATTGAAACGACCATTTGTTTAGCAAGTGTTATATGACTAAATGTATAGCATGCTGCATATAATATTTATGGTTGCAGTATTTATGTAATATAAACATGTATTTTGGGATCCTTCATTGATCTTTTATTAACATAGGAACAAATTAATAATAATAATAAATAGGCCATAATAAATGTATAGATCAGGACATAAAATGATTAAAAAATTATATTTATTTTGCTTACTTGAAATCTGTGTACAGAAAAAATATAAATTCACCCTAAACTGACATCTCATCTTTCCAATTTGACCTTTCTAAGAAAGCAATGGGAAAAATAGCCAGTTATTCCACAAGCTAACAATTCCAACAGGTTTTCTGTGAAATAAACAAAGTAAAGGTTGCAGCTGTTCAAACCAATGCTCTCCTATATGAGCACAAAGCAGATATAAACTTCATTGTGATTACACATCAGTAAAATTACAGAGAAGATGATATCTACACAAAAAAGAATATATGATTGGTTACGAGTAATCGTCCAAGAAGGAAAACTACCTATTTTGATTGGTCCACTTGCATGCAAATAGCCACTTGAGCCTTAGATCTTTATTTTAGTAAAATCTGTATTTTAGTTAATTTCTGTTAGATGTCAAAATATTTTCCCTGCCTGATTCACAGTATCCTTGCTGAGGTACAATATATGTAATCAGACAAAATGAAATCAACATGTGTATAAAAACAAGAAAGTAAGTGAAAAGACATAAATTACACCTTAAAAGTTAAATACATTTTATAAAAATACATTTACTTGTCTTTTGACAAAGGTTATAAAAGTACATTGAAAGTTTCAGACTCATAATTACTCTTACCTTTCTTTAAACCGGAAAGTAGCATCCATAGACTACCTTAAAAGACATACAAGCTAGTAGTATATGCTATTGCCAATGTTCAATTTCTTAATCAATATGAACATAGACATGTTAAGACTAATTAAGAACTCTGAAGAATGAGGGAAAGTTACTAGGAGGAATATTGATAACTCCCATTCTTGACCAAAACTTATTCTGAAAAAAAAAAGAAAAAAGAAAGATAGAAATAAGGAAGAAAAGAAGAAAGAAAGAAAGAAAGAAAGAAAGAAAGAAAGAAAGAAAGAAAGAAAGACAGACAGACAGACAGGAAGGAAGGAAGGAAGGAAGGAAGGAAGGAAGAAAGAAAGAAAGAAAGAAAGACAGAAAGACAGAAAGAAAGAAAGGAAGGAAAAAAGAAAGAAAGACAGAAAGAAAGAAAGAAAGAAAGAAAGAAAGAAAGGAAGGAAAAAAGAAAGAAAGAAAGAAAGAAAGAAAGAAAGAAAGAAAGAAAGAAAGACAGACAGACAGGAAGGAAGGAAGGAAGGAAGGAAGGAAGGAAGGAAGGAAGGAAGGAAGGAAGAAAGAAAGACAGAAAGACAGAAAGAAAGAAAGAAAGAAAGAAAGAAAGAAAGAAAGAAAAAGAAAGGAAGGAAGGAAGAAAGAAAGAAAGACAGACAGACAGACAGGAAGGAAGGAAGGAAGGAAGAAAGAAAGAAAGAAAGACAGACAGAAAGAAAGAAAGACAGAAAGAAAGAAAGAAAGGAAGGAAAAAAGAAAGAAAGAAAGAAAGAAAGAAAGAAAGAAAGAAAGACAGACAGACAGACAGGAAGGAAGGAAGGAAGGAAGGAAGGAAGGAAGGAAGAAAGAAAGAAAGAAAGAAAGACAGAAAGAAAGACAGAAAGAAAGAAAGAAAGAAAGAAAGAAAGGAAGAAAGAAAGAAAGAAAGACAGACAGACAGACAGACAGACAGGAAAGGAAGGAAGGAAGGAAGAAAGAAAGAAAGAAAGAAAGAAAGAAAGAAAGACAGAAAGAAAGAAAGGAAGGAAGGAAAAAAGAAAGAAAGAAAGAAAGAAAGAAAGAAAGAAAGGAAGGAAGAAAGAAAGAAAGAAAGTAATTAATAAAGAAAGAAAGAAAGAAAGAAAGAAAGAAAGAAAGAAAGACAGACAGACAGACAGACAGACAGACAGACAGGAAGGAAGGAAGGAAGAAAGAAAGAACGAACGAAAGAAAGAAGGTAGTGATCCATTCTTTTCCAATAGGTACCAAAATACAAAATGAAATAAAGTTTGGCTAGAAATTTGGTTAGAATGTGATGGCAAAGTGGCATAAAATGGACAGTAGGAAGTGGACTAGGAAATGGATATGAAATACCATTCATACTACTAGTATGGCTAAATTTCCCTGTATGCTCAGAGGAGCCTGGAAACACAAGGGAAGCAGAAGTGTTTATACTGTGTTCTAAGTACCACATTGTGATAAGACATATGAAAGACAGAAGCATCTATTCACCAAGTTGTCTCTTCTCAGATATTTGACACATCACTGAGAAAATTAACCAATACAATCCCTCTTCCTTATATAAGCATCATTTTAAAATAATTATACTTTTCAAAATTCTGTGGAAATATTATTTGCTGTCTTTTCTCTCCCAGCGGCCATCATAGCATCTTCTGGCTAGATGTGAGGGTGTGTCCCAATAGGCTTCAGATAGATTTCTTTATGTAGCCCCTTAATTCCTATGGCTGCCATGTAATGGGTGCTTCAAAGTGCTATGGTGTACTACCATTATATAGTAAATTCTCTCAAATATACAAATGTTTATGGGAAACCCTAATACATCAAAATGAATTTGCTATCTAAAATATATGGCTTCTGAATAGAAAAAAACAAAACAAAATCCTTATCTAACAAACTTCATAAAAGTGTCAATAAGTAAATCTCATTTTCTTCCTCACTGGAGAATAGGCAGAGATAGTTGACTTACAACTAGCTGTTCATTTCATTTTTAGCCTTTGATTGTCTGTAAGTTAATACCTCAGTTTCTCAGTTGCATTTTCTTTTTCTTTTTTTTTTTTAAAGATTTATTTATTTTTTTTTATGTATGTAAGTACACTGTCCTGTTGCTGTCTTCAGACCCACCAGAAGAGGACATCAGATTTCAGTACAGATGGTGAGCCACCATGTGGTTGCTGGGAATTGAACTCAGGACCTTTGAAAGAGCAGTCAGTGCTCTTAACCACTGAGCCATCTCTCCAGCCCCTCAGTTGCATTTTCTAATAAATTCTCTCTCTCTCTCTCTCTCTCTCTCTCTCTCTCTCTCTCTCTCTCTCTCTCTCTCTCTCTCTCTCTTTCTCTCTCTCATCTCTTCTTGTCTCTTCTATTTATCTTTTTCTCATATTCTTCTTTTTCATACTTCATTACTTCATATTTAAAAGCCCTGTAAGATCTTCAATTCTCTTGCTAATGTTAAAGCTTTCTATCTTTTCTAGAGTTCTATTGAACACTGATTATTTTAAAAATCAGCACTGTATTATAAATTTCAGAGGCACACCCTGCAATAAATTGGTCATAGGTTCCTAATATCTGAAATAAATGTCTTTAGTAAATAATGAAATGAAATAAAATGTCTTGAGTAAAATGTGATAAATCTTACTTGAGAATTGTTCAGAGTACCAATTTTTATCTCAGAGCATTTTTAATCTTTCTGATTCATTTTGTGCCATGTTATATAAAAATCATTTATTCTTTAAGGGCAAGATCAGAAAAATTTGACTGAGTAAGAAATTTTTAATATTTATATCTGTCTTTAAATGGTATGTATAAAACACAAATCATACATAATATTATGAACATGCTAAAATATAAGCTACTGTGTTCTTTAATATATGTGTAATGAGTATTTTCTATTTAATAATTCACATAGCACATTGATTCTATGAGTGTATATATATGGAATATACACTTCCATCAACTCATATCTGAACAGTTACATATTTATTATTATATGCAAACATGCATATGCATTTTCTCTTGTAAGAAAATAAAAATCATTGATGGTGTTAAAATTGTAAATTGTAATATTTTCAATTACCATTTTCCTCTATTATTTAAATATATAAAATGCAGGACATTATCTTGGCTTTGTGTTTATACTGAACTGATGAGATAAATATTAAGATACCAGTATTTGTACTCTTCAGATTTACGAAAGCAAATGTATGAAGTCAGGGCAGAATGGCCTTGACCTTAACACAAGAGAAGTGTGATACCTGCTGAGAGCCACTAGATTCTGTAGTAATTAGACTTGCCCCAAGTTTACCAGTGTCTCTTGTGAAAGTGAAGCACTAATCCTAAGTGGATTTTATGTCCAATGTAGTTCTCTATACTTTCACTACTTGGTCCTAAACATACCTTGCAAGATGAATCATTTTTATGTCTATCAAGATTTAACTTTGTTATAAAAGTGTCAACTTTTACTAGAGAGCATGTGTTCTGTACAATACAGCTAAAGTAGATAGTAAGTATATATGAGGCTCCTTAGCCTTTTAATTCCTTCTCTTCACACCAAGGAAGCTTGTCAACTACAAGATTGGGATCCAAATATTTTACAGTTCTGAAAAGACATTCTGGAGTCCAGACAGAATTCAATGCCCATATAGGCTAAACTCAACCAAAACCTGTCAGATGAATATCTGCAAATAAATGTCTTTAATAATTGAGGCATTGAATCAATCTGTATGCATATGCCAATGCATTGATACCAATTAAAGATGTGGTCAGAAACTTCTATAAAGAGAGTGAATTCTCAGCTTCAGAGGAAAATACCATCTCTGTGCTTTCCTGCCTTTGGGTTGGAGGTTAGGTGCAGTCAGGCAGACTGCCAACTCCCAGTGTTCAAAACACATGGGCAATCTCGGCTTAGCAGAATTAGTTCGTTCTATTTTTTTTGTGCCTCTATCAACATCATTTGTGTGTTCTGAATGCAAAGGCTGTTTTCCAGGAAGAATCATATCTTGGTGACTAGACTGCAGTAGGTACAAAGTGGACATTTGTTTACAGGTGCTGCTGTACCACAGCATCATGAATCATCATAGCAGGAATGAATTGCTGCCTTATCACTATGTCCATTGTGAAGAATTCCAAATAGCTAACAGCAGACATTTCCAAGAGATTGGGAGGGTTTTTCTTAGGCTGTTGATCACCTTGAGTGGCAACTCTACTTAAGTTCTATTGATATTGAGCTTTCAAAAAAAATGGCAGAAAGAAATTTCAATGTCTTTGAGAAGTAGTAATAGTTCTGCATTTTCTTTATATTTTTCAAATGGGTCATTTTGTTTATTTACATTTCAAATGTTGTCCCCCTTCCCAATTTTACCTCCGCAAACTCCCCATCCCATTCCCCTCCCCCTGCCTTCATGAGAGTGCTCCCCTACCCACCCACCCACTCCCACCCCACCACCCTAGCATTCTTTTATGCTGGGGCATCAAACCTTCACAGGACTCAGAGCTTCGCCTACCATTGATGCCTGACAAGGCCATCCTCTGTTATATATGCATCTGGAGTCATGGGTTCCTCCATGTGTACTCTTTGGTTGGTGGTTTAGTCCCTGGGAGCTCTGAGGGTTCTGGTTTGATATTGTTGTTCTTCTTATGAGTTTTCAAATCTTTTTAGTTTCTTCAGTCCTTCCCTTACCTCCTCCATTGGGGATCCCATGCTCAGTCCAATAGTTGGTTGCAGGCATACCCATCTGTATCGGCAAGGCTCTGACAGAGCTGAGACATCCATGTCTGGCTCTTGTCCACAAGCACTTCTTGGCATAAGCAAGTGTAGGGGTTTGGTGGCTGCATATGGGATGGTGGGTCAGTCTCTAGATGCCTTTTCTTATGGAA
Organism: Arvicanthis niloticus; assembly: GCF_011762505.2. Lineage (NCBI taxonomy): Eukaryota > Metazoa > Chordata > Mammalia > Rodentia > Muridae > Arvicanthis > Arvicanthis niloticus. The sequence goes on from NC_047673.1 coordinate 2,444,324, forward strand.
ATAAAATACATATCAAGACCCAGGAATTTCAGCAGCTAACCTGGTCTTCTGATTTTCAAAGAGAAGGTAAGTTTCTGGTGATATTTCAGAATCAACCAAATTCCATGCATGAGTCAATAGTTGAATTTCAAATTAGCATGCTTATTCTCAATTGGCAGACATTACTAAAATTATAGAAAGCGAGTTTGCTGTTCTGAAATGAAAGAAAATAAAACTTATTGGTTGTTGTTTTTAGAAAAGAAGAAATTGAATTAAAAACTTAAATGCAAAAGGAATGATACATATTAGAAAACTATAAAGAATGTTTATTTTAAAATTATTTCACCAAATACCTTGATTTTAGATTTTAGCATAGTTAATCTGACATACATTTTGATGGAATTATATATGTGTACATGTCTTTTAAATCAATGAAATTTGATACCTTAAATAAGATCACAGTAGCTACATGGAAGGTTTGTGTGATTGAGACTTTAATGTCTAGATCTGCAATTTTTTTCCAGCAATGTAGAGTCCTTTGAGATATACACTGAATTTTTAACATAAAATTTGGAGCAATGCTATTTCCAGTATAGTGTAATAAAAGAGAAATCTTACATCTTGACAACTCACATTCTGTAAGTCTTGCTGAGACACTAGATTCACAGGAATTCAAGATGTCTCAGCTTATGTAGGAACTTGAATACAATGCATATAAAATATTTAAGAGATTTTATTGCTAAATAGCATAATTGATGAAAATACAATAACAATGTCTTATTGTATTACTGTTTAACAATGTCTAAATTTAAAAATGCAATTCATGATGTTCTATGGAAATGTAAGTGAACTAATAAAGTTCTAGCCACTTTATCACTGAAATATATTGGTAAAAAAGAAATGTAAGTATTGTGAATATTAAATATATAATATACAAATAATAAAAACCTATTTTATTAAATAATAGATTTTAAAAGGAATTACATGTATGAAATACAACTGTAAGATCCTGTGGCTAATGTTTGATAGCCTATTAACGTGGCCACTAATCAGTGTTTATAAATGTCATGCCCTTCATAATTACTGAGAATGTTGTCAGAATAAACTTATTCAAGGTTACTGGAATTTCCTCTTGGTTTTCACACAAAGTAGTAAAAATTGTTATGTTTTGAAAAACTATATCTAACATTAAGACAATTAGTGTAATCATTATTTTAAAGGATGTAAGGGCAATCAAATTATTTTAAGTAGCTAGAAATCTTAACATATTTTCATTTTCATAAATATAACGATTCAAAAAAAACCCAAGGACATGTAATTACCACCTAATATCAAGAGGAATCAGCAAGAGTAGTTCATCCATTCCTTCCTCTATGAGCTCACTGTATTTGGTATATGTTTTTAATATAATAAATAAATTATGATCACTAGATACACAAATATAACTGTGTGAGAGTGTACACGTGTGTGTGCATATGTGTGGGTTATAATAAAACAACATCTAGGAACTTGTTCAACCTGGACAAAGTCTGTACCATGTAAACAATGGTTATGTATAATTTGCCATGTTTATGCAAAATCGAAACCATTTGTACAACTAATTCATGTGATTAAAACCATTAGTATAGAGTTGTCTTTTTGGAGAATGGACACAAATATCTTTACAGATACAATTTGACTTCATCCTGTCATAGTTATGAGAAACTTAATTCTTTAGAATAATTTTATTGGAAATTTCACTCAGTATTTCTCTTCCCCAAAAGTGTTTTAGTTTATACAAATATAAATTTTCCTTAATGAAATTAGACTTGTGACCTGGGTGTGTTAGTGTAGAACAATAATTCTAGTAGTAGGGAAGCTGAGGCAGGGCACTGGCACATGTTGAAACTAATTTGGTCTACACACCAAAATTCAGGTCACCTGGCACAACATAGTCAGACAAACAAATTTTTCTCAAGAAAAATTTAAAGAAGATATTAAATTTTGATTTAACATATTTTCTGAGAAGAAATTTGTATATATTGTATATTACATATAACTTAAAGATAGATACTAAAGATTATTTAAAAAACTCTAGCAAGCTACAAATATAAACCAAATATTCATGATCAAAGTCTTATCAAATGCTATAGCAAGATCAAGCTTCTGATATGAAAGATTCGCACATTCTTTTGTTTTAGTACTTTAAAAATATCTTTTAAAATTCTAGTAGGTTATAATTTAAAACAAATACATAATTTTCTTCCTACCATTTTTCTCTTCAAATTTTTCCCATCTTGCCTTCTTGCAATCTCTTCCATATTCCTCCCCATATCTCTCACAAGTTGATTTCTTTTTCATTGCTTTGTATTGTAATAGACAGACTGATAGATAATAGATATATCGATACATACATGCATGCACAAATATATACATACATATATACATGGTACCTAGATGATACATAGATCTTAATAGATGATAGACAGACAGGTAGATAATAGATTGATGATAGATTGATAGATAGATAGATAGATAGATAGATAGATAGATAGATAGATAGATAGATAGAAAAACAGACAGTACATAAACAAGTTTATGGCATTTGGACTGATAATGTTTCCCATGAGTGCTATAGAATACTAAACAAAATTGATTTTCATACTCTTACTCCTCACACTACGAGAGAGCTATACTCGATCCCACAGTTCAGTGATTTATATATTGTCACAAAAAGACTTGGTTTGAATCCAATTGGTAAAGTTATATCCTGGGACTTCCTACAGAAAAATGTCATCTTAGAAGGTTGTGAATTTAATTTGGAATCACCTGCTGAGCTCTCAGTGGAATATTCGATAATTCGGAAACCATTTCCCCTGCTTTTTTGAAGACCAGAAAACAGAGAGTAACTCCTGTACCTTCTCCAATAATAAATAGACCTAAAATCACTCTTGCAGATAAATAGCTGAATGAAATGCTAGTGTTTAAGACAGTATATTAAAAACATAAGTCTAGCAGATTCCATTTCCAAGTCAACCTATCTGAAAATTCCAGAGTGGAAAAAAAATCAAACAAATAAAGGTCCCAACATATGTTTAGAATCCCTGTGAATATTTCTTGACAAATTAGCTAAACCTAATGTGTTTATGCAGGACCTAGGGCATCTTGCTTCGTCTAACACAATATTAGTCTATTAATTTAGTTGTGTTTTATTGTGAGCAATTTTCTAATTATATAGCACTCCTCTACTTTAAAAGATGAGTCAGAAAGAAAGTCAATGTCTTTGCAAGGTAGGAGAATGGCTCTATCATCAGTGAGGAGGTAACATGTGCTTTTTATATTACTATCCCAATCATTCCTCAGGTGTCACTCCAAAACTTTTATGAGAATATCACTTATACTACCCAAACATATCCTTAGTCAAGATATAAATTTTCATTGGATGGCTATATATTTAAAAGTTCTCCCTATCAATCTAGGAACTTGATTCCATGTGCTTAGCAGATTTCCCCTTGAGTAGGAAGAAAAAAATATCAAAGGCTGGAATCTCCCTACCCATTCAGTGTGTATTTGGCTAGCCTCTCTCTCCCACTGTGTGTACAGATGATTCCAGGTCTAATGCTTGACATGCTGTCAGAAGAGTTGAAAGAAGACATGATACATGAGTCAGCAAAGACATGACCGGAAGGAGAGCATCCATGACAATTCAGAAAATAAATTGTAGCCTGATGCTGGCTGAAGGGCTTGGAATCACATGCTGTGCGTGCTTTGCCTTTATAAACTGACTGCAAATGAAAGATTTACTGCAGAGTAAGAACCTATCTGATTTTCACTTTAGCTTCCCCTATTTCAATCCGTTTTACCCTACTCTCATTTTATGAGTCAGTAGAAGAAAATTTAGTCTGTTTCAAAATTCTGTTCTACTTTTCTAATTACATTCAGATTCCAAATTACATTTGGAATTACAGTTAAAAATTAGGAAAAACGTAAATGTTAAAAGTCTAGAAATTGTACATTACTTGGGTTAATATATAAAAAAAGAACAACAACATTATCATGTAGTTTTTTTGGATTATGAATTTTAGCTCACACAATAGTGAGCAACTTGTCCATTTCAGGACATTCCCAATTCATTTGAGTTACACAGCATATGATTTTACTCAATAGCCATATCCTCTGGTTTCCTAGCTGGCCTTTGATTTTAAGAAGCCTGGATCACAGAGTACTGAGTGGGATCACTGAAAATTATAAAGGTTACTTTCCTTCACTTTATGTGGGATTTAAAAAAAATGAGGAGGAGAAGGAAGGAGAAGAAGAAGAAGAAGAAGAAGAAGAAGAAGAAGAAGAAGAAGAAGAAGAAGAAGAAGAAGAAGAAGAAGAAGAAGAAGAAGGAAGGAGAAGTAGAAGGAGGAGGAGGAAGAAGAAGAGGAGGAGGGGGAGGAGGAAGAGGAGGAGGAGGGGGAGGAGGAGAAGGAGGAGGAGAAGGAGAAGGAGAAGGAGAAGGAGAAGGAGAAGGAGAAGGAGAAGGAGAAGGAGAAGGAGAAGGAGAAGGAGAAGGAGAAGGAGAAGGAGAAGAGGAGGAGGAGAAGGGGAAGCAGAGGGGGAGAGGGAGGAGGAGGTGAAGGAGGGAGAGAAAGAACTAACTTCAAGGAGAAAAGATTTATTAGGGTTCATGGTGATTTAAGAGAGGCCATTCCATCATGGCAGGGAGGGCATGATGGAAGGTGTGACTGGTATCTCAGGAGCATGAGTGTGGGTACATGTGGTGGGAATTTCACAATCAGCAGTCTGGTCAATCTAGCTAAAGATATACCTTTTTATTATTTTCAGAGACCTCTTTTGACCTACTAAGGCACACTTCCTGAAGCTTCCACAGTATCCTAAAAAGCTTAACCAGTGCAAGGCTAAGTACAAATCATGGGTTTGGGAGGACCATTTCATATTCAAATCACAATATCACCATTGATCTCCAGACTAAATTTAGCAGCTCTGGCTCCACCAAGAAAGGTGTTTGATCCAGGAATAATGTCAGTTCCATTCATAGAACCTAGGTGATGAAGAGAGAGAATTAACCTCTTGTCTATGAAACCCGTAAGTGTAGTTTGCAAGTACGCAGTCGTGTGCATACTCATGCACACTGAATACAAATATACACATACATACACACACACACACACACACATATATAGTTTTATTTTAGTTAAACTGAGAAAGAATAAAATGAATTTATCAGATCTTCATTTTGAAATTGATGTCTGTCTTGTAGCACTAGTGACTAAATCCTGGCATCATCTGTCAGCCTAACATAGCCCAGAATTGTTTGAAGTAGTTTCTATCAGCGTATAGCCTCCAGCCTGTAGACATAACTGTGGAGCATTTTCTTTATCAGTTTAATTGAGGTAGCAGTGGCTAGTCCACTGTGGACCATGCCACATCTGGGAAGGTGATCCTGGGCTATGTCAAATGTATGCTGATTGAAGCATGGCAGGAAGCAAGCCAGTAAGCAGTGATCGGCTTGTTCTCTGCTTCAGTTCCTACCTCTAGTTTCCTGCCTTGGGTCCAGATCTGGCATCTCAGGATGATGGACTATACTTGTAAATCAAACAAAGTCTTTTCTCTCTATGTTGTTTCATGGCCATGATGTTTACTACAGCAACAGAGACCAAACCAGAACATTAGTCTTGAGGCATAATATTTTATTTATAAAATTTCCCATAGACTGTTTTCAACCAGCATACTTACTTTCAATTTAGCTAAGTGACCATGAAAATCGCAACGTACTTCATATAAGTGGGACACTAGAGCAGCCCACGTTGCATAGATTATAGTAATTTGTCTGTCACTTGAAATTCTTCTATACAGGTTATTAAGAACATGTATCATGTTTTGAAGTTGTTTGTAATGTGCTAGACAAAAAAATCTGTGTGCTCTAAAAACAATTTAAGTATGACTTAGGTCAATATTCTTTAGTTTAGCATTAGTTTTTTTTTTTTTTTTTTTTTTTTGGATAATCTGTATCAAATGGAGTAAGCTACAAAAAAGTATATGAGTAAGTTCAACAATTTAAATCTATCATTTTGTATCAAAATTAAGAGTCCGTTTTATAAGAACTTTCAAATGAATTATTGATACTAAATTCTTTTATACTTCTGCTTGTACCAGTTAATTCTTCCCCTTCACACTTTGTATTAATTCACTCTTGTCACCATTTTTTTCAGTTGGACTCTCAAAACAAAATTCATATATAATCCTTCTTTTCCCATGTCAAATAAAGGACAAGCCACACAGGATTTTTTTCCTATACTAATGCCTTAATCCCGAGCACTCCTCTTATTCTGACAGGGAATGTCTAGCATGGCCTACTCAATTATAATACCCTAGGAATACCAGGCCACAAGAGAGTGTAGAAAATTATCCCTGGGTGAAATGTACCCTCTATCTTACCTGGTATGGATCTCCAGAGATTGTAAATCTATTTTTAAGACTTTCTTTTGGTTTACTTGTATATACTTGTGTATGACTTGCATGAGTATGTGTCGGAGTGTGCTGGAAGAGAAGACACGCTTCAGATCTTCTCAGAGGGTAATTGTGAGTTCCCTTTTGAGGGGCTGTGACTAAATCACATGTCCTCTACAAGTAAATAACTATCCTTAACCACTGAGTTATCTCTTTAGAATGGTTTTTCTATAATTCTATAGATTATGTTCATGTGTCATTTAATTTTTAGCCTTTTGATTAGTTTTGATCAAATGTTCTATGGATTAGGCTGAATTAGGAAATGATAACTGCCCTCACTAAACACCAGCTCCTTACAGGATGCTAAGTGAATATTTCATTCCTGCTTCCTTTTCTATATATACACTAGGATAGAATTTGTGACTGAAATCTTCAAAATTTTTATACCCAATCATACTACCCCTGTGTCTGGCAGTCTATATTCTGCTAATATTCTCTCTATAAGAACCATCTTTGCTTTACAAATGTTAAGCCATTCTTGTCATTACCAGATGACTGCCTTGTACTCATGTTTTTCTTTTTTTCTTTCCATGTTTCCTTGAACCATCTTCATCCCTTCTGGACTTTCTATAGAAATAACTTTTGTGCATATATTTACTGTCAAACACCTGGGAACCTAATCATCTCTTTCTGTATTCTCTAATCAAAAGAAGTTGAACTTGAAAACAGAAAACATGACTTATGCTTCTTGCACACTACTTATAAAAATATTTCATGAAAATAATGTTATTTTCTAAAAATACAAAGGTACACTATTCTTACAGTTTTGTCCAAATCTAAATCACTCTCTTCAATCACAAAGAATGAAGCTGTGCTCTGTGAAGTGGAGCTGGCATCCAGGGATTTGGACTCACCATCTTGACTCATTGCCCTTCACCTCTTCAGTGTCCTCTATTTTGGCACCAGGCTGGATTTCTCTCCTGATGAGACCCATCAATATTGAACATGCTGTTGTTGAAATAAGTGACACAGAGGGCAAAGTCATCCATGGCTGTCTTGCTTCCTGACTAGAGAAGCTAAGATTAGATTGATTCATTTCCTATAACTTTGCTTTGCCCCAGTGAACATTTCATTTGGAAAAATATTCAAAGGTATGCTTAATAGTGGGTTTGTTTATACAAATTGTAAGTGTCTATTTTATGTCTCAGTATAGGGCTTGTAATAAATGCAGTATCTATAAACCAAGAGAACAGAATGATATCATTTATTAAACTTGTTCAGCAGTGTCATCCTCCAAATCTCTGAGCTTTTCAGACATTGTTTCTTTGCTAAAAAAATGATGGATGAATTCATCTAGGTAACTTTAAATAGCCTCTGCCTGATTCGTAAAAATTTATGTTACTTCCCAAAGGCCACATTATTTTCTACACACACACACATACACACACACACACACACACACACACACACACACACATAAACACACACACAGGTTCAGGGAAAAATACAATTCGATTACAAAAATGATTTCATTCCTCTTATGTTTTCTCCTTCAAACACAGAACAACATCAGGTTGTTTTTTTTTTTTTTTTCAAAAAGAAAACCCAGGGGAATTATGGCAAGAGAGACTGAGATTAGATAACAAAGAGGACTTCCTGTGTGCATATGCTAGTCATCTAAAAGATCAGTTAAGTAGTAGCTCTGTGTGCTTGACTGGAATTAGTAAGAGAAGCACAATTAACTTAAGAGGTTTTTTCTCTGTGTTTATTTTAACAAAATTGTATCTCTGTATTTCCACAGAGGGACTAATACTACTAAATGAATCCTTTCATGGAATAATAGTTCCAGATATAATCTCTTTTCTTCTTTTTCATGTTTAAGATAAAATGGAAACAAAAAATGGTCCAGAAGGGTCCTTTGCATGTATCTTTAGATTGTGTGTGTGTGTGTGTGTGTGTGTGTGTGTGTGTGTTTGTATGGAGGGAATTAGCTTCTGTTTCTCTGACCCACAAATCTTTTGCTTCGTTTTCCTTTTTTTATATTAAGATTTAAACCATGAACATTAAGCTGAAACTGCATCAGGGAAAATGAAGACCTAGATAAGGCCTCCCTCCCACTCCTTTTGTTAATCTGACAAATGTCACATGTTACAGCTAATATGCTATTCTGTTCTTATCTTTCAAAATTCATGTGTCTCAGAAAGTAAGAACACAGTAGAAAAACAGCCTGGATTCTAGCCCTGTCTCCAGTGTTAAGATAGACTTTGGTTCCTGCCTTAGAATTTCCTGAGCTGGGAGTAAAAATTCCACACTTAAGCCATGCTGTCACTTAGAGGAGTCCCATTGTACTGGTATATCTACAAACTATTTTCTGAATAGGTACTTGCTCCATTTTCTCTTTTCCTGAGGAAGTTTTATCAGGGCTCTGATGTACTGTTAGCTGATAAGCCTTTTTTAGCATGCATGTATCACTGATGAACTCTAAACGGAGGCTGGAAGAGGCCCAGCCTTCACACTTTAGGTAGATATAAACAGTTAATCCTGGTTGATACAGAAGACTAGGTTGCTTGTTTGTTCTCTCTCTCTCTCTCTCTCTCTCTCTCTCTCTCTCTCTCTCTCTCTGTGTGTGTGTGTCTCTATCTGTGTGTATGTATGTATAAATGTGTGCTCTTTTTCTCCCTGAAGTATAAATTGTAAGTTTTATTCATGTCTTTAACATTGATGTCTAGCTGGCTACTTATGTACAATAAGATTTAAAATTTTTGTCACCTTAGATACAACAAATTACAACTTACATTTGTATACATATACAATCAATCCAACTAGCATTATATAAATCTATTCAAAGCCTGAGTCAGAATGTTTCATAATAAGAGTCCCTTGGCTAGTTCATAAGAGCAATAAAAGCTTCAAGAAATTTGTAGGCTCAAAATCAGAATTATATGATTTGAAATAAGATTTCTCTTATGATTAAGCTATTTATGATTTATTTGTATAAAAATGGTTTATATTCATATGTGTTATGGGTAATTCCTTATGCATGTAGGCAGAGTATGTTATTAATATGAAAGTAAAAAAGCTGGGCAGTGGTGGCACATGCCTTTAATCCCAGCACTTGGGAGGCAGAGGCAGGCAGATTTCTGAGTTTGAGGCCAGCCTGGTCTACAGAGTGAGTTCCAGGACAGCCAAGGCTAACAGAGAAACCCTGTCTCGAAAAACCACAAAAAAAGAAAGTAAAAAAAAAATCTTAAAGGCTAGGTATAGTGACCCATGCCTTTACTCTGAACACTCAGCAGGGAGAGGCAGGAGGACCTCTATGAGTTCTAGGGCAGCCTAGTCTACCTATTGAGTTAAAGGACAGCCAAGGCTACAAAGTGAAGCCCTGTTTCAAGAACAAAGAGGACAAAAACAAAAATCAAAAGCAGAAATAGTTTTTCTTTTCCTTAGAAATACTTATACTCTACTATATAAAAACCATGGCATATAATTATCTGCTAAACAATGAAAGTATAGTCTTGTAAGCCCAAATACAATCTGAAATATTAAATAGAATGGACTGTCCAGATCATGATCAATATTCTACCTGAGACGATCAGCCCATTTTTTTAAGGGAAACCCATTATATAGCTGACAGTTAGTTGGTTCCACTGGCCATTCCCAGTTGGAGCCTGAAGAATTGTACATCATTCTGGACTATTTGGGATTATGCTCCTTTTAAATCAGAATTCCTTGAAAATGAAATGAGCAGAGCCAAGGAAATTTTGAGAAAACTCACAGGTTGATCTCTCCCTAGAGGTGATCAGCAGCTGTAAGAGCAAGCCATGAGGCATTGTTCATAAGACCTAGAGATCAACCCCAGACCGCATTCCTAGAGGATGCTTTTCCAGAAGGTTGATGACAAAACAAACCATATCATGAGAAAATTAGTCTTCCTGGCAGGTAGAACCACTCATGATATTTTGCCAAGTTTTTCACAAAAATAAAAAACATGAGAAACACATACATCTAGCATGTTTGTTACTTGTCTAATAAAAGAGTGATTTGTATAATAACATTGAAAATAAGTGATTCAAATTCATGATAGGGATTGCTATTGCCTTATAGTCCAACTATCAATAAACCAGAGAGCAAACTTGTATTTGTTGAGACCTAGGCTGCCCCACTTTGGGCGGCCTAAAAAATGTTGGGAACTGCACTAGTCCCACGTTCAGGCGGCCAAAAATGTCACAGCCCGAGCAAAATGTTGAGGCTTGGGCTGCCCCGAGTTTGGCGGCCACTGTATCCTGGTCCAAGCTTCCGTTCCTGTCCGTGGGTCGGGGTTCAACAAGAGAGAGAGAGTGAGGACGGACTTGAAGAATGGAGACCAGACAGAGTGTGTTTCAATCCCGTTTATTCTTCAGTCTCTCTTCCTCTAAGTATCTCCTAAAAGTGTCTCCTCTGTCTTCTGTCTGCTGTGTCTGATCCTCTGTTCTGTTCTGTCTCTGCCTTTTATATGTCTCACTTCTAAGCCATGCCTCTAAGTCACACCTATAATCATGCCCTTAGGTCTTGTCTCTAAATCTGATCTCTACACTTCTAAGTCATACTCTTAGATTACACACCTTTAATCTCACACACCTTTAATCTCACACACCCAAGGCATCTAAACCAAGATTATCGGGGTGTGCTCAGCTGTTGTAGGCTATTGTAATCCAAGTCTCATGTCAGGGTATATGGCTCAAGATGGCTGCAAAGCTGATAGCCGCTTTCTGCTAAAAGTCGGCCCCCAACAGTATTTATCCTTGTAGTGGAATTTTCAACAGAGGAACCATTGGTCTTGGATCAAAATTCTGACTTGTGGGTGAGAGGTATTTAGGTCACTTAGACTTCTCTCTATTCTAACATGAAGATCTTGCTGCACCCTCTGCAAACAACTCAAACAACTGATTTTCCTATATGCCTTTTCTGGGTCATTTTACTCATTGGCAGAAGTATGGTTCGAATTTAATACAGCTGGTTGCCGATGTTGGGGCTAAGGTTTACCCAGGCTATCCGTATAGGTAGCAGTTATATCTTCTCTTTAAATTCATAACTAAAAAACAAAAACAAAACAAAAAACCCACCACCAACAATAACAACAACAAAAAAACACTGCCCAGCACCCATATGTCGTGGCTGTCATTAAGTCAGGAATACTTACTTCCCCAAAGGAAGTATACTGAGCACCTAATCTTCCAGGTGCTATGAGGGACAGCCTGAATGATGAGCACACATCAACTAAAGAGTTAAAGCTCTTCCTTCCCCTGACACTTAGGAAATAGAGACAACCTGACTTCAAGAATGTTTTATGAAATATTTCTTTTTAAAACTATTTTTATTGGATAATTTTTTTATTTACAATATAGATGACATCCCCTTTCCCATTTCCCCTCCCTAGAACCCCCATCCCATCCCCCCTCCTCCTTTATGCTTTTATACCATTTGATTACATGCATGAATTAAGGTCAGTTCTAGGTTGAGGGTATAGTAATACAGTAGATGCAAATAGTCAAGGAACAAGCAAGACAATAAACACAAATAGTCAAAGAACAAGCAGGACATTAAACCCAATTACGTGAACACTCTTGTGATCACTGTTAGTTCTAAGGGCTTATCAGGATGACCAAAGTATGTGAGCCTACTTCCTTGTCCTAGCCCAAGGTCATTTTTATGTCTGAAGCCTATTTTCTTGTTCTAGCATAAAATTTAGATTCCTGTCTGAAATTATGTCTTTGGTCTAGCCTAATATTTAGATTCCTGCCTGAGATTACTTCTTTGTTCTAGCCTAAAATTTAGATTCATACCTGAAATTACTTCTTTGTTCTAGCCTATTGTCAGATTCCTGCCTGAAGCCTACTTCCTTGTCCTTGGCCAATGTCCTATTCCTGCCAAGCTGACCATTTCCTTGTCTTTGGCCCATGTCAGATTATTCTCAAGTAGCCCAACAGTTCTCCGCCATCGCTCTTTTTTATTTCATTAACAAGACTGAGCCTGTTTCATGGCTTGAACCTGGAAATAGACCCCAAGACATAGTTATTAAATTAACAGGCTGGTAAGGCAAGTATGGGTAAGATTCTACACAGAGCCTTACCAACCCAAGACAGAAGTGCACTGCTTTTGATAATGCATATTCCATGATGAGTAAGGAAGGCATTCTTGTCAGAACAACCTAAGACAGGCTCAATCTTGTTTATGAAATATTTCTAACTATGCTTCAAAGTACCCCAGCATGTAAAACATGTAAGAGAAGATCTCTGCTTTCTACTGTGGGCCTGAACTCCTGTGTGAGCCCCCTCCATCTTGTCTGTCTATGTTTTAATGACTCTTAAGATATCTTTCACACAGCAGGACAATTCAGCTCATAATCCATCCTGAACCCTTAATCTAACACTTTGCAGTTTCAAAGCATTCAAACTTGTTATCTCACAGCACACACTGGAAAACCTCAAGAAATTTGTACCTTTACTTCCAAAAACTATAGAGACTTTTTGGTTAAGTAAAGATTCCTGACAAGTCTACCAAAGACACAGTACTTCAAAAAACAGTAATAAAAAATCTATTTTTATTCCATTTAAAAGCAAGTTAATATAAACTACAAAGATCAATTAAATTGTTATGCCAACATAAATGAGCATCTTCATGAAGTTTCTTCATAGGTTAGATAGGGTGAAGAATTCTTTGATCTTTTTCTCAAGGGTGTTACTTTACTCCAGTTAAATATAGCTTCCTAATGACAATGTAATCACCAAATGGTTCACCACTGTAAACCACCACATTAGAGATGTGAATTTGGGGGTGGCTGTAAAAATAGTTCCTATGTAACAGAGAGGAATGCTTATACAGGTCCATGGACATGTGATTCATAGCCTGAATTTTAAATAGCTCTAGGGGGAACTAAAAAAATTGAATTTCTCTGTCACTGGGAAAAGAGAAGTGAATGTTGTTGAAGATTCTCATGAAATACTATACAGCACTTAGGTACGTGTATAGTCAATGGTGGTATTGATGAGATCTTGTCTTTATGAAGTTCTCTGATAGAAAAGGCATCCTGTTTATCATTTCCTCATCACATCTCAAGAGCTGTCTAGCATCACTTAGACTGCATTTGGTTTACTTAAAGCACACTCACCATACAGATATGGAGACTATGTCCACACTCATAGGAAGTAATTTCATTTATCAGTTAACACCCAAGGTTGACCACACCTTGCAGTCTCTATAACAAAACAGCATGATTCACTGTGATATTTTCACATGCTGTCAATCATTTTGAAGAATGGGGCATCTACATCAGCACCTTTTTCACTCCAATGACAAGTTTTCTTCCTCAATTCATTTAAATATCAAAGCAGATAGATTCTGACAAACTTTCTGGCTTAGGGATGACGTCTCTACTCTGTTCTATAGCCCAAGAAAAAAGGAAATAAACATTTTCAAATATCATACAATTCGATTATTTGCACATACTAACCCATACTTTGCAGATCATAATAGAAATGCTCACCAAACTGAAGCATTTCCCTATTTCTTCAAATCTTCTGAGTAAATGTGCAGCTAAGTAATTTTATCCTACTCTTTTCACAGAATGTCTCCTGAACCCAACTCCATGAACTGATTCAGAAGAGCAATGAATCACGTCTATAAACTAAGGCTCAGATTTAGAATATGTGAAGACATTTGACATTACTCAGAGATGAGTACCTAGTGTGCTTATTTCATGAGATGAGACTAGTAAGGATTTGTCTAACTTAATCCATGATACGAACATAATCCATGATTGGAGCTGTATATATGTTCTGTTCAGGGGACTAAATAATCCTATTTTGTACCGTGACAAATTTGAGATAATATAAATTGATTAATTACAACCTGATTCTTTTCTGTAGATAATGTCAGAAATCCAGTTCATGCGTTATAAGAAGGGGAGTTTTCACTGTGGCACTAGCTATTCTGCTTTTCTGTATGTTTTCCAGAATTTGAGGCTTTGTATCTACGTGCTCCTCAAGCAGATGGGTTAAAGGTCAGGCTTTGAGATTAAGGGTCCATGGAATTTAAAACATACCTGACAGTGAACTGAAATATCTATTGATTTTTTATTCTTCTTTTTTTTCATAAAAAAGATTCAGAAATAGAAAAAATATGGTTCAGAAGGCAGTTACTAAAGTATTATAATAACTTTTGATTGTTTAAGTAAAACATGAATCTGCATAAAATGTTATAAGAGAAAATAAATACACCAAAAGATGGAAAGTGAAAAGCCTGAGGGTCTTTCTGACTTGACAGAAGATGGTTTGGGTAAAAGTGAAGGAACTGACAACTGAGCATCTTCATTCCAACTCTCTCTGTGTGAGCTGCCTTGGGTCACGCTCTCAATATCTATGATGTGTAGCTAGTTTTTCAAACTCAAATGGATCCTGTGTATAAACTGGATGTTACACACACACACACACACACACACACACACACATATGTATGTATATAATATAATATATATGTGTGTATAACATATAATATATATGTGTGTGTATAACATATATATTGAAATTTATGTATATATATCATTTGTATATATGACAGTTTTCTCATATTAGAATATGTCTCTATTCTATGTAATTATTCTTTTGTATTCACATTTCACCAAGAAATACTTCAAATACATAAAATCAAAATGTGAAATATTATAAGCTTATTTTTGTAACCCATAATATCCTTCATGTTTAGCTCAGCTTTATCTTATAAAACTAAACCAGCCCTGGCGTTTTAGATCTTAATCATAAGCATAACAGGAAAGAAACGTAGGTGTGAATTGTATCATGCCAAATGTTTGTGCGTATCACGAAATGTATGTTTACATTATGGGATATCTGTACATTGTGTGTGTGTGTGTGTGTGTGTGTGTGTGAGAGAGAGAGAGAGAGAGAGAGGGAGGGAGAGAGAGAGAGAGAGAGAGAGAGAGAGAGAGAGAGAGAGACTGCAGATACCACAATGTGATATATGTCTATATTGTGAGGTTAATGAGGAAATTGAAAAAAAAATTAGAAAGTGTATTTGATGATAACCAAACACCTTGACCATGATTAGGCTTATCAAAGGGAAAGCAATGCCATGTTTTGAGTTAGACATTTAGAACAAAGCCTTCATGCACCATATGTTGAACAATGAATGTCTTCAGTAGAGTTGTTTCTAATGTGTGGGTTATATTTATGTCCAAGAATAGCCTCACAGGACCCTGGGAAAGAGATAATAAAAATAGTGAGGAATGTTTAAATTTTAATTTCCATAGTTCTTTAAAAAAAAAAAAAACAACTGGTTATCTTATTTATTTACATTTCAAATGTTGTCTGCTTCCTAGTCTCTCTTCTGAACACTCCCTATCCCACTCTCCCTCCCCTTTGCCTCTAAGAGGGTGTTCCCCCATCCACCCAACCACATCTGCCTCCCTTTCCAGCATCTCCCTATGCTGGGCAACAAGCCTCCAAAGGACCAAGGGCCTCCACTCCCATTGATGCCAGCTAAGGCACTTCTCTTCTACATATGAAGCATGTGTACTCTTTGATTAGTCCCTGTGAGCTCTGGGATTTCTGGTTAGTTATTGTTTTTCTCCCTTTGGAGTTGCAATCCCCTTCATTCAGCTCCTTTAGTCCTTCCCCTAACTCTTCCTTTGGGTTCTCCAGGCTCATTCCAATGGTTGGCTGTGAGTATCTGCATCTGTCTTAGATGCTGGTGGAGCCTCTCAGAGCACAGTCATACTAGGTTCCTGTGTGTGAGCACTTCTTGGCATCAGCAATAGTGTCTGGGCTTGGTGTCTGCAGATGGGATGGATCACAAGGTGGGGCAGTCTCTGGATAGCCTTTCTTTCAGTCTCTGCTCCAAGTTTTGCCCCTGCGTTTCCTTTAGACAGGAACAATTCTGGGTTAAAAATTTTGAAGGTGGATGGGTTGCCCTATCGCTCAACTGGGGGCCAACTGGAGATGGTTTCTTCCAGTACTATCTCTCCTCTGTTGACGGTTCCCTGGTGTCTGGGACTTTGTCGTGGTTTCCCCTGTTCCACAACTCCTCACTGCTACATATTTCTATTCATTCTTCTGAGACTCTGCACTTTTCTCCTGTCTTTTCCCATACCTGATCCTGCCCCTGTTTTTTCCTCCCTTTCCTACACAGCTATTAAAAATGAGAACTTCATAAAAATTGCAGACAAATGCATTGAACTATAAAATATCACCAAGATCCAAAAGGACTCATGTGATATATATATACTAACTGATAAGTGTATATTAGCCCTAAAGCTCAGAATACCCATGATATAACTCACAAACCATATGAAGCTTAACTGGAAAAAAGACCAAAGTGTGGATGCTTCAATCCCACTTAGAAGGGAAAAGAAAATAATCACTAGAGGTAGAAGGAGGGAGGGACTTGGGAGGGAAAGAGGAGGGTAGGAAAAAGGGGGTTAGGATCAGGTATGGGAAGAAAAAGGAGAGAAGTCCAGATGGTCAAAAGAATGAATAGTTCATAAATACATATTTCATACTAATTTTCTTTCAATACTTTTGACTAAATCTTTCCTCTGGTGACATGAAATTTAATTTTAGAGAAAAAAAATTAAAAACATAATGTTTCTTAGCTCATAGTCCCTTAACTAAAGATCAAGGGAGGGCAAATACCTGGGTTGTGATCAAGAGATAATAAAGCCAATTAGCATAATGAACAGTATCAATCCTGAGAAGTGAAACTAGCAATACCAGTTCTTGCCTAGAAGAAATCTGGTGTCCTAGTTAGATCTAGATAAAGAAAAGGTAAGTATTTAAACTACAGAATGCTCTGTGTGGAAGTTCTCTGTCTTACTACATGGGCACATTTCATGTTTATGGAGTTTTAAGACTGCAGATAGGTTGTCTTGGCAATCATTTTCACTGATTTTTTTGAAGGTAGAAAGTCATTTTTCTCTTGCTTCAATTAACACAATACTTGACTGCTTCATTTCTCTTGAAATTGTTAACCTGTACCTTGAAGAATTCTTCGGTGGCTACTATTTAAGAGAAAATATTCACCATATAAGATTTCTGGAGGCATTATAGAAAAATCTCAACATTTCTCAAACACAAACTAAATACTATGAACAGAAAATCTAACATATCAAACACGTCTCTCCATACCACTGTAGAAGGTTCTTATGACTATCTCTGTGGTGTGTGTGTGTGTGTGTGTGTGTGTGTGTGTGTGTGTATACCAAGAACAACCAATTACAAAGCATGCTGGCAAAATAATTGCACAGGTTTAATAAAACATTCATCCTGTTATTAAGCAATTTACTATTTCTTTTTAATAATTCTACTGTGCATTATAAAGATTCCATTATCTTAATGGATTCTACACTACTCAGTTTTTCCTTTACATTTGGTTTCAAAATGTAGTCTTGCTAGTTAGAGAAGCCTGATCTTAAAGTCATTAACTTATTGCCTTAGCATCCCTGACTGATGAGATCACAACTATGCACCCAGCCTGGCCCTACAATATTCTTTATCTCCTACAATCTGATGTTCCAAAGATGAATAGGCAGTGTGATTACCTACCCTAGTGCTTAAAAAGTAGTTTGGGTAAAACCACAGAGTTCAAACATCAAGCAGTAGCCCTTGAATCTACTCATTCTCCCTAGTCTCAATCATTGCAGATGAATGAATTACTGTAGTGTAAAGCTTGTTACCTATGAGCACTTTGTAGGAATTCCAGATATGTAGTAAGATTGGGTGTTAACCATTGTACCCCCTTCATATAAACAAGAAGACAACTAAAAGATGTAGTGAAAAGTTACCTAAAATTTAAAAACCAACGCACTTCCATTTTGAAATAATTCTGTCCTATTCACAACTTATTTTTAGTAAATTACATGGCTCATAGAAAGTGAAATGTTTATAATCTCAGGTTTCATATGTCATACTTCTGCTTCCAATGTATGGATAACTATACCTTTTCTTATTGAAGGAGTTGATTGTTAAAATCTCCCAAGAATAAATAAATGCTGAAGTATTTTTATCGTAAAATTAAGAACCTCTCATTTATTTTATATACCAGGTAATTATGATATATTTTACTGAATAGTAGATAAACTCATCAAACTTAAGAATACGCATGGAATGAGTTAGATTTTTTATGGATTTACCGTGAAGTTTTTCTTAACCTTCTTTCATTTAGTTCACCATGGCTGTGGTTATAAAACTGACAAAAATTCAACTATACTTCTATCTTCCAAGTCATGCAATTGCTCTTATGCTAAAAGTTTTTATAATGCCCTAATATTGAGAACATCTACCAAGTGAAGTCCTTTGCAATTTTCTACCCATAATAGAAAGCTAGAATCATTTGAATAATAATTATCTTTACAAAATAAGATCTATCTAATTTTTCAGACCCTGCCAATAGCAACTAGATTTTATTCTCATATCAAAAAAAAATTAAAAGGACAATATCTCAGCCACCAGGTCAAAGAAAATATCTAGAGGCTAACCATCAGCACCAGGACATTTACCCATTTTGAATAATAACAGTAATTTGACAATTATTGTAGTGCATCACAATGTCTCTGTTTTAAAATAAAATTAACAGTCACAAAAAAAGACTACAGTTATATGCCACCTACCACAGGTGTTTCTAAAAAAAATCATATTAACTATTCAAAATAACCCTTAATTTTTATTTTATGTTTTCTCCAAGTATCCTCTCAGGTACACCTATTTTGTTAAACGCATGAATAAAGAAAAATAAGTTATAACATCCATTGTATCCTACAATGCAGGAAAAAACCAAAGTTTTCTTAAAGGAGCTCTCATATCAAACTGCTGCTCAGCAATTCAGCCATAATACCATAAAAGCTGGTACATTTTAAAGGTATATCTCTTAAAATACATTGTTGGATGAGTAGAATCTTGTGGAATGCTCAAGGATATATAAACAGTATCAACACTGTCATTCTCCAAAACAAACCACTTCTAAATTGTCTTAATATATAAATATTGTTCCTTTACCCTGTATCTGCATAGTAATTTTGGTGGCCTAGGTATTATAGGGTTATGGTTTTGCAAACACCTCCCAAACAATTAGTAAACACAAATAAAAGGGGCCAAAAGCCATGACACACACCTTTACCCTGTATCTGCATAGTAATTTTGGTGGCCTAGGTATTATAGGGTTATGGTTTTGCAAACACCTCCCAAACAATTAGTAAACACAAATAAAAGGGGCCAAAAGCCATGACACACACATATATGTGTATTAAAACCTTTTTATAGTGTTTCCGTAGCTGAGATGGAATGACACAAAGACATGAGGAAAGCCAAGTGTTTCTCCAGTCCACCCTTATGTGCACTCAATGCTACACATTCCTGTCAGCACACTTCTCTCACAGGATGCTTAAGTCTAGAAGTGAAAGCCGTATTGTTCTTATCCAAATACCACATTTTAGGTGGAAAATACATAAAATAGAATAGACAAAACTTGCAATTTTTAATAACTCACAACACGTATGAGAAAAATAGTACTTAAAGATACTTCTATTTTCAAAGGAAGTCTGGTAAGGGGCTTAGTCCAGCTAAAGGATGGCTGTACAGCATGTACAAGGCCCAGGATAAAGTTTTACCACCTCATGAATTGGTTCTGGTGGCATATGCCTGTAATCTCAACATCTCAGCATCTCAGTTACACGATGAAACTGAGACAATTCTGAACTGATGAACACCTTGTAAAAAATGAATAAATACTGGTCACATAAAGATTTGTTTTGTATGTGGTGTGTGTGTGTGTGTGTGTGTGTGTGTGTGTGTAATGGGTGTGTGTGTGTAATGGGTGTGTGTGTGTAATGGGTGTGTGTGTGTAATGGGTGTGTGTGTGTAGTTTGTTTTTTATTTTGGAAAGGTAGTGAAAAACGACTGTTTTCTTTACTATCAAAGTCTTAGCTATATAGGGAAAAATAAGTGAATAGAACACTAATACATAGGGTACCAAGTGTGAACAAACCTTGTCTTACTGTTCTTCTTGCTGTGTGATCTGAGGAGAGCCTTAAACTGTGTGATAAGCCTTACATATAAGATGTAATTTCTCAAATACCCATTACATTCAATGTTCTGGACCTCAGTATACTTTAAATAGCATACTTGTAGTGGATTAAATAAGAGCACTTGATGCAATAGACAATGTACTGGACTTAATATAGTCATGTACCTGAGAATAATATCAAGCAAAGAAACATTGGAATGAACATATATATGAATATACATACATATACATAATATACATCATATACATATGTATCATGTACATATGCATATATATGTATAAATTATAAACACATATACATACATATATGTATAAATTACATACATACACATATACATCATATATACTCAGTGCTCTTCCCATAACTTCTGAGTGCTCCTATAGCAGGCAGGCAGCACCATCTATGGATGGAGAACAAGGTGTTTTAATTTAATTCATTTCCTTAAAGTATCAAAACCAGAGCTAAGAGCTGGTAAGACTGAAAGTGACTGATGTGTGCTTCCTGCATGCTTTCTCTTCTACAAATTATATTTTTTTAAGGTCTCCACATCTTATTTTACCTCCCCTTCTGATGCTATTCCCTGTTTACTCTCAGCTCTCTGGTCTGGTCTCCTACAAAGCACACTTTTATGCCAAATAACTTTTCAGTAGCTACTGTCAAAATTTCTATCCTTAAAGGAAATTATCTGATGTTTGGAGGAAAGTAATCTGGTTTTAAACCAATTTCATGCTAAAATAGAAGTAAATTTTTAGTAAGGCTTAAAATATACTATGGAGATGGCACATTATGGAAGGTGCTGGGAGAACCAATAGTTTACTAACTAGTTATTGCTTTTCTAGAATAGCAAAGAACATTGCCACAGTGACACTACAGGCTTCCTTGATCTACCCTTGTTTTATGGGTTCCCATCTTATCATGCATCAGTGCTCCACCTGGCCACCCTTGTATACAGAGTAGACCTGGTCTACTGAGCACATGCCAGGTAGGTGCCCACATCTGTGCTGTCTTTGTTATCTTTTAATCAATCTGGGTTCTATTCTCTTGAGAAACACAAGGCTCTTACTCTCTTAAGGAAGTCCATATTTTGGTAAAATCTAGTTTATCCCTCATTTAATTCAGCATCCCACAAAGTCCTTTTAACTGTTGAGATCTTGGCTATCCATAAGATATTCAAATGCAAGCTCTTTTCATCATGCATTTGCTAAAACAGAGTTGATCATTTTGACTGTGGAAATATGGAACAATAGCTTCATACATTATCTGGAACCCTGATTACTTCTATTCTTATTCTCATCCTAATGTGGGGTACAAAGTTACTTGCTGTATGGAATCTAAGAAAGCCTGTCTTTGTTTACCATCTGTCCTTGTTTATGGCAGGTGACAAATATGTGTAAAGAAACATGATAGTGGGATTCTTCCCATTATTAGTGTGATATGAGCATCTTGTGTATAGTAGAACATGAGCTACATAGTAAGTTTTTAACATCTCTGATGAAATCAAATAAATGATAAAAATGAATCAAGGAGGCATATATTTTTATTAAAATAAAATGTTAATAGTTATGAAGTTGCATCAAGAGACCTATTTTACTCATTTCCATCCTGAATCTATTTCATATAAAGAAGAAATATTATATAGTAGAAAAGTCCATAAGACAAGGACTTTTCATTGATTAAATAAATATCTGGGAAGAAAAAAAAAAACAGTAGTCATGCTCCATACTGAGTGTGAATGGTTCTTATCAAGATAAAGTGAGCAGCTAGAAGTTGATACCTGAGAGACACATGCCTGAGAATTTACCTCTCGTGTAGGCCTGCCCACAGGACTACAGCAATGAGAACAAACTGACTTCATGGTGGACAGGATTTAGCACTTACTTCTCAAGTCTCAGCCCTCAAAAGTATAGAAGTGGTTTTACTAGTTGCACCAGTCTAGCAAAATATCAACTCAGCTCCAATATTTATGCCTTTTTCAATAAAAATTTCAAGCATAATAATATTTATATGCATTATGAATTATACCATAGGCAGAAGTATAGAGTTGAACAAATAATTGTACTACTTTATTACCATAGTATATGTTTAGTAGCCTATATTATAATAGCTTTTGCATTCTACCAAAGTTGAGTGCCAGAATATATTCCAGAAAGACTGAATGAGTCACACTTGATGTGGTTCTTCAGAAACCCAAAATTTATAATCTGATAACAATTTATACACCAAGTACTACGTTATATATTTTTAATGTCCTTTTAATTCTAATGGAAAAATTTAAAATAAGCACAGATCAGATATGATTTAATGGCAAAGTGTATGTTTATCTTGGGACACATCCAAGAGTCAATCTTCAGAATAAATAAATAAATAAATAAATAAATAAATAAGTTAAAAAAGACTGAACACACACACACAAAGAGACTGAACAACTATAACATTTTTTTATATTAATTACTTAATAATTTTTAAACGTCTTTAACAAATTATTGATTGTCAAACATTATCTTTTTAATTTTAATAAGGTATTCTTGGTACTGATCCCAAGACATCCTACTTTTATATTTAGAAAAATGGGTTAAATCTATCTTATTATTTTACTTATTAAACTTTTTGTTATTTTATATTTATTTTGTCTTTTTGTCTCCAAATATAAGTCTTATGTACTGAACTTGGGTTTTTGGCCTGTGCCTCCCAAGTGATGGAATTACAGGCATGTGTGACAATGCCCAGATGGATTTTTATCTCAACTTTCCATCAAGTTTCTAGATATGAAGGATTTAAAGAGATGGTTCACTGTGTAAAGTGCTCATTCTACAAATGGGAGGTCCTGAGTTTGAATCTCTAACTCCTAGTAAAAAGCAGAGTGGTTATAGTGTCCTGTATATTCTACCAGTGTGCAAGAGGTGAAGACAGAGACTCTCTGGAGCAAGGTGTTGAACTACACTTGTTTAATGGCAAACATTGTTTTCAATGGAAAACTCTGACTCAATACATAACTGTGGTACATGATCAAGGTAAATAGTTGTCAAACTCAGTCTACCACACATATGCAGACACAAGTATTAACAGCCCCTCACACACATATGCCTACATAAATTTAAATATGCATCCATGCATGCAACATACAGACAAGACAAGGGGTTGAGAATGTTTTTATATGTGAGGAATTGAGGGATTCCTATATAGAACATCATTGTACTAGCTTTGAATTTTATTTAATAACTACAGTTAATTTCTGCCAGTGAGTGGTCTGTGCCTCTCCATTGATGTCACAGCTTAAGCACTATAAAATAATTTCTTTGTTTCATGCACTTTCTGAAATTGTATTCAAGAATTTGTATTTAAATAATAAACATTGAACTTAATATATTTTGTTATGCTTTCATGGGATTCCATAATCTTAAGGATTATATAAGTCTTTAAAATATTATAATTAATTTAGCCTTCTAAATTATTTCTGAAGTTAGTCATGTTATTACTGCTTGACATCTAGGGATCCCAAGGTTTGAACTTAGAGGCTATGCCCTCAGTCTCAATAAGCTCAGTAGCACCACTGCATCTGCTGACCATAATTGTGTGGCTCCTTTGAGGACCATGTGGTGCTTACTCCTACCTGTCATGAAAACATTGTGTTAGTAAATGAGTCAGTTAAGGTTGAAAAATACCTCCTCCCTCACACATTTCAATTTGATATTCAATTTCAAGAGGGACTATATTTAGTATTTAAGACATACTTTTAAAAAATTCACAAAATATGTATTAGCCATAATCAGACAAAATGAAAAAAAAGGCACACTGTGTGTTTGTGGGTGTCTTAAATCCTCCAATAAAGAAAACCACAAAAAAGATATAAGCCCCCTTTTGGGGAAAATTAATTTGCATTTTACAAGAATTTTTACTTTTCATTTCAAATGTACATTAACATTTCACACTGAGGGGTTTGCTTTAATGTTGTGTTTTTTCCCTTTAAGCCCTAAGCAAGGTATGCCATAATTTCTACCCAGGTATCTTTTGGTAATATAATGCACTTAAGCATGTCACCATAGGTATATTTTATACACATTTTGGTCATTTTTCTCAGGTCAGTGCAAACAGGGTGCATTCCAAAGCCTGTGACTTCAGAACTCTCACTGTTATGAACACTTATTGTCCTCACATAGCCAAACTAACATAGCAAGATTCTACACTGAATATAACAAGTTTCTAAACATCATTGATGAGTCTATCAAGACCTGATTTGATCATCATGTCTGCTTGATCCTAATGCTGTATTATAAAGTGCCTCTCACTCTCATATTGCCCTCTGTGGAAGAAAACCACTATACACAATCCATATTTAAAAAAAAAAACAGGTACATAGTCCTCCTCCATAACAGTGAAACACCTTTTATAAAATTCTGCAATTTTATGCACAAGAGAACATATTCTTTTCAATAATTTATGTATTCTATCCCTATTGATATCATTATGGGCATAAATATCTGTTTTATATTGGTTTATAATCTACATCCCTGTATTATTTTTATTATCCAATTATTTCAGTCTTGGTCATTATGTTCCCAATGTGCCACTATGCTTCTTTACAAACTCCACCAAAATAATACAGATTCTTAATGGCCATTTTTCTGTACTTGGTGTGTCTGGTAAAGTGACTACATTACATTTTAGAGGACATGAAACACACTTGTTTTAATATGGAGTTGTCACACAATGGATACGAAGGAGAAGCTCTAGATTCATTTCACACAGAAGGATTTTCTGTAAGGGGTGTGTGTGACTCATCTCTAATTATGCATTGTGAAATAGAAGTAGAGTGAGCTAAGGAAACTTAATATATCTTGTAGTCATGCCTCTTTCCCCAGTGTTTTCCTGAAGAAACTCCATAATAAAAGAAAAGAAAGCCACAAGCTCTTTGGTGGCTTTTATAATTGATTACTGTTACCAAATATATTTAAACTAAGTGTTTTGATATTAAGCGCAAGTATAATCCATTTATTTCTCACAAATAGCCATAAGAGAAAATGTAACACATTAATATCCCCCAGTGCCTATGGCATTGGATAAATACTCAAAAGCCATGAGGTATTTCTGGTTGAATCAAAAACTTCCAATCAATAATAGACAAAATGCAGACACCACTGACCATACGGACTTAGCTATTAGGCAAACGTTTCTCCTTCTGAACCATCTTCTGCATCCAAAATGAGGCCATTTTACCCATTATAGGAAAAAGAGTCCACTTTGCCTTTTTTTTTCTGGCTCATTTTCATCTGAGAGAAATAATATGAGGCTTGGCCCTCGGCATTTCCTGTGGCTTAATAGCCAGCTGGACCTCAATTTGTCACCTCCTCTTAGGCAAACATTAGTTCTCAGGAACACTCTGTCTTGATCATTATTGCATAATTAAGACCATTTTGTGTTCCTTTAATGTAACGTATCAATTATTGAGGAGAAATACAATGATGAACAAAACATTGATGACTGCCTCATAGGTAAAGGTATGGAAAATGACCAGTCATAGGATTTATTTTAATAACTACCTTCAAAAGAAAAAGTATCATCTGATGTGAATTTCTAGAGACCTTACTGGATACTTCTACTTATAGATAATTTGACAAAATGAATAGATAACAAAGAAGACAGCAAAGGATTTCCTGTCTTCAGGGGAGTTTTATAGCACAGAAAGCTTTGAACAAGAAAACATTAGTGCTTGGATAGACTGTCCAAACACAAGCAGGCAAACTGAGCATCTGTAAATAGACCTATGTGAGATACTGAGACAGTTCAGGAAAAAAAGAGAAAAAGTAAAAAAGAAAAAGAAAATAGGAGAGAATAAAGCAGTACATAAGTAGACTTTCAGTTCCCTCTTTTTTTTATAATGGATGTATTCTGTGAATGAATTACAATGTCATAGTCTTTCTGATCACCTATCTCATTCAGCAAGAAACTCAAAAAACTATAGACAATTAAAATATTTTAGCAATACTTTTATCAAAGTAGGAATTGCAATTAGCGTGTTGTGCATGCTTGCCAAGTGTTCCGCGCCCCTTCCGAGTCCCCTCGCCCACAAGAGAGACACGGGAGGCAGTGTTCGGGTAGTTAGTACAGCGAGGCTTTATTCTTGTATCAGCTGAAGCGGAAGACTCCAAGCCCGGAAAAGGCACTGATTATATGCACCCTAGAGTGGCGTGTTCACTTCTGATTGGCTGTTCACTCATCACCCCATATTACGCCCCGGGATGGGCAGTGGCTTGGAGTGCTTTCGCCTCTTGCACCTGCACAGTTTAGTTGTTTACTTGTGGGAGCATCAGATGCCAGCGCCATCTTGTAATGGTGAATGTTGTCACCGCTCACCGCGGCTCCCTACAGCCAAGGGTTCTGTACCACTGAAATGATAACTCATCCTTCCTTTTATTTTTTTGACAAAAGGTCACACTAAGTTGCTGGCCTTAAAAATTCGATAATCATAACTCAGACTCTCATGTACCTGGGGTATGAGCCTACAAAATTAGGCTATGTCCGTCTCTCTGTGTGTCTCTCTCTGTGTCTCCCTGTGCCTCTGTGTCTCTCTGTTTCTCTCTGTATCTCTCTTTATATCTCTCTGTCTCTCTCTGTGTCCCTCCCTCTCTCTGTCTCTCTCTGCTTTTCTCTCTGTGTCTCTCTGTGTGTCTCTGTGTGTCCCTCCCTCCCTTTTTCTCTCTCCCTTCTCCCCTCTCTCTCACTCCATTCAAGGACTTCATGCATGTTAGGCAAGTGTTGTAACAGTGAACTTATCCCTAGCCCTAAAGGAAATAACAAATACAAAAGGAGTCTCATTATTTTTGTTTTGTTTTGTTGTGTAGTCTATGATAGCTCAGCCTCCTGTAATCATCTTTACACAGTCTTGCAAGTGCTGCAATCACAGTTGTATTCTAGTGTGCTCAGCTTTAATGATTATTTTAAAGCAAATACCCCAATTTTAAATATAAAAATGATCTTACAGTATTGTTATTATGTCATATTTTTTCCTGGTGGTATCAAAGCTTAAAGCCAGGGCTATACACGTCAGGTAAACTGTCTGGCCTTGAGCTTCATGTGCACTCCTCTGCTTGAATAATACTCTTAGATAGTACAGTCCCTATCTACTTTTATAGGGAATAGGGAACTGGTATCATCTAGATCTTAGATGGTTGAATCATCAGTTTGTGTCACTTTGGAACAGCAGCTGAGTTTCCACAAAAAAACTAAAATGCTAAGTCCTGACATCCGCATTATGATAATTTTTTGTTTGCTTATTTGTTTTGTTGTTGTTGTTTTTCTAGATGGGAACATTAGTGAGGGTACATGTAGAGCAGAATGGTCAGGCATCTTCATTCTTCATGCTTAAGTTATACAGTTTAGAATTATAGATTTAAGAGGATTTGTGACTGACTTCACCACATCAGACATTGTGCCTGTAAGTAGCCACCTCTGAGGTGACACCAACTAGCCAGTACCCTATACTTAGTGACAAGGGACCCTAACTTCACCAAAACCCTTTTTATTTCATTTCTTTCTAGGGGCTTGCAGAAGCTCCCTTTCTAGGTCAATACTACAGACTTTTGCATTTGATCTTGGCTGTCATGCAAGTGAGCTTAAAATGCTGCTGCTGTGCTCTGAGATCACTGTTGTAAAAATCAGTGCAATTCAGTATTAAGGCTGGATCCTTAGGCAGTCATTTAATTCATAGGACTGCCTCATGGCACATTACTGTGCATTGTTAACAGTGTGTGCAAAGAAAATAGACAGCCGTTTATTTAAAAATATTTCTGTCAATAGATCATCTAAAATAGTTTTTTATTAATAAATATGCCATGAAAAGTATCAGATAGTTATAAATATTCATCTTTACTTTCCAAATTCACAACATATGTCCCTTAAAAACTGTATGCCCAATGATTCAGTGGAACTAGCTCCAGGGCTAGGCATTCTCTGTCTATCCAGTCTCCCTCAGTCCAATTGAGGGAGTCCTAGGTGATGTTGCAACTTTTCTATTGACTGTTCTCTACCCCAAACATACAGGGTATTTGGCTTGCAATTTACTTTTCCCTCCTAATGTCCAAATTTTAGCTTAGATATTGACAGCCTAGTTCTTCAGAGAATAATCTGTGGCAAGACATTCCCCTGTCTATGTTCTCATTCAAGTATGTGATACTTTACTGAAATATCAATGACTGACATATAAGCACCTCATTCTATTATAGCTACATCATACATTATTTGGTATTCCTTCATTTTGAAGTCTGTTTTCTTCTTCCATGAAAAGCAACTCATCTAAGTCAATGCTTTTTTTTTTTTTTTTTTTTTTGCTATGATGCAATACTGTAGCCTGGTGTGCTATACATACAAAAAAAATAAGAAAAAAAGTAAGATTGAGGGGATCCATCTGGTGATAACTTTGTTGGCATGGTTTCAAGATGGCACAGGGTTTTACATAACAAGAGATAGTGACATGGGAGTGTGTCTGTAGACTCTAGCTTTTTATTACATGCCCATTCTTGAGATAACCCATTAACCCATTAATCCATTAGTTGCATGATGAAATTAATTAATTCATTAAGGGAGAACCCTAGTCACCTCTTTAGTCCCTGGGTCCTACCTCTTAATAGCTCATAATGGGGGATTAAATTTCAACAGGGTCATCAGAGAGGTAAAACATCTTTGAAATAGCACCATTACAATGTCTCAGACACAAATCTTGCTGAATTTGTACATATTCATCTATATTTAAGGAACAGGAAAACAGTAGTATTAACAATTACTGTATTCTACACAGTGGAGCTGCCTGTATATTTCTTGACCTCGTATATCAATCATCCTAACAGGTGGGCTTGGCCAGAAATATTTTAAAAACATTAAGAAAATGAACTGATTGTCTGGATACTCAGGAGGTGGTTCTCATCTGTTTCTCATATTTAAGTAAAATCTTATTTTGGGGGGATATACAATTGAATATTGTCACCGAGTTGTAATAACTAATGAACCATCTGTAATTATAATGTAATTATATGTAATTATAATGTAATTATATATGCTTTACACAATTCAACCCAGCCACACATATGGTACTTTCTGACTTTGGTTATAATAATCATTTTAGGACTCTATGTAGGTTCTCAGAAGGCTCTGTCTACTAAGAAAGGAAAAATGTCACTTTATTTATTTCTTTATGTAGAGGTAAAATGAAGTGAAGAATGCTGTCACTAGAAGTAGACCTCATCAGATTGTAGTGAGCCATAAGCTTTTATTGGTCTCACCATATTGTACCATAGGAAGAAAGTTATCTCTGAATTACTTTCTATTTCTATAAAGAGTGCTTTCAAATAATCTCACTGTGCAGTAATAAAATGCACCAGAGCAGGAGTGTGCTTCATTGTCACACTAGTAATGGTTTTCTAATGCTGTCCTTACTTTAGATAGGACGATTGCTTTAAACCCATGCCAACATGCAAGAAGCAAAATAACAAATATGGTGCTTTCACTCTCCATTCTGGTCATGCTTCATAATCTCAGGACTCTGGAAAGGGTCTCTGACTTTGCTTCCTTGCATCCCCTCAGAGACCATCCAGTCATCTGTCCAGGCTATATCTTGACAGTTTCAAGTAACATATGTTAATCTTGTCCCCAGTACTCCACAGAGAATCCCTCTAATGGCTTCCTCATTCTCTCTGGATGAATTCCAAGCTGCTTACATGATCAAGACTTTATCCTGTAGCTCCTTTCAAAGTTGTTCTCTGCTCCTAGGTTCTTCTAGACTTTTGTTGATGCCAGAGTAAATATGGCACTAAAATCTAAGGCTCAGAATTCTGTGTCTCTTTTTGAATTTCTTACAGTTGCTTTACAATTTTCTTCAGAAATATTTCCCTGAACATAGTTCAAGTAGGTGATGTTGATGAGACTGCTTTCATTTAGAGCAACTTATATTTGAGTGGAGTCTATGTCTTTCAAGTAGATGTTATCACTAGCATTGTTCTAGTTCCATTTCTGTTGCTAAAGTCAGCTTGGGATAAAAAGTGTTTATTTCACAATTCTAAGTTACAGACCATTGGTTTGGATAAGTCAAGGCAGAGGTTAAAGCAGCTAGTCATATCCACAATAGCACTGTGAAAGGAATGTATGCAGATTTATATGTGCTCACTCCCTTCTCCCCATTTATATAACCCAGCATACCAAAGCCAGGGAATGGCACCCACTCACAGAGAGCTAGATATTGTTTATGTCAATTAACTTAAATAAGATAGTGTCCCATAGACATGTCCCCAGGTTCAATCAGATCTATACAATTTCTCATTGAGTCTCTCTGCCCAGCTGATTTCAGGTCGTATCACAATCACACTTAAAACTGTATTGATTTTCAATGTATAATTAGAAGTTGTAAACAGAGTCATTTTCTACATGGATAATTAAGAGCTTTCTGCAGTAGGAAATAAAATCTACTGCACACATATCCAGCAGTAGAAGAGGAAGGACATATGGCTGTTCTATTTCTAGTTTATTAAGAAACCTCCAGGCTGATTTCTAACCTGGTTTCACTAGTATATATCTCTATCAATCATACATCAGAGTTATTTGTATGAATGCCAGCATTTGTTGCCATTTCTAATCCTATGATGTCCAAAGTTGAGATGATTGTTGAGGTGACAAAAATTCTTAACATTGGTCTTATCTGCATTTCCATAGTGCTATGAATGCTCAACAGGGTTTTTGTTTGTTTGGTTGGTTTTTAAAATTACCATCAATTTGTATGTCTTCTTTGCAGAAATTTCTGTTCACTTCCACAGCCTAATTTTTAATTGAATTGTACATTTTCTTCATATTTAGTATTTTTTTCACTTCTTTGTCTATCCTAGACATTCATCTCCTGTTGGATAATCTTTTCCATTCTGTCACCTGTCTCTTCACTTGATTGACACTCTATTTTGCAGTATGGAAACATTATAGTTTCATGGGATCTAATTTGTTTATTGTTGGTCTTATTTCTGAAGCTACTGATGTCCTATTCATAAAGTCCTTGCTTGTGCCTATGGGTAGAAAAATACACTCCAAATGTCCCATTAGTGTCTTGGGATAGTAGGTTTTATTTTTAAGGTCTTTATTTATTTGAAGTTGAGTTTTTCACAGGGTGAGATATAAAGTTTGAATTTTATTTTCATATTAAAAGGTTTTTTTCAGCACTATTTGTTTAAAATTCTGTTTTCTCTCTAATGTACATTTTTGCCATCTTTATCAGTGATAGGAAGCTATACTTTCATGAACATATATCTGAGTCCTCAATTATTTTTGCTTTAGGTAGAATGGCTGTCATTATGAAATTAAACCCGCAGAGCAATTAACATGAAAAGTCTAGCATCTCCATGAATTTCTTTCTGCAACATCGCATATTTTTCATTATAGAAGTCTTGTTTCTAGAATTCGTTTGTAGCTGTTGTGGATGGGATTGTTTCCCTTATTTCTGCTGATACATTTATTCATAGATATGAATGCTACCTATTTTTATATGCTAATTTTAAGTAATACTAAAGTTTTGTTAACTATATCAGTTTTGCATAGAGTCTTTAGAGTCTCTTATATGTAAATAATCATATCTTTAAATAAGGATACTTTAACTTATTTACATACTTGCATCCACTCTACTGCCTTTCCTTATTTTTTGGATAGAACTCCAAGGACTCTATAGAATAGCGATGGAGGAAACGGACACTCATCTTTTGAGGTGAGTTTTTTGACATTCCCTTCCTTTAGTAGGATGTTGCCTACATAGACTTCATTTTATTAGTTTGCTTCCTTTATCAGCCTCTCCATGATTTTCATTATGAAAAGGTTCTAGATTCTGTGAAGGTTCTTTCCACTTCTATTGCAATGATTATGTGATTTCTGTCTTTGGGCCCATAACTTCTCTGTGTTTGTTAAACCATGTTTATATTACTAGAATTAAGCCAAGTTTGTCATGATTAATGTTCTTCCAGATGTGATCTTAAATTTGTTTTGCAAGAGTATAACTGAGAATGTTGTTGCATCTATGTTCATAGGAGAAATCAATCAATAGATTTTTTATTGTTGTTTTTATCTTGTTATTATATCAGAACAATAGTGGCTTCATAAAATGAATATCAATGTCTTACTTTCTCTCCTACTTAATGGAAATAAGTGAGGAGCATTGTTAGTTCTTCTTTGAAGTTCTGGTAGAAAATTTCAGTGAATCCATCTGGTTCTGGTTTTTTATTCATTGGTGGACTTTTTAGTTCTTCAATCTAATTTCTGGTTGTCAATATTTTCAAACTATTTATCTCATCTTTCACATCTAATAATTTATTCATTTCTTTTAGATATTTTCAATGTATTATAATATTGGTTTTTAATTATCTCATTTTTAGAAAATATGTTTTTTAACTGAAATTGAATTGCATGACTTGTCCCTCCCTTTCTTCCCTCCATCACACTCATATACCCTACTACCAAATTGATATCCTGTTTTTCTTTGCTTACTATTGTTAATTTGTTAACACACATGTGTGGGGAGCTGACAGAAGGCGGCTATCATCCTTGCAGCCATCTTGAGCCATATACCCTGACAGCAGACTTGTTTTCAACAGCCTACAACAGCTGAGCACACTCTGATGACATCTTGTTTTATATACCCAGGATTTTCTCTTCGGTGTGTGTAACTTAAAGGTGTGACTTGAGAAGTCATA
The DNA here is from genome assembly GCF_011762505.2 of Arvicanthis niloticus. Taxonomy (NCBI): domain Eukaryota; kingdom Metazoa; phylum Chordata; class Mammalia; order Rodentia; family Muridae; genus Arvicanthis; species Arvicanthis niloticus. The sequence continues at coordinate 2,477,513 of NC_047673.1, forward strand.
CTTACAAAAAGCGAGAGGTAGACAGAAGAAAGGGACTGGAAAACTTGGAACTTGGAGGCACTAGGGACTAGAAACTCGAGACTTGGGACTTGGACTAGGAACAAGAAACTTGGAAAGAGAGAAGAAGAGAGACTTGAGAATAAACTGGACTAAATCACACTCTGTCTGGTCTCCATTCTTTGAGTCCGCCTTCACTCTCTCTCTTGCTGAACCCCTGACTCACAGACCAGAGCAGCAGACCAGGCCAGGACAATTTAGTCCCCAAAGCTTGGGGCAGTGCGGGTTCCAACATTTGGCAGAGCGTTCTCCGACATATGCATACATATACATCAGTAAAACATGCTAAGTTTGTTTTAGTATTTGTCCTGCATATTGTTCCAGGGCAGATCATTGTACATTGGAGAACTAGTCAAAGGACTCATTGTTGAGAGAGGCCAATTCTTCTCCCAACAACCATTGCTACATAGTTCTTGTCTATGTGTGGGACTCCATGAACGTTTCCCTCTTCTGTGTTTTGATGTTCACCAAAAGTGCTGTTATTGCTTGTAACGACAGAGCTGACCCACGTTGGGCGGCCAAACTGTAATGGTCCTCTCTGTTCCACTGGTGCAGGTCTAGTGAGAGAGAGTGTGGGGCAAGCGACACGACACAAAGAATGGAGACAAGACTTGATCAAGTCTCAAGTCTTGTTTATTGTGTCTCTATCTCCTTTATTGTTTCTCTCATTGTCTTCCTATATTCTCTTGAAGGGAAATCTGGGGTATTTATAGGCTGTTGCCACGTGCCTTGTAGGCGCATGAATACCACGTGCCTTACAGGTGTGGATATGACATAAGCCTTACAGGCGTCTATAGCGTAGATAACACGTGCACCGTGTGCCTTGTAGGCTTGGATACCACGTGTGCCTTACAGACATGTATGAGATAGATAGCACATAGATAACACGTAAACCGCATGCCTTGCAGGCATGGATACCACATGTGCCTTACAGCTGGAGACAATAAACAACAAAACAAAATATGTGAGATATCAGAGTGTGCTTCAGCTGTTGTAGGCTGTTGAAAAACAAGTCTCACATCAGGGTATATGGCTTGAGATGGCTACAAAACTGATAGCTGCTTTCTGCTAAAAGTCTGCTCCCAACAATTGCTGTCTTTTTGAAGCCATTTCTAAGACAGACTGTTTTACAATGGACTTCCTAGAGTATTATGGGTCTCACCATCTTTCTACCATCTCTTCTCTGGTGTTATCGTAACTATAGGGACAAGAACTGTGATGTAGATATATCCTCAAATGTGTGTATGCAGCCAGAAGTAACCACAGAAAATATAAAGTATAAAGATGTCATAGCTGGTGGTGAGTAGCAGGAATTAGATGATGTAATGTGGTAAACAGTAAACAGAGTGTTACTACAACTCGAGAAGAAGGAGGTCAACACAGAAAATAGATGGACAAGTGACAAAATAAACCAAGGTTGTTTCATAAAGCCTCAAGATATATTATTTGATATTTACTTAAATTATAATATATATATATATATATATATATATATATATATATATATATATCACTTTATAGTATATTATAAAGAAGTTAAGCCATTTGGTCTGAAAATATTCTACAGAAGGACTGCAGACTAACAAAAGCACCACTAGTAGTCACAAGGAACCTCCTATGGAAGGGTTTTTTTCAACAAGGTAGACTGTTAATCTAACTCTTGGCTGCCTCTCAGGGGTTGAGTGTGAGCCCTGATTGCATAAGATAACACACACACACACACACACACACACACACACACACACACACACACTCACATATACACAGGACTTACATGATTCAAAATGGTCTGACCTGAAAACCTCTTTCCTTAGACCTAGCTTCTATGATTACAGAACACACTATGAAAGCAGCCAAGGGAGAGAAGCAATTAAAGAATCTACCCAACAGCAGCACTCTGAACCACAAAAATTACCAGCATAACAAGTTATCCATACAGGTACAGTAAGTAGATCAGAGATGTTGGTGGCAACAGCAATTTAATTGAACTCATGGCCCATTAAACAGGAGAAAAATAAATTAAGGTATTGGAAATATTTTCCTCAGTACAATAGTAGAATCTGCTACTGCCACATTCTAAATCTTATTCATACCCACAGATAGGTAGAACAAAGAAGTCCCTCTCCACAACAAATGAAGACTTTCACAGAAAGCCCAAACCTAACATAGCATCCTTTTGGTTTTCTGAATCAAATTGCTATCTGTCTCAATTTTCATCTAATTTTAAGAATTTGTATCACCTTTCTCTCTCATTTTTTCAAAATTTGACGAAAGCTTTGCCAGTTCGTTTATATTTTCAAAGAGCCAACTACTACATTGTGGTTAGTTAGAAGACAAACTGTTATTTTTATTTCTCTATATTTACAAAATTAACCTTTGTGTCCTAATTGGTAATCAATATTGAAGAACATTCCATGTGCTTTAGCAAGGAGCCTGCATTCTTTAACTATTAAAGTTAAAGAATAAATCAGTGTTCTGTAGATCTCATGATTTTACTTGCAATTATGGTGGTATTTTATACTAGTGTTCTTTATTTATTTTTTGTATGAATGCCTGTACATTGATGAGAGTATGATATTGAAGTTACTAGCTATCACTGTGTTGGGATTAATCTGTAGTGCAACATCCAATAATATGCATTTATGAAGTTGGGTGTTCTCCTGATATGTATACATGGATATAAATCATGAGAATATATATATTCTCTTGATGGATTATTTCATTTATAAGTGTGATATGATATTCTATACCACTTATAGTTAATTTATCTTGAAAATAGTTTTTCAGATATTAAAATAGCTAAGCCTGCTTGTTTCCTTGTTATATTTTCACAAAGTAACTTTTATCTAATTTTCTTAAGAACTTTATTGTTCATGAAGAGCTATGTTTCCTGAAGATATCAAAAGTAAGAATTCACCCCTGATCCAATGTTTCAGCCTGTATTATTTTTACTTGAAGAATTAAACATATTAATATTCAGTGGTATCATGAAAAGATATGCATAAATTCCTTGCATTATATAGAGTTTGTGACAATTTTTTAGACATTGTCTCTTTAACTATCTTAACATTGTCTATTTTTCTCTTTGAGCTAAAGGAGTATTTGCACTTCCCTTGAATCTAAACTATCTTCTCTATTATGCTGACTTGGAGGACAATAAACCCCTTAATAAGTTTTTATTATGGAAATATTTTATTTCTATTTTAAGTAGATAGCTTTGCTGTGTATAATAGTATGACCTGACATTTGTGATGTTTCCTGACTCAGAATACACATTTTTAGGCACTCATGGCTTTAAATGTTTCTATGAAAGAATCATCTATTATTTTATTGATCTCTCTATGAGACTTGAAATTTATCTTTTACGACTTTTAATATATTTTCTCTATTCTAGGTTTTAAATGTGTAAACTATAATATGTTATGGGAGTTTCTGTTTTTGTCCTGTTGATTTGGTGTTCAGTAGGCCTCTTATTCAGTAGGCCTGTATGAGTTTGTTTTTCTCTAGGTTTTATAGATTTTCTTGTATGATTTAATTGAAAATATTTTATGCCTTTTATTGGAGAGTTTTCTTTTGCTCCTGCCCATAATTTAAAGATTTGATCTTTTCATGGTATACACACACACACACACACACACACACACACACACACACATTGATTCCTACTGAGAAACTCAACTGCTCTGCCCTGTCTTCACATCTGATACTCTGTTTTCCTCATGCTCCTATTTATTGGTAAGCTTTTTTCCTCTTAGCTTCTCTAATTGGCTCCTGGGTTTTCCATTTTCATCATCATCTCATGTTGGCTTTTCCTTAGGAGTTTTATCTCTTTATTGAAATGTATATTCATATCTTCAAATGGCTTTTTTAATTTGTTCTCATGAAGTACTATCATATCTTCAGTGCCAGAGTGTTGTTTGAAGACAACATGATCAGTATTTTGAATAATTTCTCTAGAAGTTCTTCCAAGTTATCCTTATTGGAGGCCATTTTCATGGTATTAGTAATTTTGAAGGGAAACATTCTGACTATTTTTTCTTAATTTTTTTCTTTTCAGGGACTTGTAAATCCAGATTGAGTTCATAGGTTGAGTCTTTCTTGTTTTCCGTTAATGACTTCACCTCCTCATTAGAGTCTTCATAATATTCAGGTAATAAAGTTTTGTAGTTTTGAGATATCTTCCTCTGCAGAACTAGTATTCATGATGACAAATAATATCCTTAGTTTTTCTATGAGAGTCAGACACTATATGCCATAAAAGTCACTACCCAAATATCAGCAAAAGTCTGCCTAGCACCTGCCTCCATGTTAATCATATGTGTCTCTCCACATGGGTTTCCTTCAGTGGGTTTAGTTGGCCTTTCATACTTCCATGTTTGCTGTGAGAATCTGAATGCCTTATTGTCACCTCCATACCATAGGTCAGTTCCTAGGTCTGATGCTTCTGCAGAAAATTATAGGACTTATTGTGCCTGACCTCTCATCTTGGATCAGCTTGCTCTGGTCTTCCTTTTCATTAAATTATATACTTCTATTCTTTAAAGTCTTTACTGAAGCCCTGATCGTGGTGTTTAAATAAAGTACAAAATTAAGTAAGAATATAACTATATTGTTTACCTAAGATATCAATTATAATTGATTTCAGAAAAGTCTACTATTTTAGAATTAATAGTTTTGTTGTTGTTCTTTTAAACCTATCATATGATTTTAGGTTTTAGGTAAACTAAGTGAAAAATGAAAAATCAGGCAGGATTTCTGCAGAGCCTTTTCCAGTTACATTGAAATTACTGGGTTCCTGTTAAAAATTCAATTTTGAAATTCCTAGCATAAATGAAGATATGTTTAAATGAAGAAAAACCTTGGTATTTGTTTAATTTTCAATGAAGTTTCAAAGTATTTCTTTTGGCACTGCTTTTAAGTATGATGGATTCTATGCAAACTTTGAAATGCCTTTTTACTTCATATTTGAAAATGTGTGTGCTTGTGCATTCATAATAGGGAGAGATGATAAAGGCTCTCAGTTGCATAAAAACTAAACACAATATAGGCAGCTGCTGTGAGCTAGACTATTATAGTTTTATCTTGATATATGAAATGGAAAATGTTGAGGACATTAAAAACCTATTACCTAGTTTTGATTGCATACCAAAGAGAGACTACTCTCAATCAAAAAAAAAAAGTCATGGAATACTGTGGAATATGATTCAGGCACGACCACTCTCAGGTGACTGTTTCTTACCTCCTTTTACAAAGATAGAATATGTGAAAAGTATCCATGGCTTTTTTTTTTTTTACAAGCATTACTGTAATATGTTTTACTCATAGATAATTTTAGCTAATAAGTCTTTTATCAATGAAGAAATTTCTGTTATCAAATGTCTAAGTCAGGATTTGTATTTCTGCACAAAATATCATGACCAAGAAGCAAGTTGGAGAGGAAAGGGTTTATTCAGTTTAACTTTCCACATGGCTGTTGGTCATCAAAGGAAGTCAGGACAGAAACACAGAGCATGAACTTGGAGGCAAGTGCTGATGCAGAGGCCATAGAGGGTGCTGCTTACTGGCTTGCTTCCCCTGGCTTGCTCAGCTTGCTTTCTTAAAGAACCCAGAACTACCTGCTCAGGCATGGCACCACCTACAGTGGGCTGGGACCTCCTCCTTGATCACTAATTGAAAAAAATCCTTTACAGCTGGATCTCATGGAGGCCTTCCTCAAGGGAGGCTACTGTCTCTGTGATAACTCCTGCTTGTTTCAAGTTGATACACCAAACTAGCCAGTACATAAATATAGCAACAGATATTTACACAATGAATTCCTAGATATTCATGTATGTAGTCCTTTAGAATTCAGATGTTGGCAATACAGAAAAGCTGAGATGAGTCACTTAATTTATCGACAACATGCTATAACTTGTACCAGATTATTTAAAAATAAAAGTTCTTTGATTAAGTACTTTCAAAATTGTTTTGCCACATTATTTAATTTAATCACTGCCTATCTGAGTGAGAGACCATGGTTGAGACTTGAGTCTTACTATAAAGTATGATAACCTACTTACGAGTCTATTATTATTAATGGTCTTGGAAACACCAGCCATCATGTACAGGCTGTGCCTTTCCTTGGCTTCAGACTTTCCATAGAGGAACTCATAGGTCCAGGAATTCATGAGTTCCATAGGAACTCATAGGTCACAGTGGAATGAAACTTACACCATGACAATTTCTTCTGTGTAAGAATAAAACATTTTGGTTTATTTTGGCAGTTCTGCTAGGTGTGATACCAAAGCCACTGCAGAAGAGCCAGGTCTGAATGGGGAGCAGATCTGTTCTTGTTTGACCCTCCATAATGCACAACTCCACTGGTCAATGGGAGTGTGATGCCAATATGATGATAATATTTGTCTTATCAGCCTTTTCCAAAGATAGAAACACAGAAATTCTTATCTCTTAAACAGACCAACACCGGTGTTTCAGCCCAAGGGGGCTAAGATGTATGTAGCACCTTCACTTTGTACTTGCTTAGTCAGAAATTGTGTCTGCCCAAAGTGTTTTCAAACATTCCTAAAATCTTTCAGGGCTATAATCTCTTTTCCACAGCTCCCAAATCCATGAGGTCTTTGAGCCTAGATTTATATTACAGTCCCCTTAGGCAAGATTTGGAGAAATGACACATGAAAATTTTTCCATAAATCCTTAGCTAGCTTCAATTTTTATTTGAATTTTCTTTCCATTTTAGATTTGCAGTGCATACATATAATTTAACTACTTTATGTCTATGCAACAGTATTATATGTACAGTTTAACATTAAACTGGGTATAACACATTAAAGGAAAAGTCACAGGGAAAAATCTTGGAGGTAAATGATAATTACCTAATAATGAATTGCTTACATTAGGGAAAAATGTAAGTAAACAATATAACTCGAATTCCAGATGTACCTCAGTTGGTAGAATGTTTTCCTATTAGGCACAAGGTCTTGAGTTCTATTCTTAGAACTATATAGAGTGAGCACTGTAATACATAGCTGTGTACCTGGGAGTCAAAGGTGTATGATACAAACTTCCAGTTCATACTGGCAAATACACAGACAACAAAGAGTAATGAAAGACAATTGGGAGACATGTTTTTCCCCAGGGAAAACAACATCAATTTGTTGTACAGAGCCAAATGGTCAGTTCTGAAGACATACATACAAGTAACCTTACATGGACTGAGCAGGTTATATTTAGGAATATGTATGTATATGTGTATCTGTGGGCATAATAGTTAATGAAAACAAAGGCCATGGGTTTGAAGAAAAACAGGAAGGGATATATAGGAAGGTATGGAGGAAGAACAGTGAAGAGAGACATGTTATAATTATATAATAATCTTAAGCATTTTAAAAAGTATATATAAAGTATGTATGAGGTGGTAGAGGAAAACATGGATCTAGGAGAAGTTGGGGGAAGTAGTGTTGGATAAATATAATCTAGATACTTTGCAGGTATACATTTCTCAAATAATAAAAATAATACTTTATTTTTTAAAGGAATAAAATAAAATATACTTAAGCAACTAAATACCACTTGAAAGTAATTAATATATAAATGGAAATAATAAATAGGAAAGAGATGAAATGAATAAATAAATAAATGTGTGTAAATGTATTCAAAATAAATATAGAAATATATTCATGTGGTTTATGAGATAGCTAAAATATTTGATCCTGACACTATTTTCACTGAATAAGGCAATCTTTTAAATTGATTAGGCTATTTTACCATAATTTTAAAAACACTATTTAACTATTAAGTATTTAGTAGAAAAAAAAATGAAGAAACCAGGAAGAGACAGTAGGTAAACTGCAGCTTACCAGAGACTTGCTCAAATGGCAGTAGAGAAGGCAAGTCCGAAGACGTGTGTTCTGAAGAAACAGAACTCAGTCTGATGCTCATACCTCTACACTGAAATTAGACAAAAAACTAAAAGTATTGAAAATTGATGGTAACATTGAAGTGGACCTTATGTTTCTAAGAGTTAGTATCAGAGCATTTACATTTTTAATTTTCTATTGTTATTTAAAATAAGTATAAATAAATATAAAGTTAATTTTTCTTTACTATTTAATATTTCATGTTCCTTTTTTCATGGAGGAAGTGCCAATGGACTTAAAAAGTTAATGAAATGAGAACTTTTAAGGTGTTTTTTCTCCAATTTTAACCATGTCTTTTTGCAGGTTTTGTGACTGCTGATATTTTATGTTTGCTTTTTGTTGAAATAATTACCCCTTGTTTAAAACAGTCTTTATTTCTAAGTTGAAACATTGGGTTACTTCTGACAGTGACAGTTTGGGAATTTAAGAGTCACACATTTTTCTTTCCTGGACACTTACAGAAAACAAGTTTTGGCATGCTGCACATTTCTCCTGTGACCAGGTTGGTTCTGTGCTCACAAACTCTTAGTGCTGTCTTTCAGGAATAACTATCATTTGAGAAGGAGGTGGGGGTGGTAAGCCTCAGCAGCCCTAGCTTTCTTCTCCCCCTGGGCAGTAATTCCCAATTATGCCTCTCTGTCATCAACACCTCCTTCTTGTCTGGGCCCATCAACCTTCCAGACCAGTTCCTGCATAGCTAAATCACCAGAGAAAGCAGGACCCCACACCAAGATGATCTTCTTAACCATGCTCAACACCCCAGCCTTGGAAAAGATCAAATATTTTAAAAGAAAAGTAGGGTGTTTGTCTAGATAGGTGGCCTAAAATGTCTCCTTCGGTTACAAAAACAATTTTAAGTAGAAAAGATAATTTCCCTTAATAATGAATCCACACAAAATTCCAAAGTATGTTCCCTTTGCCAAACACTGCAGCAAAGAACATGACTTAAAATTAGGTCAGTTTTGAACAGAAAATATTGACTTTCTGACCATGGGTAATATTTTTTTTTCTGTAAACACATAAAAAGAAGTTTGTATTTCACAGAAGGGTGAGGGACTATTTCCACCACATTTGTTTTCAAACACCTACAGTTCATAATTTGCCATCAACCTAGAAACAGCACTGGGAAAAACAGTATATGCAGAATGTATATTCTGATTTTCTCTTTCCCCACTCACATTGGAAGTGGATTTGAGTATATTTGTATAACACAATAAATGTGCAGCCTGAAGCCAAGTGAGTCTGTAAAAGTTTTCCCCCTGGCATAGCTACTTTTTCTAATACAGCTCAAGAGGATATTATGACTACACATTTTATGTATGTGCACATATTCAACATGTGTTAACACTAACATTTGCCTTGATTCTGTCATATATGTTTATATGTGCTTTATTTAATAATGTTAGTTAACATTTTCTATTTCTTTGTAAACAATGATAGTATAATTTGAAAAGTATGGCCCACTTCCCAGACTTGGGTCTAGCTAATATATGAATATATTTAGTCATGATTACTGGGTTATTGAACTTTGATATCAAATGATTTTTATTCAAATGAGTAGTTTTCATATTGTGATCCCTAAAATGATTTAAATAATAAAAAATTTATTTGCTGTTTATTTTCTTCATCTTTAATAACTATAATAAGAAAGTATATCTAATTTATAAAACTTTGTATATGCATATATGTGTGTGTGTTGAATAATGTGGGAGGTTTAAAATTATACTGGGCATGAGGAATTGTTTGCATTTTATTTCCTGGCATGAGATTATGTTTTCCTTATTGCTTTTTACTTGTATTTTTTGGAAAAACAAAAGTTTGCATCTAGAAGTAGGGAGCTACATCATCTAAAATGAAACTTAGTTTACTTTTTCTAGTATTTATGTTTGTTTATAGCTTTACGTTATAGCATACCAACAACTGCTCAGACTGGCAGTAACAATTTCAAAGTTAATGTCACCTATAGTCCTCTCGGGCTTTCAATGATTATTTTTAACTCTTTGTTATCATTGAAATTCACTCTGTTTTGTCCATTTAAAATTATTACAAAATTAATTAACAATATCCAATTTTTTCTTTGCAATTTCTTTCCTCTTCTATCCAGAATTCAGTAGAAAATCAACATAACACTAACCATAATATTTACTTATTCGTAGTTGCTTCCAGATCCTAATGAGTTGAGGCTGAAAGATCTGTCCTGTGCCATTATTAATTGCTCTAGCTTTACTTAAATATTTTCTTTAGTGATTTTAAAATACATTGGTCTTGGCAATGCAACCATGAGATTTGAATTTATTATGCTGGAAATGGATACATGTTTGTGAATTTTGAGCAAATTCTATGACATCTCAATGCAGGTAAAAAGACATTCTGGTCACCTAGTATAGTAGCTGGTTAACAGGAACTAAATATCGGTGGAACAAATTAACTATTAATTCACTGTTCCTCTCAACTGTACATCTAAACATCACTCTGTCCTACCTTGCTGGTCGTAAAAGCCGTTCTGCTATATGTGAAGTCACCCCAATGTGGGAACGTTTGTCATCTGTACAGGCACACAAAATGTATAACCCAGGAGCACAGAGTGCTAGCTTGTTATGAGTATTACATGGTTTTATTTCCTTCAACAGTGCCTGGTATACATGATGAGGCTGAACATGCTAGTGAAGAGTAGCTCACAGTACAAGGCTCGCAAAGAGTATCCTACGTAGATTAAAAGAAAAATGACAACCTTATGAACCCAGTTCCCTTTAAATCTCCACACTGCTACATACCAGCTAGTCTTTTGTTTAAACTGGAAGCAAAAGGCTTCAACAGCATACTCTTCACATCTTCCAGGTCCCAGGAGAACCTGGATATTTTTAGGAAAGGCTTGTTAGGCATAACAGTCATAGGAACGTCCTATCTGTGTTGTGCAATGTGCTGTCTAGGCACCTCTGAATAATGAATATTGGAAATGTGGCCAGTCCTGCTAAGATCTGACTTTTCATGTTAAATTAAACATCCACATATTGGTGGGTGGTAAATAGGAGATCCTGTAATTCTTACACTATGTTTCACAGTTAAAATTATCTTAAGGTAATCTTATGAGCAAAACACTAACAAAATCACCTCTAATTCACCACCCAAACATGTCCTATAAAACAGTTGTTCAACCAGCTCCAACAATTCAGCTGCTCTGAGCAAACTCCCACTCTCTTGAAGTAAAATCCTGATACACAGTTGCCAGATCTTTTCCTAGTCAGTCTTCCTTATTTAGTCTGTTTTGCTTGAAGGCTTTCTTCTGGGCTTTGTCTTTGGTTGTCCTCTGAATCTGTATAAGGCTTAGTGCATGACTGCTATTGCAGGACATTACATTAAGTGGGATGTACCTCCTTCAACACCAGGAGGAAAAAAAAAAATCACATGTCCATGATCACAAATTTCGCCGTATCCATAAGATGTAGGTGTGAGGAGACTCTAGGACTCTCTCTTTTCCAGCATCCACTATTCATTGTGATTCTCAGGGGCATCTCTTCCTGCAAGAAAGAGTACCTCATTTTCACAGAAGCTTATTCAGTTGTGTCTATAGTTACTCACTTTGAAGAATAACAAACAGCAAACAATTTCTCAAGTTGTAAACATTACAAATATCTCTATGCTTCAAACAACTTACACTAAACCTGCATTCAACACAAATTTATTAAATAATTTTTTAGGAGTCTAGTGAAGATCTGTTAATTAAGCAGATTGGCTAATTAGGCTTTTCTAACAAATTAATGTTCCTAAGAAAAAATACGCAGTAGCATACATCACACTCTATTGTTTAAAAATTGTAGGAAGCAGACAAGAAGGCAAGTGGTGCATCTAAGGCAACCTCGGGGTGAAAGGTGTGATGGCTTAGAGGTTAAGAGCACCTACTGCTCTTTCAAATGACCTGAGTTTATTTCCCAGCACCCATTGTGAGTCTCACAACTACCATAACTTCAGCTCTATATAAACTGAAGTTATTCTCCGGGCCTTCACAGGTACTCATATTCATATACACCTATACATATATACACACTGACAAAAAATTAAAAACATTTCAATTTTTTTTAAGGAAATCAACAAATTAATTAATATTTTAACATTCAAAGACTAATAAAATAAAATGGCACTGATTCTCTTTTAGTTTTCAAAGTTTACATTTCCGTTTCTCCAAATTTTCTGAAAAATTTAAGTAAGGGGTGTGTGTGTGTGCGTGTGTGTGTGTGTGTGTGTGTATTCTTGTTATACATGTATATAGAACAGAACAACTTAGATAATGTACTAGTTACATTGGTCCTTTATGTGCTATGACATATAACAAATTAAGACATGAAGTATTTTAGCTTTCCCCCCTATTACTATAATAATATTCCCAAAGCAATTTAGGAGAAAAGGAATTGTGCACAGGTTTGTACTGGTTACTTTTGTTGTTGTTTGTTTGTTTGTTTAGTTGTTTTTTTTTTGTTTGGTTTGGTCGTGTTTTGTGTTGTTTCTGCCAATCTGACACAAGGTAATGTCATCTGCAAAGGGAAAAACTCAGTTAAATAAATGTGGAGGAATGGGATGAGGTACTGTGGGAAGGTAGACCTGGAAGGGGATAAAGACTAAGTGTAAAAAAATAAAAGTAATAAAAACAGAGAAAAAGAAAAACAAAAGAAAATGATTTCATCACATTGGTCTATAAGCAAGTCTGTGGGGCATATTTTTTTGATTAATGATTGTGAGAAGGACCAGCCACTGCTGGTGGTGCCATCCTTGTTCAAGTAGTCCTGGATGGTATAACACAGCAGGTTGAGCAAGCTACAGGGAGCAAACCTGTAGGCATCATTTTCCATGTCTCTGCTTCAGGGCCTCCTTCAGTCCTGTCTTACATGAGTATGATAACCCTTGTCAACTCCATTGCAGCTTCTAATCTTTGGCTTGGCTTTCTTTCTTCGTAGAAGTCATATTGAATTGAGAAAAAACTTTGTGTTATATGTTCAAAACTGGAGAAAATTCAACTAATTTAATCCTATAGAAATTCAAATAGAATATAGGTATTAACCTCTGGATTGTTAATCATTATTTGTTTGCACAGTGACAAAATACACACCTGTAAAATAGAAATAAGAATTTTTTAATCCTTGTGAAGGAAATAGATACCTCTCTATGAAAGGTCAAAAGAAAAATATCACATTAAATAACCATTCATGTACACATATACTACCAGAGACTACTCTTAGCCTTCATCAGCAAAACCTCTCTTTGTGGTAAACAAAGCATGAAGGGTCAACCTTAAAAAATATATAATATTACCCTTGAAGGGCTCAGAAGACACTGCTGAAGACAGGGAAAAGGAATACAAGAGCTAGAAGACAGAAAGAAGGAGTACGAAATGCCACATGCTTTCAAGAGGGGATGGAAAACGAGTTGAAAGAGAACAACAGAAGAAAATTTTAAAGAATAAAAGCTATTAATAAAAAATTATTTCACTGTACACAACTATATATATGTATACATACACTGTATACTATCTAAATGTAATATACAGTATTGTATACAGTATACTATATATAGTATATTTATAATATATATACATAGTGTATACATATATACACATATACTCTTATATATGGAACATTTATATCTGTGATATTTCCTTTGTAATAAATATAAAACTAAGTGTTGCAATGCAAATAGGTTTATTGTCCTCTAATGATGACCATTCCTTGGCAAACTCTTCCCTTCAGACATTTGTCTCTTGTTTGTGGCATTACAATAAATAGTATGAATATAATTGTGAATAAATGAGAAGAAACCAGACATTCAAAGGAGAGAGAGATCTCATACAGATTTTATTTCTTGTGCTCATCTTGATGTCTGGGCAGATGCCTGAATAATAAAAGAAAAAGAACAGAACTGTTTCCAACACACATTTTCATCAGACAAAGCCTGACATTAAAAACATCTGTACAAGTAGGGAAACACCAAATGCCAATGTGATTAAGCACACATAAATGCATACATGCAGAAATAGGTAAAGTGCTTACATCTTCTATATGTAGAACAGATTTATCATTCCATTTCTATATCTGAGCACTTGCTACGTGCATTAAGTATGCTTCTGTAAAAAGAAATAGGTGCATAATAACTCAAGGGCAGAGATATTCATCACCATACCACCATTTACTGACATCCTGTTGATACATCCTGTTGTTCACATCTGCATTCTTCCCCCTTCAGTGAAGTGATTTTTTTCCTGCTTTGCTTCTGTGCTGTCATGTTTTATTAAGGCCTCATTGAATAGTATGGATGATATGGAATATTATGGAAAATGAATAGAAAAATTCATATTACCTAGTCCTCAGTAGCCTCTAAGTTCTTACAGTCATTCATTCACCAAATCCACAAGCAACAAACAAATAAGTAAATACATGTCATGGTAAATTTTTTTGGTGAAATTTTTTCAAATTCCTTAGAGATAGTTTAGGGGATAGATATTTTTTGTAATAAAGAGTTGATTTGTTGTAGAGGCAACAAACATGTTTTTGTTACCTCAACCATCTTACAAGAGTAGAAACTCAAGGTTGAAATTACTTTCCAATTATGATTTACTTACTCAAAAGTAATCACAATAGATGAACTGGGTCTTTATGGTAACGTGCATTCTTCCCTTGTCCCAGCTCTATAGAAGTTAAGCTCTGAATATGAAAAGAAAATAAGGAGCATCCAGTGGAATTTTGAGCTATAAGGAGAATCAGTGACTTTATTTTTTAGAATTAACTGATTTTCATCTTACCTCTAAATGTACTTAATATTGTGATAAATACATATCATCAATCTCTACTGGAAACAAAAACAGAATTTCTTTTTTTCTCCTTTCTCCCATTTTGAGGTCTATTTTTATTTTTCTCTTACTTGAATAATTTCTTGCAATTTCATTGCTCTGTTAATAAATTTAAATTCAGATTTTTTTTAAAAAGATGGCTATTTTGCCTAGACACAACATAATTTTCTTCCTGTACCCAGGCTCAAAAATTTTTTTTATTAAATTATTTTCATCCTTTTGCTTATTATTATTATTATTATTATTATTATTATTATTATTATTGGGGAACAATGTTGAAGTTATATACTCATGTCTAACTAGAATAGTCATGAAAGGTAATCCCCTAGGAATTACCAAAATAACACTTATAAAACAACCTAGGTTCCAATGTTCCAGATTACTCACTCTTTTTCTGTAAAATTCTCCGTTATTTCAGTGGAAATGTCCCGGCAACCATGGGGGTCATTTTCTTGCTTTATCCTTTTGTTTTTTTTTTTCCTCACAATGGTTTCAGTTTAGATAGCTTTAATGCCATGTCTCTTCACTTATCTAATTTATAAAATTTAGTGAACAAAATATCCATTAAAATATTCACCAATATATTCTAATACTTATTAGATATTTGTAACAGATAGCACCTATGCAGGTAAAAATAAAAACTTTAAGGGAAAACTATTACTATGTCTATGATAAAGTATAGATAAGTCAGGCCAACTTGCTTCTGTTATTCAAGTATCATTTGGAAAATGACACAGCACAGCTGCAGAGAACATACTAGTAAGGCAAAGGTGTTGTATGAAGTTCCTATTTACCAAGAAAATGAAAATAATGGGAGAAATTATACAGTTTTTGTTTGAAATAACTGGCAATCCGAGGGCAACACGAACATTAGCAGAGACTGAATGTAATGAAACACGAGGAGGATGAAATACACAAGATGGAATTGAGAGAATAATTATGCCTTAATAAAGTAAAGGTTCTGAATTTTAAAGAGTACACATGGAGGGAACCCATGGCTCCAACTGCATATGTAGCAGAGAATGGTCTTATCTGGCATCAATGGGAGGGGAGCCCCTCGGTCCTGTGGAGGTTCAATGACCTAGCATAGGGGAATGCTAGGGCGCTAAGGTGGGAGTGGGTGAATGAGTGGGAAAGTACCCTCATAGATGCAGCGAGGGGGAGTGGATAGAGGGTTTCTGGAGAAGAAACCGGGAGTGGGGGATAACACTTGAAATGTAAATAACCAAAAAAAAATAAAGAATTTTTTTTGTTAGTTAGATGTAGAATTACTAATTGGCTAGATATAAGGTTATACTCAATGGTCTTATATTAACAACATTTAATTAAAAACTCATGTACATATGGAATGCACATATAGCAAGCATCACCCTTGATTAGTCAGAGAAATAAGATGTTATAATAATATAAGAAAATTTAAATCATAAAGATGCCTATTCAGAGAGGGATAGCTGTGTTTTATGGGATATAGCTACGTTGTATTTTGATGGAGGATGCCATGATAACATCACATAGTGACAATGCACAAATGGTATAAAATAATCTAGAGATGGACCACAGAGAAGTGTTGTCAGATTGTACATGATGGAGGCTCTGATGCCTTCAGAATCCATGTGAAAGCCTTTTATACATTCCCCTACATTTGGAGCCAAACAAAGGACTCAAGTCCTTTTGCAAATTAGAACTAAAGAAAGCTTTTTTTTTTTTTTTTTTCCTAAACTAAGTTCTCTAAGGTTCATGAAACCCCTGTACACATGAAGGGACTTGAGGGTTACAATCACAAGCTGCTACACTTTATAAAACTGTATGTCTTAATAGAAGGATGAGGGAACAAACTTATTTTTGATTCTTGGATTCTTGAAATATGTTTCCTACAGTAAATAAGTAACTCAAAACTATAATACAGAGGAGCCATGCCTCAACATAACTTCATTTCAAAGCTCCAGTGTATATATTTCAAGGCATGAACAATAGCAAACTTAGAGAGTTTATTTGAATTACTTAATTTAATCTTAATCAAAGGATCTCTAAAATTAAGCACAATGAATGTCTGTCTAATGTCCATATGGTCCTTACATTAATGTGCCTAATTAAAGGCATGGTGGAGTGAATATTGTAGATTCACATTGCACATAGAAATGAGGAGGCAATAAAGAAGGAAATGGAAGGAGAGATAGGTCAGGATCAGGCAAGGCTCAAGTACTCAGAGGTGGGTACACAGATGGCACTAGTCTCATTTGTCATATTGTGGTAGATCATGTCTCTTTAAATCATACTCTCACACATCATGACAATTTATGTGTGCATTTATTATGTTGATTTATTTTTTGTTTATATGTTTGTGTGCCTAAGTTATTCTATCTTTGTCAACTGCATGCAAGAGTCTGTGCAGGTCAGAAGAAAGTATTATACTACCAGAAACTGGAGTTACAAGCAGTTGTCAGCTGCTGTGTAGGTGGTGGGAATTGAACCTGGCACTTCTGCAAGAGCCGTAAATGCTCTCTGAGCCCCCTCTAAAGCCTCCTTCTATTCATGTTTTCAGTATTAAATTCAATTTTTATTTTATTTTCCTTGAAGTCCAAATTCTTTATTTCTCTAGAATATAATGTCTAATTTAGATCTTCAAAAAGAGATATTTTGTAGTACATTCCTATTGTTCCAGTCATTATTCTTAGACATGGCGTTCATACTCGTTTCTTGAAAGTTTTTTATATTTTCACACTGCCAGTTCAAAACCCAATTACAAATGTAACTTATGACGACCACACCCAACCCTGTTAAGGACCTGGAGCACTGTAATCCTAGGTCACAACCTGAAACCAGCTACTACTTTGAAAAAAAAAAAAGGGCACACAAAAAATTTATGAAGGGGAAGTGTTAAAATCACATTGTTCTCTCCAGGGTGAATGTGTGTCTATGTTAATTATAAGTCACTTTAAAGTTATTTCCCAGATAATTCTAAACCTGTGTCCTCCTGCCATATCCAACTGTAACTCTGGCATTATCATGGCAGCTGTTTAATTAGGCACGTACTTAAGTAATCTAAATAATATCTTTTATTTCCTGGAGGCTAATCATAGATAATAAATGATATTTAAATTACTTTTTTGATTTGTTCACCAAACATATTCAGTTAAATTATACTGAAAAATTTTGTTTAAGTTCTTTATGAAATTCAATATTCTGTTATTTTTTTAACTTAGGATAACTTAGTGTAGACTGTTCATGTTTTTTTTATGAGTGTGTTCACACATGTCATTTATAGTATTCTTGATGGAGGTCCTTTGGTTTGTCACAGGAAAGTAGATCTAAGCTGTCAGAAAATGCAAAGTCACTGAGTAGAATTATATTTAGAGGAATAGCAACGTGACTATTATGGAGCAATTCCACCGTGATTTTCAGGCATACTGATGAGCTATAATCTGTCTACAGCACACTAAAGGCTATAGTTTATTGGCTTGAAATGAAGTTAAATTTAGACAAGTTCTCAACGAGGTGATTTCTACTCATTTTCAATCTAGTTCTAATCAGAACTGTCTAATCTTCGAACTACAGGAACGCTGTTTAAGTAAGTTTCATATCACTAAAATGAAGCTAAAACCTTCAGATTTCTTAACAAAATTTCCTTTGGAACAGTTTGGCAAGAACCCACCCACTGAGGTAAGAACTTCTGGAATTGTCTGCTAAAGACATGTCTGGCCAGAGATTACAATCCAAATGGCAAAATCCTACACAAACTCTCAGTTAGAAATGTTCGAAGGGAAACATTCTCTTGGAGACAGGGGTGGCAGGCAGGGGGGACAGGAATAGGATAAGGAACTGTGGGAAAGGAGACCTGAAGGTCCAATGGCTTGACTGTAAAAGATAAAAGTAATAAAATGTTCTATTTTTCTTCTATATTAAATATATCCATAATAACAAATATACTGCATTACAGAACATTTCATGATAATATTAATTACTTCATTGATTTCCTGGAACTGTGATTGGTTGAGAAAACATCAATGACGCTATAATAGTTGCTACACATGAGACCTTCAACAACTACCTGAACCATATAATCATAGGAAGAGAAAAACTATCTTAGTTTGCTGGGCACCTATCTGATATTTACCCTCAAAATAGTAGTTATTACTAAAAACATTAGAATGCATGTGGATTTCTGAATGCGAAGATACTCATGTATTAACATGGCAGGCTTTCTTAGAAATTGACCGTTGGCTATTTCATGGTCATCCAAAGACAAGGCAATACGGCATAATTTTCTACCAACTTCAATTTAAAATAGTTACATAATAATCTATTATCATTATGAAGCATCCCATTGTTAGATGGCTCTTAGGGCTAATGTCTAAAAGGAGGGGCCATATACACCAATCTGAAACAACACTAAGTAAACATTATCCGGCATGCATAAACTTTCAGACAAATCAGAAAACAAACTGACTGTAAGAAAATATTACAAATTGAGGCAAGTTGACATCTCAATTTATGCTTTTCAATGTGCAAGTAGAAGGTGAGCGGCCAAGAAACTGGAGAATAAAACTTTGGTGAGGATCAGAAAGGATGGAGTGGAGAGAGAGAGAGAGAGAGAGAGAGAGAGAGAGAGAGAGAGAGAGAGAGAGAGACAGAAGAGTTAGCCAAACAAAACCAACTAACCAACCAAAAATATCACCATTATCCATAAATAAAATAAACAATAAAAATAAATTAATTAATTTAAAAAATCATGTAAGGAAAGGAAAGACATTCTAATCTAGAAATACAACTGAAAAAAAGAAGGTTTGGAAAATGGTGATCTCATTCAGAAATCTCCTGACTTTTAAACTAAGGAAATATTTTGTGATAAGTCTAAAATCAGCCAGAAGACTGTAATTCTCTTTCCTAACGCTCACCTCATTTGCCAATGTTATTCGGTAGTCTAAGCTGTGGTTTACACTGTCATTTTAAAAGCAGTTCTGAGGACATTTGCTAGGTATTTTATGGAAGGAGACACAGGGAAAAGCCTTAAGCAGCTGCCCTTGGTTAGATAAGAAACCAGAAGCTAAGTCAACCTTAGAAACTAGATAGTCAGACTCCTGGGCCTAAGTCCTTAACCCACACTCTCGTTTAATATATCCACCGTGGCTTTTACCAGGACGAAACCTGTAATTGGATCCATGAATGAACGCTTTGGAGGGCGCTATCAGCGTTACACGTTTATCTTTCATCTCGAAATCTCACAAAGCTTTATTAAACCATTCAAAAAGGAAGTGTTATTGTTCCCATGTACCTCTCTCTCCCTCTCTCCCTCCAAAAGATAGCTCAAGTGGATTTATCAGGTGGCTAAATGGGAGTAGAAAGAGGTTAAGTTTAATTCAGGGAAGAAATGTCCCCCATGAACACAGACGCTTTTGTAATGTTAGTTCTAAAGTGGTCTTCTTGTCAAAGGACTTATTTCTTATGAAGTCCGTCAAACAAATTTACAAAATAAGAGGAAATCCACAGCAGAGACTGCTTCCTAAGCTCAATAACCACGGAGTTTTATTTTATAATTTCTTGGAAGCCTGGGATATCGAAGAGTTAAAATGTCTCAGACTGGATGATAACTATGTTAACTGAGGGCTATATTTGTGTGTAGTGAAAAGAAGAGATGAAGTGGATGGGAAATTTGGGGGTGATTTAGGTTAAAAATATGAATCTTTAAGATACATTGAAATGATATTTTGAACTTAGAAGTTTCAGTGTATACATGAAATTTATTATGGTTTTGTCAGGTGGCCGAATGTGGGCTTTTTAAATTTGCCTTCAGAGAAAGTGAAAAATGCACATAATGTTGGCTTCAATTATTTGCATTTATCTTATGTACCCAATCTTTAAGGAACTCGTGCACAGACACTCTTAATTGGCTCATTAAATGAAACAAGTCATTAAGTAACCATTGGCAGGACTCTTCCATATGACTACAAAACTGTACGTAATTCTCAATATTGATGCAACCTGTTATTTCCAGGTTCTCCTAATGATATTTTAGCTCACCATTTAGAGAAACCAGAAAAGAACAGAGAAGTGCTCTTATCTGAAACTTTAACTTATGAAAGCTTGCTTGTCTAGAAATTACCCTAGAATATATGAGCAATGAACCACCCCCTCTTCCATTCCTTTTCTTGTTGACGTGCCCCTTCCAATTTTCAATAAGAAGAGTATTGAGGGTTTTTTTTTGTCAGCTTTGAATTCCCAAAAAAGTCTAATTCAATGTTTTATGAGGATACAGTAATTAGCTTACTAAATGAGCCCAACAATATCCATAACTTCACCCAAAAGTATTTTTAGAGAGAATAAAATTAATGGTTTTCCTCTATGAAAAAAATTACTTAACCCTCTCAACAGCGGTCTTTGTTTTAAATGTTTGTTTTAAGTTACATATGAGGTATGAAGAACATGGGTCAACCAGGGGTCAACAGGCCTCATTCACTTTCTTGGTGATTTATGATGTGGATAGAAAGAGGAAGTGGCCATGGAACAGAGACAAAAGCCTTCCTTTTGCTACACCTTAAGTCTGCTCATGCCCACAAATACAGCACAAAATGTTTGGTCAGGCTCAGTTACCTGACAAACAAGTCATTTTATTGAGTTATATTGCTTGACTGTCCTAAAATATTGAGCCTGAACACAACTTCAGCCCCTCTTGTCTCAGCTTTGGAAACACCAGATTCTTCAGAGTCCCCACACTGCTGTCCCAGATTCTCCAAGTACTGGAGATTTCTGTCAGCATGTCAGAACATGCTCATACTCCACTTCCACTTAGCTATAGCTCTACACATTTAGTGACACCAAGAGAAAGATATTGACCAACTTTGTGGCTCCCTACAAATTAAATTAAATAAGTACCTATGTCTGCCTCCAATGCCTCACTTCCCTCAGTTCTCTATGTATCCTACAATTGCAACATGGATGACCCTTCTCATATAAACAGCCTTTACTCGGAATCCCTACTACACTGTAGCATACAGCAGTCTCAGACTTGGGCATGAAGGGACACACACTATGGCACTCAATACAGTAGGTCCATTAAGGGTGTGACTCATTTGCATGGAGACACTCCACAGAAGAAAATTTCTACCTTCTCATTAAATTTTCCATTCTCTCCATATGCCTCAATCACTCAATACAAGATTTTACTCTAAAGGCTCCTGTGAGTAGCATTTTCGAATCCCGCACATTTTATGGCATCTCATTACATCACAACACCTTATGATTTCACCTGTTCATGAGCCTTAATTATTCTCCATCTTGCTTTCAGCTACTATACAGTAAGATGTAAAAATAAACATATGTACATGACTTTATCTGCCTGTTATTATTATTTTTTGACATGAGCTTCACAGTTTAGCTAAGGCTAGCATCAAACTTCTAATCTTCCGGCCTCACAAGGGCTGGGATTCTGGGCCCCACACCTGGGTCTGAATACAAGTCTTTTAACAGACATAGGGCTTTACTCCCTTCAGTGGGTGAAAGCCTAGATCATGTGTCTAGATCAAATTGGTAGATATACACTTATCTTTGGAAGCATGTATTGCATTACAAAGTAACTGGATCATTTTCCACTCTGATCAGATATAAGTGCCACCCTTCATCCCACCAGAGCTCAGGTGAACTTTTATAGAGTTAGCCACATAGTAGATATGCAGATGTTTTATTATATAAATTTCTTTAATGACTAATGCTATGAGGCATTTTTGTGAATATATCTTATTCAACAATCCTATGGCTGCATATCTGCTATAGCTTTAGTCTATAATTTTCAAAATTGATTATTATTTTATTATTTTGCATTCTTAGAGTTTTTTTTAATATGTTCAAAATATATACTGCATTAAATAGGCCCTTTTAGAATATTTTTTTGAGCTCAGACTTACATGTCAATTTCCTTAATGGTAACTTTTAAGGAACAAGGGTTCTTTATTTACTTGTCAATTTTGAAATTATTTTCACAGACACACAACTTATCAATTTATTCTTGTTAATTAAGATCATGACATTTTCTTCTATGCAACTCTGGCAGGCCGAGAACTCCCTATATAGACTATGATAGCCTCAAACTCACAGAGAACTACCTGCCTTTGCCTCTTGAGTGCTGGGATTAAAGGCTCGCAGCCAGCATGCCCAGATAAGAATCATAAGTTTTGTGAGAAATGTGAAAAATGTGCATAGTACAATATACTCATTGTTGAATCTGCTTATGAGTTAAATGCAGTACAGAGCACCCCTAGATGTAGCATTCACATACAGTGGTCCTTTTGGTTTCATCAATCTCAGCCTCAATTCTGGGTACACCTGCTACTTACTTAATTCTCTCCCTACTGCATTTCAGTTCTACTTTTCTAATTGGCTTCAAGGTTTCAAGACTGGATTAAATAAATCATTCAAGTACCCAAACCAACAAGAACACAGATTACTGGATATGAGTAACAGTGGTTAGGAGACAACAGACATAGATAAAGGAAGCAGGGAAGATCCCTACAGAAGGCAGATCACAATGCAGTTATACTAACTGGCTTTGAAAATTCTGAGGCTAACACTTGCTCAAGTGTTCACCATTTGCCATGTTAACCATGTTAAGCACCAGTAAGAAAGTTAACTTCTACGTTTCATATGTCTGTTCACTTCTAACTTTCTTTTGTTTTTTATTTTTGTCATCCTTTAAAAGGCCTTTCAAATTGATATAATTTATATAATAATATTCTGATAATTAAGATAAGTTATAAAGTGCTTTATCCAATTTATTTATCTATTCACTTACCATGCGTTCACATGTAAAGCATGTGTACAAGGGCAGGCTATATGTATGAACATGATGTGGAGGCTCGAAGTCATTTTGGAGTGTTATTACTCATGAGATACTCAAATTATTTTGGGGAGAGAGGTTTCTCACTGGGACCTGAGGCATGATGCATTGGCTACTCTTGGCTGACCACCAACCCCCAGGAACATGCCCATACTATTTTCCCATCATGAGATTATGAGTGTGTGCCTTCATGCTCTGCATTTATCTGTGTGTCCTGGGATTGCATTAATGTCTTCCTGCCTACAGGTGAACCATTTAGTAAATGAGATGCCTTTCATCCTGATCTCATGTATCTTTTAAAACAGCCTATGTGATAAGTGCCTATAAGACACAGTTGCTAACAATATTTATTATTGAGTGATTGAAATTTTACATTTTAGAAATTATTTCTTCTACTTGACATTTCTCTCCTTCTTTCCTGCAAAAGATTTAATCAGACGTTTAAGTATCTTGCAAGAGAAGGAGAAAAGTGTGACAGTTGGCAAGACAAAAATTAACAAGTAAAAGGCAGGAAATAATCACTTGGAAACTAGGAAAGAATTTCACCAATTTAAAAATTGTAGCTATGTACCAAATTTAACTAAGTCAAATAAAATAATGAATTTTGAATAACTCCTCTAGTTTGGCCTCAATAATGAAGTATTTATAGGAAATCACAACTAAAGTTCTGTTAAACATGGTTTCTATAATTGCTTGATACCCATTTCAACATTTCTGGTGGCTAGTGTTCCCTGGCATCACTGGAGAACCATGCGAAGAGATTCAGAATTCTGTATCCACCCCTGGGGACATGTTTTGAGTCTGGCAGGAACATTAGCTGATCATGCTACTTCAGCCTGACAGCTCCAGATTTTTAACAGAGGGAAAAGGGAGAGCTAATGGACATGAATAAGCTTAAAAGCACAGGGCTTATCAACTGCTGTAAACAACTGAATCCTGAGAGCTAATAAGGGTACTTCTAAAAATGTAAAAAGCCAGTAGCTACTTTTTGAGGCAACTAATAATTTCAATCTGTACTTCTTCATTTGTCTCTTCTGTAGCCCCTGGTTTGTCTATCTTCTCCTTTTACTCTTTTGTTTCTTCTAACAATATATTCTCTTTATCATTGATTAACAAGAAAATATTCTCCTTACATAAAACATTCCTCCTTGTCAAAAGAAATAACACATTATCTAATTATAACAAAATGATAACTCAAAAAGATGAATGAAGCAAATGAAATTATTAGCATGACTATAATATTTCTTATAATTTTCTTATTTTCAAACCTGAACACACATGACATTGTTCATAGTTGGCATATTACTGAGTGATGGCTAGAACTACTTACCTTTCCATTGAACCTCAGGCACATAAGAGTTTACATGTACAGTTCAAAGAGCTTGAAAAATATGATTATCTGTCTTACCTAGCAGATATTTCAAAGTATTCTACCACTGCATAGGGGGTTCTAACCGAGCATTTTGTAAAACAAATTTGCTTCAGAAGTAACAATATTTAAGTAGCACAGCAAAGTTCTGTTTATGTGTACCAGAGGGTAGAAAATATAATTAACTATATTATCGACCCTTTGAAAGATGAAGATAGGGAGGAGGAAAAACTGTGAGAATACTGTGAGGAAAATATCTTCAATATAGAACTTCATGATGCAGAGATGTTTAAAACACATGATGGCCATCTCTCACACTGAGAAGCTACATTCTCTCAACATGGTTTATCTGATCTTCCTGGGAGTTAGGAAGGCACCAGGATTAATTTTCTTCTTCGCAAGATGCACAACATCATTTACTAGGGTAATGAGACATTTAAAACACTGTCATGCTCCAATGATCTGGCTGTCCACTAGGGAACTCTGTGTGACACTTCACACTACTGCATAGGGTAACTGGGCTCAGGATAGAGGGCAGAACTCACAAGCTGGTGTGACAATTTGGTGACTCAGGAAAGATTTTGGTGAAGGGTAATCTCTGAGCATGTTTATATATAATATAATAAATATAATCTAATATATAAACATATTATACATATATACATATGTGTAAAGTGAGTAAGTAAATAAAAATCTCTTTCAGAGTATTTGTTCACTATCTGTGAAGCCCTGGTTTCAGTGCCTAATTTGTAAAACAAAAAGAATATTTTCATATAGAGATAGTGATGTGCATAAAAACACATTTTAGGCTGAACAGTATAAGTTCTCAATCCATGTGTGTGATTCTAAATCCCATTCCAATTTTTCGACAGCACAGAAAAATTCACTCATTCCTAACGTTTTCATTTCATTAACTGAAAAATGAACTTTAACGATTAAATTTTCTTTTTTTCCAAAATGCCCTGTAATCACACTGGGCTGTAAATTGGTCTATGGAGCATATTCTGTTAGAAAATACCCCAATGATTGTTTTAGAAGTTAATGTTAAATAACTGTAATTTTAAAATTAGCTTTTCTCCAAGACAACTAAGATTGATTTTCTAGTATGAATGCCAGAGAAATATATTATTTTATGCTTTTGAGTAAGCTAGACTTGTCTAATATAAGCACCATCAATTTCAGAGACAGTCTCTATGATTCTTACACATCTTTGTTCTGTTCAATGGAAATAGTTTAGACTTACAGTAAATTTAGCTAGAATTTTCTGGTTGTGGGTGAGACCTAAAACTTGCTTTCTTTTCAAAAGCTTGTAGTGATTAGTGTTTAGCACAATATGGTAAGCATCCAACATGTGGGTAGTTGCTATTCCTGGAGATAAAATTATAAAAAATTCTAAAGTCTTTTCCATACATTCTGATGTTACATAAGTATAATACCATATTAACAACCTATTCACGGAACCAGTAGACATTCCAGCAAGTGCCACCTGTCAATGTGGCACAGTGGGAGCATTGTTTTACTATCTTCAGAAATAGACTTTAGAATATGCTTACAATATTACAATTGTGGTGCTTCAGACTTTCTGAAAAGCTACATCCACATATACAATTGCAGAAGACTCACACACAAACCAATAACTCTCCAACTTCTCTGTATAATTCTTTTCCTTACACACAGGTGACCCGGCTTGCCTGATGGGTTATATTAAGCATGATTTGTCCAACTGAGACAAAATTTCATTGAAGGTTTTATGTGGCTATCAGTAATGTTGAAAAAAATCATCATGGCTCAAAACTGAGTTGAGTTGCTGGAGGACCCTCCCAGAATTAATGACAATGTACAACAACAGACAGCAAGAAGACTTCTTTGAGACCATTAGGAGTCAATCTCTGCCAGAACAGAACAGTCCCAGAGGCAGACCATTCCCAGACATATCTCAATATAATGTGGTACAGTCACAGGCTTGAAAGGATGTTGAAAGACCTTGTGCCAAAGATATTGAGTATGTGGTATTTGCAGGCATGGGGATAAGGAAAACCTGATACAGGACTCTAAATCAATATATCATCAAATTCTCCCTTTGGTATGCTTATAAGTTATGACTATATTATGATTGAATGTTTAAAGAAACTGATGCCGTGTTTTGCCCCAGACCAAATCCTTTCCCCTCTAGGAACTGTGGAACCATAGTCTAGCTAGACATTCATTGAAAGTGAAGTACACTTCCAAATTGACTAAGAATTAAGTTGGGAGATAAGCTCTCATATTAAATTCTCAGCCCTTGTAGGTCAGGAGGTTATAAATATAGTTAATGAAATAAAATCAGAGGCTAGGCTAAAATAGATGATGAATATGTATGTCCTTTCTGAGAATGAACAAAATATTTCTGGAAATTGACCATCTTCTCTCTCTCTCTCTCTCTCTGTGTGTGTGTGTGTGTGTGTGTGTGTGTGTGTGTGTGTGTGTGTGTGTGTGTGTGACAGAGAGAAAGAGAGAGAGAGAGAGAGAGAGAGAGAGAGAGAGAGAGAGAGAGAGAGAGAGAGAGAAGTTGTTATCATGCCAACTTTCAAGGCAATAGGGGAAAATAGCATTTAGGCTACAGGTGGATTAAAATGAGGTCAAAGGTTACCTGGTAGGTATCACTCTAGCAGCTGTCATTGATCTAATGAGATGCAACAAGCCAACATGAAAATGTACTGTGGCTACATTGACATCCTGACCTCATAGTTAAAGACAGTTAAGAGGATCAAAATGACAGTTAAACAGGTAGTTCTAAAATAACAGAATGATTAAAGTGTAAGCCTGTATCAGAATTTTAAATTGAAGTGAAGTGATATAGAAAAAGATGCAAGATGTTAATTTATCTTATACAGGACTGAATTTTTACCCTGCTCTTGTCTTATACCTATTATCTGGTATTGCTAACATTTCTATTAATATTATTGATTGAATTTTTCTCATTTTTATAATTTATAGTTACATTGGGGAAAATATTACTTTTTGTTTGTTTACTTGTTTTAAATGAAGAAATTTATGTGTCAAATGTATATTCAGAAGGAGATGATTTTTTTACATGCATTGATATATTTAGTGTACTGGTATATGGGGGAATGAGTTGTTTAAATGTGCACATGACACAGGAAACACATAGAAGTTATGCAAGATGAAGTCATTTCTTTCCTTCTACCTTATCGGTTTTGGAGATCAAATTCAGGTCTCAGCCTCATTGGCAGCCACCTTACCTTATATAGCCATCTCAATGAGCCAAAAAACAGCATTTCTATGTGCCCACCTGTCTTTTGTTATTGGGAAATGTGTGCTTGTGTGTATGTGTGTGTGTGTCTGTGTATGCTTGTGTGGTCAGTATGATGCAAGTTTTAAATAAATAGTTTTCCAGCCAGACAACACCATGTCTTTCCTGTCTCTCATGAAGTTTCTTAATTTTGGAGTATCTTAATTTAAGCAAAATTTTGTCCCATAAAATAGACAAGAAAGATTTATATGATCCACATAAAATGATGTCTTCTTAGCTTACTACAGAGAACTCTGAGTCCTCTGAAATCCATGCTACAAACAAAAAAAAAATGTATTTTTACATGGTTATGGATGATCTCAAGTTATACAGTCTGCTTAAGTATTATTTGAACTAGTAAGAATAAACATACATGCTGATTATCTCAAACTCAGCAAGCTACAGGTGAACATTACATGTTGAGTCTGTCAAAATGACCTCCTGGGTTCGACTTCTAATTTTATTACATGTTATGGCTAAATCTCTTCTATTTCTTATTGGGTGATCTTGGCCCACTTTTGCTCTGCCTAGAGTTCATAGAATCTCTCATGAAGTTTAAATGCAATACATGCTCAGAGCAATACTCGTGGCCCATCATGCCTCAAGGGCTGTGTGTCATCATCAGTCTAGAGAGAGACTCTTCCTCTTAACACTAAAATAGATCAATATATCATCATCCAAATAGATTAATGAACAGTGCATTGTAAAGGTCTGGTCATCAGTTTTTATTTTAATATACTTGTTTGTTTTTTGGCTTTGGAACCAAATATCCAGAGCAAGTATTCCATTAAAATAGGCATATCTCAAACATTGTCACATGAAATGGGACTTAATAAAACTTCTCCATCTTAGTATTTTCTCATTGGGTAGCAAATGGAGATATATGATTATTGAGTTGGTCAAACTTCTGAGTTGTAAATGGGTAGCTCTGTAAATATTCTCTGTGGACCATAGTCAAGACAAATGTCTTACACGGTTCCTTCTGACTCCTTAAGATAATTTTATTTGATACCCTCCTGAGACTAGTTCTCTAAAATTGAAATCATAATGACAATTATTAAGTTCCTTGTAATAAAATATCTGTTTTTGATTTTTAAAAGTATTTTTTTTCTTTTTTTCATAATTTATTTCATTTATTTACGTTACATCCCAATGGCAGGCCCCCTCCCTCCTCTGCTTTGTTTCATTTATTCACATTACATCCTAATAGCAGGTCCCTCCATTATACCCTCCCCTTCTTCTCAGAGAAGGGAAATCCCCCCCTTGAATACTACCCTACCCTGAGACATCTAGTTTCAGCAGGGCTAAGCACCTCTTCTCCCACTGAGCCCCAACCAGGCAGTCCAGGTAGGGGAAGAGGAATCAATGGCAGGCAACAGAGAGACAGCCCCTGCTCCAATTCTTAGGGGTCCCAAATTAAGACCAAGCTGCACATCTGCTACAAATATGTGTGGACTTCAACCCCTCCGTAAAACCTTCAACCCAAAATTTCTCTGGCCTGCAAGATGCTCAGGGATAAAGATGGAGCAGAGATGAGGGAACTGCCAACCAGTGACTGGCCCCACTTGAGGACTCGTCCTGGGGAAAGAACTAACTCCTGGCACTAATAATGGTACTCCACAGGAAGACTTATAAAGTCAGATAATCTGGGTCCAATGGAGGCTCACAGTGGCTGACCCACTAACCAAAGAGCATGCAGGGACTATACCTAAGCAGCCCTCAGACATAAAAACACATATCAGGCAAAAAACCTAATATGAGAAAAGTAAATTGGGAAAATTTCATGTCAGTAAGTAGGGAGAGAATCATAATACTGAAAAGATAGCTATCTTAATATAGGTAAATAATAATACATTTTAAGAATTAGAATTTATTTTTGCTCTCAGGCTGTATGTGTTTATAGATAGTGGTAAAATGAATACATATAGAATGTTCAGCATTTAAAATGTCTATATGTATTTCATTTAAATAAATATACAAATATGTGTATAGGTATTTGTATTTATAATTTTCTATAACCCAGACTAATAGATTCATATAGATCCTTGTCATTGATAATTTATTACATTTTAGATTAACTCATATATTAAAATACTGAATCTTTTATATAAAGTCTGAAGTTTATATTTACATAAAATATAATGTATTATTTTAATATAAGTAGTTATTAATATAAATAATTTCTAAGTTAAGAAATGTAATATATTTTGGTAACATCAACAGAATACACTTTAATTAATCCTAATGTAATAACTTTTGAGGTTTGAGAATGTTCCAGTTAGTAACAATGTATATTTTTATTACAGAATAAAATATAATCTATACTTGTTAAGTTAAACCTTGGGGCATCACTTTTTATTTATTTTTGAGAAATGAGTTATCATTATCTTTATTCTAATTATTTAAAAATGTATATTTTACCTAATCTTTCTGCTTTTATAAATAATTTAACATATATTTTCTAGAAAAGTTTTGTGTTTAGATTGACCATATCTAGACATAAAAGAAGCAAACCACCATCTGCCTGTGTTATTAATTACAATAACACCAAAGGAGCAATGACAATGCAGAGGACCATGGGTACAGTAAGCACTCTAGATACAGCTAGTGTCTGTCAATCAACATTGTCAGAGAAAAGAGGAGATACCAAAGCATTGTCCTACTATTTGCTGGAGTGCAATTTCAATTATAGAATATTTTGTATTTGAGACATATTTTCATTATAACATTCTCCATTTAAGACTTTCACAAAGAAAACCCATCACTCTTGAATATATTCTATTGTTATTATTGTATATAGTTTTCAGAGAGAACAGGCTGTTTTGTCTTGGAATCACGTAGATAAAAAATTTTCAAAATGGACTAAATATTCAAAAGTAATATTAAAAAATCTAGTAAATCCATGAATTTTATTCCTTACTCTAGAGATATGGTGACCTATTTTGTATTATTTCTAGTATAGACCAAATTTTATTGTAATGAAGGTATATTTAATTTCTGCCTATGTATTATTTCCACAGACAAATACACATCTTGTTTCTAAAGCACATGGTGTGTTTCACAGATGTAGCAAACAGGGATAAAAGAAAAATATCAAAGCCATATTATGTAGGAAATAAACCACAGTCATTCTTGCTCTTATATTTTGGACTAGCTATCAAACTCTTCAGAGCTACAATTTACTCAGTTATTAAATAGTGATAGTAAAATTACTTATCTGATAAGGTTTTAGATCAGCTAAAAATCTCAAAAAAATGTTTTGGGGGCCAGCCTGACCCATAGAAAGATCTGAATAAATATTAGCGGCTGTGACAGACTGCTGTATGCTATGTATTACGAGTTAAGAGGCACTATGCTTAATAGATTTGTTATGCTACTTTCCATTGTGCTTAGAAGGTTGAGTTGTCCTGTGTAAAGATTTATAGAAATGTAAACCAGGTGTCTCACACTTATTCAGCCTTCGGGGGTGGGTCATGCTTCCCTTTAATGCCTAAATACCAATAGCTCATGTCTCTTTGTATGTTATGGCAGAAAATCTAGTCTTTTATGGGGTTTTTCTCCTCAACTATTTCTGAGAATCCCTGAAAAATGTTTATATACACCACAACTTCGTATATTATAGCCTCTGCCTGCTCTTCAGACAGGCAATCAGTACACAAGCTTGTAGCTCTTTTCCACATTCAGTCTTTGTTTCCTTTGTCATGTTTTTTTTTTTTGGGAGGAGACTGATGTGTTGCAAACTTCCTAACATAGTATCCCTACTAGGGTGGACCAGATCTGTTTCTTTGTCTCCTATAAGCTCAGATGGAATTAAGTTATTTCTAGGCATGTCCTTATTAGATGTTTGCAGAACACTGATCGGAAACCTTTGCTAAACATGTCTGTAAAAATGTTAATACAATGCATGGTTTCATAAGTACCTAAAAACTTGGGCTTGCAGGAGCAAACAGTCTATACATTACTTTCTTTGTCAATTGAGACAAAGCCATGAGTCTGTTGGGACAGGCTGATGTAATTCCAGTTATGAATTATATGTGTGTAGGCAAGCTGGTTTGCCTTCTCATGATGGGAACTATAATGGCCTGCAGGGATTTTTTTCCTGATATGTAATAGAAGCATAAGAGCTCAAGACCCATCTCTTCACATCCTATCAGCAAGTTAGTAAACAAGGCAGGATACAAGAGCCAGGGAATGTTCAATAGGTTGGCCTCACAGGAGGGAGGATGCACAATCCTATTCAGACAGGCTTCAGGAGTGGTCACATTTCTTGTTACCTGGGGCTTCTATATTTTTGAGGACCAGAGTTTCTGCAGAATTACCCTTGAATATGATATATTTCTCAACAGTGTTATAATGGTAGAGGACAGTAAATGACTTTCTAAAAGCAACAGTCTTAAAGTAGGGACTGCTAACAACGAAGATTATATTTTATGACATCAAAAACTAAGTATGTATGTTCATTTCTGAAATTCTCAAACTACCCTTGCTCTCTCTCATATATATGCATATATATGTACATGTATATGCATATATAGTGTGTGCTTGCTGTATATGTATATACATGTGTATATACAAATTATATATGTGTATATATGATTATATTATCAACAATAAATATTATCAATAATAAATGACATAGATATAACCCAAAACTCTCCACTCCCCTCCCTGAAAGCAAGAAAACTATAGGGTGTGTGTGTGTGTGTGTGTGTGTGTGTGTGTGTGAATTCCTAAGCAGCCTCTGAGAAAAAAAAATTTGTCCCCAATGGTCAATGTCAGTTCTTTTATGCCTGCAGACAACAGTAAAGACTAACCTCAGTTTCTACTGTTACAAAATGTTTCAAGACAGAAATATGCAAAAGCGTGGAACAAATTTCGAAAAACTCATAAGTAGATAATCTATTTGAATATATCCATTTTAGATGAGAACCTACCCCTGTACCATGCTGCAGTCTGTACTTGGGTCTAGGTCATGATTTTCTGTTCTGGAACCCTTGAGGAGAGAGCTCATCAGTAGGAGAGGGAGCCTTGTAGAAGGGTTGCCTGCACAGAAGTACTCAACGAAAGTGAAGATGCAGGGGAGAAGACCAATCTGAGGAAAATTAATTACAGGGGGATCAGAGGAGCCTTATGAGAGGTGAGAGAGAGGCTTACTTTAAGTAAGACGTGAGAAACTTGTAGCTAGTTTACTTCTTCCTAAGAGCAAGCTCAGAAGTACTAGAAGTATTAAACGAAGATCAAAAGAAGACTGGGCTCTAAGTAAGGCAAAGCTACAGCGGACTTGACCTTCAGTGTAGGTGGAGGACTTTTGCTCATATGCACATTGCAGGGTGTAGTTAACAAGAGCTCTGAATCCCAAGTCACATCTTCAGTGTAATGTGAAGCAATATAAACGAATCAATATACTATGTAGACGAAATAAAAATTTTAAAATGTTAGAAATTCAAAGTTGTGGCACATTGTAGGAGTTTCAATTATATTTGCTAAACTAAATAAGAGTAGAAAATTTTCTGTTGCATGATATGTAGGCATGTGTATATATTTATGCACACATATGTGCATGTATATACATATGTATGTAGATATATGAATACATATTCTGGAAAAAATCAGGAATGAATAATAGCAATAAATTATGGTTTTTATTTAATATCATTGAAATGGAAAAATACAATATTAAAGTTCAGTATTTTCTATCACATTATTTTGATTAAGAACATTTTAAATAGCATAACAGTTAAATTTTATCACCCATTCATATATTTGTTTTCTTACAAGACAGACACAAAGAAAAACACAAAAAAATCCTGAAATCATTCACTATGAGTAAAATCAGAATCATTTCCTCCTGATTTTTATTTATCTCTTGGAAAATAAGAAAATCAGTACTGCTGGCCCCAAACAGAAACCCTGTAGTATATTTGCTCAGAAGATCACCATTTGTTGTGTGGCTCAGGTTTGCCAGAATTTTGTTCTCTAAATCCTGGCTATGTTGAGGAAGTTGAGAGCTGCCCAGGAGTAAAGCTGGTCAGAAGATCTCTGTGGACAATAGTAAGAGGAGGAAATGAGGAAATAAATAATATGTGCTTTTATTTTGCAAAGATAGTCCAGACTGCAACAAGAGAAAAATAAAGTAGAAGGAAAATAACGTCTTAAAATAAGATTAGAAGGAGAGAGAATCTGAGATAAACGGAGAGTCATGAAGTCAGAGAAAAAAATCATTTTTGTTCTATTTTCTTCACAGACATATGTTCTTCAAAACTAAAATTCAGTTATATAATATACCAGATTTTATCTTTGGCTATAAGAGTGGGATCTTCCCATGCCTGCTAAGAGAGATCAATGCATGAGAACAGAGGGTATGCAGTTTGAAGATTCCTACTCAAGGTTGAGAGAAAGTAGGGCTTGGTGGTTCAAGTAGCTGTTCAAGATGATGACAGTGACATTGGTTGAAAATCAGCAGGTAATTGTTCTTTGCCAAGTGAAAGATCTAATTGCCCAGATAAATAAAAATGTAGGCAGGAGAGATTGCTGCATGTTTAAGAGCACTTACTGCACTTGCAGAGGAGTACCCACATGGCTCCTCATAAACTCCCATAACCACAGCGCCATGGAATCTGATTCCCTCCTCTAGACTCTGACAGCTCTCATATGCACATGTACACACACATGCACGCGTGCACATGCACACACACATTCATACAGGTACACACACTCATATAGGCACATACATAGATACACATTTATACCTTTAAAACATAGAAAATTGCACAAAACATGAATTATAAATCATAGAAGCTAAAAGCCTGATTTTATTTTTCCATAAATTTTCCAGGGAAGCACTTGAGGAGTATTTACAAAACACAGTATCCTCAACTCAGAGTCTAGGAGACTGAACAGACTTTTCCAGTAAGTGCAAATTTGTCTTCTTTCAGAGGCAGCACTTATGATACCTGCCATCACACGAATTTGCATATGACTATGATGCCTGCCTTCACACACACACACACACAGACACACACAGACACATACACACACACGTGTGTGTGTGTGACTATGGCATTGTCATTGCTGAGAACAACCTAAGCTCTCACCTCATGCAGTCTCCTGAAAATGCTAATTTGCATTTTGAATGGTTTCATGCCCTTGTTCAGACTGCCATGCATTGTGTTCATGGTCATCTTTATTTCTTTCTCTCTATAACTACCTGTATTTGACTAATCCTTCCTCTACTTTTTCCCCATCTTCCCCCTTCTCTCTCTCCCTCAAGTATACATTATGTTCTCCTGCGTAGACTTGTCACAAATTCTCTGGAATCATTTTCAATTCACGTATACATAATTTCACATTGAGCTGCATTCCAAGATATATATAACAATATGATTCTGTTGCCTTGACTCTTGGCATCATTTCTCATACATTCTCTCATATTCCCAGGTGAGTGCCCATCTCAGAGTTTTCCTCATTACAATAAGTTACCTTTTCATTTTTTCTGCAGAAAAGGTTTATTCTGGCTCAAGAAGAACTCATATACCATTTCTCCAATTGCCTTTTTTGTCAGGAGAGGAACATGGAAAGGAAATATACTCTTTTAGTGAAAACTGAGAAGAGAGAAAGGGAGAGAGAAGGGTGGGAAGAGAGAGAGAGAGAGAGAGAGAGAGAGAGAGAGAGAGAGAGAGAGAGAGAGAGACTGAGACATAGAGACTGAGACCCCTGGTGACCTAATTTCTAAATAAGACCTACCTCAAAACGTTCCAGCCCCTCAAAAACTAGAGCCACAATATGTTTCCTTGCATTTAACATACAGAATCCCTGGCTATGAAACAACAAGTTCTTCGGTGCCACAGTGACATTTCAAGCCATAAGTATGGCTAGAACTTCTATTAAAAAAATCAGTGGTATCAGGATGACCAAAATATGATAAGCCCTTAGAAACAGTGATCACAGGATTGATCATAGGACTTTGTTTATTGCCTTGCTTGTTTTTGACTATTTGTGGTTATTGTCTTGTGTTGGGGGCTGACTTTTAGCAGAAAGCGGCTATCAGCTTTATAGCCATCTTGAGCCATATACCCTGACATGAGACTTGGATTACAATAGCCTACAACAGCTGAGCACACTCCGATAATCTTGGTTTAGATACCTTGAGATTAAAGGTGTGTGAGATTAAAGGTGTGTGACTTAAGAGTATGACTTAGAAGTATAGAGATCAGAGTTAGAGACAAGACCTAGGGGCATGATTAAAGGTGTAACTTAGAGGCGTGGCTTAGAAGTAAGACATATAAAAGGCAGAGACAGAACAGATCAGAATCAGACACAGCAGACAGAGGAGACAGAGGAGACAGAGAAGGAGACACTTCGAGGAAGAGAGACTGAAGAATAAACGGGATTGAATCACACCCTGTCTGGTCTCCATTCTTCGAGTCTGCCCTCACCCTCGCTCTTGTTGAACCCCAACCCTCGGACCGGAGCGGCAGCTTGGGCCGGGATACAGTGGCCGCCCAAACGTGGGTCAGCCCAGGCCTCAATATTTTGCCTGGGCTGCGACATTTTTGGCTGCCCCAACGTGAGGCTAGTGTGGACCCCAACATTATTTTGGCCGCTCCAACGTGGGGCTAGTGTGGACCCCAACAGTCTTGCTTGTTCCTTGACTAATTGCTTCTATTGTATTGCTAGTTCCTATTGCTAGAAGTGACCTTAATACTTGCATGTAATTAAAATGGTATAAAAGCTGATTGGGAAAAAAATTAAAAAATAAAATAAAAATGTAAAAAAGAATCAATGGCATAATTTTTGTACTATATAAAATTCCATCAGTGTAGGTCCTTCATTGTAATTTATTTGTCTTGTATATACAGGTGAAATGTAACACAACTTTCTGCCTAGTGATTCTTACATCTCTTCAATGAAACTCACACAGAAAATATACTCTACAGAGGTCAGCAGGTCCAAGGATATGCTGGAGTGAGCCAACCAGCACCCACAGTATGTAGGCACACTTCCACAGTTTGTACAGTTTCTTTTTACCATTTTTAAATCTTTTAAATGTCAGAAATAAAATTTGTATATAATCAAGCATAGTTATGAAAAGGAAAGTTTGTCAAATCACTACAGAACTTGAAATTGAAATTTGTGCTCAGTGAGAGTTTCTCTCTCTCTCCCTCTCTCTCTCTCTCTCTCTCTCTCTCTCTCTCTGTGTGTGTGTGAGAGAGAGAGAGAGAGAGAGAGAGAGAGAGCATGTGTGTGGTTCTCTGTGCCCTTATCTCCTGTCTCTGCATTCCAATTATTTTACTGGAAAAACAATCTGAGAAAAATAAATCCATAGGATACATTGAGATTTAGATGTATGAATATGCATGTTTATATGTGAATAGTCCTAATATATAATATGAAAGATTTAATGTAGTTGCTCAAAATGAGGACTTACACCACTTAAAGAATATTAAAGATAGATTAAATTGCATTTGAACTGTGAAAAGTAGTAATTCTTGCTTTAATATCTTGACTATTGCAAGTTAAAAGTTGTTATCTAAGGATCCCACCTGGGTTTTAAAAGGGTCTATAATAGAGTTTCCTATCTCTTGTGTAATCCTGTATGCACTGAATTTTGTTACACTTATTATACAAATTGAAATGAATAATAATTTGCAGTTTTACATCCCATGAATATTTTTTAGTCTTCTCCAGTAGTAGTTAATATGCTAACCAACTTTACTGAAAGGCATACAGATGTGGAAGAGATCTATCTGGGGACTTTAATTATCACCTTGTCAAATTCAAATTATTATCTTGTGACTTCATTTCCATAAACTATCCCCTTTGCTGTTCCATGATTTAGCATGTGTCTATTTTTCTTATTTTATTTGTATCTATTTGGAGTCTTCAAGCCTTTCAAAGAAGACACATCATTGTCAGATCTCGTATTTACCATAAAGGATGTAATCAAATCCATGTTTATAAACACCTTATTTTGATGGAGCAAAGTTGAGTACATTTCATCAAATACTCTTAACCTCTAAAGTGATTTACAGTTTGGATTGAAATCTAATACAACATGAACTCAGTGGTCATAGTAAGAAGGAGAAAGCAACAATAAGTTCAATACTTTTAATCGGAAAGATCATGAATACTCTGTGGTGCCATTGTCTTGGATACAGATTTGGATTTTGTTTGACTTAATATGTTGAAACTTATTCCTGTTAGTGATTATATGAAAGACACTATGGATCATTTATAAAATAGAGTCTACTGAGACAAGAGCCTTTGGGACAATGTCTTATGAAGGGGTTAATGTTAGTTCTTGTGCCACTGCTAAGTCTGTTGTCTGTCTACACTCCAGCATCCTCTGTTGCCTTGTGATAATTCTCTTACAGAATATGCAATGACAATAAGGTCTCCATCACTTCCATATACCTGAATGTCCAGAGCTATGAACTTAATAAACCCATATAAAATATAAAATGCCAATTCATTATGTTGTTATATTAACAGAAGATAAATTAATAGAGTTGCATATTTCATGATCTGGAAAACTGGACATGTTCCAGCATCAAGACATTTGATAATTTATTCTAACAACTTCTCATGGAAAGTGAAGCCAGTAGGAGACTATATAATCAGGGAGTCATTCCTTATGCCATTTCACCTGATGCTGGCACTATTAGGGGAGGTAAGACACTAACAGTACTGAGGAAACATGATGTCCATAATTGTCCATAAAACTATAAAACAAAGTAAAGAGACATGGAGTT
This sequence comes from Arvicanthis niloticus, assembly GCF_011762505.2. Classification (NCBI taxonomy): domain Eukaryota; kingdom Metazoa; phylum Chordata; class Mammalia; order Rodentia; family Muridae; genus Arvicanthis; species Arvicanthis niloticus. Next base: position 2,516,560 of record NC_047673.1, read on the forward strand.
GATTACCTCTTAAAATAAGGGGTAATAAGTAAGGTAATAAGTCCATCTTTGAAATCTCAATACAGCTTTAGCAAATGTTAGATGAATAACTAATATTTTGTTTAGACTTCAGTGTGGTTTCAAAAGTTTCCACTTAAGAGATTTGCTGTTATTCAAAGGTACCCTCAACAATCGTTAAAATGTGTTAACATGCAAATTCAAGTGTTTCTACCAGCACTACAGCTAATAACCTTTATTATCACCTGTCACATGCCACACCCCCAAAATATACAAATAAGGACTTAAAATATTAGCTAATGAGGTGGTAGCACTGACTTGATGGCTGAGCTAATAATATAATTCTCTCCATGTCCCAATGTAGAAACATAACCCCATCAGGAGGCCAACACAGTCACTGATTTCCTTAGATAAAGAAATATTGTGAAGACAGGGTTAAATATAATTTATTAAGGGTAAGAAATGGTCATGTAAAATCAGCTCATTTAGAAAAATACAATATCCTTTCTCAGAAACTTTTACATTAAGATAAGGAAAACTAAGCTAAGAAAAGCCATAGTAGCTAACAAAGGCACCACTGCAAGCTTAATGGTACTACCTGAAGATCTATCTAAACTGGCCTTAGCTCATAGTCCTTCTATTCTCATGGAACATGCTAGCAGTCATAAAAAGAAAAGTCAGAAAGAGCCCTTGAAAAAATGATAGCATCAAGAATGTCTTTATACCCAATATAATAATATAAAAATTATATGACTTGTTTCTGTTAAACTCTAATATTTGGGTTTTGGGGTTTTTAATGACACATATGTATATCTTGACATTTAGACTTCATGGTTGATGAATTACATTTCTGTCTCCTATATCTCTGAAGAGTTAGCTGACTTCCTCATACATTATTGGACAAGTTATTATGTAGTTTTCCTTACAGAATGCTTGTATTCATGAAGCTACATGAATAGCTACATGAAGGTACATGAAGCTACAAATAGCATAAGATAAGCCAACAGTTGCAAAGGACACTCTGTGACTGATACCCAGCCTACTGTCTTCCTGTAAAACATACTGCATCTTATTTTAAATTTTATTTTAAAATCACTTGATTTTCTTTTTAAAGTAAATCAACTCTGTCAAACCTCTGTAACCAGACATTTTCTTTTCTACAAAGAAACTTCAGTGTGAGCCTTAGAGGCATATACCATATTACAAATTGTTAGAGTCTACCTATCTGGAAAACAAGACTCAAAGAAAGAAAGAGAAAGACTAAAAGAGAAAGAAAGGGAAAAGAAAGAAACTCCTATTATTGTATATTATTAATCTATTCCCTCATTTTATTGTATATTTATTAAACCTCTTAATGTACCAAGCTTTTTTTTTAATTTCCCCAGTGATCAGTGGTAAAGCCACTGCATCTCTGTTACACCTTGACAGATGCAGTTAAATTGCCCACAGTTAAACAGCAAACAAACAAAAAACCTAAAATTAAAATCAGTCACTCAGAAACAAAAAGAATTCAAAGGTTCCCTGACAAACATCTTTAACAGATGATTCAAAAATTCCTCCTGTAATCACAAAAAGTTCTTAAATGGTATTTTTTAATGCATATACGAAAAACTTCAACCTCACTCTTGGTGTGTTAAGTACAGAATGAAAACAATTGGTAGCCTCTTGGAAAATGATACTAGAAGCTGTGACCTTTTTGCTATGTGCTTCTGATGCTATGAAATGAGGCTCAAACTTGTAAGTTGTGGCAATTTCCTGCAGGAAGCAGGGCCAAAGGGGGTGAGGTTGAAAGTGTGATTTTCTTAATTTAATTTAGCCTCTGTAGACATTGGAAATATTTATCTTTAATGGCATCAGAAACTAATAATTACTACAAATGTGTGCACATGCAGCTGAGATAAATAAAAACAGCTGTGGATGTAACCGAATGTGCAAAAATAATAGAGCTGTCACCTGTGTCTATTTTAAATTAAAGCTTTGCTAAATGCAGTCCTTTGTAAATCCGAGCCAAGTGCTACTTTGAGGGCACATGCTACAGCGACAACACTGAAGTGTTTAGCCCACATTCTGTGCTGTGATAGCTGCAGTTTGCCTGTGTCCTCTGCACTTCTGTGGACCTATTGATTTCTGCCAAGTGACAAGCAACCAAGCATATAAAACTGGTAGCAGACGCACCATGGAGTCACTCCTGCTAATTCTTCCCCCAGGGTTTTTGTCGGTAAGGAAACCATTGAATTTGACTTGGTTAGGTGGATTTTCAACAGTGATGGCTTTAAAGGAGAGTTTACATCCTAGGCTGGAGGAAAAGAAACCAAAATTCAATTGAATGAAAGTAAGTGGAACAAATCAAACTTCTCAAGTTTTCCAGGCAAAAATGTTGCCCTGGGTTTGTTTGGTTTAAAGAGGTTTAGGGCACATGGAGGACAGAAAAAAGTTACCAAGTGTCCAAATATCTGATACATGAACTAAAAATAATTATATATTAAATGAATGATGAGAAATGTGTAGAGTGTGTATATTCTGTTTATACATGGTAATGGTTTTCAATTAAGTGTTTGATGATAACAGTAGGCAATTAATACAGCTAGCTATATTTTGAGAAATACATATAATTCAAAGGATAAAATCATGAGAAAGTATTTTTGATGACTTCAATATCCATGAGTTTGAGGAAGCACTAAGGCTACTTAAAATCTAGGAACAAGGCTCTTGTATAAACATAAATATTGAAACAAATAATATTAGCTGGAAAATATATTACATATGCCTATGTTAGGCTCTGATATAAATAAATTTTCCAATTTTTTAACGGGTTGTGATTGTTTTAGTTGTCTTAGTTCCCAGTTCCCTTTCCGATACCCAAGAGGCCGAAAACATGCTCTAGGTAAGTCCTAAAGTCTCCAAGAAAAGGTTTGTTTGTCTCAGAAAAGTGCAACAGATTATCCATGTATAAGAAGGAACTGTTGTTAAAATATGACAAAACTTGATATATTAGCTTCTTATTTATGAAATAATATAAACGTTTCCTTTAATAAGAGGCATGTTTACTGAATGAATATTGTATGGTGTGTGTTCTCCCTCTTCCAATACACAAAGCAATTGAGCTACAAAGATATCATCTACCTTCTTCAGCAAAACCCAACTATGAAGCAGCAAAAATTAGCTTTAAAAGCCCTGACCCAGTGACATGTTTGTTACTGCATATGAGCAAGACAAATGCGTTGTTGAGCAGCAGGGATGGCTTCTCATGGGAACCTGAAGAATGGGATATTCTGGAAAACCTAAGCTCCAGAATTACAGTCTCTGAGGGTAGAGCTTAGAATGTTCTTAATGATTCTAATAGACTCTCCAGAATGAAAACCACCCTAGAAATCATGACTGCCAATCACCATCGATGGTCACTGGTTATATCAAATGTGTTCTCTGAACAAATTGAACCCCCCCCAAATGAAGTATAAATGAGATTGCATCTCTCTGCTAGTGAATGTCATTCTTACTCCATTGAGCTGATCAGCATCATGGCATTGCAGGAACACAGTGCATTAGGAAAATAAAAGATTAATAGCCCTTCAGAGAATTCTAATAGCTAATAAATTTTAAAGTTATAAATACTTACAAATACAGTGTTTTTCTGAGTTTCCATTATATTTCTTTCATAAGCTAGACATCCCTTGTATTCATTGCCCCCATATCCCTGAACCCTCCCCTCCTCAAGCTCCTTACCCTCCCCTGATTTATTTGCTTGTTTGCTTGCTTGAGCTTGATTTCTCCACTCTTGTATAGTTCACAACTCTTCCTAGGGAATGGTGCCACTGACAATGGGCTGGATTTTCCCACATCAATTAGCTTGACTTAGACAATATACAAAAGACATGTTCAGGAGCCAACCAAGAATAGACAATCTCTTATCAAAGCTGTCTTCATCAATGATTATGTCAACATGACAATTAAAGCTAACCATCACAATCATAAAATCAAAAGAAAACAATGGATCGGTATAGGTATGCCAAGCTCTTTACAAGTAATCTCATAAATTCTCTCAGCTGCTTAGTTGATACATACTATCTCCCTAAATTATCAGGCAAAGGCAAAGTGTTTAGTAAGGTTTGTCAATCTGATCAAGGCTTACCAGTTATTCACTGGGATGTGATTAGCACCCACCCACATTTTCCAAATTTCACATTATTTGTGCCTGTGCAGGAAGGGCCTAACACTGGGGCTTTTTCATAGTCTCTCTCTGATTGGCAGGAGGCTGACTTGGCTTGTGAAGTAGTTTTTCCTGCTGGGATGACTAAGTGGAATGTATTTGAAGTAAAGTCTACCTTCTAATGATGGCCAGGTTACTCTTCTAATTAACCTCTCTAATTTGGTTCACGTGAGAAATTGGACTTACAAAGATTAGCGGTTAGACGTGTCTTAAAATATGTAAATGGTTGTTCGAAGGTGGTACTGAACGAAAATGGAGTTGATTTTCTGGTAATTTATAATGATTATAAGGAAGATGTGAATTACAAAATTTGAATACAATTTTTTAAAGATGAGGGTATATAAGGAAAAGTGCAGTTTAAAATTTTTTTTAAATTAGAAGCATGCATTGGGCTTTTTGATTTTGTTTATACATTTTGGGAACCCATTTCCTTATACACTAGTCAGTAATATTTATCCTGCTTTCAATCAAGAAATCTTAGAATGTAACTGTCATTAATTTCTGATCTTCTCAGAAATCAGATTAGAAAGGAATAGACTTTAAATGCAATTTACAACATAAACATTTGGAAGTGTGTATAGGATATAGGCTGTGGACCCAGCTCCACAACACTTGGGGTTGCTTCCCTAGTAATGTCTATATTGTGTGGGAGTAGCAATGTGGTCTCTGTGCTGCCTCATACAGCATTTCCAAACAATACACAAGGCAACTGAGGGACATATTAGTTCATGAGTCTTGTATCTAGTTTCCCTCAAATTCAGACAAAACATCTATGAATAAGATAATAGCAACAGCATATTTTCTTTTGTTTCTCAAATGTTTTCCTACTAGATTCTCTTGAGAATTTGTTATAAAACATGCCCTGTGCCTGACTTTAATGTGCCTCAGAAAAAAAGTAGCCATGTAGGTACTTAACGAAGCCCTGTGTTTGCTTGTTTTTGCGTGTTGAGTTTGCTTTATTATAAGCATGCAGGTGATGTTCATACCATTGTGCAGAGTCCTTACCTGTGAGCCTCACATGAGACCTGGGGTGCAGCTGTTCAGGTGGCTGTAGTGGTGGAGATATACCAATCCCATCTTTCAGATGCTACCTCAATATTAGTTACTAGTTAAGACCAAGCAAACCTGGAAAGAAACAAGCAAAGGTAGGAAAGTTTCATATTGACTCATGTGTCTGGTAATATAGTTACCTATGGCAGCAGAACTGATTGATTTCAAATCAGGAAGAATAGAGGAAAGAAAAGCCAACACCCAACTACCTTTCTTTTTTATTTTGTTCACTTAGAACTCCAGCCCATTGGATACAACAGCACCCATTCAGAGTAACTCTTCCCTACTCAGTGAATCCTCACTGAATAGGCCCTAACTCACACATCCCTTGGTATTTTCATCCAATTAAGTTGATGAACAACATTTACCAATATACTTGGACATACACTTAGGAACTTGCCACCATCTATCTCTGTGATGAAGAAAAGTGTGAGAAACCCTCATTTTTATATTTTTAAATACACCATGGCTACGAAGGTGAATACTATATGCTATCTGTTTATTTGATGTTCATTAGAGCAACTTGAAAACCAGTGTCCTCAAGATGAAGGTTCGATCAACCTGATACTGATAAAAAAGAAAGACATTTGTAGTTCTTTAGGGCTCTTATGAATGACATAACTGGAAACAGTGAGAATGGAAGTCTGTAGAGTCCATCCTTATATTTGTTCATTAAACCTTTCTGAAAAAGAGGACTTATGCAGCTGTGATATATTGCATGAAGTTCCAGAGTTCCAACTTCAATAATTGTTCTCAAGGATAAGTTGTAATCTTAAAACATCCCTGAAGATCTTAGAATCAGAGGTTTCTGATAGTGTTTTTTTCACTTTGAGTGATATATCTTGAAGTAAATTACATAATTTGCTCAGTTCTCAGTTGTCTCACATACATAGTGAAAGCAAAACTGTCTTTTTTTTTTACTTCATAGGAGTGATGTATAGGAAAAACATGACTATATAAAGCTATAAATTTGTGAGCACAAAATAAATAATTGTCACTGTTATTTTTTGTAGTATCTATACTCTAACAGAATGTAATCAGTGTGCTAGGCAAATTGGTTTCTTCTTGTTACTAAATATATTGCTAGGATTTTTCTCCATCTATACTACCATTACAAAATGTAAATCAAGATTCTAATGCCTAATCGTAAACCCATATATTTAAACCTCAAATTTGTATATGTCTCATGTGTTATCATGATGAAAACTCCCTGTTGACGGGCTAGACAGAGTTGATAATACCTAACTGTTCAGGTGTATCAAAACTAGTACAAAAAACATTGTTTTCTGTTTCAAATGGGGATGAATAGACTTACCTCATACATTTCATTAAGAAGACAAATACAGTGAGTTTCTAAATGAATTTGTAGGTGAATGAAAAGAGTTTATCTTACAAAATAGTTACCTGAACCAGCTGAATTCTTAACTTTCTCCACAGATGTGAAGCTTTTATATCTTGAAGTAACTTCTTATAAACCCTTCAAAACTGAGATAGCTTGGCCAAAGGTCAAACATGTTTTCACTCTTTTCCTTTAATCCTCTTTTCTTTAGAACATTTTAATGAAATGTTTCTATAACTGCAGTCCAAACCATACATATGTATAGATACCATACCTTCAATACACCATATTAAAGAGCTTTTAGCTGTATAGCTTTTATCAATGAAAGCAGAGATACTCCCAAATTTTTAAAAAGATACTTTTTCCAAAATAACTCTATTCTATAAGATTATTTTGGGATATATATATATATATATATATATATATATATATATAGAGAGAGAGAGAGAGAGAGAGAGATTGGGCTGGCTCCTCCACCAGTACAAAGGTACAAAGTACTGCAAAGTTTCAGTTATGTAAGACAGAAGTTCTAGAGGTCTGTTGTGTCACACAGCACACAGACATCATAACCTACTTCTAAAACTTCAGGAGGTGCTCTCATACTATGTGTTTCTCTCCCAATGATAATAAATAAAATTGTCCCTTGAACTAGTTTATTTCACTAAAGCCATACTCAAAAACCATGAAATATTAAACTTAAGTGATGATTCTCAAATGTCGTGTGCTTCTGAAGAGACCATGCACACCACAGAAAAACTGTGAACAATTTCCCATGTCTACATCATGAGATTCAGCAAAGCTGACTGCTGCTTGGAAACAAGTCACCATGAAAATAAACTGGGAAGATTGCTAGCCACTTCCTTTCCTGAGAAGTTATCTCCTTTGCATGGGGATTAAAAGACTTTCCCTAGATTCAGCTGTGACATTTCTGGCTTTTATTTGAAGCCATGTGCACATTTGTTGTGTCGTTTAAGTTAATCCAAGATTTCCCCCTCACTATTCCACTGACAGAAAGAATATAAATATAGTAATCCCCTGTATCAGAACATACTGTCTACCCCCACAGATGCCCACTTACCCTCAGGACCATGGATGTGCCTCAGGCTGTCATTCAACCGATCTTTCGAAGTCAGTACAGGAAGGAAAACAGTGGGCACATCGGGGTGGGTGACTGCTCTAGAAGCACAGTCTTTACCTTTCTCCACTTTGGCTGTTATCTGGTCATTATTTTTTTCCTCCCTTTCTTCCCCCTCCTCCTCTCTCTTTCTTTTCCTCATTCATTTCTTTTTCATCATCCTTCTTCTCTCTTCTACTTTTCCCTTTACTTCATCCTCCTTATTCTTGAGAATTTCGTACAAATATTTTAACCATATTTATTCCCCTTCATGAACTTCTCCCAAATCTATGTTTGTCGGAAACCACATGACTTTGTGTCTTTTTATAAATATTTTGGACTGTTTTTGTTAAGGTTTTTACTACTGTAAGCAATTTGGTGGGAGTGGATGGTTTATTTGGCTTTTATCTCCTGAATCAGAGTCCGCTGACCCATTGATGGTAGCCAAGTCAGAAATTCAAATTGGGAGGGAACCTGGAGGTAAGAGCCTGTGCACCAGCCATGGAGGAAAGTGGTTTACTGACTTGCTTCTTATGGCTTTCTCAATCTGTTTTCTTATATCACTGAGGACCATAAACCCAGAGGTGGCAACACCCACTATGGGATGAGCTTTTCTTTAATCACTGAGAAAATATCTTACAGGATTATCCTACAGTCAAATCTTATGGAGGCAATTTCTAAATTGAAATTCTTACCCCTCAGATATCTCTAGCTTGCATCACCTTGATATAAAACTATCAAAAACCTGAACCTATTTATGCTGCCCAAATATTTTTAGATGTGTTCAAATATTTTTGGATGTGTGGTCTCCCACTGGAGAGTGGTTAACTTGACAGTGGCTCCACTCAAAGAAAACTGTGCATCTGTTTCCCAGTATCTTACAATTGTAATAGTTAATTGGCTAAGGGGTACACTGGTTGCCTAACTCCCCTCTCTTTGTGCTGATATTTGTTATAATTCCTCTAACTTGTTTTTGTGGGCTTCCTTGAAATTTCTCAACTTCCTTATATTATTTCAATAAAATTACTTTCTGCTATAATTAGCCCATGTTTGGAGTTAAGATTTTGTTTAAACAGAGCTATGCTTGTTCCTCAACAACTTGTACTGGAGGTGATTTTTCTTGCATCTCTGGGTAGAGAAGTAGGTGTAAAATTCTAATGAAAGCATTTCCTCACACACTGTGGGAGGGAGGAACTTTCTGCATGTTCACCAAAGACTGGTTTTTGTTCATATGCTGTGTCTTACAGAGTACTTTGCATGAACTAATTGATTGTTAAATGTTAGCTAGGATTATTTGCAAACTGTGTGCAATTTTGCAGAGTTATATCTGCAGTAATACCTTCTTGTTAATGGCACAAACCCAGAAACCAACTATTCCCCAGATTTTTGTTTGTTTCCCAAGCTAACCCTCCACAAATACCAATCTTGCAAGTTTGGTAAAGATTTGAATCTGCATCTCTAATGCCAATTTATATAGTTTTCCTTTCATTGTGATATGATGCCCAAAGACCTAAAGTGTTTCTGCCATACTATCTAGTTAATTGGTGAAGGACATCTGACAGTAATAATCAAGCATTACTTAAAAATAAATATTTTCAATTATAAGAAAGGATGTTTACCACAGAAAGTGAGATAAAGCATCATAACCAAGGGAAGTTATAGAAAGAAGAGTTTGTTTGACACTGTGGTTCTATATGGATAAGAGACCATCTTGGCAGGGAAGTAGCAGGCATGTTGAAGACTTTAGCATAATGTAGAGGGCTGTCATATTGAGCTGAAATCATGAAGCACAAAAACAAAACAAAACAAAAACTAGAAATCCTTTGAGCTTTTAAATTCTCAAAGCAGATTCCAGTGATAGACTTACTCTCTGAAGGCCATAGCTCCTGAACAAATCCAAAGGAGTGCTTCCAATTGGAAATCAGGTATTCAAATGTCCAGGACTATAGGAATGTTTATCATTTAAACCTCTAGAGAGTGCTATGATAATAACCTAAAACAAGAAATAATATTGATTTATTTCATAGGCTTGGAATGGGAAACATAATAAGCCATTGATCACTTTTCAAATATACAGTATAAGAAATATTTTAAATAATCATGTTAATTTCACTTACATTGTTTATATTTTAGAGGCAACATTTTATCTTTGCTTCAATATTCCATGTCTTTCCGTATACTTTAAAAAAAAAATAAACCACCTTAACATGTAGATGCAGTGAGGGTTTATGTCTAATAACATGCAGCTAATTTCTTCTTAGAATTTCAGATATTTCTTCCTCGTGACTAAACTACAAGCAAGTGAAATTTCAATGTGCAAACTTTCTTTATTTCCATGTTTCTAATATCTTGGCTTCCTGTAAAAGCTAACCTGGAAGGTGGTAACCTTCAAAGAGATTAACAAAGAAAGACTCTGGTCTCTTTGAAGTTCCTCAGTTAGAAGTTTCCCTGGTGGTCAAAAAGATAAGTGCTCTCTCTGAAGCAAAGTTGCAGGAGTAGAGGGCTGGGGCAAAGGCTAACCTGGATCCAGTGCTGCTACAGCACATGAAAGAAAGAATGTTAGCCCAATAAGCTTGAGTGTGTCACTGCCTGTGTGCCACGTCTATTCAATTCTATAGAGCTGATAGAAAATAAAAACAGTGTTATTTGTTAATGATTCACATTAGATTTATCCACTGATGCTACTGTCTGAAGTGTTTTCACCTTCCTCACTTCACAGCTCATTTATTTAACTTAATGTCCTCATTTGGTGGTAAAGGCAGAGATGTATATTTACTCATGGAGGAGACTGAAGTCAAAGCTTAAATTAAAAATGCAATTTTTGATAGTCTATCCCATTGTTAAAATTACCTCAGTGTTCATTTGTGTGTACTTATAATTATGTATAACACTGCCCTCTCTGTAGACATTCTGTAGCCTCAATTAAATATTATAACTACTTAATGAATGGCAACAGGGATTTTTTGAAGTTAGTAATTATAGCCATAACCTGGAATTGAAACTCTCAGTTCAGTCTCAGGCTGTTTAATAAGTTAGAAAATTAAATGGTTGTGGCTACTTTGCCTCTCAAAGAACTTTTCACAACAGAAGATCCACTGGGGATTTATTATTATTTTTTTTAATCACTAGACTTGTTTTGGTGGGAACATGTGTGGTTTTCTTTTTTTCTCTCTTGCCTTGGTGCTGTAGGGTGTTGAGGTTTTAAAATTGTCACCCATTCATGTTTTGTTATTATTGTTTAAAAAAATAAAAGCACCCCTACTCAATGATCTTTTAAGCTTTAAGAATCAATGGAACAAATATTAACCAGATTACGTTCTTCATAGAAATACTTAAATAATTAAATTAAGCTTGAATTCAGGATTAAAGCTCTTAGAAATTAGGAAGGAATCAATGAGATTTTATCTTTTGTTTTTCTCATGATGAAAATACAGATGTTTAAGCATAACACACTGTTCCTTTGTAGAAGGAAAGAAAAAGGATTTGAATAGCAGCCCCATCAGAATGAAGTTGCTTAGAAAATTTCCTACCATGCCAGGGTTAGAAGCAAACTAAAAATATATATTAGCCATTCCAGAAACTGTGGCTAATGCTCTTTAAAGTTAAACAGAGATAATTGATTCATAAAATGTCTGTATATGTAAAGGTAATTCAAAGTGAATCGTAGTCTTAATGGAAAATTTTTCTAACACCAAATCACCTGTGTAGTTGTCAAGACCTTTGAACTATGCATGGCTCTGCCTCATACCCAGGCTTTTCACTGGAATACAATTTCTGAACTCCTGTGAATCTCTGCCATTTTGAAAACTGAGGAAAAAATGAAATGTTTTCTCAAACATTTAGTAAAGTGCATCTATGCTAAGAGAATTGACCCATCAAACTTAATATTCTATGTTACTAATTTCATGCCTGCTGCATGACAAGCTTATGAATATGTTTATACTTCTTTTCATTTACCACTCCCACCACTATAAAATAGTCTTCTATCCTATATTACCTAGAACTCCCTATATGTCTAGATATGACCTTCAATTACCTTGAAAAACCATGGTCTTTATATTTAACTCATAAGATTGTTACAGACTGTATTTTCCTTTCTTTTCTATTTCTTTAGAAGGAATCCCGTTACATGTCTTTTATAGTTTTGATGGACTCAGAATATACCTCTGTTCACTCCTTCTACTGCATCTAACCTTTTATTTATCCTTTTCTTTTATGTGTAATGAAGCTGTTGAATTTTATTAAGATTTTCCCACCAACTGAGTTAGCATTGATTTTCTAGGGGCACTTAACATTATAACAGCAGTTCTGACGGTTATGATATGAGTCAAGTAGTTTTTAAAAGGAAAGAAAAAAGCAAAGGAAACAAAAAATGTGACACTAGATAAGATAGTAGAGGAATTGTTCAGCAAGATGTGGAGACCATATCCTTTCTTTGGGCATCAGGGAGTTTCTAAAAGTACAAAGAGGGCAAACAAGCCCAAACTTCTGGAGAAATGTGGTCAGAGGAAGGTATTTCTGGGAAGATACTGAGTAACCCTCTTGCCCAGTGATTAACTTGAATGTTTCCAGAGGTAATGATTTAAAGCTAGCACTGAGAAAGGAAGGATAATTTGGGACAAATCCTCAAGCAGCATGAACCTGTCTTTCCAAACCTGATTCAACAGTTCTTAGATTACCTCAGTTAAGCCAGCACTCCAGGACTACCTTTGTTAGGCATGAGAATACCAGTATAAAATTCTCTAATGAACTATAGAACTTATAAAGCCTATGATTAACATTTTTTTTAAAAATGTATAAATGCAAAAAGGAAAAGGGGGCATGGGATAGGGGTTTCCTAAGGGGGGGTGGGGGGGGGGAATGGGGATAGGGGATGCCATCTGAAGTGTAAATAAAATATCTAATAAAAAAAGAACAAAAAAAGAATATATCATAGAATAAATAATACATGCTTAACAATGAAAACTATGTCTTTAACCTGTCATTAGTTTAATAGAAATCTGGGATGTTTGACCCTAATCAAAGACAGCTATTTCCTTCAAACCTTAGGTGGGTGTGTATGCATTCCAGATTAAATGGTTTATTACACAAGGAGAATAAACTTCATGCCAAACTTCACTGGCAATCAAATTTCAAAAGAACAGACTTGTCTGGAGTGGGAGGGACACATCTAAAATTTTAGTAAGAGACTTGTCACTGTGACTGTGACGGTAACTATTCAGAAGAGAAGCCAAAAGATCACTTTCAGTATTCAAAGAGAAAAATATGACAATAATTTAAAAAAATATTTAGTATGCCCCTTAAAACAACTTAAAAGTAAAGTCAAGGGCAAAGTAAAGCAGCATAGCAAATGTAGAAAGGGGAATAGAATATCCCACAAATGAAATAAACATGGAAGATGAATGAAAGAGTTCTGCAAAAGGAGACAAGACAATAGGGGCCCTGTCCAGTTTCCAGCCAAGGAAATTACCTGGTCTAATAGGATTTGCCATACCTCTGTGAGATGCCCTGGACTTTCATTTCCCCACTTCCTGTCTATCCCCACCTCCACCATACAGAATGGGTTCTGTCGGTAAAAGTGGTTAGAAGTCAACGATTTATACTGAGATCTCACTCTTTTCAATGTGTTATTGTAGAGGCAAGTTAGAATGCTTTTAATTTAATAAATGAATATTTAAAACTCTACTCCAAACTGTCAGCTGGTTCTTTCTTACCATTAGAACATTTAGATACAACTTTGATTCCTAAACTAATTCCATGGGTTTCTGTTTGTGTACCCTGTAAAGTGAATAAGTATGTAATCAGAAATGCATCCCTTCATGACCTGTGAAGCCAGTGTCTAAGAGTAGCCTTCTTATGGTCAGTTTCACACCCAACATGCCCCTACTCTACCTTGTAACAAAAAGTGCTGTGAAGACAGAAAATTACATATAAAATTTACTTATCAGTATAATGTATGCATTATGGTTCCAGATACCACAAAAAATCCAAATACCAACTTCTGCTTTAAAGTCCCTTCACAAGTTTGTCCCCTACAGTGAGCAAGGAGCTTGTGGTAGGGTGATTTCATATGGGTTCCATCCCTTGGTGTCCCACATCTATGAAAAGAACTGAGGAGCTATCATAGGGAATAGTATTTATATTATCTTACTTTTATATTTAAATTATCACCCATGTGTTAATATTCCAATTCCATATATGTGACCTTGTTTGAAAATGGGGGACTTCTATATGTCATCCAAACAAGTTGAGGTCTTTTTCATTTTGGTAGGGTTTAATTGTACCCTTGTACCAATACGTAGACAGACCTTAAACACAGAAGGGTCCATGGGAGGGCAGAATCTGGAGCTGACTGAAGAATCTACAAGCCCATCTGCCAGTGATCCAGAAATGAGGAAGCAATTCTCTACAAACTTTTTAGAAAAAAACCCATTTCATGAAGCCTTGATGTCTCACTTCAGCCTCCATAGTAGTGAGAGAGTGGTTTGTTATTGTGTAAGCCACACCACTGGTGCAAACTCATGGCAACTTATGGTAGTGTGAATGAGAATGGCCCCAGTAGTGTCAATATGTTGGGATTTTTAGTCCACAGTTAATGGAACTATTTAAGAATTAGATGGTATGACATTGCTGAAGTACATGTGGCCTTGTTGCAGGAGTGGTAGGTATATCATTGGGGACATGGTTTTGAGGCTTCAAAACTCATGCCATGCCCCCAGTTTATGTAGTTTATGTCTGCTTCTCTCTCTCTCTCTCTCTCTCTCTCTCTCTCTCTCTCTCTCTCTGTGTGTGTGTGTGTGTGTCTGTCTGTCTGTCTGTCTGTTTTTCTCTGTCTGTCTCTGTATCTCTGTGTACATGTGTATATCTCTTTTTCCTTTTTGTCTTTGTCTGTCTGTGTTTGCATGTGTTCGTTCTCTCTCTCTCTCTCTCTCTCTCTCTCTCTCTCTCTCTCTCTGTCTGTCTCTGAGTGTGTGTGTGTAATAAAATTTAATAGCCAAGGCAAGTTATAAAGGAAAGCATTTAATTGGGCTTAGGGTTTCAGAGACTTAACTTCCATGATGATGGAGGGTAGGCATGGAGACAGAAACAGCTGAGAGCTTGCATCTAAATATAAAAGCAGGCAGGAGAGAGAGAGAGAGAGAGAGAGAGAGAGAGAGAGAGAGAGAGAGAGAGAGAGAAACGCAGGACCCAGAATCTTTCAAAATCTCAAAACCAGCCCCCAGTGATAGGCCTTCTCCAGTAAGACCACATTTCTTAATCCTTTCCCAGTAATTCCACCAACTTATCACCAAGTACTCAATACAAGACCCTATAAGATCCATTCTAATTCAAATCACTACAATGACCTTAAGGAAAAGTAAGGGAGAGTGAGAATGAGTAAATGAGAATAAATTTAGATGTTTCAGAAAAATGCAGTACAAAGAGAAAGCATTAATGCTATTTCCATTTATCTGGTAAAAATTGAAAAGTGAAACAGTTCCAAATAATTTTCTCAGTAAATTAAAAATAATGACAATGGTAACAAGACATTTAATATAGAATTCTCCTAGATTTTTATCTGCCTGTTTTACCATCGATGACCTATGTTTTATGCTGACTGTCTCTACATTTTTATCATGGTCATCATTATACCAAAGATTTTGCAATAATGAATGGTACCCACATTCACCCATTGTTTAACATTCTGTGTGTGTCTCCTAGGTGTCTTCTCTCTTTCTTATCCTAAAGCACATGAGCACACAGACCTTGTTTTTTTTATCTACTCGCAACATCCCCCTCCATATCTAAACCCTCCACCATAAATTTGCCTTTGTCCAAGCTCAGTTCACATAAATATGACATAGTCATCATGTGTAATTCCTCAATAATTGTAGAAAGAGACTTAAAATCCCTTCCCAGCTATTTTTATAATTAGAATAACTTTGTTAATTTTTGCTCCTGTTACCTTGGCATGTGTAGATTCTTTGTAAAAAGAAGTCCCCTTTCCTTTTTTTGTACAACATTTTAGATAATTTGTTCATCCCTATGTTTCCAAAGGCTCTCAGCTTTGGTTTACCTCAGTTGCACAATATTTTATTCATTCTTTTACATCTAGAATTTTTCTTGAGTTATTTGTATAGTAAATATATTAAGTATTTGTGTTTTCTTTTTGCATCATCACATCATGAAAGTTTTCTCATTAAACATACATGTAATACAATATATCACATCATGTTTATATAGTTATACTCTGAGTTAGTTCATATGATTCCTTAAATGATTTTTATCTTTCTTATTGCTTTTGTTTCATTTTTAATTCTTCACAGTGTCAATTTTCATTGCAAAATTCTCTAGAGGGATACTTTTATTTCTTTAATGCTTGTAAAAATCCCCCTAAGAGGATCCAGAGTATTTTTCCACAATAAAGTATCTTTAAACACTGCTTTAGTCTTTGATCTGTTATAGATTTATACATTTGTCTCATGCATTGTGTTTGAATGCGTTAGATACCAGGCAGGCTCATATTTCTGAATGCTTGGTCATCTGCTGGTGGCATTTTTTTCAGACGTGTGGAAGCTTATAGGAGCTGAGATTCTAACCTTTGACATTGCCAACTACAAAGTTTATGCTTTAGGGTATTGCAATGAAGTTATGAAAATAAAGTCATGATTTTAAAAGAGGTTTTTGATTTTTATCTTCTACCACAGGCCTAACTGTCACCTGCCACATTCAGCCTATGGGCTGCAGGTTAGAAGGGGTTCTTTGTTCAATTATTTTTAAAGGTTCTTTCTGTCCATCCTTATCTAAATAGATCTGAGGAAGAAGCTTCACACTTCTGCTGCCACTTCTGGTAGCCATCAATTCTTCTGCATACCAGGCTTACCCAATTCTGATGGCCTATGCTTCCTGAACTGTGAACTGGAATAAACCCTATCTATCATAAAAATACTGTGGCATTTATTCTGTCACAACACACAACAAGAAACTTATGTGACACATAAAGACAACAAATGTAAGCTTGGCTTTTTCATAGTTTCTTCTTTCTTAAAAGGCTGATGGGAGGTTTATATATGTGCAGGAGACATATTTACTTTTCCATCAGGGTCATGTTTACCAATAATTTGGCTTGCATTTCCTAAAATGATAGGTCAGTTGTTGGTCCAGCCCATAATTATACTTAGATTCAGCCTTTGGATGGTTCCTATATTCTGGAAATGCCTCTGAACAATGCTTAATTCATAGGACCTGAGATGATGTGCCTGTTTTCTGAAAACCAATTTGGAAATCAACATTTTTAAATAATGTACTCTCAGTAATCCAGATTTGGAAATCTACTTCATTCTCTGGGTTTCTTTCTATACTAAGCTTTCATTTAAAATACTTTGTTTTGTGGTTTATTTTTATTCTTATTGATTTATATTCATATGTGCCTATATGTCTAATAAGTTACAGGTGTCACAGCGTAGCAGGAGAAAGCATCAGATCCCCTGGAGGTAGATTCACATGTGGTTGTTTATTTCCTTTATGTATATGCTGGAAACCAAACCCAGGTCCTCTAGAAGAGCAATAAATTCTCTGAATCAAAGAGCCATCTTTCCAATTTAAACTATCCTTTCTTGTCAATGCATTGATACCAGGCAAAGCATCTTTTTAAAAGACTTTTAAACTCTGTCACCTCTACCACCACTGCTCATTTTACACTGTGAAAAGTAGACTTTATGACTAGTTTATGAATATTGTCAAAGAGAGAAATTATGTCGAGTTATGACACCTTAAATTTATGCACATTTACAAACTCTTGCCCATTGAGAAATGCATAAAAATGTAGACTTCATCTATTTAATGCTCCTTGCCTGCTTTAATTTTCCTATTAAAGTAAATCAGTTATTTCAACTCTGTAATCTATTTTTTCAAATTGTAATCTTGTAACACATATTCAGGAAGCATTTATATATTTATATATATTACTGTGCCATAAGAAGGAGAAAGCCATAGTAAACAAGCACACAATAGAAAGTGTGGTCATGGGGCCCTGGGGAGCCAACTCCACAGCCCTGGGGGCCAACCCCACAGCCCTGGGGGGCCAACCTCATAGGTCATCCACATGCTACTTCACTCCTAGAGTGACCACTGCTTGCCCACAAGCATACAGAGCCTAGTGGGAACTACCTATTTGTTTTCTGGGATGATTATAATTCATTCATGTTATTCTAAAGTCAAAATGAATAGTGTCATATTCTATGTACTAGTATCCAGTTTGTGCAATAGACTAAATCACCACTTATTATATAGTGTGACCTACTGCCCTGTTACATACTTGGCTATTTTCTAGAGATACACAGCCTATTTTATAACTGATTTCTACTATGCTCAGTATTTTTTCCAAAATGTCTCAGAATATCTCACTTTTATTGCTTAATTTCACTTATCAATTCAGCTCATTCTGTGTATCATGGCATATTTATCCCACCATTCTTAGTAAACATTCTGGGCAGTTTTTTTTTCCCATTGATTTTTTTTCTATATTATTCTCTGATAGCAGCCAATGCCTTGTTTCTTTCTTTCCTTCTCCCTGTTCTTTCTTCCCTCTTCCTTTCCTGTCTTTTTTAGTAGTCCATAAATACTCAAACCTAGAGGTTTTTTTTCTGATTATCATTAATACTGACACATTCTGAAAGCAGCAGAGAACACCTAGTGTTTTCCACAACTCCTGTAATTGGGCTAAGGTGTTGAGAATTCCTTTCAGAAATAAAATCCAAAATCATAAGTAAACACTTTGGCATGACTAGAACCCCACAGGATATCATTCACTGGGATAAACTCAGTTTCTGATTGACCCAGGCACATGAGACAGGAAATACAGCTTTTCCACTTTTTCTTAAGAAGATAAATTTTATGTACAGTGTTTTTCTGAAGATTTTTAGGTGTCAGCTCTCAGACTAGTTTAAGAATAATTTTACCATGCTCTGAAATAAGTTGAATGTGTATTATTATTTTGGCTGACTTTATCTTTTGTCTCTTTGAGGGAGTCTAGGTGTTCTTCACTATGTGGTAACCAGCAGAAGTCTCAGAGAGACTGGAGAGGAACAAATAGTAACTTAAGTAGCAGAACCATTTCTTTCTTTGCCCTCTTTCTGTGAATGCTAAGACACCCTGGGTTAGGTTCTTTCTCAAAACATCTCAGGAAGCTATAATGGGGAATATGCAGACTGTGCTGTGTCTGTTGTAAACTGTCAGCTGCTGTAAGTGTGGTGCATTGATGATATGGGTATAACTGTGTGGATAAAGCAAATGGGAATTGTAGGTGGCAGTATCAAAATTGCTATACCTGCAAATTTGCTGCTAAATTTGTGCATGCTATGGGTTGGTGTTTCTATGCAAGGTGGCTCCTAAGCCACATTTCCTTAAACTCAGCAAAATGAATCAAAAGCTTTCCTGCAGAGGAAAGCATTTCTACACTCTATATTATTCTAAGGGGGAAAAATTGTGATTTGCAAATTTAGTTGACTAGGTGTGCATTTCTAAATAAGACTGATTAGATAAGGTTCTGAGTAGAGAATTGCATTTGATGTATGTGGAATTGTCCTGCATCTTGTTCTTTATTTTTCCCCTAAGAATCTTTGATTCAATAGTGCTTTTAGTGAATCTTTGTAGACTAATGGGATCTATATCTTTTTACAGTGCAAAAGCACTTTTGAACTATATGGGCAATGGCTTGTTTTGTAGTCAAATTAATGCTTTGGGGGAAGTTGGTTTTAAAAAGGTATTGTAGTTTCATTCTGTTGCTGTGATAAAATACGCTTACTAAAAACTACTTAGGGAGGTAAAGTTATTTCAGCTTACAAGTTGCAATCCATTCTTGAGGAAATTCAAGGCAAGAATGAGCTCAAGCAGGAAGATAAAGAGCATTAGTCCTTTCTGGCTCATGAAAAGGATCGTGAAAAGCTAGCTTTCTTATACACAGGTCACAGCAACCTGACTATGGATGATGTTACCCACAGTGCTTTTCTTTCTCTGCATTAAACCATCAATTATAAAGACAATTTCCCCACATGCTAGTAGAACAATATGATCTGGAAATTCCTCAGTTGACCATTTTATCTCAGATGGTTATAGTTTGTATCCAGTTGACAGAGTATATTATAAAGCTAACTAGAACTCAAGACATTGAAGATTTGATCACTTATGATTCTTTTCATGCTGGAACTAAAAGTCATTGAAAATCACATCATTTAATAAATAACCAGTTAATGTTTTTGTCTCTCTCTGTCTCTCTGTCTCTCTGTCTCTCTGTCTCTCTCCATATGTGTGTGTGTGTGTGTGTGTGTGTGTGTGTGTGTGTAACTAGTAGAAACAAGTTTCCAAGGCTATGTAGAATCTAGTTTTCTATATATTCAAATTGCTGTAAACAGAAGAACCAGGAGAGAACACACACACACATACACACACACACATACACACACACACATACACACACACACACACACAGAGAGAGAGAGAGAGAGAGAGAGAGAGAGAGAGAGAGAGAGAGAGAGAGATTTGTGTATATACATAAATGTGTATATGAGTCTGCACACTACACATATGTGGGATGTATGTATGTATGTATGTATGTATGTATCCCACTACCCCACTACAAAAAAGCGTATTTTTGACAGGCTTTCATCTGAGTTTGGAACTAAAAATGTTGAATGACAGCAGCAGCAACAATAGTACAGAGTAAATTCCTGCATCAGAACTCTGGTGAGTGTAATATAAGAGACCCTTCTGGAGCACACTGTGTAGCTCCAATGGCATCAGTGATATACCATGTTAAGCATGGTGAGAAGAGTCAATGAGAACTACAGACTCTTGCATGTGAGAACCACTTCAACATGATAGCTGCTAATTGCAATTTTTCTACTCTTACCCTGAGTCAAATATATCCATGAACTTGTCTATTTTGCACAGCATGCCAGAGGTTAGTTTCCTTCCTACGTAGTAGATAAGCTTTTCTTGGATGTCATATGACTGGCATCTTACACTGATAGTTAGTATTCTGGGTAAGAATGCTAATCAGGGTATCTCCCTGTGTCTTTTTGCATGTTGTAATGCTGTTATTACTGGCATTCATGAGCAAAATTTTAGTGATTTCTAGAAAGTACCCCAGGAAAACTAGAAAGACACTGCAAAGATTCAAATGGGGTCTAGTCCTGGCTGTCCACAAACATCATTCACCCATTATGCTATGAGACAAGATTATACTTAAACAACCCCAGTTGAGGGGATTTCGATATCAAACTTTAGTGGGAAGAGTGGAAAGAGAATTTATGTCATTATCCAATTTAATAACTATAAAATATTTTGTCAAGTTGTGATTAAATATATCACAGCAAAACAGTTACTCTAAAAGTAGTCTCCCTGCTATAAGCAATTATTATAATAAGATAATATAATATATAGCAATAGTAACCCATAACAATAATAAACAATGATATAATTATTATTATTATAAATACAGTGCATCTATAAAATGATACCTGATTGTAGATATACTTCTTTGTAGCTGGAACAGGATATACAGCTTTTTGGTTATTGATACAAAATAATTCAAAGGTAAAATATAACTTTAATGCAAAAAGGAAAGAACAGGAAAAGGATAAGGTTTTTAATAAGAAATAGGAGAATGTGAGGATATACCTATAGAAAAAATGAGCCTAAGATAAACTATAGACTCTAGCTAGGTTCTGGAAACAGGGAAATACCGCTTTTAATTGTCTACCACCAGAGAATCTACTAGACCCTACTGGATAACTCCAAATCAATGACCTATAATTTTACACCCTAGTGAATAACTTCAAATAAGTTACTACACTGATGTCTTTGGTTAATCCCAGTGGGACACAAAATACCACAAAAAGTAGATCTTTAAATAAGAATTATAGGTGAACAAATCAATAGTAATGAAAGATAGATAAGATGTAGTGGGAAAAGAAAGTAATCATACTAAACTATTTATTAAATAGTCAAATAATTACTTAATTAATAAAAAAAAACTTTTTCAATAGGCAATGTTTCCTAGAGCAGAAAAACTAAACATAAAATGAAATAGCCATTAAGACCCTCTGTTTTAAACAATTCCAGTGGGAAAAAATTAGTGATAAACTGGAAAATGCTTACAATATATATGACTATGTATACAATATGTAAATAGACTCTAGAATGGAAGACGGCAAAAGTAGCTATTCAGTAAATTCTGAAAACATACATACAATAACAATATTTAGACTCAACAGATTTCACACACACACAGAAAGAGAGAGAGAGAGAGAGAGAGAGAGAGAGAGAGAGAGAGAGAGAGAGGCAATAACAGGTAGAGAAAAAAAGAGGCCATGAATTTAAAATAATCAGGGAGAAATGTAAGGTAGGAATTGAACAAAGGACAAGGAGAAATGTGATTCAGTTATAATTTCAATAACAAATAAAATAATTTATGAGCATAAACATTGCAAAACAAAACAAAATGACAACAAGAAGACATTTGTTTTCATTATTCATTAAGAACTTTAAAAGTAAGGCCCACATACCAGAATGATTGATGTTAAAGATTTTTTCCACACTAGAAATGGGGGTGCAAATTATGAGCTGTGGGAATTTGTCTTCCCTAGGTACTTCCTGCTTCTAGGTACTTTTGGTTTCTCCATGTGTCCAACTCTCATGACCCCCTTCTGGATCATTTCCCAGAGTGATATTTCTGATTAGCATCCCTGAGGTGGGAAAAAATACTTTCATTAAAAACTCACTTCTAGTTTGCTTACCATGTTCCCTAAAATAGGATCCCTAGAACATTACTATTTATAATGTTCAGCATCCCCTAGGCCTCTGCTTTCCTTTTGGACTCTGGCAACATCATAAAACAGCACAAGCATAGAGGTCATGCTGCTTCCTCTACTGAAATGATAAAATCATTTTCCCTGAACCAGGAATCCCATGCCTTCTTCCTGCATCCATAAAACATTAATAGACAAATTTATTAGCTTCTAAGTAGGATAAAATTCCAGACACTGACAACTGCTTTGAGAAGGTTTAACCTTTTCCAACGTAGTTGAATTTATACATGTCTCATGAAGAAATCCCATTGCTACACATCTATGTAAGAGTAATGAAAACATAAATCCACAAAACTATATGAGAATTTGATAGGACTTTACATATTATAGCCAAGATTTAGCTTATTTAAACAGTGAATTACTGCTTATCAGTTTAAGAAGTCAAACCATTGATACCATGTAGATGAATCTCAAAAATATGCTAGAAGTGAGACACCAGACACAAACATGGGACCTCCTCTTCCTCTTCCTCTTCTTTAAAGTTCTACAGATTAGAATGGACTCACAGTGACACTTTTTTCTTCATTTGTGGGGAAGAGATTTATGAGTTTTGCCTTAAGGATGTTACACTTGAAGTGTATCTTGAACCTTGTGAGTGCCATAAATATTCAGTTACTTAAATACTAATTTGTGAAAGAGCAATATTTAAGCAGAGTGATCTGAAATGGGCAGAAGAGGAAACATAAATGATCACTGATGTCAACACATCCCATAAACTTTCTTTATTTCCTAAACTTTAAATCTTCTCTCGTACATAACACTCACCCACCTTCCCTCTCTTTCAGATCTATTCCTCTCCTGTTTCCCTTCAAAAAACAAAACAATAAAAAGTATGCCTCCCACTACCTAACATGGCTTAACAAGTTACAATAAGACTGTACACAAACCTTCATATCTAGGGTGGATGAGGTAACCCAGTAAGAGGAAAAGGGTTCCAATAACAGGCAATATTAAATATGAAGGCTACATGCAATAGGTCTTGCAATTATGACGGAACATAAACTAAGAATACTACCTATGCAAACATGTATATCAGTAATCACATGAAAGGTTGTGTACGTGCATTGCTTTGGTGACAACATAACACAAAGAAGAATTGAGTATTGAAATCATTACTATACATATCAGCCACACTAAAGAGATTCAGCAACTTTATACATTTATTCATTCATATATATATATATATATATATATATATTCTTTTCTTCTGGGTATAAATCTCTAATATTAGTGTATTTCTTAGAGAATTTTCACCTTTCAAACCAGAAGACTTCTGCATGTCTGAATAAGAGCTTGAAGAGGCCCTGCAGAATTTGGCCACACCACAATTTTCCATATATATATATACATATGTATATATATATACATATATATATATACATATGTATATATACGTGTATATATATGTAAAATTATAATAAAAAATAAGAGGTCATCAGTTTGAGAAGTGGAGCAGAGGTGATATAGGAGACTTTGAAGGGCAAGGACATGGGAGGGATTGGATAGAGGAAAGGGAAGGGGTAGAAATGATGTAATTATATTTTAATTAAAAGTTTTAATAAAAAGAAAAATGCAAACTAAAAAAGGTTTAAGGGTCACTAAGGGTAAAGAAGTGAAAATGGGAAAGAGAACACTTTGTGAAGTTCATTATAAACAGTCGGTAGACAACAGAGACATAGATCACATGGTGAGTGCAATTTAGAATGTTTTTAATGTTTATTATTTTCTTAACTATGTATTTACTGAAACTTATAGAAATCATGTAGTAAAGAAATTCAAGCTTACATTTATTCTACACCTAAATAGAGGTAGGCATATTTTTCCTCCCTTAGTAATTCTTCTTCAATCCCTCCCTTCATCTCTCTGTTCCTTCTTCTCCCTCCCTCTCCTTTATCCCTTCTGTCCTCCCCCCATTCCTTTTAATTTTCTGTGGAAAGAAACTAATACTATCTATTAGTAAGTATGGAACGGGAGCTGAAAAACCAGTTGGACACTACATTTGAGTCTGCAAATATGATTACCTGTTTGTGTCAACTTTTCCTGGGTTTTTCTGCACTGTTGATTATCCCCCAAATCTCAATGGATCGAGACAATAATGCATTTCTCACTCCTGCGGCCTTACAGCTGGGAGTTGGCTGGGGTTTCTCCTTGTGCCTTTTGTCTCTGGCATCCAGATTGAACGTGCATTTTCTATTTGAAACATGTGGTTTTCTGGCAAAATGGAAAATTGTGGTGGCCAAACTCTGCAGGGGCTCTTCAAGCTCTTATTCAGACATGCAGAAGTCTTCTGGTTTGAAAGGTGAAAATTCTCTAAGAAATCCACTAATATTAGAGGTTTATACCCAGAGGAAAACAATGCCACGCTCAAAGCACAAATTGAGTCTCTTCTTTAAAAAAGAGAAAAATACTGGCAACATGTACAGATGTGGGAGGGAGTAAGGTAACAGCAAAGGTTAGACTGTAAGGAGCCATCCTCCGGGGGCAGGGGGGAGTGATATTAAGTGGTAGCAGCAGTTGTTAATTTCACAGGCAAGGCTGTAGGAGACAGTGCCCCATTATGACAAAGAGAGCCAATGAAGAAGTGGTGTTTAGATGAGGAATCTTCCGTCTTTCCTTCAGATAAAAAGGTATGCAAATTGTTTACAAGAGGAATCAGAAGAAAAGGTTAAAGTAGGTGGATCCTTGTGTCATGATTGCCAAGGACAGGGAATTGGGGATTCTATATGGGGTTGCACAGCATACCCACTGTGAAGGCCAGGCAGGACTTCAGCTGGAAACATCATGTAAACAATAGTAAAAAGCTTAAACTTGGTCCATGGAGGTGTAAGAAGGTGATGAGTAATTTGAAAAGTGATGTCATGATGGTAGCTTCACTGGAGAAAAGAAAAGACATGCCAATTACATTAATGTCTTAGCACAATGGCAGCAGTATCCCTAAATAATATGGTAGTCACAATAAAGTAGAGTATATTTGAGTGAGGGGATCTTATCAACAGGAATTAGCATGTGTTTGTGGCTTAAAATTGAGACTGCTTAAGAAGTAAATGATTCCTATGTAATTCCAGGTTTTTTGTTTGTTTGTTTGTTTTGTTTTGTTTTTTTAAGACTGGAGGACAAAAGATTGAGAAAACTAGAGAAAGAAGGGTGAAGCAAGGCTTTGAGGCTCTCTGAAGGGGACAGTTGTGATTCTGAAATGTGAACCACCTGCTAAGTAAGTATGAAGCTGAAAGTAGAGACAGATTTAAGTCTTGAGAAACACAGACTGCAAAGTACAGCCTAGGCTGCCTGACAATATGACAAGCCACTGGAAGGCTTAAAGCTGGGAAGTGACTTTAACTTTACAAAGATTATTTCAGAAAGTAGTGTTAATAGGAAGCAAGACAAATGGATGAGAGGTGGTTCCTTCATCAGTAGATGAAGTGAGAAACGGCCTGATTAGAACCCTGCAATGTGGACCTTAGAATGACAGTGCTGGAAAATCAGTTAACAGCTTTAAGGAAGATCTGAGGATTCTGCAAGGGAGGCTTCATTGTTAGGAGACGGGAGTTAAAAGAGAAAGAGGAAAGCTTGCCTTCTTAGTGCACTGGTTATATAGATTCACAATCAGAATAAGAATGCAGAAGGAACTGCAGGTCAATGAAAAGGTATGAAGGATAGAATCTTTTTTCTCTCTTTGATTTAAAACCATAAAGGCAAAAAGCTTGTGACTAGCCCAGGCATAAGTCCTAGTGGGAGAACCTACTGCCACTACTGTGCTGAATGGACATGGAATTAAACTGACTCCTGATGATTTATCATTATACAGAACTGCTATAAATGATACAATCAGTCAATCCTCAGCTATGCAGAGACTCCTGACCACCTGACATGAACAAGAAATAATTAATTATATTTATGAACTAAGAATTGATTTAAAATATGACAACAAAATTGAGATTATCTTAATACTTTCAAGGAAGAAATTTAATGTGTTTACTCTTCTAGAGTCTCTACATGAAAAAGACATTAAGTTTTTCTTCTTTGGTTTTTAATACTGACCATATTTGTATGTGTGGTGTATATGGTGTTTTATCCCTTTCTCTAGTCAGGTGACCATGCTTAATTTTAGACACAAGTTATAAACACATATGAAACAATCTAAGGACATAAAGTTTGTCAAAATCAAATTATTTTGACAAATATTAGAAATAGTGAAAATTACCCAATCTTCAAAAAATTGTTCTAGAACAACTTACAAACATGACAATTGTTCCAACATAGCATCACTTGATGAGCAAAGGCAAAGGAGAAAGAAATATTTCACAGAGACATTTCAAGCTTCTTGGTTGAGTGACCCCAGAATAGGAACAAGATTCTTGGACCACCAAAATGATGAATACAAAATACTTGGTAAGAGGCATTAACAATTTATTATACTTTCTGAACTGATCTCTGCTTAATAGCATCAGTTAGTAACAACTGTGTTTGACTTCATTTTAAAATTCTAGACTGAAGGTTCAAACTCCTAAGAAGAAGTAGCTGATACAAAATTGTGCATGTCAGTCATTGGCAATTATATGAAGTAGCCAGATAGATGTGATATAATA
Organism: Arvicanthis niloticus; assembly: GCF_011762505.2. Lineage (NCBI taxonomy): Eukaryota > Metazoa > Chordata > Mammalia > Rodentia > Muridae > Arvicanthis > Arvicanthis niloticus. The sequence goes on from NC_047673.1 coordinate 2,543,702, forward strand.
AATGTTTAACAGTGTGAAAAGAAATTCACACAAGCTGAAAAAGTATGCTTGTCTATACCTTTGAATACTAAAAATGAGATGGCAAGTCTTCTTACCTTTATAATAATGTATAAAATATTCCTATCTGCTATTTAAAGAGCAGGTCATAACTTAAAGAAAACTAATGAAGTTTTATTTTGCAATCTTTTTAATTACTAAACTAAAAAAGAGATGGGGCATGGGACTTCAGAAAAATCAGAAATTACAGGATATTTCAATTCCTTGTGAAACAACTCCATATATGTTTGCTTTTATGAAATTCTGTTTTATTAAGTGTCACTTTTCATCTGGGGATTAAAGTACCTAGCCTCTGGTACTCAGTAAAATTAAAAATAAAATTTTGAATGAGCTTTGATTTTCTTGTTTGTTCTCTTCCCTTGTGCCTTTCCTAGGAAGGAAAACTCAGGTACCTACTACACAAGATTCAGACAACTTTTACAACCTGCAAATTCATGCAAAACCTCAGTCTACTTTATACTCCAGGTGGCTGGTAAGAGATTGTCATTTGCTTCCCTTTAATCAATTCTCAAAGTATGTCTGGCTCACCAGTGACTGCAAACATCTCTTCCCTATTCTTAGTATAGAGACAGTACAATCACTATTTCCATGGAGAAGAAAATTTATATATCTTTAACATTCTTACAGACATAGAATTTGTTTTATAACACAAACAGCCATTGCTGTTATAACAAATACAAGAGCCAAATTATAACATGTCTGCTTTCTGACTCACCCTCCATAAGATCTTCTCTTGGGTGACCGTGTTTCCATTACAGTCCAATACGTTCCATTGTGATGTAATTGCTTCACATCTTGAATCTTTATAAAAGTATTTTTGCTATTCTACATTGGCTGAATTTTTCATGTTTTCCAAAGGCCCTCCTTTATGTATTTTTTCTAGGAATAATTTTTACTTTTGAGTTGAAAAAAAATCATTTCATACATTTTTCTTTTCCCTGCTTCCAGATTCTATAAGTAGTGCACATTCATGCATAAACTCTACACCCTTTCCTTGTATTGGAATCATCGTTATCTATGAAGCTTCATATAATTAATCGCATAGGAATGGTTTTATTTTTCTCTTTCCTCTATATTGTGTCAATATTTAGGCCTTATTTGTGTATATCATAATTATCTGAGATCTGCCAAACATTAATTCCTGGATTCTAGCAAAATGGTAATGATTTAATTGGTTTTATGTGTTTTGATTATAAATTTACTGTTGAGCTTAGAATCCCCAACTAGATTGTCCTTATTTAAATCAATGAGATATTTGAGAACCACTAATAGAAATGCCTATCAATTTAGTAATGCTGTATCCATGTTGACCTTGACTTGGCAAGTGTTAATCACTAGTCAATGAATGGAAGAAATAATTTGGAAGAAAAACAGTTGATATGTGGTAAAGAGATATATCAAAGGCACTGTTTACAGAAAAGAAAAATAGCCTGCTAAAATGTAAGTTCTTTAGACACACAAGAAAAAAACATAATCACTGCCACGCAAGGTGGATGAAGCAGTGGAAGAGGATTAAATGGATTGTCATCAGACAAAAGAGGGGTATAAAATTAAAGGAAGAATGTGTAAGCTGTTTTAATGACAGACATAATGGTAATGTGTGGTAACAGACATTTTAGTCCTGCCTGAGTGTCACTATTTCTGTGAAGTAGCAGGTAAAATAGACTCTGAACTTATATTAAAGTTAGGGAAAGCTTTACAAGTACTAGCCAAAATAGAAAAGTATGTTCTCCCAAGGACTTAGGTCTTTAGAATGAACTAGTTGCCAAAATTCAGAATTAGAATTAGTTTGTACTATATAAAGAACAAAAGACATCACAAGATTGATGTTGACATAATAGGTTCAAGGTGCCATAGAAGTGAAAGTCCAAAGATGATGGCAAGTGCTGTGTTGATAAGAGAAAAATAACTGTTATTTGTAGCCTAGGCTGAGGAGAATAGTGAAGGTTGTCCAAAGAACTGGTAGCTCATGTGAGTTAAGGAATCACAATAATAGAGGACTAGACAGATACAAAAGTATGTATGTGGTGTAAAATGGAAATGAAGGTTATAGCTTCTGTTTAGATGGTAACCATTAAGATTCTAGATATGAAGTATATCAAATGCGAGGCAACTTTGGTCTCGATACTCCTTCCAGTCAACTGTACAACCTTGAGAATAAATTCTTTTACACCTCAAATTATAATCTGAGAAGAGGATAAAGCTTGATTAACACTCCAGATTACCACTCACATGCAATAATATATGATTTAAGTGTTACTAAATCATTCTTGAAAAGGAGAAAGGTCTTACTTAAGAATGTCCCTTTTTAAGCGTTTGCAAATACAAACCTTTTCTCTACAAGGTCTACCTGACTAGGGCTCCTTCTAGCAAGGAGAATGCTACTAAGTACTGTGTCTGTCATTACATTCCACAGTCTTTGTTCTCTTCAAAGACACTCAAGTCAACTTTACTGTTTATTCTCTGTTTCTTATACTGTCTTCATACAATAAATCCCACATTATATATACTAACAGTTACCCTTATGCCTTCTCTCAGCTTACTTCTCACATACACTTACTTCTCTGGGTGGTCTTTTACATTGTTTTTGCTGAAGCATTTTCTTATCATCCTAGTGCAGACACTTCACCACAGATTTCCACAGAGATCTGCATCAACAGGTTACATGGCCACACCATTCAAGTGTTCAAATGTCTCACACTACAAACATCAGATAGTCCTTGCACAAGGAAAAATACTAGTTCACATCAAGGAAGACCTTTATAAATTATGTAAAGTTCTCTTCTTTACCTTATTAACCCCTCCACCAAATTTCTAAGGTTCTTTTCCATGGTATTTCAGTCTCATGAATGACCAGATGCACACATTTCCACTTATCTAAAAGCACTTATTCCTCTTTACTTTGGACATTATTACTAGTCAGAACCACAGAAACATCATCCTCAGTAGCCCTTAAGTGGTCATTCTATTCCCAGGGAATATCATATACACTATTAAGAATATACCCTTGTGTATATAATGTTCTACATCTATAAAAAGTATAAAGCAATTTCATGGCTTCTCTATTCATGATAAAATATGTCTCCAACTTTTAATTTGTTAAAACAAGCGTCTTAAATATGTAATGTTTATGAACTGTTGCCTCTGTTTTTCTCCTATGTACAGATTAAGGGGTTGTGTTTATTACCATGTTAAAATTGATATTCAGTCTTCTTTGAAATCTATCTTCTAATATCTGCATGAATGATCCTCATTCATCCTTCAAAAATTACTGCCATTATGAAACACTTTATAGGAAAAACATGCTACCAGTTATTAGAAACCATTATTACCTGGCTCATATTAAATTTCCAAAAGGTAATTAATGGTGTTGGAATGTATAGAAACAAAAGTAAGCCCTGTCATTTTGACAGTTAGTGTATAAGAAACCATTAAGACATAGCTAGAAAATTAGCTAATTTTGTCAATGTATTTTATGCAAGACAAATGTTTTATTGTGTTATTTCTGATATAGATGGTTCTCTAAAACAGAAAAAAACAAACACACAACAAAACCGGCATAATTAAAATACCTAGGGCTAAGCATTTTAGGCTTACACCTTTCATGTTTATTGTTTCTCTGTTTGTGTTTCTCAGACCTTTCTTTCTTTGTGCTTTCTTTTGCTTTTTTATATAAACAACATTGGCTAATTTTGCCCAGGATAGTCAAATTAGCTCTTTCTCACATAAAACTTCTTGCTCTAGAAAAAACTTTATTCAATTACAGGGCCTGAAATGTCCCAATGAACCAACTAACATATTGTTTTTCCTAGCCACAATAATTTTCTTTAAAATGCATGTTATCTAAATTATCCAATCAATAATTTCTTGCAAATAAGATATGCTGACATACATGGGCTGCCATTTGAATGATGAATATGGTGTCAGCATAATTGTCTGCTCTGTTTGTCTGTCTGTCTGTCTGTCTGTCTGTATTGTCTGAAGATCTAAAAAATTAGAACAGACTTATTTTGCCATCACAAATGCAATATTTTAGTGTGAATATTCTTCAAATGAGTATCCTGTTGGGTGCAAGGGAATATGTGACAAATGATTACTTACAATTAAGTATGGACAAAATAATATTTATGCATTAACACTGTAAAAATGTTGTGCTTCTACTAACCTAGGTTTTTCATTATCTAAAAGCTATGTTTTTGCCTGTTAGGTCATACCATGCAAATGTCTCACACACTTCAAATATCAGCTATTCAAATTTATTCATTCATACACCAAATGTTTTTGAAGGTCAGATTCTAGCTCAAGCCTGCACATCAGGGAAGAATGCTGCAACCTATGTCAAGTTCTCCTAACTAGCTCATCTTGGGATACAGGAGTTTAGTTTGTAACACAAGCTTCTTTATTCTTTTTTATTCTGGAATGAGAAAAAAATCCTTTATATCTTAAATGATGATGTATAACTTAGGACAATCTAATTTTTATCTTTTCAGTAGAACATATTCTCATATTGATAACTAAGAGAAAAATCAGTAAATAATAACTTTTATTTCATTTTAAGATAAAGGGAAAGAAAAATGGAGTGGAAAAACAAGGCATAGAAAAATGCACCTTCATCTTCTAGGAATCATTGCAGAAACTCTTCCTAGAAAATTTTAATTACTTACAGTAAAGTTACACTTGATATAGAAACTGGGCATGTATTTTTACATAATCATTGTTTTCTATATATGCTACTGATTGTTTAAGTATAATATAATAAGTATAATAAATAATATAATAAGTATAATATAATAAGTTTCACATTGTCACTTCATTACATTTGTTCTTTGGCACTTTCATTCATATATATACTTTCTTTTTTTTTTACTGGATGTTTTACTTATTTACCTTTCAGATGTCATCCCTTTTACCCACCCCACCCCCAAAACCCCTTATCCCATCCCCCTCCTCCTTTTGGTTTTTATACCATTTTAATTACATGCAGCTAGTAAGGTCAGTTCTAGGTTGAGGGACTAGCGATACAATAGATGCAAATAGTCTGGGGAACAAGCAAGACAATAAACACAAATAGTCCAAGAACAAACAAGGCAATAAACAAAGGCCTGTGATCACTCCCTGATCACTGTTTCTAAGGGCTTATCAGGATGAACTAAATATCTGAGCTAACTTCCCTGTCCTAGCCCAGTCATTTTTCATGCCTGAAGCCTGCTTCTTTGTTCTTCCTAAAGAGTTAGTAGAATTGCCTGGATCAAGTTCTCCTGTTGTTATTAGTGTTGCCCATTCTTGGCTTTAGTAGTTTGTTTTCTGTGATAGTGTGTTATTGGGTTCTGATAGTGCATTGTGAACAAGCAAATATATTTACTGTTCTCATTATTTCATGAGCCACTGCTGCTACATAAGTTTTTCCTATAAAATATTTGCAGGTTTGCTTTATATAAATTCCCTTTCTTGTTATGAGCCACACTCTTTTCTCATATTTACCATTGCTTCCTGTAAATGTTACTGTAAATGTCTCCTAGTCCTTCTTACTTAATAAGATTGTCACTAGGAATTTTTGTTTCAAGCAACTGGAGGATGCTACTGAGGACAGTCCTCATTTTAATGAGAGGCAGCACTTAACTGCCTGAAAAACCCATTTATTCATCTGAAATACATCTTCACAATGTTCTAAACTATGTTGGGTAAATGAGTGACCCAATTTGTTAGTAACTTAAACTTCAAATTTAACTTCATAACTGATGTAATTATTATGGCTGAGTCATTTTTGTCAACCAGTTTTTGGAGCATCTACAATGTAAAAATACAGGTTCAGCTTCCCTGACAAGTAGTTAGATGCCATAATCTAACATTTAAAGATACTTCATGAGTTGAAAATTAAATAGTAAATTTCAGGTAACCAAAAAATTAAGAATATATCCTAATGGATATTAAAATGAGAATATTGAATAAAGATTATAATTGTGTATACCATGTAATTTAAGTCCACCAATAATCATTGTAGGAAACTTTGACTCATGTCAGGTTGGCAGTTCAGTTCAGTGGTGGAATGCATATTCAGTAAATACAAATTACTGGGTTCAATTCTCTACAACACACACACATACACACAAAAAGAAACCACATATTTTTTTTTTACAAAAAAGTTACTTAAATGTCTCATAATTCTGTTTAGCAATAAGTATCTGTCTAAATATTTTATAACTCTTTGTATTCATAGTATTAATGACTGGTGCTATTTTTTCTGATAGATTCATATGCTTTGTCAGGACCAAAAGTGAGCAATCTGTTTGTCCACCAATCAGAGAACAAGAATAATGCAAGAAAACATCTTCTGCATATTTAAACAGCGTGGAAATATGAAATATTGTAACTAAAAATAACTGAATTGCATATTTTTAATTCAAGCTATGTAGTTTCCTGAATAAACTAACAAAACTTTAATAAAAAATATTAACTATTTACTGTAGCAAAGAAAAAAGTAATCCTCTATAGTATGAATTTAAAGCTATCAATATAACCTTCTAATTAAGGCAGGTAAGTGTATCAATCAGACCCAAGAAAGAATAAAAACAGCCATGTTCCTAGAATAAAATTTCTCTACACTTTAGGTCAGAGTTGATTAGTGCTTCTGTTATTTATAACCAAAGAACATTCCAACTGTTGCTTTCTGTTCTGACCCGCAGAAAGGAGTTCTTCTCAGAGCAGTTTATTCAGGAACGTTAACATCTTCCAACAAGCCCCAGCCTCTTCCCCTCCACCCTTTTCTCCCTGCCTCATCCCACTCAGAGCCTGCCACGTGGAGTTTGTGATTGCTCCAGCAAGTTGCATCTCATATGGCCTGATATTTAGTAGCAGCGAGTCTGCACAGCAGCAAACTGCGGATGTGGCTCTTTCGGGGTGTATGAGGAAGTCAGGCACTAGTCATGAGACTTGGCAGCAGTCCCCGGGTACCATCTTGGGTTGGCCGCCACATCCGCTCCTTACATCCAACAGTTTTAGTTATATTTCTACAGCTATAATAAAATACCATGACCAAAACAATTTAAAGAAAGGGTTTATTTCAGTTTTAAAGTTCTGATCCCAATCTGTCATGGAGAAAAGTCGGTTAACAACTCAAGGTAGTAATCTGGGAGCAGGAACTGAAGTAGAAACCACAGAAGCATGCTACAAACTAGCTTTCAACATCTGGCTTGCCCAATATTTTTTCTTATAGTACTCAAGACTGCCAGCCAAGTGAGCAGCAAAGCCCTGCTCACAATGAAGTAGACCCTCTCCAAGAAGTCAAGAAAAATCCTGTTAGGCTTTCCCACAGGCCATTCTGGTAGAAGCATTTTCTAAAACGAGGTTTCCCTTTTCCAAACCACTCTAGCTTGTGTAGAGCTGACATAAAACTAGCCAACCAAATTTACCCCTTGACAACTAGACATACAAACATATCACTACGTAACTAGAAACTTTTCTTTCCTGTTTTTTCATAAAATATTATATTAATATCAATATCACAATACAAAGCATTCCAACTTTTAGAAGCTCTACAGTCTTTAAAAGTCAAGACACTTTAAAAAATTAATCATTTTTAAAAACATCTAAACAGTTTATTTCCAATTACAAAACTGAAGTAATAACCCATCACTGACAAATGTCAGGACAAAAACTCAAGCTGGAAACCTGGAAGCAGGAAATGAAATAGAAGCCTCGGGGTAACATTACGTATGGGCTTGCTTGGATACACCTTGTTCAGCCTGTTTTCTTTTATAGCTTAAGCCCATCAACCCAGAGACAGCAAAGCCACAATTTAACATCAATTATCAATCAAGAAAATGTCTCTAAATATTTGCTTGCCAGCTGGCCAGTGGGGGGCAAATTCTCAGTGGAGGTTCTGTCTTCCAAATTGACTCTATGCTGTTTCAAGTAGATACAAAATCAGCAACAGGAACTGCTGTAGACATCAAGCCCACAAATGGCCTTATTTTCCTTATGTGATAACTTCAGTGAGCTTCAGCCATACTGTAACTCTGGTATCTCATATTTTTAAAAATCTAATATATCTATGTTTCCTCCTTGGTAGGTGAGTGTAAATACCTAAGGGCTATAAGGAAAAGAATGTCTCACCTGGAACTCTGGTTTACTCTCATTGCATTCAAGCCTTTGAATTTGTTCAGGCCTAGATTTTCTTTCAAAGAAATCTGTAAGCTTATATTTTTTCAAAACCTAATTTAATAAGTGTACTTAAATGTTTTAACCTCCCTTCCAGCACACCACCCACCAGAGACAATGTCAAGGAAAGGTTAATAAGGCAAAGGAGGATAGAGACCTGTTTAGAAATATTCCTTTGTGCCAAATCTAATCAGCATTAGCAAAGTATCAGCAGTTCAGTTCACACGAATCAGCACGGGCAGCTTGATTCACTTACAAACACCATTTTCAAATCAGCAACAGCAGTTCAATCCAGAAGAAACCTCAAAGCTCTGACAATCTTCCTGAGATCTGGAAAGTGGCAAGAAGCCACCAGCGCGCCACTCAGGTGCATTTCTCTTTACAAAGTCATGACAAATAATGATCAGCAAAGAGTAGCAAGGCAAACAAATATCACAAAGCACTGTCAGTGAAGACCAGCACCAGCAAAGCCCAATGAGACAAGCCAGAGTGGCAAGGCAAACCAATGCTGCACAGTACCATACATACACTGTTTGGTTACACTTATAATCTTTCCAAACATCACATGTTCTCTCACTCCTCTACTCTAGTGAAACATCACATGTCCTTTTTACAGGCAATTTCCAGAAAAAATACCACATGTCTGATCTCAACAAAACATCCTCCCACATGTCTGCTTCAGCAAAAACATTCTCTCATAAGATAGTTTACAGAAAAACATCAAATAACACAATTGAGTCTCTAAAATTTTCACTTCAAATGTGTTTCTATCTCTCACAAACACATTAGAATTTGGTCCATCAATTCACTGTTACTCTAAAAATATTTCCAAACAACTTTTCTTTACTGTGCCTCTGTCTTGTCTAATAACCAAAAGTCTAATTCTTCATCTTATAAAAATATATGTATATGCATATATAATATCATTAATTATATTATATAATATATAATTGATATCTCTTGTAAGAATTGTAAAAAATACATTGAAGTATCTTGGTTTGATATACATGCATTTGTTGCCAAATGCCACCACCACTAGTAATATTATTATGGAAAATAAAAATATAACAAGTAATGTGAATTTTTCTAGGACTGTGAATGTGTGTGTGTGTGTGTGTGTGTGTGAGAGAGAGAGAGAGAGAGAGAGAGAGAGAGAGAGAGAGAGAGAGAGAGATACAGAGAGATAGTAAGACAAAGAGACAGAGATATGCTGGCACCCAAATACCTTGACACATAGAAGACAGTTTTGAGCATTAATTTTCCATTGCCTTCCACATTGTATTGTGACAAATTCCCTTTTGTTTATTGCTTCATGCCTGGCTAGCTCACCTGCAAGCTTTAGTCAGCTCCGTGTCTCTGCTTCCTATCCTCTGGTTAGAACATTCTAAGATGACAGGCTACTGTGTCTCGATTTTATACAAGTTCTTAGGATCCAAAACTCAGGTTGTCTGGTTTGTGTGGCAGGCATATTGCACACTGAAGCATTTTCCTGCCTCCTTTCTGAGGTTTCTAGACTGTCTGTAACAACAACAACAACAAAAAAAGTAAAGTACTTAACTAGAAATTTACAGGTAAATAGAAGAGACTTGGGTCACTGCAACTCTCCTGAACAAATCTCATAAAGCACCAGTTAGGAAAACTGCAATTCCATCCCTATTTACCACCAAGTCTCTTGATTATGAACAAATAATTTCATCTGAATATGGTCGGGTTTTTCAAAGAAAAACATCATATTAACTTTGTGGAAATTCAATAAAATTGTTTTAGAAGTTACTGGCTTTGTGAATGGATATGTGGCTCAGCTATTAATATGCATTTTGTTTTTGTGCTATGTGTGTGTCTGTGTAAGACTATTAATCAAAGGAAAAAGGCTAGCAACATGGAAGCGGGGCCACCAGGGAGGCTTACGGAAGGACAACTGAAAGGGGTTGGAGGAAAAAAAAATGGAGGGATGGTATAATTATATTCATTTAAAAACATGTTTCTTAAAGAGATTTTTCTACTTTCCCAATAGACTTGAGTTCTAGTCCCACCATCCACATTGAGCAATCTCACGACTGCCTATAACTTGAGCTCTTCTGGCCTCTGTGGAACTGCATACACATACTCAAAGAAAGAGACACACAGAAACACAGACATAGAGACACACAAATAAGTAAATTTATAATAATAATTGATAATTAATAATAAGACCTAAGAAAATATACAGGTTTCAAAGTAGAATTAAGAAAATATACTTTAGCATAACTCTCATGGGGTTATGGTATATGTGTGTTAACACACTGGTAGAAACTGACCATTGCAGACATCTTGGTCAGGTGTCTTATATTATTAATTACAAGGTTACGCTTTAAAAAGATAGGCAAACAATCGCATTTCTTTCTTTTCTTCCTTTTCTCCTCTTCCCTGCTCCCTCCCTTCCCCCTTCAGTCAGACCTCAGTGCCTTGTATGCCAAAACAATATACCACTTATACTCAGCCACACTCAAAGACACTCAGTTCTTAATTCTTAAATATAAATTATTTATAAAAGTTTAATTTGCTTTCTGGACAAACCAAAGGGAGTAAAGGCTGACTCATTACATAATCTAATTTTTTGTATCACTTTTGGTCAGGAAAAGCTGGAAAGTTAAGAATATTTCTGTAACCCCAGTAACAAAAATTTAGCATTTTAGATGTCAAAAAGAAATAGAATGTATTATAATAAATAACAACAACAACAATAATAATCTCTACCTAACTTGATGAAACACTCCCAAAGACCTTCAACCTATAATCAAGAGAAGACAGTTTATAATTAAAGATTGAGGAGGTAGTTTTCTCTTATATGGTTGGATATTTGACATAGAGATCCTTCTCTATGTAGACATTTTTTTGTCTCGAATCTAGAAAATCTTGAATATACATTCTGTTCAGCATCACACTTTGTGAGTGATTGCTCTTTGAATATTTTCTTCTTTTAAAAGAACAATAAGAAGAGCTGTAGGGAAAGAATAAATCCATAACTGCTTAACATTACTGTGCAATGTTAAACAAAGAAATTTCAATGTAATTCTTCTACATAGGCTACAGATGTCAAGATCATGTTGAGCAGGGCTCTGAGGATAGATTCTCTACAACTATGGTTATAAAAATTCTTACATCTGGAAAAAAGCTTAGCAAATTTCTTAAGATGAGTCTGGCAGTGTCACCATTTTCTAGCTGCTAAAGGTAGCTTTTCAGTTTTATATTCAGTTGTGGGAAAGGAGAAAATGATAAAGGGTCAGCAGGGACCCAACACCTAGCAAGAGCTCCAGGACCCCCCGCACCAGAAGCACATTCATATTTAATACATTACATTAAGGGCTCCCAAAGTAATATTTTCCATCCCCCACAATGGCTCTATTTCCCATACGTAGACAAATTAATGAAGGTAGATTCTGGAACTGTACATAAATATTCAACTAGTGTCTGTATTTATGCCCCAGCTTACCAATAACTAATGGTCAGCTGAGCCGAAGTAACCATATAACTTAGACATGTAAAAGGATAGCTGATCCTATTTATTATACCACCTGTGAGCCTCCTAGGGGAATGGCAGCCTAGTGAAATATTTTAGTGTGCTGACACAATTTTGTACTTGTTTATGAGGCTGTGCCAGCATATCACTAATTTCCTGTTATAATTCTTTACTTCAAAGGCCAAGTCTACACATGGGAAAACGATTTTCTGCAAACAATCTTCTCAAAGCTCTACTGTCTCCGTCTCTTCAATTGCCTCTCTGGATATTGTCTTCACCTTTTCACTTGCTTTAAACCATCATAAGGGATTAAAATTAGCATTCAGGGGAAAGCAAATCCATGAGCTGTGCACATTTTAAATTGCTATGTCGATTACCTGCCTCAGACTCTTCTCAGATACATGGAAGAAAAACACTCCTTTCTGATTCATGAGCTACAAAGGACAATGGAAAGAGCTTTTGCTCCAGTGCATCTCACAAAAAGATCAAGTGAAATAACTTTGAGCTCAGGACTCCTGCATGTTTTTATCCTAAAGTATTGATGTACTGTGGACAGCCTGGAGATAGCCATACCCTTTCTATAGAGAGCATTGATAGTACCCTCCCTTGGAATAGTGATTATTGCACTTTATAAAGTGTTATTAAAATGTGTAAATCCCAGTTGAGATTGGTCAAAATCCGAAAAACTATAGTAGAAAATGAAGTCATTTTTGTCATCATATTTATCAAAGCACAGTAGCAATTTGCACTGTTAGGACTTTCAGCTTTAATTTTTTTTTTTTCTTATTTGCAGCATACTGTTTTAGCACTGATTGGTAGTGTGTGCTGATTTAGCAAAATACTTATGGCTTGGGATTTTGAGTTGTGGGAACATTTACTTCAAGCTAAGAATTTATACTTATTTCAAAAGATATGCAGTTTCGACTGTGGATGCTTATATTTCAGAAAGCTGGATAGAATATGCTGGATTAATGGAGCTCGCCAATGAAGCACAGTGAAATGTATAATGATGAGAGAGTTGCTGGCTCCTGTAACAATATCAGACAACAACATAGAAAACTGATAACTGGTACCTGCTTGAATTGGAGCAGAAGAGCACATTCAGTAACATCTGGAAGTTTTCACTCAAAATAATTTCCAGAACTTCTTACCTGCTGACGAATGGAAGGGCATTATTCTATTAAACAATCCCAAGTCTCTCTGGACATTGATCATTTTTCCATTCCACTTGTCAAATTAATTCTAGCATCTTAGAGAATTAAACAGAACATAGATCCTGCCTAATGGCTTCAAAAGAACTTGAAGAAGAAAATGAACATGCAAATAAAAATGATAATTAGAGTCTAAAGGGTGTGTTTCTGAACTCATAATTTGTTTGTTGTGTTTAAATATTGCAGGGGTTACTGATAAGCACATCAAGTTGGGCCATATGGAATCCTGATATGCTTATTCCAAATAACTGTTATTGCTCAGCTTTTCAATCAACCTTGCCATTTTTGTGTATATGTAAGTTATCACACTATCTAAGCTGTCAGTATGGACTAACTCGACTGACTTTTTATTGTGTCACATGTAAGTTTACATGTGTGTTTGCATATCTAGAGTACATGTTCCAAGCCATGCCTAAGAGAACTGAAGTTTTTGTTTTATCTTATTATCTAATAAATTAATACAAGAGGCTTGTTAAATGCAAATGAAGAAGAGGGAAAAGGTGTTGCTAGAATGTAATTAGCAAGATACAAAGATACCAATTAACACCTATAGCAAAGAAAAAACAACTTTTTCCCCCATGGGGCAGCATCAAAAGTAAAACCACAGCTGGTTACACACAGAGAGCGGAGTGAAGATGAGATTTAGTTTTCTATCAATACTGAAGTCTGGAGATTAAGTAGGAAACGAGAAAGGAAAGCAGAAGAGAGGAGTCTGTATGGTAGCCATACAAACTCCATGTAAAGGAGAAGAGATTGCCAATTTAAATGCATTCTGCTCTCCTGTTTGGGACATTATACAGCTGAGGTACCCATCTCTTGCCATTGGTATTTTCTGTTTTCAATCCTCCTGATTTTCATTTCCTCCAAACTGCACTGTATCATTCACAATGTCACTTCTTGTCAATTTCACCAAACAACATCTTCTTAAATCAATGAGTGTGACAAAAGAGATTTCATGTATCTCACAAATCTTTGTAACATTTTCAGTATAAAGAACCATGAACCCAAAGAGTGTTTCATTTAACTTTTCAGAATGGTCAAGCCAGCCACATGAGTATGATTTGATCATACACATTTCATTTTAAAGTAAACTGCAGAGTACCTGAGATTTTGTTTTCAAGAGCTCTACAACTAGACATGCAGAGGTGGCTCTGTGGATAACAGCCTTCTATAAGTATAAGGCATGAGTTCAGACCACAATGTCCATATAAAAGCCTTGTGTGACTGTAACTCCAGCTCAAGGGCATGGAGACAGGTAGATAATAGGAGCATGCTGGAAAGCCATCCTTTATAAAACTGTGAGAGGCAATCTCATAAGAATAAAACTGAGAGTGATGGATCAAGACACCAGGTATCTTCCTCTGCCTTCCATACACATGCACCAAGACCTCTGTGCACACACACACACACACACACACACACACACACACACAGAGGAGAGAGAGAGAGGGGGAGGGATGTAGGGAGGGAGGGAGAGAGAGAGAGAGAGAGAGAGAGAGAGAGAGAGAGAGAATAATTTCTAAAAAAAAAAAAAAAAAAAAGGTATTAAGACCTAGGCCTGACATTTGCACCTTCCAAGTCTATAATGAAGGCAGAGATAATGAACTTCACACATGAAATCTTGGTGATCTAGTTGCTTCCAAAACAAAGCCATTGAAGTGTTAACCTAGAATGATATTACACCATTCTTCTCATGGGTAGTAGTTCTAACATTCTATTTGAATGTAAGTATAAGCGTATAGAGAAATCATAAGAATGCTACATGTAACTTCTTCAAGCCCTTTCCCAGGTATGTTGACAGATGCAGCATTGCCACATTTCTTTGTGTGAATGTGCATCCCAAATGCATCCTCTGAGAGCAAGCGGTTCCTCTGACTCCTCTCTCCCTCAGCCCTTCAGTGTACATACCTTAAAAACCAGGGCGTTTTCTTTCTTCACCACTTTATAATTGCTATTTTTGGAAATGCACCATTAACAAACAACTACATATCCAATATATTACAAATACATTGTACATTGATCCAGTAACACCTTTTATAGCATGAATACATCTCCTATTGTATTTTATTGTGGTAGCCATTCAGTTTCTTTTAAACTGAATCTTTTTAAATGGATCATTATATTTTGTCTTTTATAGCCGTAACCTTGCTGAAGAAAATTTAACAATAAAATGTTCCTCACATGGCTTGTGTGATGCTTCCTAATGACATGGTTCAGGCTGTGAACCCTAAGATGTGTTTCCTTCTCAGATATCGTAACAAGCCCTCAATAATATTCACCTACCCGTCAATGAATATGTTTTCTCTATATTAATCCCTAATTTGTCACTGTTCTGTTTATGGAATCATTTAATAGTGGTTGTAATTTATCTAACCTTTGGGTTAACTTTAAAAATATACTAAATGCTAGCATGGGTCAAGCTGTGTCTTTTGTATGTAGCAGATATTTCTATTTTTAATGTCCATATGCTGTGAACCAATTTCCTCTGAAATGAAACATTCTATCTGGCAGGGCAGCTCACCAAGTGCAAGATACCATAAAGGCCAAAAAAATAGTTCATCCTACAGAGAAAATCTTTAAAAATCATCAAATAGCTCTTAAAAACTCAGAAACAGCAAATCGTCAGGATGTCCCTGAAACTGAGAAGATTCACTCTTTCTCTTTCTTTCTGGGTCTATATTAGCATCGCTGAGAGAAAGATTCTCACCTAGCAAGTCAAATTGCTTTCAAGAGGCTCAGACCAGCCATGCTACCTGAAAGAAATGGAGAATAGATGAGCTCCTTGGATAAAGACCTACAGAACTGCCTGGAAGAAGCAGAAGGCAAAAGAACTACCTAGAAAGGACACTTTCCAACTTGTGGAACTGCTGCATGTTCCACAGTGCACTCTAGGTTTCTAGCTCTCATAAGATGTCACCCATGCTCCTGTAGCTTCTTGTGAATTAGCTGTCCTTGAGTTGTGTCTGTCCTCATCAGTAACCTCTCACCCATATTTCTATAATAAGTGCAATAATACTCATTGGCTCACCAAGCTGCAAGCCAGTAATAATGCTACTTTGATTGTTCCTTTCTTCTCTATTGTGTTGAGTAGATATTTGTTCATGTGTGCCTCCAGGAATAGGATCATGCATTACCACTGGGAAAAAATGAAAACAACAACAAAAATAAAATCAAACAAAAAGAGTACAACCAAATTTGCACTCAAGTAAATAAACTATAAAATGTATGTCCATGAGAATGATGTCACCAAAGTCTACAGTTTTAAAAATGTGAATAAATTTTGGTCTTCGTTTACTACGACATATAACCTGGACAAAATTAAAGTGTGTGTACAGTTTTTATAAAACAATGTCTCATTTTCTTCCTTGGGTATAGTGGGAGTGATTTCTATCTTTCAATGTTGAATGACTGTATATCCACATTATCAATAAAGGCTTGATTTAACATTATTTTATAAGCTTCAAGAGTGTCTAGTTGAGAATACTTTCATCTATGCTGGAGTACAGCATGGAAGTAAATTTGGAACAAAAACAGAAGCATCAATGACTTGCCTTTCTTCAGGAACATGTAATTGGAAGAATAACAGGGATTTTTCTATCCCAATATATAAATGCACTGACAAAAGAACCACATATATTTATCTCTGTGGAAGTTAGATCTGTAGCTTAAGCAACAGATATGAAATCTGAAATTATTTTAAATAAGAAAACATTAATGTTTAAGACTTCAGAATTGACAAACCTATTGCATATGGTCTATGGCATTGAGAACGTTCATTATAATAGATAGAATGCTTATAAGCCTGGATTCTTTCTGATGTGGTCCAACGGTCAATTCTGAAATAGCTTTGGATCCAAATGCTGACTCGATAATTTCAGTACAATTATCTGGCCATACATTTAGCTGACTTCTGTCCTTAGACTATTTTGTCCTCTGGCTGGAGTAAATATGTTATGCCATGTGCAATTAGAGGATATAAAAGGCAGAGAGCCAGGACTTCATTAAGCTCAGTACAATTGATTCTGTCCCTGCTTCATAGTACATGACTTCATGTCCAGCAGAATTATGTCTGGGTCTACAGGGAAAGAGACCTTTAATTCTCCTGTGTTCCTACAAACAGAAGGCTAACAATATTAGTAAAATTTTTTTACTCATTGTGAATAAAGAAAATGAGGTTATACCAGTCTACATCGGAACAGACTGATAAATTGCACCTGTCCTGTATCAACCAATAATTCTTGATCTTTTTTTATACCTCTGTATGTTGTCTTCAGGCCTTTATCAGTGGTACCCTCATCCTTTGGTTCTGGAGCTTGAGACTTTACCATGCTTTGTGTTTTTATTGGTATATGCTTGATGTGTCTGCTCAGTCAGCCATCTTGAATTCATATTAACACTGTGCATATGCAGAGAATGTTCAGTCTCTGATAATTATTCTCTCCACACATAACTCACCAATTGCTACATGTTTGCTATGCTCCAAATTTCTAAGCTTACTATTCTGAACCTTGGAAATTCTTGCATAATGAGCAGCATTTTTTTCAAACTTAAATATGAAATTAACATCACTAGGTTCTAGAGAAAGCCACTTCACCTCAATCTTTGAAAAAGATGTTAAATTGAGCATTCAAGGAAGAAGAAATCTTACTTGACTGGTAAAAAGTGGAGAAGAGAATTGTGAATAAATCTTCTAAAGAAGTAAATGTTTATTTCTAGGAAAAAAACTATTGAATAGGGTAAAAAAATAGATGTATGAAAGAAGACTGTAGAGAAAAAAATTCTCACATGGGTGAGAATTGAAACCCTGCTAGGAAGCTTGGGCTTTACTCTTACTTATATACAAAAGAGATCAACTTATCTGCATATGTAGTATGGCTTTTGAGATAGTTATCATAGCATGTAGCTACTATTTATATGTTATTAATTTCTCTTTTACATATTGGATCTAGGAACCCTGAAGTTATGTGCCATTATGGTCAACACATTTACTCTCAAGTGATAAGCAAGCAAACAAACTAAACTCATGACAGGAGATATTCTGACGTGTTAAGAAATGTGTCCAACTTGTGTAACTATCTGAACAGAACACAGAAAAAATAAATTTGATGTTGAATAGAAGCTACCAGGGCATTAAAATAAAACATGAGAAACGAATGACATCATGTAAAGACAAATCAGTAGCCCTCCTCTACTCAAAGGATAAACAGGCTGAAAAAGGAATTAGGGAAACGACACCCTTCAAAACAGTCACAAATAATATAGAATACCATGGTGTGAATCTAACCAAGGAAGTGAAAGATCTTTCTGACAAGAACTTCAAGTCTCTGAAGATAGAAATTGAAGAAGATCTTAGAAGATGGAAAGACCCCCCCACATGTTCATGGATTGGAAGGATTAATATAGTAAAATGGCCATATTGCTGAAAGCAGTCTTTAGATTCAATGCAAATCCCCATTAAAATTCCAACTTGATTCTTCATAGAGTTAGAAGAAGCAATTTGAAAATTCACTTGGAATAACAGAAAACTCAGGATAGCAAAATCTATTCTCAACAATAAAGGAACTTCTATGGGAATCACCATCCTGAACCTCAAGATGTATTACAGAGCAATAGTGATAAAAACTGTATGGTATTGGTACAGAGATAGGCAAGTAGATCAATGGAATAGAATTAATCTACCTTGCATTACTTTCAGGTCCAAAACTGTAAGGAGTATGAACAGAAACTTAACATCCCTAGCACAGCCAGAAGAACAGGTTATCCCAGAAATTCAAAAGCCAATTTTCAGAATCTTTCGGTTAACATCTGTTTGTAGGGTCCCCAGACATGAAAAAGAATAATCAGTACAGAAAGGCAGAAGATAAGAATAGTGCCCTTGTCTTTAGATCTTGACATCACCAAACCTAAAGAAGACTCATTTTCTGCTGGTCACCTTCCTGGCATCTCTAGAGTTTCCCAAGAAAGACAGTGAATGGAAGAAATGTTGGTGATTGAGGTCATGCTGATAGCAGATGGGGCTCCGTGACAGAAACAGGCGATTTATGGCCTCAATACTACTGACAGAACAAAACTTAATTATCTGGAGCTGGCAAAAATGCCCAGCAAGAAATTCTGAACTCTTTACTTTTAAGTGTACATACATGCAGATATATACATTTGGCAGTAAATTTCTGCTGGTAGCAGCAGGGAATTAGGTAAAGGACTAATTGTTAGAATTCCTTTCTCTCTTGTCCAGCAGATTCTTGCTAGTCAGGCAAGAGTCTTGGACTTGCTAAATCTCCATGAACCAAAGAGAAAAGAAAGGAAAATAATTTAAATCTTTTATACAGACAATTTACACAGACTCGCATACACTCATACACACACATCCAGGTCAGGCCTGACTTCCTGTCTCATCTATTCCAAAAATGATCATGCATATTTATACATATACCTATACATGTACGTACAGATAATCAGACATATACGTATTTTTTACATTTGGTGGATTGGGCTGAGTCTCAAACTCCATACACATACATTTGGATGGATGGATGGATGGATGGATGGACGGATGGATGGATGGGAACCAAGTCATCACTTTATTTTTCTATGACCTTTTATAGACATAATCTCTTAGAAAATTACATCATAAATAAAATGTTACATAAACATGAGGATGTTAATACTAAGTTCAAAGCAGTATTGCATTCTGTAAGTGCATTATAAGTTTAAAGCAACAGTTTCACGTGGCCTAATTTTATCATAGTGCACACCTGTGGCTTCATCCTGGGTGGGAATGTTTTTTTCTTTGATTGCAAGTTTGTCTCAAACCTATTTTTCTTTTTATTGTAATTGTGAAATTCTAATTATGCAGCCATTACTTGCTATTTTATGAGGAATGGGCACATTCTATACTTGATTTTAACTTTATTATATCTTTCTGGAAAAACAACCAAAGCCGTGTCTTACGAGAACCTAACCAATACAGATGCGGAGGCTTGTAGCCAACCATTGGACTGAGCATAGAGACCCCAATGGAGGAGTTAGGGGAAGGACTGAAGGAGCTGAGGGGGTTTGCAACTCCGTAGGAAGAACAACAATATCAACCAACCAGGTTCTCCCTCCACCCCCTAGCTCACAAGGACTAAACCACCAACCAAAGAGTGCATATGAAGTGACCTACGGCTCTAGCTGCATGTGTAGCGGAGGATGGCCTTATTTGGTATCAGTGAGAAGGGAGGCCCTTGATCCTGTGGAGGCTCAATGTCCCATTATAGGGCAATGCTAGAGCAGTGGGGCTGGAGTAGGTGGGTGGGTGAGGAAGCAGGGGGAGGCAGGATGTGTTAGGGAGTCTGTGGAGGGGTAACTGGGAAGGGGGATAAAATAACCAATAAAAAAGGAAAAAAAATTTTTTTTATTTGAATCAAATCTTGAATTTTATAAAATCATGAATTTATCTAAACAGTATTAATTCATGAAAGTTCATCTTTATGTTGATCTGCAAGAAGTCTGCTCAATAGGGTGGGCTAATGCCCAAAAGTCATTATACTATGTAATAGTAATAGGAAAAGGCATATCAGCTGCAAGAAGCAATCCTGAGATGAAATTTCTAAAGGCCCTGCAATTCAGAGTTTACCTGTCACAGCCACACAAAAACAGTGGGCAATCTCCAGAAAAGTCACCTTCACCCCTTTAGTTTATTTTAGATATCTCCTGAAAATTTTCCTCATTTAATAATTGAGTACAATAAAAGTATAAACTTTAGATGGGACTGTGACATCTGAGATAAAGCCTTTCTCATCATAGCACTGAACCAGTGTTGTCTGTTTGTAACTATTATTACACTAAGCAAAGTGTCTTCGGCTCTACCATCTTACTGTACTAATATTGAAATGTTTCATTTATTTATTTATTATTCATTTATGCATTAATTGCATTGCATATTTAGTGTATTGTATTGGAGTTGGTGAACCATATATGTAGCTATATGAGTAGAAGTTCAAAGGACAACTTTCCAGAATTAATTTTTTTCTCTATCATTTGAGACCCAAGGATCAAACTCAGCTTGTGTGGAGTTTGACAGCAAATTCCTTTGTTCACTGAGCCATTCCAACTCCATGCTTATAGTTAAGTAAAATAATTCTACTAAGTATTTCAACAGTTTCCCTAATACTGCCCTGGTTATAGAAATTGTACAAACTTTATAACAAGCTCCATGTGATGCTTTGAAAATACTGTAACACAGACATCACAAAATTTTCATGATACACCCTGAACTAAATGCACAAGTTATTAAGATGCCAAATGTTACTAAGTTAAAGCCAATTAAAGTTTTTTTTAAGTTGCTTATAGACTCCTCACAATCAATAGAATTAATTGGCTACTAATCAGAGAAAAGCTCTGAGTTTCCCTTACATCAGGAAAAAGAACATCCAAGTTCTGTGATCATACAACACTCATTACTCTTTGGCAATATTCATTTTCATAATATTAGGCTGTTGTTTTAAAAATTGAAAGCATATGAAAATAAACTTAATGACAAAAGTTTGTTCATGTCTGGATGAATAAATTTTAGTTGAAAATCCTTAGGTTAAAATATCTAACTTCTTCTTGCTCCTAAAGGTGTTGCAGATGTAGCTACTGTGACACATGTGCAACAGTAGGTGGCAGAGAGGAGAAAGGCTATGTCTATGCTCAGTGTTCTGACCTGTAAACATCTGAATAATTAGTATCCTAACATTCCCTGAAAAAAGTGAACCTGGTACCAGTGAGCCTAGACAAGGAGCTAGCCTGAGACAATCAACAGTCTGGGACCTGGTAAGCCCAGAAGGGCTCCCAGGACAAGGAGCAAGCCTGAGACTAGAAGAATCATGGCTGGAACCATGAGCCTCATGAGGGAGTAAGTTCAAGACAGATGAAGTTTGCAAGGAATAACTTGGGTGTCTCAGTGAGGAGTGAGCCTGAGTCAATCAGCAGATTGGCACCATGAGGCTTGGACAGAGGTCATAACACACAAGTGAGGCACAGCACTCCTGAGATGACTGCAGACACTCAGAGACATGGACTGATAGGGGGCAGCAATCAGAATAAAAACTTTTAAAAATGAAAGAGAGAGAGGAGGAGAGAGAGGGGGAGAGAAAGAGAAGAGGGAGAGAAGAAAGATAAAAGAAAGAAAAAAGAAGAAAGAAAAAAGAAGAAAGAAAGAAAGAAAGAAAGAAAGAAAGAAAGAAAGAAAGAAAGGAAGGAAGGAAGGAAGGAAGGAAGGAAGGAAGAAAGAAAGAAAGAAAGAAAGAAAGAAAGAAAGAAAGAAAGAATGAAAATGTGTGCACAATGAAGAGATGCAAAACTGGATTTTCAGGATTACTGGGGAACAAACATCCCAATATGAGTAGTTGGTAATGCCACCTAGAACAATGGTGGGGTCCTGGCCTGTGCAGCCTCCGGGGACCCGGGACTGCTTCTGGGTCTGTGGCCCTGCAGCAGCAGATAGTCTGTTATCACCAAAAGCCTTGTCTGTGTTGAGGCCCTGAGACATGTTGATGTCTGAGGAATGTACAGAACTGACATCATACCTCACATGGGAATCATGAGAGAGCAGGCCTTGGGAAGATGAGAGCAGAAAAGCTGGCCCTGAGAACATGATTGAGCATGGAGAGCTGTCCCTACCACTTGTCTCTCAGGAAAAGATAGCCTCCTCCCCAGTTGTCCCTCAATTACCTGCTGCATGAAGGAGAACTGCTGCCGGGATCATCAGAGCTGGAGAGCTGGCCCTGTCTGTCAACTGATACAGTACTTGGGAGAGTAGACCCTGTACTTTACCCGGCAGCACAGTAGAGCTGACTCTGTACATGATGGTGCTGGTGAGTTGGCACTGAAGTCACATCTTCATGGGAGAGCTGACCCTGAAACTTGTCTGCCTTACAGCAGCATGGGTAAAGCAGAGATGCCCTCCTCCTCTCTCATCTCTTGACACCTATGGCAGGCAAAAGAGGTCATGAAAGTAGGAGAGCTGGCCCTGCCCCTCACCTGCTGCAGCACTCAGAGAGTGGCCTATGCACCTCAACAGTTGTAACACAGCAGTTCAGGTCCTGAATATGAGGATTGCAAGTGAGCCAGCGCTGATAGCATGAGCATGGAGAGCTGTTCCTTCTTCTTCTAGGCTAGACAGTGCTGAGGATGAGGGAGAGATGCCCTTCTTTCCTCTGTCTCTGATACCACCTATGCAAGACATGAGGGCTTGTCAGAGGGTCATGAGAGTGGGAGAACTAGCTATGTTCCTCACTAGATGCAACACCTTGGAGAGGAGGACTGCACCACACCTGGGAAGCAGGGTAGAGCAGGTCCTGGTTGCACAACTAGTGCCAAGGATGTGAGAGTAGGAGAGCTGTCAGGCTGATCATGTCAGATACCTCTCAAGCATAGATTCAGGGCATTGAATTAGTCCATGCCAACGTCTATCTTATGGATGAACTGCTGGAGCATATGAAGGGGCTGGTTCTACAGATTCAAAATTACAGGATCTTTGTGTCACAGGGCAGCAACATGATATGAATGAAATCTGCAGAAATGAAAAAATGTAATTTCTAAGTATGGAGAGGATAAGATTACTGGCATAAGTTTTGATATACACATAAGAAATATTGGTGGTATGGGTTCTGGAGTGATGGCTCGGTAGTGAAGAAAAATAACTGCTTTTTCAGAGGGCCTGAGTTTAAGTTTCCAGTACCCACACAGTGTCTGTATTGCCAGTCTCTGGCTATCTATGGCTTTCTTCAGCACTGCATATTTATGGTGCACAAAAATGTATGAAACAGACCCCAACATAAATAAAAAAAAATCTCATATAGCAAAATGGATGGTGGTGATGGCTGTGGGCCTTCTCCGTGAGGTCAGGGGGAACTCCACCATCTTGTCTCCCTGGTAGCGTATCCTACAGGGGAATAACAGACACAATGTCCTCTGCAGAGATGTATTTCTGGAGAAGATCAATAATTCCACTGGAGAAGAGTTGAACAGAGTACATTTATATAAATAGATCAAATCATCATCTTTCCACTTGAAGATCTAATTTATCCTATACCTTGTCTCTAGCCCATTTTTTCTCATTATCTTTAACAACCTCTCTCCAGGTATTGAACTACACAAGCAAACTTTTCTAATGATTCCAGAGAAGCTACATTGATAGTGAACTAACTAACAAAAGATATCTGGTTGCTATATTTTACCTCCATGGCTCAACCATTTATGTGGCTACAGCAAAAAATAGCAATGACTGGGAGCTTGAGGCAACAGAAATGTCTTTCCCACATATCTTGAGTCTAGGAAGTCTAAAGTCAAACTATCCCAGGTGAGGAAGTTTGGGATGGTTCAAGTCCTGTCTTACAGATGACTGCTTTCTTGCCATATGCTTATACCAATGAGAGATGGTCTCTTTCCTCTCACTTTTTCATTCATGGCTTCATCTAAATCTTACTCCTGCCTCACCTCCAAATAGTTTAGAGACTATGCAAATTCTCACTAAACTAAGAAGAGGAATGCAGACCTCATGACACTAAGACAAATGAGATAATGCATAACTGGCTCACAACAGAGCTAAATTGTCATGAACAGATAAATTCCTACCAAACAGGACGTGGTGGATCACATATGTAATCCCACAACTCAGGAATCAGAAGCAAAAAGATGTCTACCTGTTTGAGGCCAACTTGGCCTGTATAAGGAATTACTATCAAGCATGGGATACCTAGTAAGAACTGGTTTTTAAAAATGACCAAAATAAATAAGTAAATTCACTTTTACAAATCATTCCAAGGAAAATATGGCTGACAACATAAAGGTTCCAGAATCCATCCCTACGATAGATTCTGGCTAGCATGCAGGGACTTAGAATGACCGGCATGAGGAAATGAGTGTAGTACTGAAGGGAGCATAGGGAGTCAGATATCACGATTCCATAGTTTTACTTCAGTTTAGTATGACTTTAATAATGTGAGGTTTTACTCATCCAATAGCTTGAGATTCCTAGCTGAATACTCTCCTACAGTCCAGATCTGGAGACATTCTATCTCAGTTATCTCTTGCTCTCTTGTAGGGTCACATGTAGATATGTGTGCTTTCTCCATTTTGATGGAAAAGTTTCAGTCTTTCATGATGATAAAAAAAAAATGAATTGACTTTTCCAGATTGTGAGACAATACCGATATTTTCGTAAGGTAAAAAAATAATTTTAAGTTTGCTTCTAATAATTATGTTGATTTAAACACATCTAATTTAAATATGTGATTACAAAGATTAAGGTATATTGCTTACCCTGACTCCAGGAGTCTCTTAGGTTTTCATAAATTAGGACATGCATTCTGATGTAAACATAACGAAATGGTAACCAAGGATGTAGCTTTGGAATAAAATCTGAGGGCAGTTACTATTATTATCAATTTCAGTTCATATCTGTTTGATCCACATTCTATTGCTCAAATGATCACATTATTTTCATAACCAGGAAATGTGACAATGTGGAGGTTGGTAATAGCTCAGCAGATATAAATATTTTCTATCCAAGACTGGCAGCCTGAGATTGATTCTTGAAACCCATGTGAAGGAAAAACAAGAATTGACTCCACACTGATGTCCTCTTAATTCTATACATGTACTGTGATGTGTGGCCACACACACACCATGTACATACACTCACATATATATTCAATATTTTAAACTAAAATGAGAAAATATCAAAATAATTGACTACACTATAATTAGAATAGTCTGGAAACATATGGAAAGTCACTTCTGTATTCCAGCATGCTGGTAAAAATTGAATTGCCATTTTAGTGTTCTACTATTTCCCTTTAAACTGATAAAAGGAAATAAAAATGTGTATCTGTTAAATTTCCCTCTCCATTTCTCTATACAGCATGCTTCAACAAACACAGTTACTGTTTAATGATGTGTGTTTAACTGGCGTGTATGGGCTAAGAAAACCGAAAGTATTTCTCAGCTGATGCCTTAACTCTGTGCTATAAATATTAAAACACTAAAACATGTCTCAAAGTGTGTGGCTGTGGCTTAGGCATATACACCCCATCCGGGGTCTTTTAAAAGTCATTTCATCATCTTGGTCTACATTTTGTCATCACATATGGTGTGATTGCTCACTCACAGGTGCAACGATGCAAGAAGGACCTAATTAAAATCAATACTGAATATAATAGGCACGCAGCATCAAATGTTACATACACTTAAATTCCTGGCGTGAGTTCTATTAATTGTCTCCATTGATAATTGTAATCATAGTAACTATCCTCAGTCTCTTAATTCCTGTGGCTAAAGATGATCAAGAGCAGCTCATGTTTTCTTCTGGAATTGCTCATCAGAAGACTGAATCTGCATTTAAAGATTCAAATTCATGGAGATATTTTCTCACTCTGATTTGTTTTTAAATCATATGTTTGCTACATCCTCATTTGTGGTTTCCAGCTTGTAGCACTAATGGCTTTGACTTGGAATTCTGCAGGAAATCATCTCCAAACAGCATGTGATTTACTATGCCGTGTTTATGTGAATGCCTGATCACCTTCCTTTTCTGTTCTACATATATCTAAATGTTAATGCAAAAGAAAGAATACTTATTTTATTCAATAAAACACTATAACATTCATTATTAAAAGACTGGCATATTCAACAAATGCTTTTTTAGTGAATTTAATATGTGGTATCAAAATAACCTTTACATGCATCTCTTCCCATAATTTGCTACAAGGACAGCATTCCTTGAGTATCACAGAGTCCTCAAAACAAATCTGTGGTACAAGTTGTATGAATTTTTGTATTTTTATGAAGAAGCTAAGCATTAGAGAAATGGACTAATGCACTCAATGTCTTGTAATTAGCTTTTAGATCATGGTACTCATTGTATAAATTGTAGTACAAGCTTTTAAAAATATAGACTAATGGTTTTCAAGCTATGGCATACATAAAAATATTCTGTGTGGAGCTTTGACTTTGATTTCCCAACAATCTTACAGATGATGTGATCCTACCATTTCAAATCCCATATACTGAGATCCACTGAACGGCCCACACTGACTCCTCAGGAGGATAAGCAAAGACAGCATGGCATGAGCCTGCATGGCATTTGCTACTCACACTTTGGTAACATTAAACACCATTTTGTTGTGGAATTGATATCAGCCTGTCAGCTCACATATTATATCTAATACTAATTCTCAGCCTTGAATTCTGTACAGAAACACGTTTCGGAAGTGCTTTAGAGTCCTATGTCTCTGTTCTTAATTCTTGTTCTGGAAGTTATGCCAGTATTGTACGGAGCAAAACCTTTTTTACACAATTACAAAATCACCATGATCTTTGCCTTCCTGAGTATGTAGATGGTTTCCATAGGATAATATTAATATAGGGCTGTGCTAAGTAACATTTTGTTCAGTTGAACCACAAGGACTAACATAGTACTGTAAAGTTATCTCACATTATAGCTACCTTACTTTGTATAACTCTAATCTAAGGGATTCACAGACCAACTCAAAATACTCCACAATACATGTCTGAAAAACCTATCTCCCACAAAACAATACACAGTATTACACAAGGTACAGAAAGTCAACTCAGCAGTTGCTTTGATGGCAGTCATTTTCCTTTTTGTCTTAGACCATTTTCACTAGAAAAAGGAAGAGACATTGTTTAAATGAATTACTAGCACATATATGCAGATTGGGAGCAATACAGGAAGAAGAAAAAGACAGAGACATCATGGCTTCTATATTGACAAATGTCCTGTTTCATTCAATGAGAAGTTCAATTAATTTTATAATAAAAGTATATAAAGTGTAATAAACCCATTTCCTGACTACTTCTTTCACTAATAGCTACTGTGAGGTGATTAGAGGCCATTATATTCTCCTGAAATAGTCACTTTAGCAAGAACTCATTAAGCATTTTAAACTGTGGGACATGATTCTAGAGAATAGAAACTTTAATTGTTAAAAATAATTATTATTCCTAAACTGATGAAATTAATTTTTCAATATGTTGGTATATAAAGCTTTCTAAGAGCCTGCACATTTTAACCAAGGTTCCAATTCCTTGATCTTTAAAATTACCCATCTCTTTACATTTTACCGTTTCATTATTTTTTAGTAGAACTTGCTGGGATTTAGGCCTTTCTTGTGATGTCAAAATTTGAACCAAATTAGTGTAGGAAAAAATCATGGAATTATTTGTATGGGTGCTATTAAAATGGAATATATTCTTTAGACTTGGGTCATAGTATTACCACCATGGCCCCTGTTAACAATCAGAAAAAATTCTGTTCATGTTAAAACAGTCTCAAGCACATAACTTCCCTTTGATCCCATGGTGGTGCCTTCTGTTTAATGACTGATAAGTTAAAGAATAAAGTTTAACATGAAGTTACTCTAAAATGCTACTGATACTATGCACATTGCACCTTGTCTTCAAGGGAGCTGGGGAGATGGATCACAGTTAAGCATAAGCTCTGCTCTTGCAGAAGACTGGAATTCCCTTTCTACAACCCATGTCAAATAGCTCACCACCTGACAGGTGCCTAAACTCCAGCTCCAAGAGATCAGCCACCCTCTTTTGGATTCCATAGGTTCACAAACACATGTGAATGCACACACACACACACACACACACACACACACACACACACATGCACATATGCCCTCACACATTTTACATAAAATAATAGATATATAAATTAATATTTAACAACATGGATATTGTTAGGAGAATTGACATCTATAACAGACAGAATTGAAATAGCTTTACAGCAAGGCAAAAGATATTCTTCTAGGATACGACTGTCTCATTTTTATTGGCAGGGTAGAAGTAGGGTTATAGTCAATTAAAGTTGATTTAACTGTTAAATTATAATTTCAATGTATACACCTCAACTTTCAATACAATTTTACTATTGTTGATCATGCTCCTAAACCCAAAGTTTTTTTTTTTTCAGTGTTCCAACATTCCCAGTTTGGGGAGTATCTAGTAGCAGAAGTAAATAAGAATGCCTAAAATCTTTTACTTTTGCTCTAATGTTCAGAACAAGCTTTAAAAGACAACATTTTTTTCTTGAACAAAATATTTGTATTTCGTGGTCTGTATAAATACACATTTTAAGAGATTGCAAACTTAGTCACATTTTATGATGGTTTTTGGTTTCCATTTCTTTACACAAGCCCCAAATCATTCCTGGAAAAAAAAATCAGTAAACTAAATTCAGAGGCATGATCCAGGATGAGATAAAACCCACCATCTTCTAGATTTATTTATGTTTTTACTATGCTCCAACTACATCTTTCAGCTTCTAAAGACTTTAGAATAATTTGTTTTCTCTAAACCAATTTGTATCATGTCAAAGTGAAATTGCAATTTTACAGCCACCTGGGGGAAGAAGTGATCCCCATCCATAAATATAAAAGTAATCTGCATAAAATATGTACAAAGATAACTATGAAGACTTTCAAAGTGTTCTATGTAAAGGGGAGACATTTAAGAACAAACAGTGATTGAACATGGAAAACCATTATAACAAGTAACTTCTTTGGGTATGTTCTAATTAGTTAGTAAATTAATAGCAAGGCTGAGAGCAAGTTTGTACAAATATTAACTTAGGGATGTGGCCAGAATATGAGGAATGTAGGAAACTATATTTTCCCTCAGAGCCCCATGTCCCAAAATGAAACTC
Source organism: Arvicanthis niloticus (assembly GCF_011762505.2). Taxonomy (NCBI): domain Eukaryota; kingdom Metazoa; phylum Chordata; class Mammalia; order Rodentia; family Muridae; genus Arvicanthis; species Arvicanthis niloticus. Next base: position 2,573,331 of record NC_047673.1, read on the forward strand.
TTAGAGATATAGTGCATGTAAATAATGTGATAATTGTAGGGGCTGATGTACTGAATTCACAAATCCTTAACTATTTTGCTTTATACTAGTCATCAAAAAGGATTTATATATTGATAAACACATAACCACTAGATATATATTTTTCTTATCTTCATTAGCTTCACATGAAGGCAGCAGATGTTAAACATTTTTAAAAAAATAAAAAAACTTCACATTGACAGACTAGCAACAGAGTATGGAACAGATAACAGCAAATAAAAATGAGAAAAGAAAATTACTATTCCAAATTAAGTTTGTCAAATACAAAAAAGAAAAAGAAGGTCAAATATTCAGATTACTAATGAAAACTTGAATCATAAATATTTGATGTTGGCAAATACCACAGTATTTAATATATTCTTGATGTTTTCTTTCTCTGATTCCATCTTTCTACGATACCAGGTACAGCAAGATGAGGTTCAATTTAGGTGTAATTATGCAATCACCTTGAGCAATTCAAGGCTCATTTAGGAACCATATCTTTCTGTATGAGCCTCCAGAGTGAGTTTTAAATACTTCTACTGGCCTCTCAGACATGTTTGTGCCTTTCTAAATTTGTCACATATATTCATAGTTTACACACATACAAATGTGCTTTATCACACATTATAATCTTGTCTTTAGACACCTTATTTTTTCAATAAATCATCCTTATTTTTTCCCGGTACCTTCTCTCAATTTTTTTTTCTATTTGAGGAAGGTTTTCTATCCATCTTCATCCTGGTACAAAAGTAAAACTTTTGAGAGGAAGTTTAAGCACATGGGAATGTGATCACTTGCTCTGGGCTCTAAGCCTAGAGGGCAGCACATCAACCTAAGAAAGTGGTCCATTTCTATAAAATTTAAAAGATAATATATAAAAAATTTCCAGCTCTGTAAAAGTAGTTATATCAATTTTGATGATTATCTTTCATCAATAAAAATTAGTTTATCAAGCTTTGGTCTGTGGTACATTCAATATACATACATGTGTGTGTTTGTGTGTGTGTGTCTGTGTATATAATATATACATGGATATATGCATATATATACACATATACATGTATTATAGATAAATAGAAGATATCGATAGATACATATAGTAGAATATACTTTCATCCTTTTATTTAAACCTGATTTAAAACAAAAATTATGTAAAGCTTTCTTTGCAATAAAGATGTTTTAATTATAAAAATCAATACAAAATCCTTAGAGTCACAACTAAATTTTTAGTAGGGTAAGACTACATACCAAGGGTTTTCAAAGCAAGAAATGCTTAACTCGAAAATGAATCCAAGGTAGCCTACTAAGCATGTAGTTGTGCTGTGGGGAAAAAGAATGTATTGCTCATAGCTTGGAATCACATGAGACTCATGGTAGGAGGCATCAAGAAGAAGCAGAAGTAGAAACTACGGTTAAATGGCCTCAAGCATCAATGTACATGGAACACACTCCAGGAAACAGTGATCCAGCACAGAAGGCTATAAATGAAGGAGAGGAGAAAGATACTAGAAAAGGAAAAGTGAAGAGTTTATTGTCCTCATGCCTTCACCATCTAGACCAAGTGTCTAGACTGTTGGACATTGCTATCTGCAATATATTGTATCATCCTAGGACATAAGTAACTCATGAGCTTCAGGTTGGCCCAACTCATCTAGGTTTTTCTAAATTTGAGGAGTGCTCCCATGTGCAGGTTCACTATCAGTACAGGCTAATGAATCTCTGAGTTAGAAAACATTTGGTCCTATCAAGTTTAGATTACATTTACTCTTTTACTAAGTACCTAATTTTCTACTTGGTTCATAACAGAAATAGTATCATGGACTGAGTTATATCAAATAGCTCTCCATTTTTATATGAAGAGACAGTTTATGCTTCAAATTATCCATTTCCTTACTTTTTCCAATTTCTTAATATTTCTAGACAACACAGTTTAGTAAACTGCTTCCATAATGACTTCCACCATTCATGTGTCTAAGCAATAGTGATTAAGGATCTGTAGTATGTGAAGGTCTCTTCTGAACTCTGGGAATAGATAATTGAACAAAGGAAGGATATATATGCTTTCAAATTTGGGAAATCTAGATGAATTGGGCCCAAACTGCAGCTCATGGGCTACATGTGTCCCAAGATCTTATAACACAGATTGCAGATGAAAATGCCCAAGTACAGTGTCCAACAGTCTAGCAACCCTGGTCTAAACAGTGAAAGAATAACAACAATAATCTCTTCACTTTCCAAATATATATTTAATGATATACACAAGACATATTTGATATGTTTACAAGGATACACACACACACACACACACACACACACATATATATATATATATACACACACACATATATAAGTATATACACACACATATATATATATATGTATATATATACATATATATATATATATATATATATGAGTTTTATATATATGTAAAACTTCCATGGAGTTATTCTACTGGGAAAATGAGATTTAAGTAAAATATATATATATCAGAAATTAGTATGTAATTGGAGCCTGTTGCTCAATGGACAAATTAGTTTCTGTGTAAGCAAGATGATTTGAGGCTAAATCCCCAGCATTCTCATGAAAGCTGGGTGTGGCTCTGTGAGATTGTGAGAGTATAGCAGTGTGAATGTAATGTGGTATACATATGAATGCACATGTATATATACATGAAGACCAGAAGTTGACATCATGTGTCTTATTCCATTGTTCTTTTCCTTATATTTTTGAGATAAGCTCTTTCTTACTATAGCTTTTATTTGAATTTAAGACAGTGTGACTTGCCAGCAGGACCCAAGGGTTCTCTTGCCTCAGTGCCACCTGTACTAGATTACAGATACATGCCATGGTCAGCATTTGCATGCATGATTCAACCTCGGATCTTCCTTCTTACGAAGAACTATTTTTTTCCAATTGGTTCTAGCCCTGAAAGTATTGTATAAGACACAGGGAAAGGTCAATCTACTCAAAACATGACATTTGAATGACAAATGAGGGAGCTGAGTAGGTTGACAGGAATTCTTGGGCAAGCACAGTTCAGAGGATAGGTTTTCTAAGTGTCAAGATTCCTGAAGAAATACAGTTATAGAAACATAGCAATATTAACTTCCACGGAGAAGGCACTCAGAAAATAGAGCAGAACAAACCAAGTCGAGCTTCCTAGGAACTGCAGTTAAAACAACCACTCTTGAAGCTCATTGCTCTGTCACATGTAATGTGAATCTGATCTGCCTACCACAAAAGGTACAGTTCTTTTGTGGTATAGTGTAATAGCAAAGTGGTAGAATCTACAGTGGGCAGAACCTGAAAGGAGGAAGTAAATATCACAGAACATGATAACACACATCCCCCTCTTTTCTTCATTGTTTCCCTTGTATGAGCAGCATTGCTCAACAAACTTGCTTGAAATATTGCATTGTGTGACCACAAGCCCAAGACAATAAGCCCACATGAGCCTGGAACAAAACATAAGAACTGTGAGTCAAAATAAACCTGTTTTAGCTGATTAGTTCACAAAAGAAAGAAAGGAAGGAAGACAGAAAGAAAGAAAAAAAGAAAGAAAGAAAGAGAGAGAGAGGGAGGGAGGGAGGGAGGGAGGGAGGGAGGGAGGGAGGGAGGGAGGAAAAGGGGGAGTAAGAGAGAGGAAGAGGAAAAGAAGGAAGGAAGGAAAAAGGAAGGAAGGAGGGAAAGAAGGAAGGAAAGAAGGAAGGAAGGGAGGGAGGGAGGGAGGGAGGGAGGGAGGGAGGGAGGAAGGAAGGAAGGAAGGAAGGAAGGAAGGAAGGAAGGAAGGAAGGAAAGAAGGAAGGAAGGAAGGAAGGAAGGAAGGAAGGAAGGAAGGAAGGAAGGGAGGGAGGGAGGGAGGGAGGAAGGGAGCGAGGGAGAAAGGCAATGCTCACACAATATATAACTGACATTTTGTTTCTCAGACTGTATTCATCCTTTCTGTTCACTGTAATTGCTAACATCACAGCCATAAAGAATATTGCCTAGGCTATGAAGTCAATCTACTAACCACCCTGCTCTTTATTTCCAGTTAAAAAAAACAAAAAACAAAAAATCTTTGGCTGCACAGCACTATAAGCAGCTTTGTCTTCCTCTCAGATTAACTCTCATAATCCCTATAATGAAACAGTGTGACTCACTTTGATTTGGGGTTCTTTTAGATGGGCGTTTTCCAGGTAGCTTTGGTTGTCCTGGGACTCACTATGCAGATCAGGCTAGCTTCATACCTTTCCTGTAATTCTGCCTCTGGTGTAGTGGGATTGCAAGTCTCTGGCTCCCAACTCCACCTTTTCTTCTCTACCTTGTTTCAAGCACTCACTGGGCTTTCTGCATTCTCTTGGGACACAACAACCAATGTTACCCTTTAAGGTTGTAGTAGTTGACATTCCCTCTGCCTAGATAAGCTCAGGGAATGCACTCTTTCGACTATCTCAAAAGCATTTAAATATTGACCTACAGTTAATTATTAACTGTGTATCCTTAATTAAAACTTAAGGACCCAGGAAATTGTTGCAGTCCAAGAAAAGATGCTTTTTGGGAGGAATCTATTTAACCAATAATACCAGACATCATTTATATTCCTATTGCTTCTCTCTCTCTGTCTCTCTCTCTCTCTCTCTCTCTCTCTCTCTCTCTCTCTCCTCTCTCATTGAAGCTCATCAATTTCTCCATGTTGACTAGCTAGTGAACTTCAAGATTTGTCTGTCTTAAATTCTACGGCTCTGGAGGTACAGGAAAGCAGTATCTCTACATTTGTATTACTATGTGAATGCCAGGACCATGTAGGAAACTCTGCCCGCTTACACAGCAGGCACTTTACTGTGTAATTGCCACATCTCTATGTACTTTTAATACATAAATGCATATTTAAGTAAAAAACATCAATTTTAACTGATTAATGATTAATGAGAAGTAAAATGAAGGGAGCATAGCAGTAGAGGAATGGAAAATGACAAGTTTTACTTTATTTTTAGTGATTTTTTTCCTAGAGTTACTCTGCCTTTTGACCAGATTTATCCCCATTAGAATTATGAATAGGTTCTTTTTTTTTTATGAATAGGTTCTTATTCATGAGTAGGCTTACTGTATTCCACAGTCTTATCATATAGCTCAAAAGTTCTTTAAACAATAGGCTTGGTTTTCTCCAAATTTTTGCTGTATCACTGTGTTTGAATACTTCATTAAAAGCTATAAGATTTAGAAAATATTTCCTTAAATGATTTAGCAGTTTAAATGGCTTTTAAATGCTACAAAACTCATTCATTTTAGAATATAATGACTTCAAAATTTTCTGAGCCTGATGAGTAACTTTAATTAAGTGAATTTTTTAAGATATGCTGTATTTCTTTCCAACTTTGCATTTATGGAAACAAATACATTATAGTATAGCAGCAAGACAACATCTTTAAATCTTTTAGTCTTTTTCATCAAGGATCCATATGTTAAAAATGAAATTTGAGAGCCATTGCCATGACTACCATGGCTTAGTGAAGAAAGCTCTATACACTTTTCCTGAAAATGGCTACAATAAATGCTAAGTAATTTTCATTGCATCTGATGCTTCCCGGAAATTTTGAAAATTTCTAGGACCCTGGTATTAGACTTCTGCTAAGGTATCATGGATAAATGTCACTTTCTTAAATGTATTTTAATTTTTGCTAGGGATCTGTGATCATTTTCTTGTGTAGCAAAATGAAAAGAAAATGGTAAATTAATTCAGCTTCAAAAATCAGTTCAATTAATTGGTCACTTTTCTTAATTTCAAACTCCCATATACTCATAGAATGGTACAAGACTTTTGGTACTTGTCTAATTCAAGCTTAATTCTGTTGTGGACATAGATCCTTGTCTATATAAAAGTATCTTTATTCATGAGTCTTTCTAACAGTTTTATAAATGTGATTGAAACATAGAACACATTCTTTTCCAAGCAATTAATTCTTTTTTTCCAGGTAGTGTAGGCATAGTCTATTAGGCAATTAACTGTGGTAAGCTCAATTATCAAAAACATAATTCATCTGATTTAGAAACTTAACTGACAGGGCAAGTGAACTTTGGCTAACCTTGTGGTGCAGAATTAGAGAGTAATAGGGAAACAAGGACATGATCTTTCTAGAGGATTCTAAATGGCAACAATGTTAAGATATAGGAATGGACTACACAAGATTCAGGTTTGAGGGTGTTTAGCACTGCTAAGATTATGCCTTAAGAAACAAATTGAAGCTTAACTACCACAAATGCAGAATTTGGGTTTGTTTTGGGGAAAGAGTTCAATCTATTAACTATTGACAAAAATTTACCCAAGCATGTGATCATTAGTTATTTTACTACTATAAAATCAAGAAGAATCCAGAGCTCCTAAAATGTTCAGTGATATTATACAATATTTTTCATTAGAAAATATACTTTATCTCCCCATAGAAGAAAGAACTAAATTTTATACCCTAAAAGTATCATTAAATTGATGACTTCAGTGTTATCCAATGGGTGCTAAAGAGCCTCCTAACATTGCAGAAGTTTGCCAAAGCTAGGGATAAGTCTTTATAACCTCATGATTTGGCCTCATGAAGAAGACACAATTTATTTATATTGTCAAACACAGAGAAATCAAGCTAGTTCCCAAACAGAAGCTTTATACATACTGTCTAACATTCATGGTTCTAGGTGGTACTTTGCATGCTACTTGAGATAAAAGGTAATTATCAATATTACCCAGCTAAAAAACATCTATGACCCACAACAGAATTCTGTTTGCAAGATATACAGGTATAACAGTGACACACATGTTCTGGGAGTAGCCAGCCACTTATTGATTGAATTTAAGGACATTACATATGATAGAACTCATACTTAACACTGTTAAAGTAGCCAAAACTTAAGACAAGATAGGTCATGGACCTTAGAAGAAAACCTACTGTTATTCTAATGAAGAAACAGAAATTAAATGACCGCCAATGACATAATGTTATAGCCATAATTCAGAGCATCATTGGACCCTCAACAGAGAAGCTTTTTCTTGCCAGAGATGAAAATTAGCACATACCAACAACTGCACAGAATTGTGCAGAGTGAGAAACATTGAAGTACTCAGTACTAAATGGAATGTCTGTAGCAAACCCCTGTCCATTGCTCAGGAATCTCTGCAGAAGGGAGGCAGGGAAATTTTAACAGGAATTCTGGTACAGAAATACAAAAGGAGTTAGTGTCTTCCAGACACAACAAGACTGATGCACATATGAACTAACAGAGTTTATGGAAGCATATATAAGCCCTTCACATACAAGACCTGCACAGATTCAAGCCAGAAAAAAATCCTAGCTCTGAGAAGGAAAATTGACACAGTCTCACCCCTAATCAAGAATCTATTTGTAGTTTATATGTTCTGGTAAGGGAAAATCAGTTTTTTCCAGTGGAGTGACACTGGGTGTATCATATATATTTTAGGGCAGACCCCATGCCCAGGAGGAATTTACTAACATGAAATGGACTTCATCATTTGTGTGTGTGTGTGTGTGTGTGTGTGTGCTTTGGATTTTCTTTTCTTTTTCTTTCTTTCTTTTTGGTGTTGTTGTTTGTTTGTTTTGTTTTATTTTCCATTTGTTTTCTGGCTTTTGGAATTTTTATTAGGGAAAGATTAAAGAGCACACACACATACACACACATACACACACATATACAGAGAGAGAGGGAGACAGAGAGAATATGAAGTTATGGAGTTGTTCTGGGAGGAAAATGGGGAGGTGGAGAGGCCTTAGAAATTGTGAAGAGGAAATAATATGAGGAAATTACATTGCATAAGAAAGAAAAGGAAAGAGAAAGAAAGAAAGAAAGAAAGAAAGAAAGAAAGAAAGAAAGAAAGAAAGAAGTGACTTAGTACTAAATTTCCAAAAATATTGCATAAATATCTTTAAATATACATTGTATGTTTTATGTCACAAGGTGATATTTAATTTTGTTCTCTTTGTAGACTGATTTTTATTTTAATATATTTCTTTTATTTTTTGAGACTATATTATAATTTAATCATTTCCCATTTTCATTCCTCCCTCCAAACTATACAATATATTGGTTCTTGCTGTCTTTCAAATTTATGTTTTTTATTAATTATTTTTATATACATACATGTATATATTCATAAATAGATTATAGATAGGTAGATATATAGAGATTCCTAATTACTAGTTACCTAATTTTTAATTAGAGAAGTTTAGCCTGTTTAATCTGTATAATGCTACCTGTATTTGTGTGTGCATGTGTGTGTGCGTGTGTGTGTGTGTGTGTATTCATATTCTATGTAACATGTCTAATGTTATTTTCATTCAATTCATATTTAGGTATTAAACTTGGTTGTAATTTATGGAATTCTGAGATCCATAGATGAGTCAATCTCATAGCAAACTCCTTGTTCTCTGGCTCATATAATCTTTCTGCTTTTGCTTTTTCAATGATCCTGATTCTTATGAGTGGAAATTATAGTGTAGATGTGCCCACTGGAACTGCACTCCACAGTTCTGCATTTGATTTGTTGTGGTTCTATGTAAATGTGTCTCTGTTGCAAGGAGAAATTTTCTTGATTAGTCATGATGAGAACTACTCTTGACTCTAGGTATAAGAAAAAAAATTTAATGGAGTTAGAAATCATGCTAGTTAATAGAATGTGATTGCAGGTTTTCCTTCGAGCTTTATCACTTCACCCTCTTTAGGAAGTTGGCTAGGTTACCAGTATTTTTCTTGTTGTACTAATTTATTTTTAAAAATATCTCTGAAAATTATTTTATAGGATCCACAGAAAATTATAGGTTCCAAAACAAAAGTGACAGAATAAAATATAGCAGGTATCTAGACAGAATTGTATAGTTAATAAGAAATTTTCTCCATTAGTGACATATAAATTTTACAGTAGCATTCAATATCTCAAATAAGTTCTACCTAATACCAAATGTATAGAAATAAGAAAGAAAATTGCATCTCCATATCAATTGTTAATTTTCAGGCCACCTGTATGATCTAAAAAATTTGCAAGTACAATTCGATTTTTAAAGATATGTCCAAAGTAGGATGTAAATACGGGTAGTAACTGGTGGAAACTCTACTAGAGTTAACTGAGAAATGATTTGTTAGAATGATTTCCCCACCCCCCGTTGCCGTTATAAATGGAAAACTGTATTTTTTCTTCTATATGCATGATACTGATGTTAATATATAAATTACAACACTGAATATGGGTAAAAACAAGTAGAGATTTTTGCACTAAAAATAAATTATTTTAAACCATTATTATCTGGTATTAGATTCAAACTTTATTTCTCTAGGATATTTCTTTTACTCTTTCTGTGATTTTATCTTTACCTAACTTCTTAAGCAAGATTGTTTATTTCTAGGTGAGTCTTCCTTGTAAATTTGTCCAACATTTAAACTGATTCAAGTCTGACTTCTTCTGCTTCTTGTCACCATTTTGCCTTGAGAAACTTTGACGTATATTTAAAATAAGTTTATATTGGCCGTAAAGGGTTTACTTGGGAAAATCTAATTGAAATACCTCACCAAATATTTACATTATGAATTGGCAATTCAATAAAATTCAGGGGCAGATTAATAGAAGAGTTTAAAAACAAAATATCAAAATGAGGAAACAAGTGTTTAATGTGTGAAGACTAACTTAAGGTGACTCTTAAGAGATTCCCATACCTATGCACTATGGTATATCTGTATTATTTTCTATGCCCCTCTTTCTATTTATTAATCATCATGTGTAAAATTTACATTAAAATGTCTTTCAATAAACCCAAATTCTGCTCAGTATGGAAGTTAAATTCATTAGATAAATGCAATGTGAACAGAGAAATGTGACATGGAAATTGAGTTTAACCAAACTGTCCACAAATATGATCCTCAACCACTACTTTGGATTTCAATATATTATGGGTATACAGAGGAACAGAATAAGGATACAATGTAGACATTCTTTATCAAAGTAAAATTTCATAAGTTAAAACTTTGCTTGAATTTGATAATTTTATTTTGAAAGGTAGAGTGATATAAAAGTAACTATATAACCAGAATTCTTATACATTATTTATAAGTTGAATAACATAAAAGTAATGTCTGAAGAGTATGACAGTAATATTAGATATGTGCCATTATTTTCCCATTCAATGTAACAGAAAAATAATATCTGGAGAGTTATTAGTTTCAAAAGCATTAAATAACTTAATTTTCTAAAAAAATGATTATGGTAAAAAATTATTTTCCCCCCAAATCCTAATAGTTTAATATATAAGATACATTTGGTAACAATTGAAGGATGTTTCAGTACTCTCAATAGTTACTTGATCTTTATATCACAGGACATTTATATATTTACATGTGCCCTAGGACATTTTTATTTTTTTAAATTAAATCTAGGAATAATCAAGAAAAGAATAAATAAAACAGCCTCTGATTTATGATAACTCAATTGTGAAAAAAACATAAGGTTTTTTTGTTATCCTCTCTTAAAAATTTTACACAGAAAATAATAAGCCTTAATTTAGGCTTTAAATGTCTCCCAAAAGAATGAATATCAAAATTGTCCTATAGCTTATGACATTACTGGGGACTGTCTAAACTTTTTAAAGGTGGGACCAACTGGGAACCAGACTAATACAGAAATGACTATAAAGGGGATATTGGGAATGCAGGCACTATGAAATAAGCAAATTTTCTGTACTGTAGTGTCCCATTATGATGACTACGCCAACACTGCCACATGCCAAAGACCAATTAACCATTAAATGAAACTCTTGAAACTGAGTCAAAATAAGTCTCTCCTCCTTAAAAGCTGATTTATCTCAGGCATTTTGTCACGCTATTGGAAAAACTGACCAGTATAGGCAGTTATGATTCACTTTTTCATTGTTTTTGAAAAAGTATTCCATCATGTTGCTGAGGTTAGCCTTGACTTCATCTGATCTTTCTCAGACACACAAGTCATGATATAACAAATGTGTTTCTCCATGCCTAGATAAGTAAAACATGGTAAACTTAATATTGTAACTCTGAAACAAATGTTATGGTTAGTTGAGCAATGTGCATTATTATTCTTGTTAAGCATTCTTCATAGTGTTCAAACATCTTTTTAATTGCATGTTTCTGTATAGTCATCTCCCAGGGGCATGTTTGTAAGGAAGTTTCTCATATGTGTCATCTAAGGTGAAACGATCTACCCTAAATGGTAGTCTTTTATCTACTCTGAGCCCATATTAAATAATACCAAAAGAACAAGCTAAATATGAACATCCATCACCCTCTGCTTTCTACCAGCATTTTCAGTCAGCAACCTCAAATTCCTGCTGACATGACTTCAAACAACAGTGGCCTATTTTGAACTCCTCCATAAAGATCTCTGCAACTTTCAGAGAGTCGCAAACCTACGATCTTTGACTGCTTTCAAAGCTCATCCAATTAGATCAGTATCACCCAGAAAAATCTCTCAATTATTCAGTTTATAGTTAAATGATTTGGAAAATTAGTGTCTTCTGAATTCTTGCATCTTTACCTCTCCAAAATATATACCTTATCACTGTTATCATATTCCACAGCAAAACCTATATACATTAGAAGTTGCTCCTGCATTCACTTAGAGACCATCAAGGACTTTATTAAAATCCTACTGGAGTCAATTTGAGAGCCTTCTAAGTACAATGAACAACATTGAGACTGATATTTAAACTGTCTTTCAACTGCAAAATAAGTTAAGCATCCTTTATTCTATAGAACAATCAAATTCACTTCCATCATTTATCCATGGTATTCTGCCCCTCACCTTCCTAAGAGAACTGTTGGTTCATCCTTGATATTTTCTGATATAGATCCTGAACATGCTGACATATGGAGCTTTGTTGTGTTCTGAATACATTAGCAAACAATTTTAGGAATCTAAGCACAGCCTGTGCAATTGATTTCTCCCATTTTTTTCAGGCTCTGAAGAAAAATTTGAAAGACACAAAACTACCATGAGATAATGAAGATCTCTGTGAAAGCAAAAAGCCATAAATAAAAAATCACCAGTATGTCAATCATTATGTCAGAGCAAACATCTTCCAGGAAAATAAGTCAGACCGATTTGCACATTACCACTCTGATGATGCACACTCATGCTCAACCACAAATATCCTTTATGCTTCTACTGTTGTCTGTACTCATAAAGAACACATTAATTAGCAAAGAAAGTAACTAAGATGTGGGATTAAATATCTCTAATTTTGTATTTTAAAATACATTTTAAAGACACCATTAAATATACAAAGTATTTTCTTAATAAAATTTGCTATTAAAAATAGATTATTTTCTTATTTCCTATATCCTGATTATAGTTTCCCCTCTTCTTATTCTCCCAGTTCTTTTCAATTTTTCCTTCCTGCTTGGTCAGATTATTTTCTCTCTTTTATTGGAAAATATCAGGCTTCTGAGAGATAGCAACAAAAATGACAGAAAAAGAAAAAAACAAAGTAAGATGAAGGGAAAAGTTTTATATTGAAGTTGGACATGGCAACTTAACAATTAAAAAAAAAATAGTCCCAGAAGCAAGAAGAGTCAGAAACCAAGTCATTCTCATAGTCAGGAGTTCTAGAATAATATTAAGTAAATAGCTATAATATGTACACAGAATACATGAAGGCTGTGTGCTTGATGTTTCAGCCTTTATGAATTAATTGCTTCTTTCTTAGTTGATTCTAAAGGCTATTGTCTCCTGGTATTCCCCATCCCCACTGACTATTACAATATTTGTGACTTTTCTTCCACAGTATTTTTTGAGTTCTGAAGGAAGGGACTTGATAAGACCTCTAATTTACACATCCTCCCCATAATGTTTAGATACATTTTTTCTCATCTGGTTCTGGAGGAGGCACCTTTGATGATGACTGAATAAGGCACAAATGAGTACAGCAGAATATCCTTAGAAATCATTTTATTGATTTTTTTGAGCAGCTGTGCTTGGTTTTAACCTAAGATTCTGGGCTAACTTGACTCTGGTTCTTGGTTATCCATGCAGTGTCTTATAAAACTTAATGTCTTAAGTCAAATAAGACATTGGTTTGCTACTCTTACATGTTCCATATCACTATTGCTCTAGCATATTGGTTCAGGTAGGGCAGATTATCAGTCAAAAGGTTTATGGAGGAGTTGTTCACATTTCTCTTTTGGTAGTCTACAGAATCTTCCCATACCTTAAACACTGGAATGTGGTGGGAGAGGCCCTGTGCAGGCACCAGATTGACTTTTCCATGCTCAATGAATTGTGTAAATTTTTCCTTGGCAATGATCCCTACTGTCATTTGCTGAGAACAATTCTTTGTCTTACCATTATCCTTGGTTGCTTGGGGATTCCATGGCCAAAACGTCCATGGGCCAAAATCTCAATTGAATGCAATCCAGTCCCTCCACTGGAAGCCTTACCTGGCTACAAGAGATGGCCATTTGAGATTCTGTATTCCTCATTACTTTGTGTCCTCATTAGGATCACCTTTGTACATTCAAGGAAGTTTCCACTTCACTATATGATGAAACATTATCCCCAGAATGTCCCACAATTCCAGCTGTTTCTCCCTGACACTCTTTCTCCATCCCATCCCTATCCAACATTTGATTCCTCAAATTTTTATCCTCATTTGCCCATAAAATTAATTCTAATTCCCCCTCTAAAGGAGGTCTTTCCATCCCTCCTAAAGCCTTCCTCTCTACCTTAACTATCTATATCTACAGATTTTGGCTTGGTTGGCACTTGTATAATGGTTAATATCAACATATAAACTAATATATATCATATTTGTCTTCCTGGGTCTGATTAACCTTACTCAGAGTGATATTTTTCTAGATCTATATGCCTGTAAATTTTATGATGTCATGGAGTCTTTTTGTTATTGTTATTGTTTTGTTTTTTAACACCTAAGTAATCTTCTATTGGGTCAATGTACCACATTTTATTCATTTTTCTGTTGAGGGACATATTCAGATTTTGGCTATTATTTGTAAAGCTACAATAAACTTGGTTGAGCAAGTGTCCTTGTGGTAGAATGGACTGTCTTTTGCAACTATACTGAAGAGTGGTATTACTGGGTCTTGAGGTCCTACTGTTCTAAGGAACCACCACGTTTTGGTTTGTATATGCTTGGCCCAAGGAATGACCCTATTAAGAGGTGTGGACTTGTTAGAGTAGGTATATCACTGTGGGGATGGGTTTAAATACCTTCAACCTAGCTGCCTGAAAGTAAGTCTTCCACTAGTAGCCTTCAGATGAAGATGTAGAACTGTCAGCTCTACCTGCACAATGCCGCCTTAGATGCTGCCCTTCTCCCACCTTGATGATGATGAATTGAACTTCTGAATCTGTAAGCCAGTCCCAATTAAATGTTATTTATAAGACTTGCCTTGGTCATGGTGTCTGTTCACAGCAGTAAAACCCTATCTAAGATAAAACATATTGATATCCATAGTGAATATACAAATTTGAACTCCTATGGGTAGGGTGGCTGGAAACATTGAAAGTTCCACCAGGTGGGAAGTTAGACATGGCTGCTGCCTCTACAGGGGTTCATAAAAGGCCTTCTCCACGTTTCCTCATGGTGGCCCCAATGACAGGAGGAAGTCCTTCGGTTTCCAAAACGGCTTTATTGGCATGATGGATGATGGTTGAATCTGGGTGTGCACCCCTGTGAAACTAAGGGCAGACCTGAGTTAAATAGGAAGGTAGGGGGAGGGGCTAGGGAAGAATGCTTAACTGGCTCCACCCTCTGACCTACAGGTATCTCATTACTATGTAAATCTCTTTAGAGTCTGAGGCCTGTAGTCACACCCTCTACCCTTGCTCTTTGGGTGGGGCTGCATTGCCCAAGAACAGTGCAGGTCAATGAAGTTCTATACCATGTGTTAGGAGCCTGGATTCTGGTAGCACTGCAGAATAGATGCCCGTCCCTTAGAGGCAATGGACACCTGTTGGGTCTCCGGCTTTCCAGCCAGCGCTTCAACCAAAACTAAAACCCCTTTCACAGCCTTACAAACTCCCACTTACAAAGAGGTGTTCTCCTTCTTTCACATCCTTGCCAGCATAAGTTGTCACTTGTGTTACTGATTTTAGCCATTCTGACACATGTAAGTTGGAATCCCAAATCAGTATTGAATTACATGTCCAAGATGGCGAAGGGTGCTGACTATTTCCTTAAATGCTTCTGAGCCATTTGTGATTTCCCTATTGAAAATTCTCTGTTTAAATCTATACCCCATTTTTAAAATTACATCATTTTTTGATACCTAGTTTCCTGTGTTCTTTGTTTGCTGGATGGTATCCTTTGTCTTATAGGAGCTTGTCAGTTTCATGAGGTTAAATTTATTAATTATTACTTTTAGTTTCTGTGCTATTGGTGTTCTGTTCAGAAAGTTGTCTTCGGTGGCAATGTGCTCACGGATATCCCATATTTCCTTTTCTATCATGTCCTGTGTACCTAGTTTTATGTTGAGGTCTTTGATCCACTTGGCCTTGTGTTTTCTGAAGGATAAATATGAATCTATTTGTGTTCTTCTACATGTAGGCATTCAATTTAACCAGCAACATTTGTTGAAAGATATTGTCTTTTTTTCTCAGTGTGTATTTCTAACTTCTTTATCAAAAAACAGGTGTCCATATGTACCATATGGATTTGGATTTATATCTGGGTCTTCAGTTTAATTATTTGATCAACGTTTCTGTTTTTATGCAATAGCATGCTGTTTTGTTGTGGTGGTTGTAGGTGTTGTTATTTTTTACTATAGCTTTGTAATATAACTTGAATTAAAGGATGGTGATACCTCCAGCAATTTTTTTATTGCTCATGGTTGTTTTAGCTATTCTGACTTTATCCCAAAGAAGCAGAGATGGTGTGATATATGAAAGATCATTAATTTAATTCAGTATCTATTTATGATAAAATTCTATGAGAAATTAGGAATATGTAACATACATAAATGTAAAAAAGGCAATTTACAAGAAACTAATGACCAACAAAAACTTAAATGGAGAGAAACTCAAAACATTTCACTAATACCAGGAACAAGACAAAGCTATTCACCTTCTCCATATTTTTTTCATATAGTACTTGAAATTTTAGCCAGAAAAAAAAGACAACAAAATAAGATCAAGGCAATAGAAATTGTAAAGAAAGACATTAAATATCATTATTTGTAAAGGATATGATAGTATACATAATTGTCCTAAAAATTCCACCAGAAAATTTCTACAGCTGATAAACTTTCATCAAAATGGCAGGATATAAGATTAACTCAAAACAAAACAATAACAAAAAAAAAATCCTCACAACTAATAGCAACAACAACAAATGAGAAACACACTGAAAAGAAATCAAGGAAACAACATTTTTCACAGTAGCCTCAAATAATATAAAATATAAAATAATATAAAATAACAAAAAAAAATCCTCACCACTAATAGCAACAACAACAACAAATGAGAAACACACTGAAAAGAAATCAAGGAAACAACATTTTTCACAGTAGCCTCAAATAATATAAAATATCTTGAAGTAACTTTAACAAAGCAAATAAAAGACTTGCATAATAAAATTTCAAATTTTGAGGAAGTAAATTGAAGAAGATAGAAGAGGATGGGAAGATCTCCCATGTGCATTGTTCAGTAGGATTAACATAGTAAAAATGGCCATTTTACCAAAAGTAATCTACAGATTCAATGCTATTCCTATCAAAGATTCCAACATAATTATTTAAAGACATTGATAGGACAGTTCTAAACTTCATGTACAGTTATTTTTATTACTTTTCTGGTTTTGATATTATAACACATTTTTTACTTCCCCTTTCTTTCTCCAAACTCTCTCAGATAACCTTCTTTACTCTCTTTCAAATCCCTAGACTATTTTTATTGTCACACACTCAAACACATACACACAAATATATGCATTTAGATTCTTTTTACTTACACTCAAGATTTTATTCCCCTCCTAGTCTACTCTCTGAGTGTTCCACATCCCACAACTCCTCTCCATACCGCTTGTCTCCACAAGGATGACACCCCCAACATAATACCTCTAAACTTTATGGGGCCGCCAATCTCTTAAGTGTTAGGTGCATCTTCTCTGACTGAGTCCAGACCTGGAAGTCTTCTGCAGTATATATGTTTGCGGCCTCATATCAGCTAGAGTATGCTGCCTGGTTGGTAATTCAGTGTCTGAGATATCTCGGGGGTCCAGGTTAATTGAGACTGCTACAGGGTATCCCTCATCCTCACCTTCTTCCAGCTTTTCCCTAATTCAACTGTAGGTATCAGCATCTTCTGTCCATTGTTTGTGTTCAAATACCTGCATCTGACACTTTCAGCTGCATGTTGGGTCTTTTGAAGGGCAGTCAGGGTAGGTCCCATTTTTTTTTCCTTTTTTTTAATTGGCTATTTTATTTATATTTTAGATGTTATCCCCTTTACCCATTTCCCCCCCTCACCCAGAAACCCACTATTCTACCTCTCTTCTCCTGCTTCTATGAGGATGTGCCCCATCCACCCACCCACTCACTCCCACCCCATCCCCACCCTCAAATTCCCCCCCACTGGGGCATCCAGCCTTCACCAAAGACAACCCTATCCCACCTATGACCAACAAGGCCATCCTCCCCTACCTATACAGCTGGAGCTAAGTGTCCCTCCCTGTGTGATCATAGGCTGGTGGTTTAGATCCTGAGAGCTCTGGTTGATTTGTATTATTGCTCTCTCCATGGGGCTACAAACCCCTTCAGCTCCTTCAGTCTTCTCTCTAACTCCTCCATTGAGAACACCATGATGAGCAGTTCAATGGTTAGCTGTGAGCATGCACCTCTGTGTATATCAGGCTCTGGCAGACCTCTAAGTAGACAGCTATATCAAGCTCCTGTCAGCATGCACTTCCTGGCATCCACATAAGGATTTGCCTTTGGTGACTGCACATGGCAAGGATACTCAGGTGGAGCAGACTCCAGACGGCCCCTCCTTCAGTTTCTGTCCCACACTTTGTTTCCATATTTGCTCTCATGAGTATTTTGTTACTCCTTCTAAGAAAGACATAAGCATTCACACTTTGTTCTTGCTTCTTCATAAGCTTCATGTGGCCTGTTAGTTGTATCTTGGGTATTGAGAGCTTTTGGTCTAATATCCACTTATCAGTGAGTGCATACTATGTGTGTTCTTTTGTGACTGGGTTACCTCACTCAGGATGATATTTTCTAGTTCCATCCATTTGCCTAAGAATTTCATGAAATCATTGTTTCTAATAGCTGAGTAATACTCAATTGTGTAAATGTACCACATTTTCTGTATCTATTCCTCTGTTGAAGGACATCTGGGTTTCTTCTAGCTTCTGGCTATTATAAATAAGGATACTCTAAGCATAGTGTAGTATGTGTCCTTGTTATATGTTAGAGCATCTTCTGGGTGTGGACTCAGGTGTGGCATAACTAGGTCCTCAGGAAATGCAATGTCCCATTTTCTGAGGAAATGCCAGACTGATTTCTAGAGTGGTTGTACCAGCTTACAATTCCACCAACAATGGAGGAGTGTTCCTCTTTCTCCACATCCTCAACAGCATCTGATAACACCTGAGATTTTGATCTCAGCCATTCTGAGTGGTGTGAGGTGGAATCTCAGGGTTGTTTTGATTTGCATTTCTCAGATGATTAAGGATATTGAACATTTCTTTAGGTGTTTCTCAACCATTTGAGTTTCCTCAGTTGAGAATCCTTTGTTTAGCTCTGTAAAAATCAGGGACTAGACAAGGCTACACACTCTCTTCCTACCTATTCAATATAGTATTGGAAGTCCTAGCCAGAGCAATTAGACAACAAAAGGAAGTCAAAGGGATATAAATAGGAAGGGAAGAAGTCAAAATATCAAAATGCCACTATTTGCAGATGACATGATAGTATACTTATCTAACCCCAAAAAGTCCACCAGAGAACTCCTAAACCTGATAAACAACTTCAGCAAAGTGTCTGAATATAAAATTAATTCAAACAATTCAGTAGCCTTCCTCTACTCAAAGGATAAACAAACTGAGAAATAATTAGGGAAATGACACCATTCACAGTAGTCACAAATAATATAAAATAGCTTGGTGTGAAACTAACCAAGCAACTGAAAGTTCTATATGACAAGAACTTCAAGTCTCTGAAGAAAAAAATTGAAGAAAAGATCTCCCATGCTCATGAATTGGCAAGATTAATATAGTAAAAATGGCCATCTTGCCAAAAGCAATCTACAGATTCAATGCAATCCCCATCAAAATTCCAACTCAATTCTTCATAGAGATAGAAAGAACAATTTGCAAATTTATTTGGAATAACAAAAAAACCCAGGATAGCGAAAACTATTCTCAAAAGCAAAAGAACTGGGGAAATTACCATCCCTAACCTAAAGCTGTACTATAGAGCAATAGTGATAAAAACTGCATGGTATTGTTACAGAGACAACCAGAAAGATCAATGAAATAGAATTGAAGACCCAGAAATGAACTCACATATCTATGGTCACTTGATATTTGACAAAGGAGCTAAAACCATCCAGTGGAAAAAGGACAGCATTTTCAAATGCTGCTGGTTCAACTGGAGGTCAGCTGTGGGATCGTGACAGAATGGCATTGGGTTTTGGTAGAAGTGCTGGCTGGAAATAGCCCAGAGACCCAACAGGTGTCCATTGCCTGTGAGGGACGGGCATCTATTCCTCTGTGCTCCCAGAATCCAGGTTCCTGACATGTGGTGAAGATCTCTATTAACCTGCACCATTCAGACATGTAGAGAAATGCACTCCTTCCCAAAGAGCACAGGTAGAGGGCATGACTACAGGCCTCAGCCTCAAGAGATTTACATACTAATGAGATACCTGAAGACCAGAGGGTATAGCCAATTAAGCATTCTTCCCCAGACCCTTCCCTCTTCTCCCTCCCTATTTAACTCAGGTCTGCCCTGAGTTTCAGGGAGTGCATCCAGATTCAACTACCATCTACCATGCCAATAAAACCTGTAAAAATCCATGGATTTTCATTGTGGCCATGTTGTGCTGTGAGGAAGCGGAGAAGGCCTTTAATGAGCTGCTGTAGCTGCAGTCACCATGCTTCCCTGAGAGCTTCTCTGCCTTCTCCACTGAGGCCCATCTCTTCGAGCAAGCTAATTGGGTGCCTGAGTCTGCTAAGTGAGTACAGTAATCGAGTCTCTCCCACAGGACACTGCCAGGGCCTCTTTCTTTTTTCCCCACCCTTGTTTCTCTTGGCTGCGGGCTGGCCGGTTGTGCACCCACATGCCCCCAGTCTTGGTCCTTCCACAGCCTCTCAATGGTGTTTAAGAGCCCAAGGGCTTGAGACCAGTCAGACCCCGGCCACCTCCTGGCCTGGGATCCCCAATCCAAGAGCTCTGGGCCCCAGGGGCAACTTCAGACTGAGTAAAAATTTCCCCTGCTGGATGGGGCCCCATCGCACCTGCCCAATGCTGTGTGTGGAGTGAACTCAGCCAAGATTCTGGTGCTCCAGTCTCCTTGGAGCTGTGGGAATCACAACAGCCCAACAAGATTCAAGAACCCATGCCTGCAACCACACTTGAGCTAATCATCCCAGCAGTAAGCAAGTAGAAGAATGCAAATCAATCCATTCTTATCTCCTTGTACAAAGCTCAAGTCCAAGTGGATAAAGCACCTTCACATAAAACTAGATATACTGAAACTAATAGAAGAGAAGGTGGGGAAGAGCCTCAAATACTTGGGCACAGGGGAAAAGTTCCTATACAGAACACCAATGGCTTATGCTCTAAAATGAAGAATTGACAAATGAGAGCTCATAAAATTGCAAAGCATCTGTAATGCAAAGGATACTGTCAATAGGACAAAATGGCAACCAACAGATTAGAAAAAGATCTTTACTAATCCTACATCGATCAGAGGGCTAATATCCAACATATATAACGAACTCAAGAAATTAGACTCCAGACAACCAGATAGGTCCCATTTTGTGAGTGTTCCATACCTTCAGTAATATTGTCAGGCATTGGGGCCTCCTCTTGAGCTGGATCCCACTTTAGGCCTGTCCCTGGACATTCTTTTCCTCAGGCTTTTCTCCTTTTCTATACCTGCAGTTCTTTCAGACAAGAACAATTATTGTTCAAAGTTTTGACTGTGAGATAGTAACCCATCCCTCACTAGATGCCCTGTCTTTCTGCTAGAGGTGGGTTCTACAGATTCCCTCTCTCCACTGTAGGGTATTTCATCTAGGGTCCCTCTCTTTGTGTCCTGAGAGTCTCTCACCTGCCAGGTCTCTGGTACATTCTGGAGCCCCCACCCCCACCCCCAAATAACCAATGTTATTTGCCTGATAGCACCTAAAATTAACTAAGGAGGAGACAAGCTTCCACATGCTGGTCTGGTATTATCTAATTTTCATGAATCTCTAGTAATGTCTGTGTGAAAGTCCCTAGACTATATAAAGTCAACAAAAACATTCCCACTTAGCTGTGGGATGTACCAGTCAATAGGATGGTTATCTTGAGTTGAACAAAAAACTAAAAGCTCACAGGGCATGAAAACTATACACTGTCTTCTTCCTGACTGTGAATGCAGTTTGACCAGATCCTTCAAGCACCCATAGCTATGACTCAGCTCCAGTGATGGAAAGTACCCTCCAACTTGGAGCCACAATAAAGCTCTTTCCTTAAATTGTGTTTTCAACTTAGCAGCAAATAGGAAAGGAAATAATACAGGAAGATATTTCTAAATGTACGTATTCATGATTGTCTATTTTATTTAATTGAGAAGTAAGTTAATACATATAATTCCATCTATTAATTTATTAATCTAATACCATTTTTTAAAATTCCAAGGCTAATTATAGTAGAATATGGAAAATTCAACATACCTTAAAAATTATGTCCATATATTTTAATCACAATTTTAAAATATAGTTTATTCTTGATATAAATTAACTTAAGTATATATCTTGAAAAGAATGAATAATTAATTTTTTAAAAAACTACAAGTTAATATAATATTGTCACGCTTTGTATATCAGACATTACTAACTTCTTCAATAATAGTAGAACAAATTTCTGGAGACTTTCACATTTTTGTTCAAGCTTCAAGAAATCAAAGGCCATATAAGATAATAAACAAAATATTAAATAGAAACATAGACATTTTAATATTATGCATTCAGTAAAATTTAAACTTCACATATGTGTATGTGTGCATTTGTATATTTGTGGGGGGCATGCTAATTTTCAAATCACATTTTGATGTACTAGGCTCCATTTCATTTTATCCTGTAAAAAAAATAATTGAAGATATGATAGAGTAAAATATTGCCACTGGAATATGACTTTTGTCAGCCAGGTACTATAAGCCACTATATTTTCAAGTAGGGAATTATACAAATTAATTAAATTATACAAATTAAAAAAACTGCTTCCACACACTCTACAAAACAACATCTTCTAACTTAGAATCAAAACTTTTCTTTTAGCATTTTTTCTTCATATGCAAATTAATTCATGGGTCTCCCAAGATGTTATTTACCCTGTAGTGCATATGCTTGCTTTTGCATTTGCTTTATTTGGCACTTATTTTCTTGTAGAATATCAGATCTTTTCATTTAGATAATTCTCTAATCAAGAATTCACACAAAAGTTCAAAATGGCATTCACACCAGTGTCTAGACTGGAGACAGCTTTATTATTATTTATTCACTGTAAAACTATCGTTAAAGAAGGATCACTAACTTAAATCATAATTGTCTTATGTATTCAGGGAGTGTGTAAACACATGAGTATTGTATTTGATCTTCGTGGTAGTAAATAGATGTTTTACTTTTTGAGATGATAATTATAGCGTTCACATTTCCCTTGCTTTCCTTTATGCCAAAGTCTAATTTACTATTAGGACCAGAGTCAAAAGTTCAAAATAGCATTGAAATATCCCTTAACTAAAATATGAATCAGTTTCTAATTATAATACATTCTTTCAATTATGAAACAATGATCAACATATCATGAATTCACAAATACTAGAGGAAGACAGGCCAGGGACACATAAGCCTATTCCATACAGGGAAAATAGGAAAAATAAATAGAGTAAGTCCATAGATCATCTGTGGTCTAATGTAGAAAACAACATGAACCATCAAGGCAAATGATGAATATTCTTTGCCTTCATGTTCTACCTACTAGTTCCCTTCATGGCTGAGTGCTTCTATAGCTTTATCAAGTAAATATTAGATCCACAAGCCTCCAGGCAACTAAATCACCCATGGATTTCATGTGTGTATATGTAAATTTCCATGCATTGAGTTACCATCAGTTCTTCAAGCCTTCTTTCCAGGTTGCAATCACATTTTACCATGATTCCAATAGTTCTGAACTGGAAGGTCTGTGTGGTGGTCTTGCCCTTATAATAGGACTCCATCTCCTGGATCTTGTACTCCAAGCGTATAATGCTTTCATTCATTCAGAAGGTACACCTTTGTTTTTCTTGAGACAGGTAGATTATTTGATTCTCAAATAATCATTTGGACACATCCTTAGTATTCTTTCCATTGTGGAAAATACTTCTTTAAGTATCTGTTTCCAAGACTTGTTTAAAAATAATACAAGAACAATAATTGTGTAAATTTTATTTCTCTTGTAGATAATAATTTTATTAGAAATCACTTCTCTTTTAAAATATTTTACCTTAAATAGAAATGAGGAACAAAGCTGTTCCTACAAAACTGTGCAAAGAAATTACCTCATTAATATATTCAGCTCTCCATTACTTATGTTATGAAAGTATATTTGTAAATGAATTAACCTTAATATGAATATAAATAGTGAATTAATTAAGTGACTAAATTTCTTTACCATATACTATTCCTCAATAACCACATAGAAAAATAAAATTTATTCAAAACTGTATTCTACAGCTGAACAATTATTGATTAACCCTTACCTCCTATGCTAATCTGGCTACCTCCCATCTCCATCCCATGATACTTACATTTTATTTTTGATCTGGCTTTTTTGACCTCTTCTTCATGGCTCCAATTCCTCCATCCTGCCAAAGGATCTGAATTTTCTTCTCTCTTTTTACTCTTGCTGGAGGATATCTCTCATATTATTCTCTATTCTGTATACACATTGGGTGATCAGCATTTTTTACCAAGGCAGAGAGTAAATTGTAAGAACCATTTACACAAATTTGAGACAGGAGATTTTGGCATAAGCATTACAGTGCCATGTCCAGATTGAAAAAAAGATATGAGAACACAGAAATCATCATTTGGATAATGCAAATGTAAACTTTACACAAGTAAAATATTATGGCTACATGTGTTGTTTTTTTTCCCAAAAGCCTTTTATGCATATAATGAAAAGACTATGTGGATTTTTTTAATGTATTTCAGTCTGTTTATAACCTGGATTAAATTTATCAATCTATAAGTGTTGAAAAAACCCTGCATAATGGGTACAATCTACTTGATTATGGTAGATAATCTTTTTTGATGTGTTTTTGCATTTGATCTGCAAATATTTACTGGGAATTTTTGCATCTATGTTCACAAGGGGGAAAATCTAAAATTCTCTTTCTTTGCCTTTGTATGGTTTAGTGATCAGTGTAATTGAAGCCTCATGAGAAAAATTAAACAATATCTTCTATGTTTCTTTTTTTAAGACTAATTTGAAGAATATTGGCATTAATTTGAAAGTTGATAGAATTCTTTACTGTATCCATCTGGCCCTGAGCACTTTTTTTTTCCTTAGCTGGGAAGGCGAATCATTATTGGAAGGGGAAGCATGATGCTTCTATTTTACTGGAGGTTATTGGTCTGTTTGAATTGTTTAACTTTGGAAGGTGGTGAGCATGAAGACATTTATTCATTTCTCTTGTGTTTTGTAATTTGGTAGACTGTAGTTCTTTTGTTTTGTTTTAAAGCATTTCTTTGATTCTTTAAGTTCCCCTGAGTCTCTTATTATATCTCCCTTTCCCCTCTAGTTATATTAATTTGGATCTTTGGATCTGGCTCCATTGTTTAGTTAATTTGGTGACAGTTTATCTATGATGGCAGTTTGTTGTTGTTATTGTTTTGCTTTGTTTGAAGTATGTCTTTAAATTTTTCTGGGTTTTATCGGTGTCTATTGTTATGTCTGCATTTTCCTCTCTATCTAATTTTATGAATTTGGATGTTAGGATCATCTCTCACCATTAATTTAGTTAATTTGGCTAAGTGAAAAGTAACTTTTATTGTCAGATATAATTGTAGTCTTGGAGGCTTACGACTAAATATTCTAGCTCTTTATGCACTCAGGATGGCTTGTTGTCTTAGCTGTTATGGTCCAAACTTCTCTCCAAGCTGACATATTCAAACTGGCTTCTCATAGTTTCTGACTGAATTAGTCTGCCTGCTTCATACTAACTTCAGGAATATGTTTTGATTTTTTGGCTCCTTCCCATTTGCTGGCTTATTCTGCCTTCACACATGTCTAGATTGTTCCCTCTGAAACCTACCTCTGTAAAACTGTCCCAGTAAAATTTACTCCTCTTTCTCACACATACTATCTCCCTGTGCTGCTCTATTAATGCCTGTCTCTTTACTGTCTGTTCTCATGAGAGGTAGACATATCCTATCTCTGACTAATTCTGTCAAATCTTTCCCTGATTCCTCACTTTTTGTGCCTCCTCAATTAGATGTCATTTTGAAACATGGCTGCTTCCTTTCACAAACTAACTTTGCCGTCATTGTTTGGGATTAAAGGTGTGTACTACAAACATGTCGGTATTCCAGCCAGATCACACAGGTCTAGAAGGTCTTTGAATCTGATCTTTTACTGAAGCAGCCATGTTGCTGGATTAAAATTTCTATAGAGGGTGAAAGTTTATTAATCTTATTTCACAAAGCAAAAGGCAACAAAGGGCAAATCTGGGAGATAATATAGTAAGTGAATGGTCAAAGGCATTTAATAAAGAGCTTCCCTCTACCATCTAGTGATCATGGTACAGGAAAGTACTGTGTATATTACCAGAAGAAAGGGTAAACATCAACCCAATTATGAAACCTTTAATTTTCAATGATGAACATCATACAGAGTATGCTGGTACATTAGTGGCCCAAAAGTTGTGGGAGTAAACACAATCTATATGATTGGATTTAAGGCCCATTCCATTAAGTGGAACCCATGCCTAACACTGCTCAGGTGACCAAGAAATTGAGACTAGATAATCCAGAACTAGATAATCAAAACAAAATACTACTGTCTGCTTAAGAAACATCCCAATAAAATTATTCCTAAAGACATTCTGCTGTATTGACAGATCAATGCCTTGTTAAGACATCGTCAGAGAAGTACAGTGATTGAATCTGGACAAAGTCCAAATAATGAGGAAACTTGTAACACTCAGTCCTAAACTATGTGAAAGAGGAGACAGAAAGTTGTATAATCCAATGGGAATGGAAGACACCAAGAAAACAAGCCTTCTACACGCAATAGGATTGATGTGCATGTGAACTCACAGAGACTGTAGTATCATGCACACAGCCTAAACAAGACTAAGCCAGATTAAGTAACAAGGGTATGCAGAAAAGTGGACATACATCCCCATTTATAACCCAGAAGCTATCTGTAATTAATAATCACTTGTATGGAAATATTAATTTTCTCTAATGAAATCTCACTGTGTATAAATGGCAGGCCCCACACCCAGTAATTGATTGTAGCATAAGGTGAAATCAGTGGAATTTTTGATGAGTGTTTCTATGATAATGCTTTGTCTATAAATTTTTCCTATAGGATTTTTACTGATGTGTTACGATTTGTGATTTTGTGTCTTTATGAGGTTTCTGGGTTCATGATGTGTGTCTCTGAGTCTATAGGTTTCTTTCATTGGCTCTTTTTCTGCCTGATCATTTGTTTGTTTTGTCATATCCCATTTCCTTTATTTTTTATCTTGTTTTATTTTATTTTTCCTACAATACCTGTTTGTTTGAGAGAGAGAGAGAGAGAGAGAGAGAGAGAGAGAGAGAGAGAGAGAGAGAGAGAGACTGTATTTGTGTGGGGAGGTGGAAGGGTGTGAGAGGAGTTGGGAAAGGGTAACCTAGACTTAGGATATATTTAATATAAAAATTCCACTTTGAAGTTGTTTAAAAGGAAGAAAATAACCTGTGTTCTTAGTTTTGTCTAAGTCTCAAAATATGTCTCAATTAACAGTCATGTGTGTAAGTGCGAGACAGTGTGAGGTGTTCTCTACAACTCTCTTACTTCTAAGTCCTCACCAAAATTTCATAAAATACAGTACTAAGGCTTCCATTAGCACAATGAGATAATTCATACCTTGTACTTCAAGAGTCTTTAAGTTTCTAAAAACTCAGATATTAAGTTACTTCTATGCTTTAGATACTTGCTACAAGTATTCCTATACCTCATTATCATATTTATATCTGAATATATATGTATTGTCATAAAAAGACATTACTTCAATCACATAAGAGTCATCTTCTAATACCATCTATTTGGAGATCAAGATTTCAAGATATGGACATGGGGGTTATATAGTTCTTCATACAATAGTAGGGCATAATTAAAATTAGATCATAGTTTAAATTTTGTTAAAATATTGTTCTGCAATTATAGTACATTCAGTACAGCATAATGTGTAAAGCAAGAAAATATCACATTCATTGTTTCCAGAGAGCACAGTTGTCACTTGAAAAGTGTTAGTGAACACAGCACACATTCAAAAATTATCAAGATAATCTTCTGAAACCTACCTCACAACATTCTACCTCACGAGAATTTGGACATGAATGTATGAGAGCTACATTTTAGAACAATGAGCAAGCCATTACCAGGTAGAGACATGTATGTTTGTGGGGAAAGATCATTTTAAGCATAAGAAAAGGCATTATTGATATGTCTATAACTGAGGTAGTTAACATAGAAGAATAAGCAGATCCATTCTTAATTATGTATATTTGTCTGTGTGTGGATATCTGAGTGTAGATATCCATAAATGCCATAAATGATGTCAAATTTCCTTGGAGATGGAATTTTAGACAATTGTTAGCCAAGTGATATGAGTGGTGGAAACCCACTAGAGAACAAACTCAGGTCTTTTTTGAGGATATTTCATGCTCTTACCTGTGGATCCATACCTCCAACCCCAAAGAAAAAGGGGGCTTTAATAAAAATGTATCTGTCCAAATTTTGGCCTGCTGAAGTTGAAATACCAGTATGGCCAGGTATAGATAATAGCAAATCATTTTACAGAAGCCTTTGCGTGGAACCTCAGGACACGGACCTATGATAGTTGTCATTATTCAAATTGTGGCTAAGTTATAGACCAAATAGATTTTAGAAGGACAGAAAATAATAAAAGATCATAATAAATCTCCAAGAAAAACTAACATTGTTGCTGTGTTTCGAGAATAAACAAGTAGCCGTGTTTTAAGCTTGGAAGAAACCCGAGGACAATAGATCGAGAAAACAGAAGAGAAGACACAGTGTTTAGATCGATGGTCAAATCCAAAAGACTTGCCAGGAACATAAACCTAAAAAATCACCAATCCATGTAATAATGGATGAGCACCAATAAATTTTTCTAGTACCTTATTAATGGAAGTTATTTGTGACACCTGTGTCTTGTCTGAGGACTAAAACAAGATGAATAATGAAGAAATAATACCATATGGCCAGGGAACCAGAGTGATGACATATTGAGATGTTTAATTATAATAGATTCTCTCACAGAAAACACTTCTGAAGAAAAGAAACCAGAGGGTAACAGAAATCTGAAATTTGGAGCCACCTTTCATCTATCAAAGCTACTGTACTTCCCCTTTCCTGCCTGTTTCTGAGTGTGTTTCCTTAAATAGAAGTAATTTTATATACTAGCCTGAAGTTGGTGTCAATACTGAAAGTGTGTCTTAAATATCCTGCCTGGGTGTCATAAGAACCAGCTTTGAAGAGACCCTAACCTTAAGCTATCATATATGTGTATATATATATATATATATATATATATATATATATATATATGAGTGTGTGTGCATTTATCACATACATATGTATACATAAACA
Source organism: Arvicanthis niloticus (assembly GCF_011762505.2). Taxonomy (NCBI): domain Eukaryota; kingdom Metazoa; phylum Chordata; class Mammalia; order Rodentia; family Muridae; genus Arvicanthis; species Arvicanthis niloticus. Next base: position 2,602,449 of record NC_047673.1, read on the forward strand.
TTACATTACAGCAATTTGTTTTAGAGTTTAGGCTACTTGGGAGTAAACATATATAAAATGTTCTAAGCAGGAGGAAATGTTCATTTCTCCTGATGCTTGATGCTCCTATAATCCAGGAACAGTATAAAAGTTAAAGTTGCATCACTTAACTATTCTACAAAATCCAACTCGTGGGATTTTTATGAGAAACCACATACAGGGATTTCAGCTGTTATCCAAAGAGTATTTGTCTAGTAGTGAGTGAGGGAAAACCTGTATTCACAACTGCTGTGAGTACTGACTTACACAAACACTTTGAAAACATCTTAGTAATATGTTTTTCTGGCTTTTGGCTTTTGGGTTTTGGCTTTTATGAGATTGGGTTTCACTATGTAGCCTTGGGGGTCCTGGAACTCACTATGTAAAACATAATGGCCACAAATTCATAGAGACCCACCTTCCTCTGCCTTCCAAGTGCTGGGATTACAGGCATGGGCTACCAGGCATGAAGTGTTTCTAAAGAGATAAGGCACAGCAGTATTGTGTGATGCCTTTTACATGTTTTGAATGCTCTTTTCTCATGAATACAAAAATTGCTAATTGAGTTTATAGATTGTGTTAGTGATTTTCTCCTTTTCTATTGCAAAGCAATTTCATCAGATAGTGTCTTAAAATCAATGCATCACACAGTTTACTGGAGGGAAATCGCTAAGATGACTATAACAAAATTTCTGTTGAGCTGTAATTCATTGACATGATGCTTACAATCTTAAGTAACATATGTATCAGGATACTAGCTCATAGCTATGACACAGCTGTTTGTGATACATATGGCTTTTGTATAGATCAGAAAAGGCACATAACCATATACCTGCAATTGGAACAATTCTACACTAACTTTCACTTCATCATAAAATTTCATCCTTTTGTGTCTACAACTAGCAGTTTTACATGCTCATTTTCTTTTTTTTTTTCCTTTGACTCTCTTATCTATTCCACATTACAATATTAGATACTGCTGCTTAATGATAATGAGTGTGTGGTACTTTTTGTATCCTTCTAGTTGGTCTGGATTTTAACTTGTTTTATTGTTTCACTTTAATTAAAAACAAATTGACTGATAACTTATTACTGATAAGGTGGCTGTCTTTCTCTCCTTGATAATATATAGAAGACGTTAATCATGTATACAATTTTCAACATCTCAGGAAATAAGGAATATTTTTTAAATATTAGCAATAAATATAAAATTGTACCAAAACTTTCTTTCATGTGAACTCCAAGTTAGACACTGAATTAAGAAAAAATAGGAATAGATATTTACAGCTTAAATATATTGTTTTACTTTTTTCATTCTATACCATACATAGCAAACAACATAATTAATTAATTAATTCCAAAGTAGCCTTGTAATTATATAAAACCTTTAAAGTGAGCTATTTTGTAGCATACTATCGATGTTTCTACCTTCTCCTTAATTATGCAACTGAACACGTTATATTTAGAAATGTGTATGTATATTCATATATGCACTCAGTAACAGTTAATGAATGAAGAGGCCATAAATTTGAAAGAGATTGGAGAGAGGTATGTGAATGCTTTCCAGGAAGGAAAATGAAAGGAGAAATGTTGTGATTATGTTATATCAAAACACAAAAATTTAAAAACCTTAATATTTTATAAGTTCACAAAATATGTATATTCTGACCTATTAGAATGGCCTCCTTGCTGTTCTCCCAGTTTACTCTCATTCAAACTGGACTGAATGCATATAAGCAGAACAGTAATGCTGAGAGCCAACCACACTTCAGCCATGGATGAAAAGTCTGTGCTAGCCTTCTTTCTCCACACTGAGCAGAATCCTTTGTGAGTGTTCATCTCTTCTTCCTGTGGATTTATCATCACTTTCTCCACAGCTACACATATTCATGGATATGGGCACAGTGTTCCATGAAGTCATGGCTAGTGTTGACCTCATGTTCTTCTTTGTTAAGCTCCTCTTTCCTGTTTTGATAACACTACCAGATGAAATTTTTAGCTACTTTCTAGAGATGTGATAGCTAAGGATCATAAAATTTAAATGTACGGACTATTGAAATAATTCTCATATGAAAATAGTTCATTTAAGACTTACATATCTAAGTATACAAATGGAACAAATTAACAAGAGTTTGTACAAAAACAAGAAAAGCTCCATGACCTTTTGGAGATTTGTGCAAACTTGGGTCAAATTCTCATTTTTAAATTATTTAAAAGTCCAGAGAGTACAAGGGTTTTTCATGGTTTGGAGCACTCCTGTCATGAGCTATTCTAAAATGGGCTCCTTCCTAACTATGTTTATCCTAGAACAGAAAGTGTTAGTCACATCTAGGGACTCTTTAGATAAAATTCTAGATTGTCCTATTTCTACTATTGTACTGCTAACCATTTTGCAAATCTCTGAGATCTGAGATCTGGATCTCTGAGGAATGGGACTTTCTCTTTCTTTAGTTTCTTCAAATTTCTATGGTATAAATATTTCAAGGTGGTAGTCTTCAATGTGTCTAAATGCGATGTCACTCCATTCAGAGTAGGGACTAACAAGTCAAATAGATAACTGGCTCATGCTTGCCTTTATGGACTGGCTTCCAAGCACAAATTCTCATCATCAAAGATATTTCTATGGTGATGCCTAAGGAATTTTAAGGTATTTTTCTATTTGTATTGAGTCCAGAAATTCTCCACTTTCGCCTACTCTGGTGGTTTTAAAAGATTTGCAAAGGGTTGGGGCTGCCTATCTCACTTCCTCACTCTAAGGAATAGGTGAAGTTGATATCTGATCTGTTACAAGAACAGGAAACCTTCAATATCACCCTGCTGGTCAGAAGAAAGTGAATGATATACATGCTATAACTTCCCAAACTATTTTCACTGAAAGACATACATCCTCCTTGATATGTCTTAGGATGCTCTTCAAGGTTCATCCACTGGCAGAGATTCTATTCCTCTGAGACTATCAGATTACATAGGCAGGTGGATGTGACACATATATTTCCAGTTGAACCCTGAGATGATAGACAATGTGAATATTCTAGCCAATTAGTTATTGGCTTATTCAGAATCAACATAACTGTAAATTTTACTAATATCAAAATAAATACAGATGGAAATGCCAAGCTCTGCCCTTTCCAACATTCTGACCCAAAAATAATTAGAAAAAGGAATTGTTTCATAAGCTAACAAGTTTAATATGGTATTCTCATTCATCCAAAGACATTATAATTATAGTTATTGAAAGTAAACATTTCTCTTCATGAATAAGTATACTTTATTAATGATAATAATTTAAATTAATAGGCATATGAATAATACATCGTTACTCATCAAGAAGACACATACAAGCAAAGTGTATAATCTAGTACAGAAAGATCCACTGCCTCTAAGAACAGGATTCTGACTTAGACACTCATACATTTTTCTGAGGGCAGCCTTACATACTGCTTCATTTTGAAAGGCTAAACATCTTTAGGATTTCTCATCCCTGCTTTGCACTCAGTTAACTCCTTCTCACCCACATCTTTCTAGGAATAAGAAAGAGAATGATGATAGTGAAAGACCTGCTCATTCTGCAGTGGAGGTAGAGGCATGTTTTTGCACAAAGGTGGTGTATATATATATGGTATCATATACATATGATATATGTATATGTGTATATATGTATATACATATATATACATACACAAGATATATATATATATATATATATATATATATATATATATATATATACACACATATACATATATCTTGCTAGTAGAGAACTAACACAAGGAGAAGTATTTCAGTTTGAAATTTTGTGGACACAATTTTTTTTATCATAGGTTGTTTGATTTATAGTTTCTTGAACTTTAATTTTCAAAGTGCTTTTGGTCAGCTTCTATTAGTTTCAGCTTAATTCAAAGAGATTCCTCTTTCTAATCATGGAAGTGATGTTGCATAGTAAAAGACTTAAAAGAGTGGAGACAGAATTGTTAACTCTGCTGCTTAACATTGCGGCAAACCCACCAGCTTGACTGTTCAAGATCATCCAACAAAAGTGGCATAAATTTAACCTGGAATCGGGCCAGGTCCCACTGTTACCACTTTAACTGAAGCCCATCAGCCAGTGTGGAAGTGTGAGGAGTAGCACTTTCTCTAACACTGTGCCTGCTGGATGCCCCTGATAAGTGGCAGAAGCTTCATTACCATAAGATGACAATGCCAAATTAATTCTAATTATCCTGATCATTGAACATTTAAATGAAAATGAAGACATTAAAGGTAACTAATTACTAAGAGGGCCATTTCTGAGGATAAATTATGAAAGATTTTAAACAAAGACATTGTAAAGCAATGAGCTTCAACTGCCCAGATCTTGCCAGCTTGTATGTTTGTACTGATCACATTGAATTTATACACCAGGAAATTGGGAGTGATTTGGTTGCTAAGAGAATGTAGTGAGGGCCCTGTGGAGAAATCCATCCCATCCCTATTTGTCTTTCCTAAAACATAGTCCTCACTTATTTCTAAATAACAACCTTATTATTTTCAGACCTAAATGTAGATTAGCAACAAAGAGAATGAAAAACTGAAAGAATAAAGTAGAAAATGCATGATTCAATTAATTGCGAGCTACATGAATGAACTTTCACAGAAAAAGAAAATAAAATATCATAGTTCTGTAGCATGCATCATTTATAGTGATGAAATGTAAAGATTAGTATTGATCTTATCATCAGATAACTATATAATTAGTAAGAAGGTAGGGAAATATATTTGGCTTAAATTAAAACACAAAAACTGTTATTATTTCATCCCTCTAAGACAACAAGACAAATGTTTAAATATTTTGACTAGCTGAAAATTTCACTCTATAATTTTTAGAACAGTAAGATTAACAAAGAATAAAAAGTGATTGATACTATGTAAATCCTCAAGGCACCTTGCCAGTATGCTTCCAGCCTGGCCCTCAAATGTCTTTGAAATAATGCAAGAGTATTCTCACATTCTGAGGAAAGTGACTGAAGATTAACTAATAAGTCCCCATTTAACAGTTCAAGTTTGACAAAAATAAGAGCTTTCAAACACTTGATTTTCTTCAATTCAAAGCTGGAAAGAACAAAACATCAAAACATGAAACGATTAAGAGGTATAATGTTTATTCAAACTAAGTATTGTTTAGGAACTAATTGACTTAAGTCAATAAGTTCTGCAAAAGAACAAGAAATCATGTGCTCTTCATCAAGTTCAAAATCAAACCCTTACATTCACAATAAACTTGGAAATCATTTTTAAGTGGGCCTTGTATCGTTCTGTATTACATTTATTGTCTTACTCGCTAGAAAGTTGTAGCACCAAGACCCATCTTAATGACATGAAAAGTTGAGGGACTTTGAAATATTGTTCATGGGTCACTAAGTGTGATTGCTTTCTAAAAATCTCTATCATTAGCAACAGAATATGGTTCTATCAATAAGATGAAGAAAGAGGCTCTTACAATCCTGTCTACCACTATGTTTCAACAGTCTGTAAGTTATCTAATGTATATAAAATGCTTAGCAATTAGGTGCTCACAAAATAGTCCAAAACAGACAGATCTAGTACTGTTTACCTGTGTCTACCACACTTACACATATTTATCTAACATGTAGACACAACAAGCCAATTTCTGTTTACTACATTTTACCCATTTGTCAGAGAAGAAATTAATTATACTGAAAGAAGAATGTACATCTTTAAGGATAGTCACCTCAAAGAATACCTTAGACTATACAAGTAAGAGGAGACTTGCAAAATCAAGTAGGGTGTAATGTTTTCTGGAAGAAAAATTCATCCGATGCCATCTTGAGATTTTTTGACCATCCTAAAGGCATCATAGCTATGTGCAAATTGAGTAATTAGCAATCTAAACTAGATAGAACATTTTAGTTGTATCTACCTTTAACCAGAAGTGAAGTCTGGGAACATTTGTTCCTGCACACAAAGGAGAGAGGGTGAACCTATCCCTAGATGAGGCTGAACCATTCTCATCAGGCTGTGATATGGATACATGGGCTCACTTTCATTCCTCTCACTGGCATCAACTGACAAACAAGCAAAGGGCAAACATTAACTCCCATGTTGTCTTTGAAAGTCTGGCTCTATAGAAATTGGTTTTGTGAAGATCCCTCTCTGACTACATTGCTAGATCTGTGGAGCTCAGCCTGGCTCAGGGAAAATTCAGCAGGAAGTCAGTTCAAAAACTAGGAGCAGAAAAACAGTGTATGGGACACATTCAAAACACAGTGTATCATTAAGGTAGATGAACTGTGGTCCAATGAGCTGACAAAAGAGTTAAAAAAATTACTGAGAAAGAACAGGTGACTCAATGAAACTTACTTAAAACAGAGTAGCATGGTGGCACATAGCTTTAATCCCAGCACTCAGGAGGAAGAGGCTGGTGATCTTTGTGAATTTCAGTCCAGCCAGGGTTACATAGTTAAACTTTGACCCAAAAGCAGATGAAAACATTTCCCTAAACTTGTAAGTAATTAGTATTGATCAGCTTGCAAAATGAGACTTAAAAAGATACCTTAAATGAAGTCCAGTCACTGAGTAGTAGAACACGGTTGAATCTGTCTTATGACAGGCATGATCTATACTGCTTTTATAAACAGGGTTACAGGCTCTGGAGTCAGGCAGTATTATGTCTAATTTCCTATTTTTCCTTTCACCAGCAATAGGAATTTACCAGATTAATTACAGTTGTCATTGAGAGAGATGTGTGTGCATGTTCCTGTGTGGAGGTTTAAAGGTTCTATGTGTGTGTGGTTGCTCAGACCCCTCATGTGTAACTCAGATGATAACACTGATGTCAGCCCCTGAAGTTTCTTGTCCGTTTTTGAGAATGATAGGGTAGATGGCCTACGGGTTAACATCTCTTATCCTATCTGTGTTTCTTGCAATAGGAATTTACCAGATTAATTACAGTTGTCATTGAGAGAGATGTGTGTGCATGTTCCTGTGTGGAGGTTTAAAGGTTCTATGTGTGTGTGGTTGCTCAGACCCCTCATGTGTAACTCAGATGATAACACTGATGTCAGCCCCTGAAGTTTCTTGTCCGTTTTTGAGAATGATAGGGTAGATGGCCTACGGGTTAACATCTCTTATCCTATCTGTGTTTCTTGCCTTGTGCAGCAACTCTGGCTTAGAGATGTGTTTGTTACCATGTTCAAATCTACAGGTGTCTTGAAGATGCTAGCTTATCCAGCCTATACTACTAGTATATTAAGTGCTGGGACGTTTACACAGCCAGTTAATTTTTTTATGTGTGTATTTAAATTTCTTCTAAGTTCTAAAAAGCAGTAGTTACCATCATCTTTCAGGGTGGCTATAAGAAATAGCCACTCTTCAAAACATGCCTATTGGATTAATGTTTATGAAGTGGCAACTGAGATAAGCAAAGCCAGAAATACAAGGATATTTAACTAATTATCATTTCTAACCAAGGTTGATACCTTTCTAGCTCCAGCAGGGGTTGTCCCATGGTGAGAGAGGTCCTGTAAACTGCTTATCGGAACCATTTTCATCTCCCTGTTCTGCCTGCCTCTTCCTCAACCCAGACCAGGCATCAGTTTGTGAAGGGACTGACTCAATTGTCACAGACTCAAGAGAGACAACATAATAAGAATCAACACTATTCTTCTCTTTGACCATCAGGAGCATGAACAGCCTTATAGTTAATGTACATGAGGCAGTACAAATTGGTTCTGGGTATCAGCTAACTCATTTTATGGAAATGATTCCTCTCCATGAATAAAGCCTAGAACATAAACACACGGTTCATTGGAGAATCATTTTTTTTTAGTAGGTGGCAAAGGAGGAAAACCATACATTGGCAGTGGCTATTTTTGTTGTTATTGTTCTTGTTTTTTCTTAAATCATCTTTAAAGATCTATGCTCAAAGCAGTTGGTTAAATGGCTTAGCAACGAAAAAAACATTTGCTATTTTTACAAAGGTCCAGAGTTTGGTTTCCAGTTCCCACATCATGCATCTCACAATAGCCTGTGACTCTAGCTCCATGGGTTTCAACACCCTTTTTGAACACCCATGGATACTGGTACACACACACACACACACACACACACACACACACACACACACACACACTGAATCTCTGAAAAGGATATCACACTAAACTGTCACTCATAATGGTATTTTTATTTTATTTGACTTAAGAAAGCTTCAGCTGAGGTTTCTCTCACTTGTAAATGAAAGCATCCTAAAAGATTCCTGTTCTGACAAACTCTGTAATTGCTATTGATCACTTCTTCTGTGGAAAAAGTCAGAAAACTAGCTCTCCTGGCTCATCTAATTCATCATGTGATTGTGAGTGCTAAGTGGGTCAGACACATTAAAACACATTCGTTACTGCCCATCTGTTGATTTCTCCTGATTATTTGGTTATTTTTCCTTTAAGTGGAGTAATATTAGATTGAAGAAATATAAGTGAAATAATGTTAGAAATGTTGCAGTGGAATGTGAGATGGAACTGTTACTGTATCCTCTATCCTAAACATTTCCAGGCCTTAGGTTATTATTCCTTTCCTACTTTGGAAACTAAGGTAGTTATTTATTTATAAAATCATATTTTCCTTGTCGAATGAAAGAGGTAAGTAAAAAAGTAAGAAAGAAGAGAGAAGAGGAGAAGGAGGAGGAGGAGACGAAGAAGAGAGAGAGAGAGAGAGAGAGAGAGAGAGAGAGAGACAGAGAGACAGAGAGACAGAGAGACAGAGAGACAGAGAGAGAACAGTAGTAGAGAAATTATATATTGATTTAGTAAGTAAATATCTGTTTCTTTTCAATCAAGGACTAGGGGGTTTCATAATGGGTTCCATGTAAATATGTTTCTGAAATGAAATATATTCTCAAAAAGCAAATCTACTAACCACAAGATTTTTGTTGAAATCTAACTCAGAATGGTTTGCCACACAGATTTTAATCCATAGAATTACATCTGTGGGGAGCATGACTCAGACATAGTAGAGCTTCTTGGGGTGTGTTTCTAAGCTATTATGCCTCCTTACTAGATGGCAATCAATATGGCTCATCATATCAAAAAATAATAATGTTATATAGTGATCAATATAGTGAAGTTTAGAGACCAGGGATTTACCTAAATCAGTTTGTTCTCTTGGTGGCTGAAACTCAAGAGACAAGAACAGTGATGTCTGAAGCTGATATATTACTTCTCAATTAAGGTAATGGATTCTGTTTCATGGTTTGGGATTGATTCTATGTTCTCAACAGTGTATATAGGAAGGTGAAGTGTCATTAAAAAAAGTTTAATCTAATTATATACAGTATGTTAATGGAGCAAAACTCTGGCTTACATGTATAATCAACTTCATTTCTTCTCTTCATATAAAAATGATAGTGAGATATAAATGCAAAAGATATTCTTATGAACAATGGAGAAGTAGCCAAAATAAAGAAAGAGTGAGGAAGTTAGGACCAATAATTAAGACAAGAAGCACCCAAAAAAGAAGAAAAAGAAGAAAAAGGAAAAAATAACAGACTGTATTTCTCAGCCTGACAATAAATTATACTGTAAGACAAATTTTTAAATCGTGACTAGGGCCTTAAGCAAATTTCTGATGTTAGAATAAGGCAACCTTAGATCAAACGTTGTCATTTAAGGATTAAGGGACTTGAGCACAAGGTGTAAAAGGGAAAATAAACTTGCCAACTCCAGTGAGTATTCCGAGAAATTTAGAGATGCTAGGAGAGGGAGAACACTAAAATATGCATTACAAACTTAAGGAAAAACATTCCAAAATATCATTACTTCACATTGAAAGGTACCAGATACATTCCTCACAATTGGATCTCAAGAGTCATGAGGGACAATTTCATCCCAAGAGTCAATACAGAGACTCTTCTATTTATTCAGCAGCTTTAGATCTTTGATAATTTTAGAGATAGTGTGGAGCAACCCCTCATCATGGAGAAAGTACTGATAATGCTGATGACAGGATATTTTCTTATGCACAGAATAGCAGAACCATGGGATGGTTTTAACTACTACTTAGCAAGACATACTTGCCTATTTTGAGCCTGTAGATGTAACAAAACCATTTATTATATTTTCAAAGACACAGGAATTCATTGCTTAAACAAACATTTTGAAGGAAATAAGTATTCAGTTATAGTCACAGTGCCAGTTAAACTGTAAAGATGGGGGAGACGGAGAGAGGGGGAGAAAGAAAGACAGAGGGGGTTATGTCGTCAGAATATCTTTGCACAGTTGATGAAGAAGAAAAGGGCATTCAACAATATCAGCACTATTTACAAAAGTGAAAATTGAATGGTTTTTTTCTATTTTGGAAATGGCTTGGATTTCTACAACATGTGAACAAGATATAAGATATTCTTCTGTGTCCATTTTTAGAAGGACTTAGATTTTCTTAAATGATTCTAATGTTTGGCCTCTTGGAGAACACACACTTACATATATATATATATATATATATATATATATATATATATATATATATATATATATAAAACCAAAGTCCATCTCATTTTGAATAATATAGAAAATGTATTATCTACCCAAATATTTATATATCTACACACATAAATAAGTAATGAATATATAAAGTTATTACAAACCATAGCTCCCTACTTGGTACAAAAATGTATCTTCAACCCCATGCAAAGCCTTGAGAAACAACACAGGCCAAACAGCAGATGTAGAAAACTACAACCCTGGCAAAGATGCCTATATTAGTTAGATTTATTTCAGTGTGACAGAATAATTAAAGTCAATCAAATTAAACATAATTAAAGCAAATAAAGGTAAAAAAAATAAATTGGGTTCACTTTTTCTTAAGTTTCAGTCCATAGTCATTTAGCTTTGTGGTTTGGGGAATGTGGGAGAGGAAAGCTTCTTGTGTCAAAGGTTGTAGCTACAGCTAAGATGGAAGAAGATGGAGAAAAGTGAGAAAGAGTTGGCCCGGAACAAGGTACCTTTGAAAAACAAACAAAAAGTGACCTTCCTCCAACCAAACTCATTCTGCTATGAACTCATTAGTCAAAAAACATATTCATAAGGTTACTGCTTCATAATCAGGTCACTTCTCCATAGTAGCATCAGTTTGGAGCAATCCTCTAATATGTAAGTAGGCAGTATTTTATGTACCATAACCTATCTCCTCACCAGAGGGTCACTTTAATACCAACCCAATTACAGAACATAGTAAAAGACACATTCTCCATTTTTTGAAATATTCAAATATTGACCAATCCCTTGCTCCAAACCATTTATTCTGCTTCTCTAGAATAATTAATTTAATAGACCATTATATTCTTCCAAGTAAAGCATGGTGGAATTTGTTTATGCTGGTTGTGCATAGATTGGCACTTTACCAGGTAGAGGATACTCTGTTTTTTTAATCAATTTTTATTTTGAATTCGTTTATTTATATTATCTAAATTCAAAAAATTCAGTTTACAGATGAGTCTATAGTCTTTCTGGAAGGGAGAAAACATCCACGTTACACGGACCCCAAAACACCATAGGATGGCCGAAGTTCAATTCATTTTTCTTCCTGGATGTCAGTCATGATTTAAACTCACTAAAAGGGGTTTTCCTCATTAAAGGACAAATAAATGCCTTGTAATCACATTGTCTCCACATTTGAATAAAATTCTTATATTTAATCTTTTTTTTACACTACAGATTTTATCCTCTTCCCTGTCCACCCTCTGACTGTTCCACATCCCATACATTCTCTCCCCCCAGTCTCCACGAGAATGTTCCCACCCTCCCCACACTCCACCCCTTCAGACCTTCCCATTCCCTGGGGCCTCCAGTCTTTTGAAGGTTAGGTACAACTTCTCTGATTGAACCCAGTCCCAGCAGTGCACTGTGTTAGGATCCTCAGTTCTGCAGGTATAGTATAATGCCTGGTTTGTGTTCCAGTATCTGAGAGTTCTCGGGGATCCAGATTAATTGAGATTGTTGGTCCTCCTACAGAGTTGCCCTCCTCCTCAGCTCAATTCTTAAACCATTATTTTAGGTGAAATTTGTCATGTACCCTTAAACAGTCAATTTTCAGTTTCTGTTTTGCAAAGATATTCATCTGATGTTAGCATAGGCCAGACTGGTATTTTGAAGGAGCCAAAGGTTCCAGCCCCTAGGAGGCATAAGACATAACTTGTCCATCTCTGTATCACAATGATAGAGGAAGAATTTGCTATACCTAATAAGGCTATAAAACTCTCCATAGAACTCTTCCTGTGCCACTGAATATAAACACTCATGAAAACCTCACTTACCTGTCATTGTATCTTGGGAACATTTGTCCCACAAAGGGAAAACTACAATCTTCCAAAAGGGGACTTTGCTTCTCCCCTTCATTTGTGACTCTTGTAATGCGAACCAAAATTCCCACATCAATTTAATACACAAAGCAGCTAAGGAGAGAGCTAAAGCAGAGACACCTAGTATGTGGGTCTGATGATGGCAAGTGTTATTGGAAGACTCAGCAGGTGTTTATGTGTTTGCCATTGCCACCTGCCCACTCCTTGCTTTCGCAAAAGAGCTGTTTAATTGGGAAAAAAAAACAAAGGAACATATAATAGTGACAGTGAAATACTCACTACCCATCAGTTAGAGCTGTTGTTTCTGCAATGGCTCTTTCTAAATTTTAGTTGACATATTTAAAAAACATCTTTGAGAAATAACATGGAAAATATTCAGAGCCAAAAAGACAGTTAATTATCAAAATATGTATCTATAAAAACTGTCATTCTCAATTTAGGAAAAACTACTAAAGGCTTTGTAATAGCTTGGGAGCCTTTACTTGAAGATTGGGGGTAAATGTGGCAATAGATAGACTGCAATAACTTAACAACACAAATTTTCCCGTCAGTGACTTGTACATACCAAGAGAATGCCCAGTGATGGAGGTAACGTTAGTATCACCCATTGGCACAAAAACCACATAGGTTTAAAGACATTGCCTAACACTTTTACCATTTTGGTAGAAATTGTGTCACCGAGAGACAGACATGCACTCCATCAATCCTATGCTACTCTATTTCCTGGCCTAATGCTTTCTTTGCAAGAATGATAAGTTACATTCTGACCTTTCCTTGTATTAGACTCTTGATATTCGCTAGTATGTTTAAAATTCTTTTGCATGCATAATTAGTCACACAAATTGTGAGCTTCCAACCTGAGAACTGTGCTGCCTTTTCCCAGTATTTATCTTTTGAAATGTTCAAAATAACATATTGACAAAGGTGTATGCTTTAGAGAGTCTTTAACGAAACATCTGTGATATGATCGTTGCTATGGCAACTGGTTTATTAAACATTAAAATTAATAACTCCAACAACCATTTAGGCTGGCATGAAAGGAAAACTTTATAAATGTAATTGAGGTATAATAGGAAATTAGCACTCTCAAAGCAGGGAGACCGCCTCCCTGATGCCTTCTGGGATCCTAATCATCTGCCTAAAACCAGCTAAGATGGGTGCTTGGGAGATTAAATTCTGATTGACTTTTGTATCCTTTCTCATCTCTTCAGTAGGTGTTTATTTCTTTCTAGAACTTTCCAAGACTATCCACATTATATCAAAAAAGTGTTCTATTGTAACTTTTGTGGCTAAAAACTTCTAGTTTTATTGTGGCCTCTCATCTTAAATATATTAACACATTAATATTTAAATTCTTCTTAAACAGTTAAAACATTTACTTTTTTGTTATTTTAGTCTAATCTTATTAGATAATTGCTGCCATTGAGATGTTTTCTTTTTTTACTTTATTTGGTTTAGAAATAAATTAATTATTTTCACCTTAGAAATACCATTTTCTTTTAACTTTAAAATAAATTAAAGTACATTTGTAGGCATTTAATGGGATTGGGTCCCTTACAAGTAGTTTTAAAAGCCAATGGATGACTGGCTTTTTTCTTTTCTCCTGAGTGTTGTCTATGTTGGCAAAGCCATTTGCGTTCAGTCTTCAATACTTTCTGTCCACAGAAGCTCTCTGTCTGAAATGTACATTTCTCTTGGGAGAATTCAGTCTTCTCATTGGAAAGTCTAATCCTCTCTGGGAATTTCTTAAATTCTCATAATATTTCTGACTCAACATGCACCAAAATAGAACCATACATTGGCCCAATACTATGTAACCTTCCTGAGTTAATAGACCAAAACTTTCTTGCTTAGATTATGGATGACATTATAGAAACCCTCTAGTGCTACTACTGGGAAAGAGCCTTACTTACATTTGTCTATGCATCTACGTTTTTCAAGCATGATTGTGCATTACCAGATGAACATAAAGTTAAATAAAAACTAGTGTGACTGAGAAAATAAAAACAAAACTACATATCAATTTCCAGAAAAATCATTAAGGAATATCAAATTCTGTCTAATGCCAACACACCATCAATTCAAGATCAAAGATATTGAAAAGCTCATCCTGGTTCTGATTCATTCTACCATAATTCTCATTTTAATTCAAATGAAGACCTTTTCTATTTTTCATATGCAATAAAAATGACTGTGATAACAGATATAGGTAAGTGCTTTATTTTGTATTTACCGGACTATTACAACTATAAACAAAATTGTGTCCTTTTCCCCAGGATTCAAGTACAGAATCTGTACCATTCGTAGTACTTCTTTTGGAATCAGACCATTTGAAGCAGTATTTAAAGTTAATTGAGGCCATATGGCTGGACCCAAGTATGTTAAAATTACTGATCTCAAGAGATGAGGAAGAGGAGAGAAAAGCACAGAAAAAGCAGAGAGACAGATGAACAAAAGCTCACCGTCTGCTTCAGGAGAGTTCTCACCATGAACAAATTTGAGGCCATTTTAATCTTGGAATTATGGATTCTAGAGTTGTGGGAAAAGTAAGTTTTGTCATTTAAGCTGCTCCTCCTGTATGGCATTCTGGTACAGTATCTGGGCAGAGTAGAACTGTAATTAGTAAAGAGTTTTGTGCATTTCTGACACTGATTGATATCATAATCTACTTGCATAGGTATTCCTAATTTCTAATTTTCCAAGAAAGTAAAAATAATACATTTGTTGATTTTAGGCACCCTTGTGGAAACCATATCCTGAGACATCCCAGAGAGGCGAGTGTCCTCAGAGAGGCAGACACCCAGCAGGTCTGCACCCTTGTGGAAACCATATCCTGAGACATCCTAGAGAGGCCACCGACCTCAGAGCAGGGGACACCATACCCAGAGTCATCCTAGAGGAGCCACAGAACCCAGAGCAGCAGTCACCTTATCCTGAGACATTCTAGAGGAACCACTGCACTCAGAGCAGTGGACACCCAGCTGGTCTGCTCCCACGAAGACACCTTACCCTGAGACATCCTAGAGGAGACACTGCACTCAGAGCAGCTGGAGCTCAGGATCACAGGATCACAGAGACATCTGGACCCTTAGGAGTTCTGACATAAGCAAGATAACTGGAAAGACAGACTCCAGTCAGAACCAGTGAGAGAGGGTAGCACTAGAGTTAACCAAATGGCAAAAGGCAAGTGCAAGAACATAAACAACAGAAACCAAAGTTATGTGGCATCACCAGAACCCAGTTCTCCCACCATAGCAAGCTCTGAACACCACATCACACTGGAAAAACAGGATACAGAATTAAAATCACTTCTCATGATGATGTTAGAGGACTTTAAGAAGGTCATAAATAATACTCTCAAAGAATTTGAGGAGAACACAGGTAAACAGATAGAAACCCTTAAGGAGCAAACACAAAAATTCCTTAAAGAATTGCAAGAAAACGTTTGTTGATTATATGTTATAGTAACCATTTTAATTCACTTATCATATTCCAAAGAGTTAAGTGTTATTTTTTATCTGCATTTTACAGAAAACAACAACAACAACAAAAAAAAACAATAAAAACCACACAATTGTTACAGGATTCCATGAGACTGGATGGCTACGAAAATAAAATTATTATAATTAATTGAGGGACAACATAATTAAATTATGTTAAATTAAAGGTGAGGAGATATGAAGTAGACATTTCTGTTCGTGTCATGTGATATTTTCATGAAGCAGACTCATGTAATGTTTTGCTGAAGCAGACCTGTGAGAGGACATGATGTTCAGAGAGACTATAATAGAACCAAACAGACAGATACAGAATACTTGCGTTACTAGCCATGCAACACTTGGTTGGTTTTGTATCTTCACTTATCTTTAATTTGTTGAGAGAGGCATGGCAAAAACTTCTCCTGGCATTCTAGCTGACTCTGATCTAACTCGTGCTGATTCTGTGGAGGCCTGGCTGCTTCTGGTGGATTGTGCTACCACTGATAATTATGTTTGGTGACACTTTTGAGCTGGACTGTTAGTATCCTGGCACTATTGAACTGGATTGCTGGTATCGTGACAAGAAAGATTGGAATTCCCCTCCAAAACACTTTTAAACAGGTCCAAATTCCCTTGTCCTATTTACCATCTTTTCTCTACTACCTTTGCACAGTAGGCTAGAAGGAAGGTCAAACCATTTGAGAACCCATACAAAGTAGGTTTTGAAATATCTAAGGATACAGAGATACTTTCTAATCATTATGCAGAATGCTTTCATTTCAAACAGAGGATATGTTTTCCTGAATTTGGGTGCAATAGCAATTCTTACCTAAACTTATGAGCAGATTGATTTCTGTATCCCCATGCTTCTCACATGTATTTCTGCATTCATCTGCATGCCTTGCTATGACATCACCATGTCTAGCCATATTCGAGGAATACTGGCCTGTTCTGGAGTGTGGTAACATCTATAGTATTAATCTGAAGTGACAGAGCAGTGCTGGTGTTAGTGTCTCCAGCTCCTTTTTGCAGGGCAGTTGTTCTTGGGTTCATGTTTTAGTTTGGGGAACTTGTCTACACAAAAGCTACAGAATATAGCTTAGAAGAAACAAACATAGATGAGTAGATCTTGAGCACCACATGTGGACACACCGAACATATCCACAGTCACTTATCCCAGGGTACTATGAGTCATCGGGATCCGGTTGCCTGCTGTTGTAGAGATCTGCTAAGACAGTTTCCCCAAATCTCATTACTGTTGTATTATTTTTAATAAAAAGAACAACTCTTGTCAGTGTCAAAACAAAGCAGCATCTTCCATATGTGTCAAAATAAAAGAAATAAAATGAGGCTGATAAATTCATATTATCACATTAGACACTTTCAAACATAATCTCTTTTATGAGCCCATCAGGAAAGCTCTAACAGACCTTAGTTTCCATGATGATATTTCACTCCTAACCCCAAGAGAATTTCCTTGCAGGCTTTAATGATTTATTTGAAACAGTTGTGGTTCTCTAAGCAGAAATCCCACATTAGGCTGCCCCATGATGCACTGTTTTTTATTTTTAATAAAACTCTCCTCCATATGACAACAGGCAAGCTTAACTGGGACCTTTTTATTTACAGGACAATTGACACCAAGGTGAATGTGAGGATTGTGTCTTTTCATCCGTTGCATGATGCAAAGACTCAGTCAAGAGGCCCCACACTGCCTTGTTAGGTGCCTAAGAAAACAAATACTAGTTATTTGGTGTTTCATGGAGACTTGAAATCACATGCTGTTTCATGGTATGCTTTAAAATTCTGCTACTCATTAAATCAAAAACAAACAACAAACAACAACAACAAAATGAAACCAGTGGTTCACTTACAAACACAAACCTAAAATGTCAGATGGATGTATGGAGAATCTCTTACAGCCCTTGAGAAGAATATATGGCCAAGGTAATTAATTTATGGCCAAGGGTCTCTTTCTACAAGACAAACAAAGCTCAATTATTTTAAAATGAAAACAGGTGAATAGTAAAAACAGCTGTTGTAAAGAAAGCTAATCATACATATGTCTCCAGTAAAGTTACTGGATTTGCTTTCACCATCTGTTGATTTTGTATACTAGTAGAAGAGTCAAATCTACTTTAGGGGTGAAACTGACCATACAATTTCCCCACTCACTCCACAGACACACCCACTGGGCTTTGTGCTATTGCAGAATGGAAGTTCTGCCTTCATGCCTCTTGACCAACCTAGTTGAGTCACTCCAGAGTTGGACCATGCCAAACCACCTGGTGGTGGTGCTACATGTAAGCAGCCATCATTAGGCACAGACAGGATTTCCATTCGGCATGCAAGGGTCCTTCTACATTATTCCCACACTAACCAATCAATCAAAAATGTGGTCATACCTAGGGAATGGTTTATGACACATCTCATTCTAAGCATTGGTCCAGTGGGGTGGGACAGGAATAAAGAACCAAAACTAGAGAGGATATAAGCAAATCCATGTTCATTATAGACTGTCCTTCACTTTTACTCACAGACAAAACAAAGTTAGAAATTCATCAAATTCAGTCACATTAAACTTTCTAAGTACTCAGAATATGCTAATGGAAATAAACAAAATTATTTTGAAGTAACTTAATAGAATCTTTATGCTTTCTAAACAATTTCAGTTGTCTGTTTATTTTGCTCATTAAACACCTACTCAATACCTGGATCTATTCCATTCTCATTGTCATAAAGAAGTGTCTGTTCATTTAGGGAAGGCACACCTTAAACAAACACACCCACGTTACTGTTATTTCAGGTGCGAATTTATTGAAGAAAAGACGAAAGGATAAGAAAACACAGCATATGAGTGACTTCATGGTACATGAGAGCCAGTGTTTGTTGGATGGAAGAAAGAGCTTCTTGATGCGTTTAACTTTTCATTTTTTGAGAATTCCATATATAAATATGTTGTATTTATATCACTTTCCACCTTCCTCCTCCAACTTCTCTGGTGTCCCTGCAAACATCTCCTCGCAAATATATGACCTCTTCTCCTATACTTACTGTTGCATAAACATGTGTGTGTGTGTGTGTGTGTGTGTACTCACACACATACAACCAATTGAGTTCAATCATTGTTGCTCATATGAACATGTATTTGGGGCTGATCACTTAAGATTGAGAAACCTACCAATGAGAAATCTATCACTAGAGAAAATTGAATTTCTTTTCTTAGAAGCCATTGATTGCCTATCAATCTTCGTCCAATTATGAAGTCATATGAAGTTTTCCCTCATGCAGGTTGGCATGCAGATTTGGGAGATCACTGTGCAGGTTTCATGCAGACAACCATACTATTGAAATTTTATGGATGCAGTTTTGCACTGTCTTGGAAGATACTATACCATAGTGGTAGTCTTGGTCTTCTAACTCTTAGGAGTATTTCTGTACTCTTTTCATGATATTCCTTTTCTCCTTAGGTGCAGCATTGTATTGTAGATGCTTCAATTATCATGCATGATAACTTATTATCTGCATTTTGACCACTTTGTACCTCTGCTGGAGCTTCTCTCTGTTACAAACAAACAAACAAAATGATAATATATGTTTAACCTGATGAAACAAATCAAATTAGTAAATAAAGATGTTTGTAACTAAAAATACCACAATTCTCCATCATATAGATCACTTGGATTGAAAACAGAATTAAAAATGTTTTATTAAAACTAAGAGAGAGAGTATCTGTAAAAATGTTGTTTCCTTATATACACATATCATGTCTTGCCCTTACAATCTTACTGCTGCCTCGTCAGTGATGATACCTAAGCCCATAGAAGAAGGAACATAATAAAGATATCCCACTGAAGGCTGAGAATTCTACACCTCTTAATTTGGTACCTGAAATACTTTTTGGCATCTGTGCTAATTGTCAACTACTACAAGAATAAACTTCTCAGATGGGTGCTGAGAGAAATATTAATCTGCGGGTTAAGTGATATGTCATTAGGAATTGGTTTAATGTTGTCTACATAGCACAATAATAGTTTTAGCTTGTCCCTTAGGCCCTATGAGATGTCTAGCCACAGGTTCCTAGCTTAATGTTTCCTAGTATGATTGTCATCTTTTGAAAAGGGCATTAAATCTCACTAAGAATGGAGTTGGTTTCTTTCATAGCACTCATATCAATATTGCCAGACAGGTCATTTCTGTAGCTTGCAATGGACACAGAGCAGTAAGATTCGTGTGATTATTTTTTTGCTGCATAGCATCCATATTACCTTCTAGTACCATGAAGGTTAGCCAGTGGGAATGAAGCTATTCAGATGAATAAGAGGTTAATTTCTCTATGTTCTATGATTCAAGTATGTAACATCTTCATTAATAGGGTCTAAAAATGACATTCTGGAGACTATGACCAATGACAGTGGTTTTTAATAAAAGAGTGTCTATTGAAACCCACAGACAAATATCTTAAAAATAGTTAACTCATTTAGGATTATATATATATAATCCTAATATATATATATATATATATATATATATATATATATATATATCCACAACTATTTTGACATCATGCATAAGACCTGTGTAAGTTTAAGTTAGAAAAATCCCATCATGAAGAGGGAAGGTGAGCAGAAAATCTCACCCATAACTGGGGGATTTGGCAATCAGTAGTTGTTAGGGAGTCATTTTTTTAAATATGTTGTCCTTGGTTAGTCAATGAAGCTCTAGGGTATTTTTCTACACCCAAAAATGTTTGAGAAAAACAAATTTGATGAGATGGGCTTTAAAAAAAACAAACACACTCACACTCATAAACACACACACGTACAAATAAAATATGAAGTTGAGTGGGTACAGAGTGGTGTCAATCTAAAAGGAGTTGAAAGGGGGTTAAATGCAACCAAGATACATTGTATAAAACTATCATATAATTAATAAGCTATCACTTTAAAAGTAAAATTGAAGGATAAAATAAGTATTTTTAAAAAACTGAAGTGCTAACAATTTGAGAATGGGATCCAAATTCAGAATAATGAATAATTTAAAATGGGGCCAGAAATGAATTAATTTCAATGTGAACAAATTAGTAAGGCATATAAACAACAATTAAACAAGTCATTTCATGAAGTTTATTTAATCTCCATAACAACTTCGTGAGGTTGACATTTACTATTTTAATCTCAGTTTTAAAAGCATCAAATCAGCTCAGGAGGAATAATAATATACTAGCCATTTACTTAGGACTACAGAAAGCATAGATTCGTGATTTGTCTGAGTAATTTCTTTATTTAATAGTATGCACTGGAAAAATTCTTCTTGATTTTCAACCATAAGGAATTCTTCCTGGATTATGTTGGTTCACCCTTGTTGAGGTCCTCAGTATAAGCATAAAGAGACACTAACCAAAGTCTGCCATTCTGCAGAGACCAAGTATGTACAGATATATCTCTAATTGTCTCTCCATGCTCATAGAACCATTGCCAGTGGCTGAACCATTATTGTAATCATTCTCAATCATATATCTTAGCCTTTCTTCACCTGTATATTTTGGACTAATCTCTATAAATCTTCACTTACCTGAACAGTCATGAAAGTCTTTTTTCCCAAATCCCAAAGAGCAAAGAGAGACAAGTTATGAGGTTATAGTTTAAAGCCACTAATTATAAATGGAAGACAACAGAATAGTTGTAGACAATTCCTTAACTAATAGAGAAGTACACTCAAACCCTTCTACTTCACAGGAAGGTGGTTTTACTACCCTGATACAAATACACTAAGTTAAGAAAGTGCATGACAATGTCATGAAGTGGTAACAAGCTTTATGGTAAGTAAACCTAATCATATATTAAGACAATATTCTGGAATAAATATAAGAAATTAAAGCACCTAAGTAGTAATAGAGTCTATTAATGCTAGAATTGGAAGAATAATTACTGGGAGTGAAGAATTTCAGAGAAAGGAAATTGATAGTGTTTATAAAGTGCTAACCTTAAGAAACTGATACTTGCAATTGTAAAGTGATCCTAAAAACTAATTTCTCAACACCAGATTAGAACATAAATAGTGCACATCTCTCTGGGAAATCCTTAGGAGACATCCACCTCAGAGGTAATTCTACAGTAAATAGATTGCTTCCAAATAAGATGACACCAGGCAGTTAGTGGAGGCCTTATGCTCCTAAACTAATTTTCTCTTCTCTTCTCTTCTCTTCTCTTCTCTTCTCTTCTCTTCTCTTCTCTTCTCTTCTCTTCTCTTCTCTTCTCTTCTTTTCTTTTCTTTTTAAGAGTCTTTATTTTGAACCAGGCTCTGGTCGCAAACCTTTCCTTCTGCACAGGGTAGGAATTCGACAACCCCCCACGCCACCCCACACCCCTTCTAGGGTCTCAGAGTTTTTTGTTTTTGTTTTTCTAGACATGGTTTCTCTGTGTAGTTGTGGCTGTCGTGGCTGTCCTGGAAATCACTCTGTAGACCAGGCTGGCCTCGAACTCAGAAATCCACCTGCCTCTGCCTCCCAAGTGCTAGGATTAAAGGCATGCACCACCACTGCTCAGCGAATGAGCCACCACTACCCGGCTACTAATTTTCAATAGAATATCAAAGAAAAGGAGTTGATTCTTGGAGCTTAGAGTAGTTTGTCCTAATCATGAGTTTTATTCTCTTCATATTTTGCATGGATTATTATTACAGACAAGACATTTTCAAAGGACTAGCTCTCAATCCCATAGGCATACAGAGATTAAAAGGAGAGTTCAGAGGAGGAGAAATATAAGTTAAATTGTACAAGAATTGGAATTTTGCAGTATATCTTAGTAGAAAATTCAGGCAGAGAAAGAAAAAAAACACAAGCACAAACAAAAACAAAGTTCCAGAAGTGTTATTAAATTAAAGAAAAGTTTGTCCATGAGTTTGCAATAGAACACTGTCACTGCCTCAGTACAATTCCCAGAATACAGAGTTCTCTGGCAAGGGTGAAGTTCTGGCCTTTAGCTCTGGAACAAAGCTCCAAGCTCCTTCACATTAATGTAGTCCAAATATTAAGAGAAATTTTTCAGAAAGTTAACTATATAGTTAATTCAGAGTGCCACCTATCTCCTATCATCTCTCTCTGTTTTTGATCACACCCATGGTAAGGCATGACAATGCAGGGCTGACTATCCAGGCCATGGGAAGGCTCAAGTAAGATAATTAGGTAGAGCTCATGCCATGAAAAGAAATTAGCACTCACCCTTCTCTAGATCAATATTAGTTTTATGACAGATGTAGGGCCAGGGAAATTTGTTCACGTACTTCCATTCATTTCTGTGATCTCCCATTGGGACTGGTTTTCAACCTCCAGTTATCTTGCTGGTATAATTGTTAGGACTCCAGTAAGCAAACATCAGAACAAAGCTTTGAAAGACTCATTGTTCTTATGTTTAGTGGTAGTCTGACAATCACCTTGGCTACCTCCCAACTCACCCTGTAGTTTCTGATGATGTCTTTATTTTTATCTCTGTTCATCACATTATTCACTCAGTCAACAAAAGCCCTTTCTCTGTCATCCAAACATGAATTAACACATTGAAGAGTAAATAAAATGGAAAAATTATCAAAAATGTAGGACTATCTGTGAAATAATTTACATCAAATCACATAATCTAATTTGAATACAATAAAAAAGTACACAGCACTTTTTACATATTTAACCCAGTTGTTTTAAGGAGAATCAGATCAGTGAAAACCTTCCAGGCTTTTTACTTTTTTTATATTTTAAAATATCTTCATTTTGTAGTGAAATTATCATTGTTTAATTGAATTCTCAGAACACTGTTCCATTGGAATTTCACTTAATGATTCCTGTCAGAACAATCTTCCAAATTTTGACTAAGAACACTATTTCTAGATATCTATGTCTCTCTTTATTGGTGACTCTTTTACTGCTCAGTGATATCAAAAAAAAAAACAGTCTGTCTTCCATGGCATGAGCAATACTAGGAAAGGGTCAAGAAAAACAACATATTTAGGTCTTGACATGCTGTTTTTTTAAAGTAATAACTGGAGTCAAAGCACAGAAATTGATTTGAGATTGAAGGCTTTTGATATTTGGAAAATGATGATTGGGCTTCTGTTTATGGAGTGAGAAGGATTAAGGATGAACACAGAGCTGGGTCAGACTCTCATGATTTTGCATTTTATTACACACAAAAAAGAAATTAGACATGACTTTTGAGTTGGAACGAGGGTTGGGATTTCTGAATTTAGTGGAGTAGGGCAGATTTTTCTTTTGAAATAAGAACATTCTTCTGCTATGAGAACACTTCAGAAGAAGCTGAGGAGACCTTCATTGGCAGTGTGTTTATCAGAGTTAGTCTGTGATATGAAAGCTAAAGGGAGACTGATAGTAGAAGGGGACTAAGAACAGAGATGGGCTGTAGAGTATAGAGATTGAGGGAATGTGTTAGAACAAAGTCTGAAGGCAGCTATGTACGAAAATGTCAAAATGAAGCCTCATAACTCTATATGTTACTTTTAAAAAATAAGAACAAAAATATACTGAGGAAAGAAAATGAATTTAAAATGAGAAGTTGATTCTCCAATTTAAAACATTTCTACAAAACTTTGTGATGTGTTTCTTCCTATAAATGTTAGGAAAATGGATAAATAATTTTAGAAACAAAAGTTAACACAAACATTTCATTTTTTCTCTATTCACAGCTTTGAAATCAGTGAAGATTATTGGAATTAGCTGTTACTTTTAGAAATATATTTTAATAACTTTAAAAATGATTATAGCTTAGTCATTTAATAAGCAACCATGAATGTAGAATATGTTGTATGGTTATTCTTAAAATATGTCTTTCTTACCTTTGGAAATATGGTTTCATTGAATGTCTCTCTCTGATCTGGAACTTTCTATGTATATAGACTAGCCTTGGTCTCAAGCTCATTGAAACCCCACTATTTTTGCCTTTTGAGTCCTGGAATTAAATACATGTACTACAATATTAGGCTTAGAATGTCTGTTTTGAAGTTTACACCATGTTACACAGATGTAAAATGTTCTAAGTGCTCATATGTTGCTAAGCTATAAAATAATCAGAAAGAATAATGTCTAAAAATAGCAACCCTGTTAACAATTCACTTTATCAGACAATTTTAGTTTTGGCAATCTCACATACAAATAATTTGTAAATTTCAATTTAGTATTACTTTGTGTCTTTGGCAAAATAACTTACACAAATAGAAGGGGGAAAGGTTTAACTTTTGATCAGTTTCAAGAGATCTCAGTTTCTCATGGTGAAGAAGGCATGGCCACGAGGGCAGCATGGAGTACTTAAGATATTGTTCACAGCTCTGCAGAAGGAATCAGACAAGCAGAATGGAACCATCAAAGCTCCTTCTCTTTCCCCAGTGGCCCAGGTCTATCAGGCTGGTCCTACCTGTTAAAGGTTTCACAACCTCCCCAATTAACCAGCCCCCAGGATGGGGACAAGGTGTTGAAGTACATGAGTCGGTTGGATGAGGAGTGGTGGAGGTGTACACATGTAACCCATAACTGAGAGAAGACTTAGAATTACACATTTTAATGAGTTTCACCAAAGATTCATTAAGTACAGATTTCAGAACAGCATTGGCTGTTAATCAATTTGAAACCTGGGTAAATGGTGTCTTGTTTTTATGGAATTGAAAATATTTTTTAAAAGAGAAACAGTTTTTTTGGGGGGGTGTTGTTTTTATTTTTAAATACCTTTAATTGCTCTGGCATTTCCCAGAACCTACCTACGGATACGTCTGCAAAGTCATCTTGGCTCAGAAATGCCATCAAGAAATAAAAAAAAAAAAAAAAAAACATATTTTTTCTGACATTATGGGTTTGTTTTCCTTAGAGAGAAATTAGATAACTTCCCAAATATGTAGAAATTCAGTAAAAGAAGTGACATACCAGCAATGAGACTCAATTTTATACTATGGCCACATTCTTCCTGGCTGCTCTTACTGTAGAAAACTAATTTTTAATTAGACTGAACAAAACCCAAGGTCTTCAACACATAATGACTACACCACTTCAAATCTGCCACCATCCTCTTGATGCATTTCTGTCTAGTAGGATGAGGAAGCAGGCCTTGGCCATGGCAACAGCAGTCAGCAGAGATCCAGTCAGACACCAAGTGCTTTTTCAAAACACACCGCACCTCTAATGCCATAGATAAACATTTTATCTCTCCACTTTTGATGGCATATAATTTTCAGCCTTTGATCTCATATAATTTAAGGTGTGGTAAGATGGATTTTGGCAGAGCAGACGAGGGAAAAGCAAAGTTTAGCACTTTGGTTCCTGGAGATTCACATCCCAGACATGGGCTTGGCAAGCCTGGGGCTTCTGTAGCCAGTTCGACTACAGGAAATAAAAGAGGTGCTATTTAAAGGAAAGAACTTGTGTTAGAATGGTATTGCTGCTGTAAAAGATGTTCAACTCACATTGCCATATGGGGATCTTGGAATGTTTCCCATGTATATTAGCTGTATTCTTGGCACTCGGGGTTGCTCTTGGCTCCATGACATGCAATTGCTGCTTTGAAGCTTGAAGGTAAAGTCATATAGCCACACCTTTGCATTGAAAAATATCATTGACAACTTCAACAATAAGACCTGTGCAAAAAGCTCAACTACTTCATCTGCCTTGGAGTTCCAATCTATAAATACACATTCCAAGACAGCTGAGCATGACTAGAATTTGAGAAGGAGTTTCCATTTGATTTCCATGAGCAGTAAAGGGGTGATTTTATTTTGGAAAATTTCATAATACAAACATAATATCTATCAAATTCCAATGAATTGGAAGATGCTGCACTTCTATACAGCCATGTAAGACTAATTTCTCATAAGTTCATTATTCCACAGCATAACAAAACCTTCCAAGGGCTTTATGCATAGTAATTTCTATATGAATTCAACCACTCATTCAGAAAATTACTAACCAGAGGATCCAGTATTGCGATCACTTACTGCTCCTGCAGGAAATCCAGAATGGGCTCTTAGCAACTTCACTACAACTCACAGTTCCTACAACTCTAGTTCCAGGGAATCTGGTGTACTTTTCTGACCTCTAGAGACGTAGCATCTATGTGATGTATATGCATCTATTTAGGCAAAACACTCGCAGGTAAAATAAAATAAAATCTAAAAAATTTATTTAAAGTTAATTAAAATACCAACCAGTTCAATAAACTAGATGGCATTTGTAGTCAGGGGGATTTAGTCTTTTTAGGCTATGGTATATAAATATATAAACTATATACTTTATAAATTATGGAATTTTCATTATTATCAGAGGCTACAGAGTCCAAAGTCGAGGGGTGGCAGGTTTTAGAACTAGAGAAGGTTCATACTGGAAACTGCAAATTACAGGATGCAAGATGTACTGTCTTTAGCTCCTCATAAGGGCTTGAGTCATGAGAACTGCCTCTTTGTCACTGAATCACCTTCCCACCACTCAACCTCCTCATACTATGATCATTATATTTCACTATCTGAATTTTAGCTGTATTCTTGGCACTGCTTTGGGATCTGGGATGTGTAACTGCTGCTTTATATCTCATATTTAAAGATTTTTCCAATCACATAATTATTTTCCTCACTGGAAAATGGTCAGTACTTCAGACAGTAAAATAATATAATTCTTTTCATATTTGATTTTTGTATTTTATAATTTATTCAAAATTACCTTTCTGCCTTTGATGACTATAAAGAAGATAAATAATGACAACACATATGTTTTCCTCCAGTATATTTATTACTAATGATAACTAATAACTTGGGATTGTGTTAGATATAAAATTACATTTTATTTTCCATAGTCTACATATTATTTGTTTTATGATTGGTTGAACAATTTTCTAATTTTTCAAATGCCACATTAGCTATAATTTGTGCTTCCATATTCAAGTGCAAATTTAAATTTTATGTATGCCTAGCTTTAATTCTTATATATTAATATATTTGAATATGATTGAGGTAATTTCCTTAATAGGACATTCCATTTTTCAGAATGTCATTGATAATTTTTACCTTATTTAATTTCTCAACTTCCTTGTGATAATATATTATTTTAAACATAACATTTTTATTTATTTCATTAAGAATGCCATTCTTGTGTTCCAAGTACTTTGGTCATCTTTGCTCATTATCCATCCAATATTTCCCTGCCTCTCCCAATTCACTCCCACTTTTTGTCATCTTTATTTTATGAGTAGTCCCTCATGTATGGGTGGGCTTCACAAATTCTTCCCTATCCAAGGCTGAACATTGACTGGCTTGATCTTGGAAAGTCTTGTGTATACAAACATTACTATTTTATATTCACAAATGCAACAGCCCCATCATGATCAGAAAACAGTGTCCTCCCTGACTTTTGGCACTTAAAATCTGTATGGATCTTCTTATAATGCAATACAGGTCTGTTTGCATTTCCTACTAAAATAATTTTGCACTTTGTGAACAAAGAAAAACATGCCAATTCTTCTTCTTATACTTCATACATTTTCTCTTTGTCTCAGAGTAGTATTTATTTTCTTAAAATATTGACTGTATGTAAATTTCCCAATCTTCTCATCCTGTCAATGATGCACAGCTGATTTAATTAACTAGGTTTATATTTATTCACTTTATGTTCACAGTAAGATTAATATTGGCAATCATTTTCATTTCTTCTATCTTTATAATAATTGACATAAAGACAATGAAGAGATGGATGAGTGGTAACGAGTATTTGCATCTTGTGAAGAGGACCCGGTTCAATTCCCAACCTATATGGTGACTCACAACAATCTGTGTATAGTGGTCTGATAATCCTCTTCTGATCTCCTTTTGGTTTACATACATGTACACAAGCAAAACACCTCTACAAATTAAATAAATCTCAAAAAATAATCTGCATGAGATTATAGAGTCAAAACTCTACGGAGTTCTGTATTCATTATTATGTATGTAAAACAAATTATGTGCATAACATATACATAGATATGTAGTTTATCTGCATATATACATATGCAAGATACGATGTCTGCAAGATGCCTTTACAGAAGGCATGCGAGGATGATTTTACCCAGAAAAGATTTTGACTACTTATGTAAGCTTTTGAATTGGCATGAGACTCTAGTTTTCCAATATGTCTTGAGTAACATATATTTAGGAATTCAACGGTTTAATCTAAAGTTTCAAGTTTATTGGCATACGGTTTATAAAAAATCTTTATTTTCTTTCTTGAGTGCACAACATTTAAGTACTGAGTTTTCTACTTCCAAATATTGTGCTTCTCTTTCTCTTTGTTCTAACTCACGCATCTTGTGCCAATTCTGAGTCTTTTCAAGGAACCAACTCTTGGTTTTTAATTGGTCTTTTCTACTACAAGTTCTAGCTTGTAATTTCATAAAATTTTGTTCTTATATTTATAATTTGTTATTTCTATAGTCTTCTGATTTACAATGTCCATGTTTTATTGTGGTTAATTATAGTCATTTATTTATATTCATGTATATTTATGTGTACGTGTAAATGTACTTGAACAAATATGATTGGTGTAGAGGTCAGAAGGTAATGTGAAAGAGTTGATTCTTTCCTTCTTTAATGTAGATTTCAGGGACTGAAATTTAGTCATAAGACTTAAAAACAAGGAGCTTTACCTACTGAACCACCATGCTTGTCCTTGTTGATATTTTTTATTTACTTGATATTGACTTTATAATGAAATGTTTAAAATATTTATTAATCATTTAAGAATTTCTTACAAAATATTTTTATCTGATATACCACAATTCTTTTCCTAACTGCTCTGAGATCCACCCGTATCTTTCTAGTATCAGTTAGGAGTTTGAGGATGTTCATGAATTTCTCCTCTACTATGCTAAGATGCTGACCGGCTCAATATTGTACAAGTTTTCTTTAGGCAGCCACAGCTGCTATGAGATTCTATGTGCAACGGTTCTGTTGAATCCATAAAACATTGTTTTGTTCAGATTCTCCCAGACCAGTGGACCTTATGGCTATTGTTCCTCCTTTCCCACAATGGTACTTGAACCCTGGAAAAAAAGGGTGTGATACAAAGGTCTCATTTATAAAACACTGCTGTAGAGTGTGTACTGTGCACTGTGTGGAAGCATCACCTATCAGTAAAATTCTGATGGCCTATTAGCAAAAGGCAGGAAGTAAAAGTAATTGATGGATGTTTTGGTAGAAAGATTGGAACTCTGGGAGAGAGTTGGAGCAGAAATTTTCTCTGACTCTGAGGAACACAGACAAATAAAACTAAGGAGAATTAACTCACTTTATGGCAAACTTAGATGAGTTTAAACAGTCTAATTGAGTTACAAGCCAGTAGGAACAAGCCAAAGCTTATAATCTAGGCATTATACATAAAATAATTAAGTCCCAGAGTCATTATTTCCACAACAGGGGCAATGGTGGGAAAGCCCAAGGCTACACTCCCCCAGTCATTTATTCTATATACTTTGACAAGTTGTGAGTATCTGAATTTGCCACCCACTCCACAAAGAAACTTTTTTCTAATAGGTTTGAGAGCTTCAATAATTAACAGATAGATAGACATGAATTTCAAGGGCACTTTGATACTACAACCATTTATCGAAATAATAGTGGTAGGTTTAGCCCTGATAAATTTGAGTTGTCAAAGATTGGCAGTAGCAGCTATGTGTTTCCTCCTGTGGAGAAGTCCTGACATCACATCAGGAAGTTGCTGGTTACTTCCATATTTATGCCATGGTTGAATTCATTGCGTATATTGCATATATTAATTATTGTTGCTCATCATACAGGTCAAAGTTGGTTCAGACTGTTGAAGATTCCCAACCTCACCCAAGCAGCCTGCATAGACTCTCCTGCCTCACCCTAGTAGGCTGCATACTCTCCTTCCCAACCCAAGCACCTCCCAGTACTGTGAAAACTATCCGAGAGTAAGCTTCCTAGTCAGTATCAACTTGATTTATTTTTGTTCCATGACTAGTATATGTGTTATCTTCAGCAACAGGGTTTTATCATTAAATTCTTTTGGGAAACTAAGAAAAATAGTAACATCTTGTATTATGTTGAGTGTTTTTCTAGATATCTTTGACCAACAAATGAAGAAGTGGTAACCCAATTTTTTTTTTATTTTGCAAAGTATGAGTTCTGAGATGAACATTATTTTTATATCTTAGTAGCCTATAAAATAGTAAGCATTCATAATGAATTTTTATGGACTGACTTTGCCAAAATTCACTTAAAGGTAATTCACATAATTTCCCAGAATTTTTTTTACTCTAAATTTCTTGCAAGGGTAGATTCACCCAGCAAGATATGGTGGCAATCTTGGAGCACACACACCATTTTAGTCATTTTTATCAAACCCTAGTATAGGTTCTTTTACAAATAACATGCTGGTTGAACTGGTTCAAGTTAGTTGATTTTGGATTGTTCAGATGGATCTTAATAATGAAGACCTTCTTGCAAATGAGAGACTAATTCCCCCCCCCCACCTAAACATCAGCAGATAAGTGCCTGCTGAGTCTGCAAACCTCCTTTTTCCTTTCCTGACTTTCATCTTGAAATTGTAACCTTCAGTTCATGCTGTCTGTAATTTTTACCTGCTCACTGAATTGCCTTATGCTGACTCTGGAAAAAAAAAAAAGAAACAAAGAAAATTCAAAATATTCATTTTGGAATTACACTAATACTCTCTACTTAAATTTACATCATCTACACTTGATTTAGCTATCTAAAATAAACTAATGTCATTCTGTAAATATAGTGGTATAAGAATTATATTTTCACTTCCATTGGGTACTCAAGTGGAAGATATTTTAACTATGTGTTTTGTTTGTTTTTAGTTCTCCCATGAAAATTACTATTGATTTTACAATCATGTTAGCTTAGACTCATCCATGCATTTAACCAAGTATTTGTATATCCATTTATTACATCTCAATGTTTTCCTGTGTATTTGCTTTCTTGCCACACTCAACTTATAACATGGAATTCCTTTTGATACCTGCTCATAGCAAATTTATTGTTCTTCTATACAAAGTTTACACTTTTATTCTAATAACAAATTGCCATTTTTTGTAGAGTCATAGGCTCATAATTATAGCATTTTGGTGAAGGAAGATACCAGTTCATTCTAAATTAGCTTACATGACTTCTCATTAAAAAATAGTGATTAAAATATTTATCATTTCCAGTTAAATTTTTCTAATACCTTTTCAATTCTCAGCTGACACTATTTTCCGCATGAAAACAATAACAAAGTGATTCAATATATCTTAAAACAATTCACTCTTTTCTTCATCTCAGTTACTTCCTATGTTGAATTGTGTATAATTTCTTTTGACCTCTTCCAACTCACTAATTTTATCTTCATTCACTGGCAAGTCTTACTGCTTTTATATGCCTATCTTTTGATTTTGAATTCCAGTTACTGAAGCCTTACTATAATTCTCTTTATTTCTTTACATTTGCTTCTTCTTCTCTAAAACACAGTACATTGTTTCTAGCTATGTTGATTCGACTGTTTATTAAGTTGTTGGATTATGTTCTAGATTCCTGTTCATAGAAGAATCCTACAGGGTCATCTACCTGTATCTTATTAGGTTGAAATACAAGCTGTACCTCATGCTTAAAAACTAAAACCTATGATAAAGTTGCCTTTTGCTATGGAGTGACTGCTGAGACCTTTGTTATATCTAGGTGATGCTAAATAGCATACTGAGATCATCTTCGACAGAAAGTCAGGATTGAAGGAAGATTCTTGAATTTCACAAGGCAATGTGCATTTGGGCTGCAAATCCCTGCTTTTCTTCTCATTCAACTTACCTAAAGGAGAGATTCCTACATTTTCAGCTTAACTTAGATAAAGTATTCTATTATGTACTCAATTCCAAGAGCTTTATGCAATAACTTCTATCCGTCAGTCTGATAAATCACTCAGTATAAAAATTCATTTTTTTTCTGAGCTGGAAACTAACCTCCAGACAATTTCTATGTTCAATTTTTCTTCAATTCTACTCTCATGATTCCTTCATATCATTATAACTTAAACTATTTAAAATGGAATATGCTTCATATTTCATAGCATGAATACTTCTGAATATATAAACAAATAAAAACTGGAATTGAGAGTGAGAAAAGACAGAAGCATTTTATACTGGTAACACAGGATTCCATGAAAGTTAATCTAACATAACTACTTATATATGCTAAAATCAGAAATATGAGAGAATGCAAAATATGAAGAATAGTTAATTTCTTAGACCAATGGGTATAAACATACATTCTATCCTTTTGAAATCTTTTAGTAATATATATCTTCCATATTCTAGGCCACATCTCTCATTTATGTTGAGACCTCTGTCTTATTCATGGAAGATGCATTTGAAGAAATACAATGGATGCTAAGAATAAAGGAATGTTGAGCACTTTATGATGATGTCAGATGTATACCTCCGAAGTTTAGTTTCCAAGTTACAGACAAAAGAAGGTCATTAAGAAATCAGACAAGTTCTGCTCTCTGAGCCCTCTGGGCCAAGCCAAGCTGCCTTGAGCAGCCTGCTATCCCAGGAAGACCTCCATTCTCTCACCACCTCTCCTTCACCTCCACCAGACTCCTGAACTGTTGGGGGCCGACTTTTAGCAAAAAGTGGCTATCAGCTTTGCAGCCATCTTGAGCCATATACCCTGACATGAGATTTAAATTACAATAGCCTACAACAGCTGAGAACACTCGGATAATCTTGGTTTAGATACCTTGAGATTAAAGGTGTGTGAGATTAAAGGTGTGTGACTTAATAGTATACTCAGAAGTATAGAGATCAGAGTTAGAGACAAGACCTAAGGGCATGATTAAAGGTGTAACTTAGAGGCGTGGCTTAGAAGTGAGACATATAAAAGGCAGAGACAGAACAGATCAGAATTGAGACGATAGAAGACATTAGTCAGACGATAGAAAACAGAACCAGAGATCAGAGAATATAGACGGAGATCAGAGAATACAGGGGATCATCAGAGACAAATCTCAGACATTAGGTAGAATCTGCCGACATCCTCGCTCTTGCTGAAGCCCGACCTGCAGACCGGAGCGGCAGCTTGGGCGGGGATACAGTGGCTGCCCAAACGTGGGTCGGCCCAGGCCTCAACATTTTGCCTGGGCTGCAACATTTATTTTGGCCACCCCAACGTGGGACTAGTGCGGTCCCCAACACTGAACCATAGAGTTAAGATTCCTTCCTGTAGCCAGGCAGAAACCCTGCTGGAGCGATAGAGACACCAACCCTTGCACAAAATTTTCAGCCCAAAGTTTATCCTGTCTACAAGAAATGCAAGCATGGGGAATAGAGCAGAGCCTGAGGTAAGAGGAAACAATAACCAGCCCAACTTGAGATCCATCTCATGGGCAAGCACCAATCTTTCACATTTTATGATACACTGTTATGCTTTTAGGCAGGAGCATGTTGTCCTTAGAGAGGCTCTACCCAGCAGCCTACTCAGACAGATACAGACACTCACAGCCAAACAGTAGACAGAGTTATGCTGTCTATGTTACTCTTAGGGAAGAGTAAGAGGGAGGAGTGGGACCCAAGGGGATAGGAACTCCACAGGAAGACCAACATTGTCAACTACCCTGGACCCTTGGGGCTCTCAGACTGAACCACCAACCAAAGAACATACATGGCCTGGACCTCGGCTTCCCAGCACATAGGTAGCAAATGTGTAGCTTGGTCTTCTTGTGGGTCCAGAACAGTTGGAGCAGGGGCTATCCCAAAAATTGTCACATGCCTGTGAGATATGTTCTTTTCGCTTGGCTGCTCTGTCTGTCCTCAAAGGCAGAGGAAGTGCCTAGCCACACAAAGTCTTGAAGTGCAGGGGCAGGGGAAATACCCAAGGGAACCCCTACCCACTCAGAGAAGAAGAAGAGGGGGAGAGGGAAAGGATTGTGGAAGGGGGTGAATGGGAGTGTGGCAGTGAGTGGGATGTAACTTGAATAAATAAAAAAAATTAATTAAGTTAAAAGTATAAGAAAAAAATCAGAAAATTTAAATAGAGCAACTAAAGCCTTGTATTTTAAGATGCTTGCCAGAAGTTTCAGGGGAGAAAAAGTGGTAAAAACATGTAAATATAGTACTCATATACAAAAGCCTTAAAATAACTGGCAAATTATTAGATAATATAAATGATGACAATTGCAATTATTCTATTTCACAATTATTCTATCTAGCTTGATGTAAAATGCCTTGTACATGGCTAGTGCATTCACTACAACCTTGTGGGGGAAAAATGAAAAACTTAGCATTTCTGTTTTGCAGGTAAGTACACTGAGCAGCTGAGACTGCACAATGATACCCAGCTGGAAGCATTTCCTTTCCTTCTCCACATCTAAAGAGCAACTTAAAATATAAAGGTGAAAGAAAATCAGACATTATAGTAACATAACACATCATACAAATTTCTGTTTCACAGCCTTCTAGGTGTCAAAATATGGCATGCAAAAGTAGCCAAAAGACGAAAAATGTGCAACTGAGTTGGCATTTTATCCATTTTTTGTGAGTTAAATTCCTCTTATTATTAACTTACATATTTATAATCAAGAAAATAAAAACAAAAACATCTCTACCAGTCCTGAATGCAAACGCTTGAAACACACCTTGGATAAGCTCCATGATACTCATATCTTAGAGTATTATCTGAAGACACCAATCTATTTCTTAATTTTGGCAACCCCTTTTCCATTATGAACATTCAGGAATGTATCTTAGAATCACAATATTTAGCTACAAAGTTCATATATGCCCTGTTCCAGACTCAACTCCTGGCTCCTAGGTGGGAATAAATGGGGGTTTGCCAGGTTGCCTAGCAGGCATTAGCCATGTGTGCTACTTAATACTTTTCAGAACACTCACTCCCTCACTAGTTTTCTTTCCTGTGTTTACACTGGCAACTTTAATGTTGCTTTATGCCATTTTTGCATCTAATTGCCTAGAATTTTATATTAAGCACAAAATAATTTCCCTGGAAATATGCATTCAAAAGTATATGGAGGGTGAGATCATGCAGTAAGAATTTGCAAAGGGTAAAAGCAACTTAATGTTTAGCTTTGTTGGATTACGTTTTCCACTAAAATAATGGCCCCTTTATTAATAATTGCAATTTCACTTAAAATATGTTTTACTAAATGGACTTCTGCATTTGTTAGCCCAGTCTTTTTGAAGAAGCAAATGTCTGTTCCTGGTTAAACTTATTTTGGACATAATATTAGGATTTTTAATGTAACAAAATT
This sequence comes from Arvicanthis niloticus, assembly GCF_011762505.2. Taxonomy (NCBI): domain Eukaryota; kingdom Metazoa; phylum Chordata; class Mammalia; order Rodentia; family Muridae; genus Arvicanthis; species Arvicanthis niloticus. The sequence continues at coordinate 2,638,588 of NC_047673.1, forward strand.
AGAAAAGTGAAAATATTTGAAGGTTTTGAAATGTAATCTAATTTATTTGTTTAAAAACATCAATAGTTCTATGTTAAGTGATACCTTTTGGTCCTCAATTATCAATAATTTTCATGGAAAGTCACCTGAATTTGGGGTGATTTGAGGTGTCAATAACTAAATGAAATAACTTCATGAGGTGTTAGAAAGTCAAAACTGACCCAAACTTTGAGAGATATCAAGACAGGGGTACACTAGTCTTTTTAGCGAGTAGGTATAATCATGACATTTATGTCAATAATAATCCAATGCCTATTAAGTCAACATCAAGACACACTGAACTTGAAATGAGTACAGAACTGTGTAAAACTCAGTTAGCAATTGTTTTATTCTATATATGTGACAAAGCTCAGAAATTGGCATGATAGTTATTCTAAATCAATGCCTTTGTATGTAAAATCACCAAAGATGACACTGCGTTTTATAGCTGTTTAATACAAATAGAAGTTGCACAGTGTTTATTTCATGGCCTGCCATGAAATAAATGAGATTAAATTGCCAACTTCATGGATCAGGGTTTATGTATTAAATTGACAATAAAAATAGGAATGCCAAGGCAGATACACTTCCCATACTCCAGTCGATAATCCTACACCCATGCATACACTGGAAGCACTAATTGGACCTAGTGAGTGCATGAAAATCTCATGTGAGGGTGGATTTTATCAAAACACATAAAATGAATGTATAAAGTTCTCAATTTTTAAAAGAAGCCAAATATTCTGAGTGTATATTCAAATATAGAGACAATATCTGATACTGTGCATCTGTTGAAATAAGCAAAGAGTACATGCATACACAAAAAATACATATATTATATCATTAATACATGTCTATTGGCTCATTATACACAGAGCCATGCACATTATATCAGTGGTCCATGTCTACAGACTCATTACATATTTTCAATGATGAGAAACTCAACTTTGTCTTCTCTCATGTGGTTCACTCTTAACCAGCTTCCCATTTTATGGTCCCCTTTGTGTTATTCCACAGAAATAAAAATTATGTCACTCTTTTGAGAATATATCATGCCTATAAATTTTCAACAAGCAATCTGCAGCTCAGTTATTTCAGATCATATGAGGGAAATTTTAAATGGTCCTTATTCAAGCACATAAAGAATGAGAAAATAGAATAAACTACATTATTCCCACTGGATCAATAAAGTCTGAGTTCAGAATTTAAACACATATTCTCACTTCAACCAGCCTTACTAGGAAAAATTCAACTATTTTGAAGGACAGTTTGCCAGTGTTTTCTTACGTTTCGATTATCCGTAAAGTGTGGAAAACTAAGTGGGGTGAAAAGGAATCTAGACTTGTTCACTGACACCTTTTTTAAATATAATAGGGGACAAAAAGAGACGACTCTTGCTTCCAACCTGAAACAGGAGCCAGGAGCTCCAGAAAACTCAGTTTAAGCCATTACTTGATTCTTGTCATCTCTCACCCAGCTGTGTGGCCACTAAACGTCCAAGAATAAGTTCTAAGGCCACACTTCTAAAGACCGAAGGAACAGACTTTTGGCAAGCAACAGATGCAAGATGGAAAAGCTCTTTTCTTCCATCGCATATGTCTTTATCCACATCTTCTACACCCCTCTCTGATGGGAGAATTTCCAGTCTGAACTTCTGGAAGACAATATGAAGGGTTCAGCTATTGGAACTCACATCTGGTGGGAGCCTTGAGTGGGAGGACCTGCCACCCAAATCCCCTCTTTTCACACTTTAAATAAGAAAGCTTCCTCCTTGTATGTGCTGTTTGTTAGGGTTCAAGTGAATCTGTGACCGGAAGAAATTATGAAGTGCTCTAAAACTGAGAGTAGCCCCATTACCCATGAAGACACTCTCTTCTCATAGACTAAGTATTCTGTCACCACTTGAAATCAGAGAAAACAGGTCACCACTTAAATAAGTTTTCAGTTTGCTATAGGCTTAGTTTCTAAAGTGTGTCAAATGAGTAAATATCAGTGGTCAGTTTGGTCAATTTGCATCAAATGTATTAACAGTAAGTACTTCTTTTATTATAGTTTCATACAGTGCTACACAAAGATCTGCTTTTCTTGCAAGCTTGTTTAAAAACCATCTGCTCTCCATGCAAAGCCACAAATGGTTAAGAAAGCATATAAAAAATAGAAAATAAAAACTCCTTTTATAAACAAAATACTAAGAGGCTTAGAATTTAAATAAAGGAAGTAAGAAAAGCAAACAAACAAAGACCAAAGAAGTACTTATAAACTTCCCCATTGCATGACCTGTGTAAAGGTTTATGTTAGAACATTTGGCTTCGGGTTAAACCTGGAGTGAATATTTGAAGTGGTGGAACGTTGTGCTTTATCTGAACTCATTCTTTTTATCTCTAGCTATGAGTCTGTATTGTTCAAAGATGATGTTGTATAGGACAGATTGGCTGTGGAAACACAGAACAGGCCTGGTCTGAGAATTTATTTGCTGTAACCCTGCATTCTTGTAATTTTTCTGCTGGTGCCTTTCAAAATCAAGTGGAAACAAAAACAGCAAAGTGACTCACTCTGTGATAGATGAATGTCCTCAAAAGCATGAGCCTGTGATGCCAGCCAGGATTACTGATGCAGGCTCAAAAAAAAAAAAAAAAAAAAAAAAGAAGAAGAAAGAAAGGAAGTAGAAAAGGGTCTCTTTCAATGCCAACTTAATCATAGCTGCCAACATAATAATAAAAACATTTGAAAATGAAGATACTCATGTGTTTCCCAGATAGGAATGAGGCATAGTTTGGAAGAAACGTGAACTCTAATACTTAAAAGTTATGAATCTGCAGTCACACTGATGACTCAAGAGCATCCTTTCCAAGAAGAAGAAGGAAAAGGAAAAGAAGGGGAAGGGGAAGGGGAAGGGGAAGGGGAAGGGGAAGGGGAAGGGGAAGGGGAAGGGGAGGGGAAGGGGAAGGGGAAGGGGAAGGGGAAGGGGAAGGGGAAGGGGAGGGGAAGGGGAAGGGGAGGGGGAGGGGGAAGGGGAAAGGGAAGGGGAGGGGGAAGGGGAGGGGGAGGGGGAAGGGGAGGGGAAGGGAAAAGGGAGGGGGAAGGGGAAAGGGAAGAAGGAGGAGGAGGAGGAGGAGGAGGAGGAGGAGGAGGAGGAGGAGGAGGAGGAGGAAAGAAAGAAAGAAAAGAAAGAAAGAAAGAAAGAAAGAAAGAAAGAAAGAAAGAAAGAAAGAAAGACAGAAAGACAGAAAGAAAAAGAAGACTGACAGCAAAATGAACAGAGGAATTGTGTGTCCAACTCACTGACAAAGTTAAATGGAGACTGTGGAGGCCACTGCCTTGCATTCATTGTTCTCACCTATAGGAAGAATTTCTATGTCTAAACACAGGAGAAGTAATTTTTTGAGCTTCTGGGGTTTTTGTTTGTTAGTTTGTTAATTTTGCTATATATGGCTAGAAAAAGGGTGACCAGAAATAGGGCCAAACATTATTTCATGTGCTTCTGACATAATATTTTAGGAAGAGATTAATATTTAGGTCAGTCTACATTAGGTAGGGCAGAATGCCTTCTGTAATTGCATGGATGGAGCTTATGTGATTATGGAAAAGACTAATGATAAATTGGCCATAGTTTCCTAAAGAATAGACATGTCTTCCTAAAGTCACTGTGATGATTTATATATGCTTAACTCGGGGAGTGACACTATTAAGAGGTGTGGCCTTGGAGTAGGTGTGGCTTTGTTGGAGTAGGTATGTCACTTTAAGACCAACCACCCAGCATTCTTGAGATTGGCAACCATAGCACTTTGTAGTGAGAAATATTGCACTCTCAGGATCTGAAGCCTCATCTCCCCAGGCCATCACTGGTTCTGTCAATTGTATTCTTGGATTTAGAGAAGGAGCTGTGTTCTTTCTCCATACATTTGGCATCAAGGAAAGCATTAGATCAGACCGTCTCTCAACAATAAGTAAATAAAAAAATGTATCAAGTAGAGAAAGCTCAGACCCTGTGTGATAGAGGACTTACTATACTATGCTCTTAGACCTATGGTTTGGTCAAGTTACTCAGTTTCTCTGAATACTAGTTTTCTGGTCTTTTGATAGAGGGTTATAATGACTAATACATAGACATATTAACAGATCATTAAAGCAAAATTGCTTGTAGGATAATCTAGCATGCAGGAATGGTTATTTAGTAGTCTACAGAGGATAAGGCCAAGTTGGATGCATCCCTATATTAGAAAGATTTAATTTAAGAAGCCAGGTTTTGAGATTGTGAAGGCTTTTAAATCCAAAAATAGAGGACTCGAAAGCAAGGTCAGACTGTGGCTGTAATTTTGGACTGAAGGTGTCTGTCTTCTTAGTTAGGGTTTTACTGCTGAAATAAGATGCCATGTCCATGGCAACTCTTAAGGACAACATTTAATTGGGGCTGCCTTACAGGTTCAGAGGTTCAGTATGTTATTATCAAGGTGGGAGCATGGTAGCATCCAGGCTGGCATGGTACAGTGAGAGCTTAGTGAAGTTTATTTCTTTTTAGTTTTACCAAATGTTGCTTTGAAATTCTACAAAGAAAATTGTATTTGTATGAGTTAAAATAAGTCTGAAGCTTCCACATAATAAATCTGTGATTTGTACCAATACATGACTATGTCTTTCTAACAATTTATGTACCTAAATATTTTATATGTCTAAAAATTTAAGTTCTTAGACTACTTATAATATCATACCATATTGTGGAAACATTAGGGGACTGAAGAAGGATTCAAGTCCTCTTAGGTGTTGGGGAATAGACAAAATACACTGTATGAAAGTCTCAACAAACAAATAAATACATTTTTAAAAGTAGACGCAAAAGAATGCACTTGAGGAGAAATCTAGCTAATAAATAAGAAATGGAGGGCATACTGAAATTTGGCAACTCCTAATGGCAACTCAATTTCATAAAGAACAATTAGAAAATATTTGTGTTAAATGTTTTCTGAAGATGAATTCATGCTGCCGCAACTCAACAGTTCTACAAACACACATGGAAACATAATTGCACATTCATGTGTATATGTCATGTTACATTAAACTGCATATTGTTATAATGGGTATACTTGGCAGTCAAATATAACCGAGTCATTAAAGGTAAGATCAACATAGCTATTTGTGGTTCAACACTGACTCAGTGGCCCCCACTGCACTGCCCCAAATAATACAGTGTCACATATGAGCCATTTTTAAGAGAAACATTTCAGGTTCCACTAAAAACAGGGCCACACAATAAAGGGATACAGGAGAAAAAGCACAAGATGCTCAGAACTTAGTTGTTAGGGGAAACTGAATCAACTATGCCACCGTATAAACAAGTGAAACCTTTCCACACTGACAAATGTTACACACACGCGCGCACATACACACACACACACCACACACACCCAAATCCTGAAAGAATTCAACATTTTATTACAATCTGTCTCTGAAAAACTAAGTGGAAAAATACATTTGAATATTCTTTTATGTATTAGGTATATAAATAAATTACTGCAAATTTTTCTTAAATGTAATTTAATGTCATGATTTCTTTTTCCCTTTTGAAAAATTAAAAATACATTCTTCTTTCATAAAACACATCCCAGTGCAGAGTTTCCATTTCTATACCTCCCATCTACTCTCACATCCTCTCTTCCAAAGATCTGTTCCCATTCTGTTTCCCTTCAATAAGTAGCAGACTTCTAAGAGAAAATACCCAAACATGAGAAAACATGATAGAATAAGCCAAAGCAAAATGCCCTCATATCTAGACTGAACAAAAAAAAAAAACCCACTAAGAGGAAAAGAGTCCCAGGATCAGGCAAAAGACATGCGCAACGTAAAAGAACTCTATGGCCTGCATGTAAAATACAGACAGTAATATACTAATAAATGATTGATTGATAGATAGATAGATAGATGATAGATAGATGAAATATAGATGCATAATAGTTATATACATATATATATACACAAAATAGATGATAAATTGATAATAAAAATAATTATATAGGGATGTTACAAGAAAGAAAACTAAATATGCTAAAATAACAGTGATGACTTTCCATGATGGGTTGGTTTAGTGTACTTTTGTTTCAACTCGTCAGTAGATGTGAAATTTTTTAAAAACAAAATATGATGTACAGCCATTTCTTTCTTTTATAATGAGCTGAGGTGAATCAAGAAGTGATATATTTAAATGGAAAAAGAAATAGAATCAAACCTGATATTTCTCCCATAATCTTTGAGGTATATCTTCTTCAGTTTTTGAAGGAGAGACAAATGAATAGGGTGAAAAGTATCTCATCAGACAGACATATTCTGTATCTGTGAGTGACAAAGTGAAGGCATGCTGTGGGAAAGGCTGAGGTTACAGTTAGAGAACATCCCTTAGAAGTCACAGTGCCTTCCAACACTGTACCTTCACCATTGCATATGGGCAGTGGGACTATCAACTATTATATAGAAATTATTAGCAGTATTGACATTAGCGACTCGAATGGAGAAAAAAGCTAGAGTTAATTGATACCAAGTGAAATGTTCCCCAACTGCCCTCAGTACCATGTTGAATGATCAAAATGTGGAACAAGGGAGCTATGCTATCATTACTGTCTCAACAAAACAATGACCCATTTGAGCTATTAATCTACTGTGAGCATTTATTATTTTACGGGACCTAAGTATGCTGAATTTAAAAATGTATTAGGTACTGAAGGAATTAAAGAATCCCTCATACAAAAAAAAAAAAAAAGAGTCCCTCATACTTGGATTATTCTGCAATTCGGCACCATCTTTCAACCCATTGCTCAAAATCAAAAACATTCTCAAGCCCATAAAGGCTTTAATCATGATAGCAAAGGACATTTGGGAAGGATGTTAGTCCTTAGAATTATATTGTTAACAATTTAATAGAAAAATTTACAAATTTAATGGTCATTTGGGGTCAGATCCAAACACTTGGGCTTTCTTAAATTTAGTTTATCTTTCTTGTTTTGTTTGTTAGGATTATACAAGCTGATTAACAAAGTCTGTTTACTCTTTGTATAAGTTGCCCATTGTTGCTGAAAATTACTTATCAACAGCAGTTATCAGTTGAAGTCTCATAAAATATATATGAATGACAAATTATCAGTAAAAATTGAAGAACATACAGCAGTTTCTAAAAACAAAGTTGCATCCACCAAAAATGAGCCATTTCCTGTGCTTTCTTCAGACTGTGTCAGAATGTGATAGAGACTTGTTTTCTCAGCAACAGCATTACAAATTGCCAACTAGAATGCTCTTTGCTCTTTCTCTCAAACAGCAAGCCAAGACACCGTTTCCTGGTTTAATGTAATATACAAAGAAAGCATTAAAAATACTATATATTTCAAGCTTACAGAAATTAAAGAGACATAGATGACACCATCTAGCAACTGGCACAGGTCCTTCAGTGACCTCAGACATATACCTGCATTTCCCAGAAATACCAATTAAGTGGGGTCATTTTTCATTCTTTATTTTATCTAGGTATTTCACTTCACTGAGATTCATTAATAACTGGAAATATCAACTAGGTTTTTTTTTTTACATTCAATTCTAGAACTGTAGCCCACATGTGAGATACTGATCCATGAGTGTGTTTCAAAGAGAAAAACATTGGTGTACATTTTCTTTGGTGAGATAGCTCAGTGAAACAGCCATTATTCCATAAATTTCATTGTCCCCAGATAAAATGAAGACACTATATATTTTAGAGTGACTAGAGTCACCTAGGAAAGTATATATTAATTGTATAATGCTACTAATATTTATGTTTTTTTGTTTGTTTGGTTGGTTGGTTGTTATTTAGTGCTGATAATTTGGAACTGAAAAACTATTGGTGCCTTCTTCCCTGGAGAAGAACCCTTCTCCTATACCTCAAATTTCTTAGTTGCCTATAGTTCTTTCTGTAGGGTAGAGGCCTCATAGGCTTTTCACAGTACAGTTTGGCATTTCCATTGGTGTCATTTTTGCTAAACTCATGTTTGGTCAGTCCTACTGATAAGACATTATGGGTATAGCTTCTCATGTTATTAGAAAATACAATCTCAATCACCTGATCCTCTGGTGCTTACAATTATAAAAGTATCTTTTATTCTCTTGTCTTAATTGTCATCTAGAAGCTTAATGCCTCTATAAGCTAACTTAGGCTCATCCTATAGAACATGTAGCCTCTATCCTTAGTACAATCTTATTTGGGCCTAGAATGTTTTCAGCCACTGAGATTTACTGCTGAAATGTTCACTCCTTCTAGATCTTTCTTAACTGTCTGGTTCACCTCAGCTGTTTTGGCTAAAACTCCTCTCCAAGATGACTGATTCAATTTTGCTTTTCTGGACTTCTCCTGAATTACCCTGCTTGACCTCATACTAATACTGACTATCTGTTCTAATCTGGCTCTTTCTCATTCTCTGTCATGTTCTGTCTTTACCTGCATCTGAATTGCTCTCTCTCTCTCTCTCTCTCTCTCTCTCTCTCTCTCTCTCTCTCTCTCTCTCTCTCTCTCTCTCTCTCTCTGTACTGCTCTCCCCTAGGTGTCTTTCTTTTCCCATCTCTTCTGATAGTTGGGTATAATCTTTGTGTCAAATCTTTCTCTAATTCATTACTTTGTGATGTTAATTAGACATCACTTTCAAACAAGGGTGTTTCTATAAACTAACTTTACTTTCATTGTTTGGGATTACAGAAGTATACTAACGGTTACTACATATTCCAGCCAGAGGGATTAAAGGTGTGTGCTAAGGGCTGAGCCACACCACAACTAAAAACAGGGCTTTTCAATAAATAGCAATCTAAGGGTTCACAGTGTGATCTAATACCCTGAAACATACAATCTTTTAACTCAACCTTTGCAATATCCCCTGATGCTTAGGAGTAGGGACTGAGTGTGTTATATTTAGGAATATAAATGAGTAGACATATTCACATATGTATGCAATAACAATTAACTTAGAAGGGGAACATGAATTTGAAGGTTAATAAACAGGAGTATAGGGGAAGAAAATGAATGGCAAATATAATTATATTATAATCGCAAAAACACAGTATCAATAAATATAATTATATTTGTAAATTAAGTAAAACATTTATAAAAGTATACAATTTTAAATACATAAAGTGAAGTAGCATATGTGCATAAAATAACAAATCAGAAAGGTATTTAATTATAAAAACAAAAATCAACTTCAGAATCTTGAGTACTTTTAAGAACTCACATAGAAGAATGGAAGAAGAAGGCTAGGGATGGAACTCAGTTGTAGAGTTTTTGCTGGTCATGTGTAAGATCTTGGAATGAAGCTTCAGCATGGGGAATAAATGAATAAATAAACAACAAGCTTGAAAGACCAACAGATGAGGAGACAGGACAGAAATATAAAAGTCACTGAGAAATAACTGCACTGCACACATATTTACTATCTTCTTTTTACATGCCTAAGTCAGCTTAGTCCTCTGAGCTCTTCTGATCCCCATTGGATCACCCTTAACTCAAACAATTCAGTAAAGCCCTCAAGATCCAAAAACCTATGTCAATACAACTGTCCACCTTGAGAGTGGGATGTGGCCTTTTATTGCTGCAGAGTGGCTTCCAGTACTCTCCAATAAGCATTCAGTAATATTGTCCACAAAGTAGATGACCCTTGGCTAGGCTGTACCAGCCCTGCAGAACAAAAATTGTTCTATATTTCAATCCTATGAATAAAAGTAATTAAATTTACATTCAGGACTTAAGTGTGTCCTCCCAATGAAAGCTAGCTTGTCAAGTGGAAGGTGTTTGGACCTCTTTAAAGAAAGACATGGCTACCATTAAACCTTTTGTTAGGATCCTCAAAAACGATGGTGAAAGCTGGAATCAAACTGTACCTTTGCAATGTACTCAGAGAGTATTTGTGGTACTGGGGCCAGTTGGACCCTCAGTATACTTTGGGGAATATGTTTCTAGTACGTTCCATACTTTGTTTTGGGATCTTGATTGTTTTCTTCTTGAAAGCATCTGGTGCCTGAGACCCCAGACCTAACACATAAACACATAGACACAGATACACAGACACTAATACCATACACAGACACATGCAGCACACACACATACACTCATGCATATACACACAGACACATCACACACAGACACACATACATGCTTTCACATACACATGTACACACACAGGCACATTCAATTACCACACACTCACACACACACACACATACACACACACACTCAGAGACACACACCACACACAGACACAAACATACAAATATACACACACCACAAATACACAGAGACATATGTAATACATACACAAATACAAACACAGACACACACACATAGACACAGAAAACATACAGAAAATAATAAAATAATAAAATAATAATAGTAGTAATAATAATGAAACCTAAGAAAATGTATGTGTATTGACCTACCTACAAGGTCAATGTAGAGTTAAGGAAAACATACTTTAGCATAACTCTCATGTGATTATTGGATATATATTTTGACACAGTAATAGGAACTGATTGCAGATATTTTGGTCAAGTGTCTTATTTTATTCATTACAAGTTTATTTTTTAATAATGTAGTTAGACAATCTCATTTCTTTCCTTCTTTTCTTCTCCTCCTTCTTCCTTTCAATTGGACCTCAGACCCTTGTATGCTGAACCAATATACCACTTTATACTTAGCCACACTCCAAGACATTCTGTTCCTAATTCTTAAATATAAATTATTTATATAGTTTTAATTTACTTACTAGACAAACTTAAGAGCTTAAAGACTGACTCCTTACCAACACACACATACAGATAAACACACACCCTGTAACACACACACACCCAATACAGAGACACACACATGAACATTCATGCATGCATGTTCATCTTCTTGGTAATGGGCAGTATATATAGAAGATTGTTCCCATGATTCTAAGGCATATTAATAATAAAAATGTGTTCAAAAGTGACTCGTTATGCGAACCTTTTAAGAGGTTGGAGTATTTTTTATAAATTTTTATAAATTTTCCCCAGATGCCCAATTATTTAAAAGTAGAAAAACAGTAAATCACCAGTAGAGTTAACACCAAACATTACTACTGAATGATGCTATACAGCTGCTGGAACTAGACTAAGAAAAGGAAGCCTGCATTTCCTACAAACAAAATAAGGCTGCATGTACAATAAATCATACGTTTTGTGGGGTGATGAAAACACCAGCTAGTTTTGATGTGAAGAATAGCTTTTTCTTTATAATGCCAATATGTTTATAGATAGGAAAAGGTATGTGATACAGTAGATAACATCTTTAAGATTTTTTAAATGACAACAAAATGAAATAAAGAGAAGTTTAACACATTGGGGAATAAGCAAATATTCTAAGTCAGAGGAGTGAATTTTAAAATATGTATAAAATTGAATAATTCACTCTCTAAAAATTTAAAAATGTATGCTAACATAGATTTATTAATTCTGGTAGGAAAGAACAAGTCTTCTGGTTTAGAGCTTGGTTTTCTTAAACCCTGATTTCTACATGTCTAACAACACCAGATTAAACAAGCATCTCTGATTTGTGTGTGTGTATGTGTGTTTGTGTGTTTGTGTGTGTGTGTGTGTGTGTGTGTGTGTGTGTGCTGTTTGCTGCATACATACCCTGGCAAAAACAGTTTCAATAGCAGGATCTTCAATAGAAGTTATAGGAAACTTAAGGAATCTATTTTCTTCCTAAAGGGAAATGCTCATGGCAATAAAGCTAGAAAAAAAGCTCACTCTAGGAAAGAACAGATAAAGAAAAAATGAAGGAGTGATGGAAATGTTAACCATTTTTACTGCATAAATATATGAAAATATGTTTGAAAATTATACAGCATATTAATATGTCCACTGCAGTGTCATTCATAGCAAACACTTCTGTTAATTTATGGTATTTTGGATTGATCAATGTAAAGATACTATCTCTCCTAGTGATTAAATTTAATAATTCTCCACCAAAAGTGTTATGGCACTGTCTGAAGATTTTTCCAACTTGGGTACTACTGAGGGTTTGAGTCTTTTTTTTTACTGGATATTTTATTTATTTACAATTCAGAAGCCATCCCCTTTCTCCATTTCCCCTCCCTAGAAACCCCCTATCCCATTCCTCCTCCTCCTTTTTGCTTTTGTACCATTTTAGTTACATGCATGTATTAAGGTCAGTTTTAGGTTGAAGGTCTAGCAAAACAATAGTTGCAAATAGTCAAGGAACAAGCAAGACAATAAACACAAATAATCAAAGAACAAGCAAGGCAATAAACAAAGTTCTGTGAACACTACCATGATCACTGTTTCTAAGAGCTTATCAGGATGGCCAAAATATCTGAGCCAACTTCCCTGTTCTAGACCACTGTCTTTTTCATGTCTGAAGCCTAATTCCTTGTTCTGGCCTAAAACTTAGATACCTATCTGAAATTACTTCTTTGTTCTAGCCTAATGACAGATTCCTGCCTGAAGCCTACTTCCTTGTCCTTGGCCAATGTCATATTCCTGCCAGACAGCCCATTTCCTTGTCCTTGGATCATGTCAGATTCTTGCCAAACAACCCCAAAAGCTCTCCACATCCCCCACTTTTATTTCATAAACAAGACTGAGCCTGGCAATGCACTTCTGTCTTAGGTTGGTAAGCCTCTGTGCAGAATCTTACCTGCCCATGGCTTGCCAGGCTGTTAATTTAATAACTCTGTCTGGGGGTCTTTTTTCAGGTGCAAGCCATGTACTTCAGCTCTCAAAATATTGATGTTGTTAAAGACAAGCTTTAACATGATGGACAGGAATAAAAGCATTCCCAGGGCAAAAAAAGCTAGCATGATCAAGCTATATAGGCCATACTTGAAGCTTGACCAAAATAGAAATACTGACCTCAGGCCATGGGTAATTTTCTCAGCAGTATCTACTGCATCAATGCAAAGGAGAGTGGCATTCAGTAAATTCATAAGCTCATTATGCAAAGTTAAACCATCTAGACAGGTGTTAGAACTATGCCAAATACACTGCAAGTGTCTTTAGTAGTCATTATAATTAGAAAAAAGCTTAAAGATACTACTGACAGTTTGTACAGAGAAAGATGACCCCCTGACATCTTACAATGCACACCACAGATCCCTAAAATAGGAATATAAATTACTCCTAAAGCAAGATGTAGAAACCTTAACATATTTGTTTGATATCAGTAGCTCAATGATCTGGAATAGTTTTGTTTACATGTGCACTGGAAAAATATTGACTCACAGCACCTATGATAGTTTCAAGTGAGGAAACAAAACTCTACATTGTATTCATCCAAATACTATTCAAATATAACCTCAGAAATATTTTGATATGTTTCTTATCACATTAATTTAAATATAGAATATTCCTGAAATTACATTTGGAGATTCTATCAATAAAACGCTCACATTTCAGGATGATTCAAACAGATTTCACTCTCCATACATGGAGAAAGGATCTGGGGCCGCTACTTGGTAGCGTCATTCTCAGATGAAAGTGACATAAATGTTCTGACCCTGACTCTCTAGGCTTTCAAATGAAATGATTATAACATGATGTTAATATTGGTTCCACAACGATATTATGACAGCTAATTGATATAATGGACAGATAAAAAATTGGTTGTTTTAGGATCTAAAGCAAGTAATGTCAGCTTAGATGTAGAGAACAATGTTTTCTGCTTTCTTTCTTTTTTTTTTCCTTGACATCAAAGAGACAGTAATGATAAATGGCCTATTCTCTTCTGTAGGATCATTGATTTTTGAAATCCTCAAGGGTTTTAATCGGTAATCCTTTTAAATTCTTCTTCTGTGAGCTTTAGTTTACCCTATTTTGAAGGCCAGGTTTGTGAAAGCACAGATGTCAAAACCTGAACAGTGTTTGATGTATCTTCACTGAGTCATGTTCATGACACTGCTGAGCGCTGACTTGGCAAGCTTTTCAAAATTGAAAATTTAAAATTAAACACACACTGAAGGCTTCTTGGAGAAACAAAGGCATACAAATAATTGTCTTCTATTTATGAAATAATTCTTCTCCTTCCCTTCTGACAGAAGAAGCATTCTGAGCAATTCTGGATTTGATTGATGAAACGGATCTTGCTCCAATCAGATGTTTACATGAAATAATGGTAAATCCTTTTCAAGGTGGTTTTAAGATCATGGCTAAAACCTGGAATAAATGACCTCAGAACAGCACTGAATGTCACAAGACCTACCTGAGGCTCGCTGATGTGAAATTCCAGATGCCTGGTTTACTTTCTTGGGTCTAAGTACATGATTCTTATTCACTGTTTGCAAAACAGGAATTTATTGAATTGTCATATATAGACATTTGTGTTACTCATGCTAGATTATCACAGATACTTAAGAAGCATCTAAAAGAATATAGGATTCCTTTCTTTAGAATTGCTCAGCATAGAATCCACTCATCCCACCTATTTGAATAATAGTTTATATCCCATTGTTCATTCAATAAAGGGCCCTTGCAAATCTAACAAAATGCACATATATATCATAGCACAGACGGTAATTTCCAAATATATGAATTATATTTCCAAAAATTAAGAATTTTGAGATAAGCAAGCCAGCGGTGGCGCAGCGGCTAAGGTAGCCGCCTGCAGAAGGCGAGCCCGTGCCCTTTGCTCTCTCTCTCTCGGTTCGAATCCCGCTTTCCCCGTGTGACTCTGCCCGAGTTTCATGGGAAAAAAAAAAAGAATTTTGAGATAAGAACTTTATTTTCATGAACTTCGGAACACATTTATTTACACTCAGGGTACTTAGCAATTAGTTGAGGATACCTCTAGAGTTATAGAAGGAAACAGTTATAGAGTGTGTAGACAGCTTTCTCAAATATCCTAACCATCAATTTATAGTACTAGTACTAAATAAAATTGAAAAGTCAACTCTAAATTGATCAATATACACTTCATAATATGTAATGAAAATGAACCCAAATACTAAATAATAAGGACCAAAAAATAAATAAAAGTATTCTAGACAAAGGTCAACACTGCTCTTGTAGAATTCTATTACCGCACAAAAAAAAACAAAAAAAAAAACAAAAAAAAAAAAAAAAAAAAAAAAAAAAAAAAACAAAAACAAAAAAAAAACCAAAAAATAAAAACAACAAAATAGTAAAGTTCCACTGGTTTTTGAATATTTGAATATCCCTTTCCACATCAGTGTCAGATCTTTTTTTTTTTGTTTGTTTCCTCTTGCCGAGGTAGATTCTATTGTTTATAATCAAATATTTATTTTAAAACATGAAATATACCAGCCGTACAAAGAAGAGTGACTTTTATTTCCAAATATCTTACATTGACACTACATTTTATTAACTCTTATTTAGAGTTTCATGTGCATTTACTGTTATATGGTGTCTTTGTATGTTTGCATGTGTGTGTGCATATGTGTGTGAGTGCACACACGTGCATGCATACGCATATGAATATTCAGACGTTCACGAGAAAGTCAGATGGCTTAGGGAAGGGAGGCGTTTTTCTACTTTACCATATAGGCTTAGAGATTTATCTCAGTCATCAGCTTGGTGGCAAGCACCATTACTACTTGTCTACCTCTTCAGTCTCCTTTTTTATTTTAAATGGGTAAAAATAAGTTTTCTTATTTTATTTTAGTAGATCTGTAATTTCGGCCTGTAGCACAAAACAGAATAAAAGAGAAAAAAACTTGTTTGTTATATGGATTCTCTCTCTCTCTCTCTCTCTCTCTCTCTCTCTCTCTCCTCTCTCTATCTCGAGAAAATGAAAATTACACTTGTTCCATTATATCTTCTTCCAATGTATCTCCATTATGATGTATTGTGCTACTACAACCCAATAATTTACTAAATATCTCTGAAAACAGAGGCCAGAACAAACCCTTGAGTATTTTGCCTTAGTTGTGTAAACCTGGCTAGCATAGACAGAAGTATCACCCTGAGGCCCAGGTCTGGTAAGACACATGGACATGACTTTGAGACTTCGAAAACAAAGGATGGCGATTTGGCATACTAGGTAGAAGGAAATAGCACTCTTCATCCCAGTAGCTATTACATTAAGTCTAGTATTGAGCATAAATGACTAATAAAATAGAGACAGAACAGATAGATTAACACTAGGAATCATTTATAGGCCACAATTGGACTTTTTTAAAGAACATGATAAAATGTGGGGGGACTTTGTCAACATTATCCTTTACTTTAGATTGAAAGCATAAATAATCTTTGATTCCAAGGAAGTTTCATACATTCATAAAATCTATATTTGTCATAATTAGCTTACTCTGCTAACTTGATAAAACCCAGAGTCACTTGGAAAAGGGAGCCTCTGAATAATTTCCTCCATCACTTTGTCCTATAGGGTTATCTATGAGGATTTATTAATTGCTAATTCCTGTAGAAGGACCCAGCCCATTATGGGTGATGCCATCCCTAGGCAATGAACCTGGTCTGTATAAAAAAGGTAGTGAGGGAGCCAGAGGAAATCAGGCTGGCAAGCAGTTCTCCTCATGTTGCCTACTTCAGTTCCTGTTTTCATTTTCCATTTCCCTATGGGCATCATGTACTTTTAAAAAATTAATATTTCATAATTCTAAATTAGTGTATTTGACTATCCATTGGGTCATGAACAACCTACCAGTGTTCCTGTCCCCAAGGAAGAGTAACTTCTTCCTTCAGCAGCTATTAACTGACAATCTATTCATATGTAGTGGTAGGGCCTCTGTGGCTAGTCCACTTCTTCTTATGCACCAGATTTACCAGTTTTCTCTTTTCTCTTCAATGAAATTTTCTGATCCTTAGATGTTGGAAGATTGAGAAATCTTAACTGAATACTCAAAATCACCTTAAATTTACATATTAACCAATTACAAGTCTCTGCCTTAACTACTACCCAGTGCAAACAGAAGTTTTTCTTCTATCTTCTGTCTTAATACAGGTAAACCAGATAAGGAATATATGCTGGTCACAAGGGTTGCCAGATAACTTCTAAAAACATAGAACTTATTTTGTTTTGATGTTTATTACATCAAATGAATTATTTAATTACACATATATGCATGTTGCTATCAGATAAACTTGAATTTGAATTAATTTTATAGAAAAGGATTCTTCTCTGAGGTACAACTTCTTTATCAGGAAAAAAGAAATGAGAATAAATATCTTTGTCTTGAAATACAACTGAGAAGCTTAAACTACAAAGCACAAACATACACACACAGGGTAGGGAATTTGAAACAAGATCAGCTGATTATGCCAATACTGTGCTAAATTTCTTTTATACACACTATGCTTAAGGTAAAGGCTTGTCGACTAGAGCCTTCTAACCTAATGCAGAAAACAGCAGAGAATATGGAAACAGTGTGGTGTGTTGGCTGTTTGATTTTAGAAACACAAATTAAAACTGAATGTTAAATGTATTCCTTACAACTTATAGGCTTGGAAGGCAGCTAGAAATGATGGCCATCATGAGCAAGGCTTCTTGGAAGACCTGAAGGTCATACAGGTAACACCCAGGGGAGGTCCAGGGCACAAATATTAGGACTAATTTTAGAGATGTGTGGAGCCGGTTGCAAAGGAGAGCAATGGGTTCTTCAGAGACGCTCACAAAGCAAGGAAAATAGTATGAAGGCTGTGACTATAGACAGTATGCTTTATCTGTGAGATAAGTACCTAATGATGGGTGAAGGGAACTTTAAGGGCTCCCCCTTATTAATCCTGTCCTGCTTCACTACACAAACCATTTGCTAGGAAGTCTACCAATCAATGACAGATATTTTTTATTGAAGGGATGTCTTCTTCCAAGTAAATAACTTGATTCTGTATCTATCTGCCACTGGTTTGAACCACCAAGATACTGGCAATCCCCTAACCATTATGAGAGCTAAGGAACATAGAAAAGGCCCAGTCTTGGGTGGGGAGTTTTGATTCTAACACTGAACACTAAAGAGGAGCTGGAAAAGGAGTGAAAAGAACTGTAAAATTTATGAAAGTATTTTTTTTCTCTTTGTTTGGGAATAGAGTCAGTGGAGAGAGTATGTTATAAAAACTAAGACTTGAAAAGCTTGAGCCCAAGTTTGTTTCACGATTAACACATTGCAGTTTCATCCCCCATCCCCTTTTTCTCAATCTTTGGGTATTAAAAGACTAAATCTTTAAGTCTAAATGGAAGAAAACAAAGTGATTATAACTTTTAATTACATGGCCATTTTTTATAAATTGAGGGGATGGGGAAAATTAAGGAAATACCCTAGACCTTCTAGAAGGTCTTTGAAAATAATTTGCTTTCCCTAGTTCACTATAGATCTGAGCATGGCGTGGGCTAAGCTCTCCATGCCCAGCCCAGAAACCACGCAGGTCTAATGTCCGTATGCAGTTATCTTCCCCCCAGGGCCCATTCTAAGTTCTGAAAACACAAATGCATTTTGCACATGTGGGTGCTTAGTAAATGCTATTTGATGATAATAGTGATGATTTCCTGAGAGCAAGGGTCTCTCATCAGAGGAATGTGTGGTTGTTGGAGGCTTTTGATTAGTTTTCCTCTTGATCTCTTAAAAATAGGTTGAATTTGTTCCTCTGCTCAGGATGGTTAAAGGGTCACCTTCTCTAAAGGCAGAGGAAGCCCAGGATGACATCAAGGTCCCTGCTAATTTCACAATTCTATGAAGTAGGATCATTCATTCTCAAGCAGCGGTTCTAAAATTTAGTACATAGAAGATGGTGACCAGCTGCTCTCCTCGCTGATTACAGAAAAGGAAGTGTGGTTAAATTTTAGCATGAGTGAATAAGGCAGTGTGGGAGGATTTCCTAACACCAAGGCTACATCAAAACCAAGGGCAAAAACAAGCAGGGAATGAAGTCAGTTTGCTTTCCCAAGTAGCTCTGTACCAAAAGTGGAAAAGAACCCCAACACAAGAGAGGACATCTGCTTTCCACTTTCTCTTTCCATCTCTCTCCCAACATTAATTTACTCTCCTTAAGACAAGTTGTAGCTATATGGCTCATCACAGAGCTTTTTAGAAAGGCTAGCCCTCTCTCCAGATTACTAAAAGTCCAGAACCATAATCAATATTTTACATTTATTAAAAAGTTGTTCAAAACTTGGTGGTATGTAGGAAACATTCACCAGAAGGTGACCTCATGGTCTCATGTTTCTGTGACTCCATCTCAAGACTGGTCATATATTATGACTTGTACCATTTACTGAATTCAAATCCATAGTAGACAGTGATGGGTCATACTGAAATCACTGGTCTCCATCACAAGCTTCCATAAGAAGCTATGTTATTTCAATCAGTGGTTGAAAGAGTGACTTTTGCCTACATTAAAAATTACTCTATAAATATTTAACAGAATTAATCAATTATTCTGAAATCATATAAGTAAACTGTTAGAGAATACTTTCAGAGTATATGTCAGCAGATGACTCCATATTAAAATAGTGAATACTTAAACATCATTACCAATTAGTTATTAGAATATATGGGAAATTATAGAAAATATTGTGAATATCTAAAATCTTTGTCAAGAGTTGACTGCTTTTATTTTCTCCATCCTTAAAACCTAGAAGTATATATGTAAAACATCAGTGTCAAAAGAATATAAAATATAATTTATAAATTGTATTCTAGAAATTAAATACTTTTAATATCACAATAAATGTACTCATGTATTTGTTGTGATATGAAGTTCTTTCTCAAAAGAATGAGAATGATACATTATCATTAAGATACAAAACAACATTAACCTATGTAAAGTCAATGGTAGAAAACTCATGCAAATGATAATTTTTGAGATGTCACACCTGTTATTACTGATCAAGTGCGGGGCCTCACACGCTTAAGCCATGGGATCTACCACTGAGCTATGCCCAGGATAGGATCCTACACTTTGTCCACAAGAAAACAGTGGCCTGCATGTAATTTAAATGGAAACAGACTTTAACATATATAAATATGGCTGCTTTTGTTGGTTGATAGGCCCTCAGCCAAGGTAAAATAAAGAGAATATGCCTTACTGCATCACTAGGTGTGTGGATTCCAGGGTATGGTTTGGAAAACATAATCTGTACTTAGATTCTCTCAGGATTCTGATTCATCCACGCTGCACACACAGCTCTGCCCAGCAGGAAAATGAAAGATCTGACCTCTTTTATATTGTAAAACGGAAGCTTTCCTTGTGTGTCCTTTGCACAATCCTTGCAGACACCACTGTGATTATCATGATCGACTTTTGGATTTGTGTATTTACTCCCAGGATGGTAGAGGATAATACATAGTTACACTGTGTAGGTTGTGGAAAAATCAGAGGAAGTTTTGAGGAGACAACCCATAGGGAATCCAAACACGCATGCACATGACATACACATATTTGCTTATTTTACTCCTAAGCCACAATACAATATAAATGTTGCACTGAGTGCATGGCTTATACTGATAGAGCCTAATGTGGGCATCCAAAGACACTCCTCTACTAATAATTCATGCAAAGAAACAGACCAGCTCTTCTGAGTGTAGTTACTTACTGCAGCACCTAGTGAGAAGTTGCTTTTGGGTTATGCCAGAATTTCCAAACCTATACAATCGATGCACTTACATATTTGGGATATGTTTTATACAGAAGGGTAAAAAAATTTACTTTAATCTTAATAAAATCAAATTCTTATATTTGCATGAATGAAATAAAATGGAAAATAAGACCTTAATAATAAGAACATTTTCCCTATTTGTCTGAATAATGTGGTCATAAATTTTAATACTATAAACCATGTGTTCCTACCATAAAATTGTCATTTTCTTGAACCTGATTAAAGATAATTTTCTTCTTTTTTAATAAACAAAATGTGTTGTATTTGTTGCATGAGTGTTTTGCCTTTGTGTATATAGGAATGCCATATGAGTGTCTGGTGCCTACATAGATAAGACATCTTCTTATTTCCTGTGACTAAACCTTTGAGTGTTGTGGGCTACCATAGGTTTTAAGAGTCAAGCTTGGGTTTTAGCAAGAACAACAAGTACCATTGTTCTGTCCCAATCATTTCATTTCTAATGCACTATATTCTAGTATTTTTTTCTAAGGCAAATGAAAACATGTTACTTCCAGGGTGTGTATATTTGAAATGGGCCCATAATGTATATGTGAGGTGACTGTTTTAATGTTTTCTTGAAACTTCATTGATATTAATTTCTCACATTTGTATATTGAAATGCATGTGGGGGGAAGTGGGTAGTGAATCAAGAAAGATATATTGGTAGTTTTGCTACATTTGAAAACTTATATTTTTCACTGGGAGATGTATGTCTTCTTTCTTACCAGAACTTGGGAGAATGCAACAAAATGACAGGAAATTTAAGAGTACAGTTACAGAAACATTTCTAAGATTATTTGAATTACTTATGTGTTTGTGTGTTTACCCATAGGTGTGTGAAAAGAAAGATGCAATGCCCCCAGTGTCCATAGGGGTCATCAGGTGGGCACTAAGATTACAAACAATTGTAAGTCACATGATATGAAAACAACAATTAGAGCCTCTGCAGGAGCATTACAAATTCCTAACTACTGAATCATGACTCTAGCCTTCTGATAGAAGTATTACAAGGAGAAAAGACTTGTTTGGCTCACAGTTTTAGAGCAATTCCAGTCCATCATGGCAGGGCAGGCAAACAGTAGCTCTGTAGTAAGAACATCAAGTTCATTACTTGTACCTTATGTGTGATAAATGATAGGAAGCAAAGAAAACTGACCTCAAATCAGAGGCAGGCATAGTTTTCTCAGTCTGCCCCTAGTAACCTACTTCTTTGAATTAGTGATCTTGTCTCAGAAGTTCAACAAATCCCAAGGCAGTACCACCATCTGAGCCAAGTGTTCAAATACATGAGCCTATGGAGGCAATTTACTTTCAGACCATAACACTGGTATTCTTAAAGGAATCAGAAATTGTAGTTAAATATAAGTATCAATGTAACAAAACTTAAAAATACATATATAAATAATTCCAAGAGCTTTAGAAATGAATACAGAGCAAGTTTTGGTTATGGTCACAGATAACACTTACTCTTTGTTGGGAATTCTTAAAACAATTGAGTAATAAAATACTTGATGAGGCTCTAGAAAATCTGAACTGCATCGAAGATATTAATCTAACTCACTCATGTCCTATAGCATATCCAGCAATGATAGAGCATGCAGTATTATATATATATATTTCATATATATATTTCATATATATATTATATATTCATATATATATATGAAATGATATATTATAGTCAATAACAATATTACCTAAAATACTTCCAAATACTTTTAAGGAAATAATTCAGTGCTAAATAAACTATATGTAATAGTTGACATCACAAAGAAAAGACGATCATAAGCAGAAGTGACTGGTATTGAAAACAAAGCAACTCAAAAACACAAGAATGCAACTAGCGGGTTGCATCTGGATCACTTAAGAGAGGCAGAACTTTTCCTGGGGCCTCAGACAATTAGTAGTTTAAAGCTAGTTTCTATACCTTTATGTCAGGGAGAAAATAGAAGATAATTAAACTCAAAATGAAGGAGATAATACTGATTGACATATCTACATCAAAAATACACAAAACTCTAAGAGTCTTTTGAAACCTTGTAAACGAGCACAATGATAACCAACCACTGGAGGCTGCAATGGTGACTTAAAATTTTACATCTTCTAAAATTTTTGTTACCCTTTTTTTCATGCAATGTATTTTGATACTTTCCCTTCCTTTAACTCTTCCAAGATCCTCCCCATACCTTATCTATTCATGTTTTCTCTCTCTCTCTCTCTCTCTCTCTCTCTCTCTCTCTCTCTCTCTCTTTCTAAAAGAGGCACAGCCTGTGAAACAAATGTCAAGACAAACAATGAAAAATAAAACAATAAGACAAAAAGACAAACAAAACAAAAAGTACACATAATACAGACATCATAAAGTCCATTTTGTGTTGGGCATGAGGCCTTCCCTAGTGTGTAAGCTGTATACCCAGTGCTATTCCATTTAAGAAAAGTGGTTTTATCCCTCCCTGCAAGTATCAATTACAAATAGCTTATTTTTTATTTTTTAAATTTTTTATTGGATATTTTATTTATTTACATTTCAGATGTCATCCCCTTTCCCTATTTCCTCTCCCTAAAAATCCCCTATCCCATTCCCCCTCCTCCTTTTTGCTTTTATACCATTTTAGTTACATGCAAGTACTAAGGTCAGTTCTAGGTTGGAGAACTAGCAATACAATAGATGCAAATAGTCAAGGAACAGGCAAGACAATAAACACAAATGGTCAAAGAACAAACAAGGCAATAAACAAAAAACCGTGAACACTCACATTATCACTCTTTCTAAAGGCTTATCAAGATGACCAAAATATCTGAGCCAACTTCCCTGTCCTAGCCCAAAGTCATTTTTCATGTCTAGCCTAAGATTTAGATTCCTGCCTGAAATTACTTCTTTGTTCTTGCCTAATATTTAGATTCCTGAATGGGTATAACTGTATGCCTCAGTTCCCTTCTCAGTGCTGAGATTCTGCCCAGTTTAGACTTGCATAGGTTTTATATGTGTTGATACAGTCTCTGTGAGTTGATTAGTTTTGTTGTGTCTAGAAGACACTGTTTCCTTAGATTCAGCCACTACCTCTGGTTCAAAAGTACTTCAAGAGTATCTACAAACCCTGCTCCTACAACAGCAGCCTGCCTACAAAATATTCTAGCAAAACAGTGGCGCAGGTGGTAAGGGAGTAATCAATCATATTTTACAATTGGATTTAGGGTTTACTCCATGACATGGCATCCATATATGACACTGAAAAAATATCTCAGACTATATTGGTCCTAAGGGGAGAAACTACTACTATTATTCTGCTAAAAGAACAAAGCTATAAAATGACTCTGCATGACATATGGCTATACCAGTAGATCAGGGCATCTCTCATACCAGATGCTGTTTCTTGCAGGTGACAGACATTATGGAAAAAAATGGGAGACTTTGGAACAATCAGCCCCAAATGGCAACGTCTGTAAAACCCCTTCCTTCAAGGCTTGGAGAACCAATCAGAAAAAAATTTACCTTTTCTTATAGTGGCAGAGACTGTTCCACTCAGAAATTTAGGGGAAAAAAATCCCAGAACTCACAAGAACCCCTTATCTTCCTTTATTTAAAAGTGAAATCAAGCTTGCTTGGCTTGGTTGCATTTTGAGCCTTCTCATGGACAGAAGCTCACGTTATTCCCCACTCAACAAGTATCCAAGAGCCAGTGCTTCACGAGCTTGAAGGGATGGAACAGGCTGCAAATATGCCAACATGTTTAATTCAAGGGGAAAAGGGAACAAATGCCTACTACTACATCACAGGGGTCACCTGGTTCTCAACTCTCAGCACAAAGCTGATGTATTGATGTCCATCTATGTATTCTCCAATTCAAAGAGAGGGAAGAGTTCTGATGTCAAACCCAGGAGGACACAGTACATGCAGAGCTCGACCCCTCTGCTCCCAAATCCTCTTTGCTTCTTTCATCTTGACCCTCTGCCCTTCTACTCCATCTTCACTGATACTGTTCACATAAAGTTCCCAATGTCTGTTTCTGCTGTTCTTATTTGAACCATCTAGAGAGGCTACTCATTATATGGGTACAGAAGAGGATCTGATACAGAAACTTACTATTCATTGATGCTGTGAGCTTTATGAGTGCTCTCTATAGCTCTTGCCAGGATGAAAATATCAACTGTGGAGCTGGAAGAGAGAGGCTGTTCATGCTATGACTCTCTCTGTGTCTCCAAATTACCACCTTGCTATGGAGGCTGGTCCTGGAGGTACAAAGAGTTAATGCCAACCAAGCAAGACAGCATTTGAATCCCATTATTGAGAAAGCTTTTAGGGCTCTAATTCTGAAACATGCATTCATGATCTCAGGACAAACTTCAGTGGGTCAAAAAACAATAATATTCAAAGCATCCTGCAAGCACCTACCTGGTGCCTCAGCATGTGAATGGTATAGACTCGATAGAGAATTGGATGTGCTCACCTTCAAAAGGACAGGTCAGGTAATGAGGCCTTGTTAATACTAAAATTTCATTAATTTTCTGGATAGTGTTGTCTAGTTGAAATGATAAACAAAAATAAGATGTTCACCTTAACAATGACAAAAGATAGTATTTACTTAATACAGATTCTGATACACAAAACCTACAGCCATATGAGGGTGTTTAAACACCTGTTTCTTGTTTGAGAGTTAAAAGCATGGCAATGTTCAAAACTGCAGAGCAAAGATTTAGGTTAAACTGACAAAACAGGGAAATTCAGAGTTAAGGTTGTCACAACATATTTAGATTCCCTCTGATATAGAAATGAAATAAATCCTCTAATGTTTGATGTCACATTTGTAAATTGTATCAAAATGCAGAATCACTCTAATGTGAGGGCTTCCATTCTTGCCTGAAATATATTTTCCACTTCTTATTTAAAATATAAAACACTCTTACCAAAAATGAGAGAAAAAATTTACAAGCATAGAAAGCTTGTCAATAGCAGAGTTGAAAGGTTTGAAGTTCTCATATTGTCTAAGACTTGAATCAACAAACATGTGAAAGTCATTTCCATCAAATGAACAAGAAAGATGTCCTCAGCTAACTTGGTACAGAGAATTTAGACTTCACATTAGGAACAATCTCTAAGTGCAGGTGTCTTTCATTTAATGTGTTCCAAGTTTAGGTGTTGCTGTATGATTCTTTTAAAGAATTAGATTATGATCAACTGTTTCTTCTTCAGAAAAAAGTCACATCAGAATATACTACGTGTGTATAAAAATAGAACAAATGTCACTTTATAATTACAATATAAGTGCGATAGAGTATAATGTGCCTAATTATTCCCTTAAACACATGTGAGTGTTGTTAACACTTGAGGGCACAATTGTCAACTGTAAAATCTCCCTATCCTGCTCTTTATTTGTGACAAAGGAAAACTTGCGAGAATTTAGTACCATTGTAAAACATGCAATATTAACAGCTAAAATGACTTTGGTCTGAGACAGAAACTGTAATAAATATGCTCTGGGATGAAAATTATTCACCAGTACCAGCTTCACTGTACATAATATGCACTGTTCACATACATATACAGATGCATATGAACATGGATGCATGTAAGTTTGAACTATGTATGTGAATGTATATGATACAGCATTTGTCTTGCTGTTTTTCAAGACAGAGATCTGAATCGAGACAGAAAGCAACTTTCTTTACAAATGCTAGCCTAGAATAAATGATATTATCCCAAAGGTTGAACATTTGATACTAGATAGAGAAGCTTCACAGTTTTTCAAAATTGATCAATATTTAGACAAATTGGCATATGTAAAATTATGGCCATTTCAGAAATAATGTGTAGTACAAGTTGGCATAAGTAAACTTACGGCCATTTCAGAAATTGTTAGAAATTCGGGCCTGATCCCAAGTCAAATATGTTCAGTGATTTTTTTAATGAAATTCAAGTTAGTAATTAGAACAGCAGCTTTAAAATCAATCTACTATGATGTAGTTTAAAGATACACTAATTTGAATGTATCATTTTCCTCTACATCAACCTAAGTAACATTATTTTCACTGTATTCAAATACTTATGTTTAAAATTAAAAACATGTATGGTTGCCAAGTTCTTAGTATTTATAGACTTTTAATCAAAGACATTGTTTTGAATCAACATTAGTTGTTGAATATGATTTTTTAAATCAACACTAATATTTCTGAGAGTGAGAACTACTTCCCTTATTATCCTATATATTACCTGCAATTATCTAAGACTTTGTTATATGTTTCCATATGAAAATCTTTCCCAATTCAAGATTCTAATTTCTCACCTGTGAATGATTGTAGTTGGCTTCTTCTTGAAAACCTATTTGATATTTGTGTAACCAACATCATTTGTAACACTGACTTGACATATTTAATATGTAGACTGTCAGTGGGACATATTAAGGTCCATGTACCTAGATCTGAAACAAAACTTTATTGCAATTTCCTTGGAAAATCTTCAGAAATATAATTCAGTGAAGAATGGAACAGTGTTTCTATCTTAAAGCTATCAAGTTGCGTAGAAGCTACTTTTAACACCATTCAGATGCGCAGTAGCTGCGATTTCATGATAAACTCCTTGTGTCAAAGTAGAAGTGTCCTAGATTATAGTAATTGATGCTACATAGTTTACTTAGTTCATGGTACTTTCAATATCCACGTGTAGATTTCTCTTGGCAGCTCATATCCTCTTATACATTCAAGACCTCAGCAGGAAGGGAGGGTGCTCTTTTCATGACCTGACGAATTGTCCTTAAGTTATTACCACTACTTCCCTTACCAGCTCACTGAAAATCAGTTGTTAAAGTGAGATATGTGTGTGTGTGTGTCTGTGTGTGTGTGTGTGTATGTATGTGTTTGAATACTAACAAACACATTATCAGATATGCCAGTGTAGAACACTACTGGATGATGTGTTTAATAATATACCATCACACACAGAAGTGCAGCTGGGGAGGTTTAGCAATGAGACATAGTGAACTTTACATCCTCTCTCTTCCTTGATACTTCATCAGAACACTGAATTCTAAGTTCACAGCCTGTTTTTTTTAAATCAGTTTTTACCTTGTTTTTACTTTGTCAAGTCTTACATATTTCTTCCTTATCTCTGCTAAAGAATCATGTGGCCAAGGAGAAATTTAACCTTTATGTCTTTACTCAATTTTTTCTGTTAGTTCTTCCCAATTAAATGTATATATGTATTTTTGAAACTCAAAAATATTTGTCATTAACCTGACAAACGTGTATGTGTTGCCATGTGCATGGTTTGACATATCTGAATATGGTGAAATGGTTGCTAAATTTAGTAGTGCATGTGTTATTTTACAAGGCTAATGTGATTGTAATGAGAACAGTTAAGACCTGCTCTCAGAAGTTGCCCAGCAGAGAACATGTAGATGTCGCCTATTGTCACTGTGCTCTGAAGTTGATCTCCTGAGCTTTGCCTCCTGCCTAAGTGCAAAAGAATGTGGATTTTTGATGTTTCTATAATTGTATTACGTTGTGGCTTTGTCTGAGTTAATTCTCATTCATGTTTCTCAGGAATAGAAATCTCATTCAATCTGGACCTTATTCTTTCCTTCAACTACAGAACATTTCCCTCCTTTCAATTACCCATTCCCCTTTATTCTCTTTATCCTCTTTATGGTGAGCTTCCCTGGTAGATTTTAGAGTCACTAAATCTGCCCTTTATACTTCTGAATTATTCTTTTATACATTGTGTGTGTGTGTGTGTGTGTGTGTGTGTGTGTGTGTGTGTCTTTGTTTGTATGTATAGTTCATTGCTACACGGAGATAAATCTTTCCTGATGGTTTTCACTCTAGAAGCAGTGTATGAATCATTTTATGGTCTCTCAATTTTTACATCATTATTTTTATAACACTCTATTTACTATGCATATAATTATGGTATAATCTGTCATGTACATTTTGTGGTAATTGTTGCAGGTAGATCATTGTCTTCTGGTACTCCTGATCCCCTCAACCATGTAAAAATTCTACTTTCCAAAACAGAAATTATTTTGTGTGATGCTTTAGACTGAGAATATAATCAGGCAACCTTCTGTGAGGGAGACAGGATCAGTTTTGATAAAGACCTTAAGAGGCAGAAGAACCAAGGAGCAGAGGCTTGCAGAAACTTCGAGATGCTGAAAAAAATGGTTCACCTACCTAGAGGTGCCCAAGAAAAGCAGTTTTCCATGCTGACACCTTGATCTTTGACTGTTCTAACAAACTATGCAAATACAAACTAGTGATGATTTAGCCACCAATATTAAGGTAACTTGTAGTGTGTAGGAAACTTTTATTTTAAGGGTACTACTGAACATATCAAGACCTATTGGAAATCCTCTGCCATGGTTAATTTATTTGAAGTGTTACCTTGTTAACTTTCCCTTCAACACAGTCCTTTCTCCATGGAGACACAGACTTTAAGGCCTGGCATTTGCCTTCACCCATACTACCCTGGGATCTCTAGTCTTGTTGTCATCAGCTTCTACCCAGGTCCTCTGGGATAATCCTGGTCCTAAAGAGGATACAACAGCCATATTCATCCCATTATAGTTGGAAAGCTGTCTGCTTCTTTATCTTTTCTAGGCAAATATTATTGCCTAAGCCTTTTCCCTGTCAAAGAGCAATAGAATTTTATCAGCAGTGCTCTCAAGCTCATTACTACTTACTTTGAAGAATAAATAATATGCAAACATTTTTTAACAATGCTGGAGAATATGTACTTCCTATAAACATAACCATTCCAATTTGAAAATATTGTGTAGTCAGATAATTTAAATGTAAGACATTCATTTAGATATATATTTCTATAAACCTTCAGCATGAATTCCTCTTTTATAATGTGCTTTTATGTGTATCTAGATAGAGGAGTGTACATAATTTAGGTTAAAATACATATCATTCCTATCATAGTGAACCCTATAAAGATGCTTAAATACATAGAATGATACCAATATCTATTTTATAACTCACTTTGTGGTGCTAGAAAAAATTTAACCACTGTTCTACGTCTTTTAGCATACTACTTTGTTTTTATTTTAAATATTTTTATAATATGTAAAAATGAAATTTATTTATTTTTTAGATTTTAATAATATTTAACAAATGGTATATGATAAGCCTATTTTTGTCTCTTGTTGATCAAGCAATATCATTTCTGCTATTCTCTCACATGCTGTCTTGTTGTGTTCACTAACTTACAGTGGACACTACTTCCAAATTACAAACATGAAGGACAAGGAGAGCGTTTGTACTGTCTCATAGCTTGGCTCTGCTGATCAAGGTACAAACACTGAAAATACTTAATTATAATACTACATTTCATGTACTCTCTTCACAGACTAATAAAGCTAAAATATAAGACTGTGGATTTAAGGAGGTGTCCACTTGTATCCTCACCCAGATTTCCTCATAGTCCCACACTGCTAAGTTCTATTGTGTGTCACATCACTTAGGAGAGTTTTGTGGACACGGACATAATCCAAGGTAGATGTATGTTAACCAAGCACATAAGCAAAGCTGCATTAGTAAGACAGTTTTTCACCTGCTGGTTTCACAACACATGGATCTTGCCTGTTTGCAATGTCTTCTAGAAGAATCTGGATTTCAATTCCAGGGGCCATCAGCAGAGGAAACTGACATATCCTCAAACACTAATAACATCAAGAGTTGAAGATTTGGGTCAAGCCCAATATAATTATAATTTCTTTAAGATGTTGAGCCATCAAAAAATATTTCTTTGAAGAAAGATTTGCCATCACCCAGTATACTTTCTTTGTTGTTGTTGTTTTGTTTTGTTTTGTTTTGTTTTGTTTTGTTTTGTTTTCTGGTCTTAGTGAGAGAGAATGCATGCATGTCAAAAGAAAATAGATGGTGGCTCTGTACAGTAAGCACCTTATATGGCTACTGCATTAAAATGAATCAAGCCATGGAAGAACTGGTCTGATCTTGATGTCTGTTCTTTCATATTCTTTGTGCTAATAAATGTTCAGCTTCATTTGCTAACGAAAGGTACAGTGTTGATACAGAAAACAATACATAGATATCATTAGTTTGTACTACTTCTATATTTCCGGGATTTTCAGTTTTATGGTCTCCTAAATTAACGCCACTTGTCTCTCTTATGCTTTAAAACTCCATTTCCACCTCAACAAGGAAATATGACACAACTGAGAAAAACAATCATGAAATACTAAACAATAAATTCACCATTTCTACATTTACCATTGTAAATTAACTGTCATATAAAGGAAACAGAAAGTTCTACTTGAGTATATCCTGGACACATGAGAATGATCCAGAAATACACTGCATGTTTCAGAGTTTGCATAACCCTGCCTGGCTTTGTAGGTACACGGCTTAGTTCAGCATCTATGCTGGGTCACTTGTTCGTGCCTTGCCATCTCCTTTCATTAGAAGGCTATAGAGCCATTCATATTCTTGAATATTTACAAACTTTGAATTACTTGATGATAATTTTGGTCTAATTGAGTTCAAGTTATCTAATCAGAATTTCAATTTGTTTTATATATCCTTGGAACCCATACCTAATTTCTTTCAAAGAGTGGTTGGAGCCAGTGAAGATGGTCAATGATCAAAGAGACTTACCAGAAATATGACTATCTGAATTCTGTTTCTTGAGCCAACACAGTGGAAGAAGTAAACCAACTCCTACAAACCTACCCCCACCTTGACCTCTTTAGAGCTCACAAATTTGGATTAAGACAAATTTGGATAATGTGCCTATTATTTAGGACCAATATGCCAAACACTGAACTGTTAAGTGGAGTCATGGACAATACAGGTACAATTGTAACATGCCAGAAGAGAAGTGGAAGAGATACATCAACCATAGATTTAAAATGAATACACACACACACACATATGTATATATATATATATATAAAATTGCATTTAGAATTCACTAGTGGCTGTTTCCTTTAACTCAGGCAAAACTCAGGCAAAAAAAAAAAAAAAGTATGCCAAACATTAGTTAAGGTCAAGGCCAGCAGCCACAGCATTTATTTGTTATCAGATATTTGTGTTTTGTAAGCAGAATTCCCTGTGCCTATATTGCTTGTTATCTATCACTCTATATCATTTGATAGTTCCAGTCACAACAAGAATCCAGTGACCCAGGAACATAACTATATCTCCCTGCTGAGACACAGTTGGACATTTATTGCTCTACTTTCCAAGTTCTTGTCAGAACCTAAGGTTTCTAAGAGTGAATATTTCCCCCATAAACAATTACAGCTATCATAACATCCCCCGAGGTGCATAATTTAGGATGAGATGTTTAATGTTCTTATACAAGAACTACTCTAGCATGTAAATTTTTTTCCAAATAGAAAGCCAACTAAGCATTCAATTCAATCCAGAATGGTTACTCTTCCCCACAAAGCATTTAAAATGTCATTTTTCATGTACACATGGACATGCATCCCGCTGCACAATTGCCCTATAGCAATTACACTTTATGGAAAGAAGCTAAATTGGCAACAGCATTATAAAGAATTTGTTACAAGGTTTTATTTGAACACTTGCCAATGGAAAAATCAAGACTTTTTGAGAATAATAATATTGATGCTAACACAAGGAAGAGATCAACTCCATGTAAGATGGTTTGAAACAAGAAGAGCAGAGGTTCAAAGAAGAAGGCTGATAAACCTCTGAGGGGTAAAACTTTTTCATTCTTGCTAAGAGAGTCTACTCATCCATTGGGGAAGCCAACTTGGAAGATAGTAACAAGAAATTCTCCTCTCTCTCTCTCTCTCTCTCTCTCTCTCTCTCTCTCTTTCTCTCCCTCTCTCTCTCTTTCCCTCTATCTCTCTGTGCTTTCAATGTTCATAATTCATGTAAATTCAGAACATCTGAAGTTGTATGATCTACATCATATTCTTACAAAACAAATGCCTTCTGGTTGTGACTACTAGATGTTTGTTAATATCATTTCCATACAAAAATTTGGCACATTCATATTAGTAGTAAGCCTTAACAAAATTTCACAAATTATTCTTTTTTCTAATTGCTCCTTCAAAAGCAGTTTCAAGTACCCCCATTCACATCTCTTATACTGCAACAGTCCCTCTGCTCTTAGTTGTGTTCTGGGAATGAGTAACATGAAAGCTGTATTAACAAACTAGATGTTTGTTAATATCATTTCCATACAAAAATTTGGCACATTCATATTAGTAGTAAGCCTTAACAAAATTTCACAAATTATTCTTTTTTCTAATTGCTCCTTCAAAAGCAGTTTCAAGTACCCCCATTCACATCTCTTATACTGCAACAGTCCCTCTGCTCTTAGTTGTGTTCTGGGAATGAGTAACATGAAAGCTGTATTTTGAGGCATGTGAGCTCCCAGTGATCCCATGATTAATGATGTCAGAGAACTCACTGTAGCTTGCAAACTTAGAGTAGAAAGTGTTGTTGGACCCTGCTATACTTGGTCACAGTCTACCATTGTCAAGATAGCTCTCTGAGATTTGTGCAAAATGGGGCACTCCCTGTACCAATGGTGTTTCCCTTCTCTGATCTTGTCTGAAGAGCTCAAACCCCCATACTCTATATCTGGGGAAGGTCAAGCAATCCTTGGCAGGCTTTAAAGTTTAACTTCTTCTTTGTTCCTTCTTCTCCACAAACCCCTGACATTCTTGGAAAGCTTCTCTATACAAATGAGGTTTCACAGAATTTTAAATCTCTAACCAATGATTTTTGTTTACCCTGAAAAATCCTTCCCACTGTCCAAAGTCCATATATACCCCTAGCTCACTCAGAATAAAATGTATGCATACAAGTACATTCTAAATAATGGTATAGTCACAAGATAAAATCACCTCAGAGAGCCATTTCATTGAAGACCACCATACAAGTTCTTCCCTAAAAGAGATTTAACACTAAGATCCTCAGACTGCCTTCTCTTCTTCTCTATACCCTGGCATTCATTCCTAGCAGGACCAGGATTCTGAAAAATCATGCCCATTATGGACTCATGTTCATCATTCCAGCCTGGAATACTGTGGCATCTAGACACCCTGAGAAGAAGAAAGCAGAGGACTCAGAACCACAGCTAGACCACTGAAATGCATGCTACAAAAAGTATTGCCTAGACACATAAGTAAACTATAGATCATTGTGCTATGATTCTATATGAAGGAATAAAAATTAAAGAATACTGTTCTGGGAAAAGATACAGTTGGTAGAACCAGAAACACTCACATAACCACTGGTAGATGTAACTCTTAGGCAACTTTGTATTATACTGAAGGAAAGTTCCTGTGCAAGACTTCCAATCACATTTTTCAGCAAACTTGGTCTATGGACTGTATTTGATTTGGGCCAGGGAACTAAGCACTTGTCCCTTGAGTTATTACACAGAACACAGAAACAAAGACAGGAAAACACCTTGGTCCCTAAGCATCTAAGGTCCCCAAGATTTGTACTCAAGCTACTAATTGCTTCTTCTGGTCGAATATACAAGCAAAACATATGTCATCATATCTCCCTCTCTAATGCTGTACCCTAACAATTGGCTAAGATATTTCTAGTACACTTAAAATGTACTGATCTACCTTTTATCTCCCATTTTTATTTATCTCCTTGAAGACAGACATTGAACACAAAACCTTTGAAGGGCAACTACTTATAAGCAAAATGTTAGAAAGTCATCTTCATATATAAGAAGAAGAAATAAACTCTGAAAAACTGTGGAAGGCAGCATCATCCACCAAGCTAAAACTTATATTAGGCACAAAGATAATATACACCCAACTAAGACAAAAGACATAAATTGAAGACAAGCCACAAGACTCTGAGAAAGCAATGAGTCTGATTTCCATAGCCACATTACTAGACTCAGAGGTCCAGCATTCACATCAGCATCATAAGTTACTCAAAATGCTGTAACATGATGACAAACTATATATATATATATATATATATATATATATATATATATATATATTCTGCAAAATTGTCCTTCAAAGTCAGAGAAAGGCATTTGTAAATAAACAAAATGGAAGATTTTGTTACTACCAGATTTTCCTATAAGACATGCTGTACTGAGTCCTTATTGAAATGCACATTAAATTGTAACTCAAAGCCATATGAAGAAAATAAGATCCAAACAAAGGAAGAGGCTAGAATCATCGTAGTATTATGTAACTCTACCTTCTGTACTCTACATGATTTTACTAAAATATTAAAACAGATTTGTTAGTCTAAATCAGAAATGTAATACAATGTTTTGTTTTCTACATAATTTAAAAAATATTGATTGTTATTTGGGAATATAAAATGTACAAAGACACAATTTTACAGCTCAGAAAACTGAAACGATAGAGATGAAACCTTTAAAGGAAAAATATTTTCATTATACTATAGCATTGTCTTTCTGGTATGGATTCCAATTAAAGTATAGCTTGTAACAATATCATATTATAATGCAATCCCCACATTAATCACAAAAAATCAAAAACAAAAAGAGTATACAAGAAAGAAAATAAGAAAGAAGTTTAAATCCTCTTTTTTTGAATATTTTCTTTATTTATATTTCAAATGTTAATCCCCTTTCCAGTTATCCACTCCAGAAACCCCCTATCCCATGCATCCCCCTGCTTCTATATGGGTGTCCCTCAACCACCCACCCACCCACTCCCGCCTCCCCACCCTGGCATTCTCTATACTGGAGCATTCAGCCTTCACAAGACCGAGGACCTTTCCTCCCATTGATGCCCAGCAACAACATCCTCTGCTACATATGCAGCTGGAGTCATGGGTCCCTCCATGTATACTCTTTGGTTGGTGGTTTAGTCCCTGGGAGCTCTGGAAGGTCTGGTTGATTGATATTGTTGTTCTTCCTATGGGGTTGCAAATGTATACTTCACAAATGTCCACTGAACCTTTTTCTTGATATAGCAGAGGTAGACCACAAACTAAGCATTTATAATTTTAAAAAAGCAAAAACCAAACAAAAAGATGTCACACAAAAATAGTTTTTCAAACAAGATGAAGTCAAAATTAGAAAAAAGTGAAAATTTTAAAATTTATAGAAATTAAACTATGCTCTTTTAGAAAATGAATGATTAAGTATATTACCTCACAAAGAAAGAAAACTGAAGAATCAATAAAAATTAACATACTGTCAAAACTTATTGGGAGTGAACAAGAGGACACAAAGTGGATATGGGAAAGAAGATGGTAGGTCTGGGATTAAAAAGAGTAGGGGCAGTGATATGATCAAAATATATAAAATTTTTAGTGCTGATAAAAATATTATAACAAAACTTCTAGTTACAGCAAAAGCATTTATAACTGAAAAACATTATTCGTTGTACAAGATTAAAGATGGGCTGGGGATTTGGCTCAGTGCATATGAGTAGGTGTGAGTTTGAATTCCTAGAATGCATGAAAAAGCCTAGTATAGCATGAGTTTCTGTAACTGTGGCCTTGGAAGGTCGGAGACATTTAGACCCAGGGACCTTAGTGAGACAAGCCTAGCTGAAAAAGCAATGTCTTTATCTGCCCTTGGCATGCTTTCAAGGTTATGTAGTTATATACCAACTAACTCTCAAGTATTTGTGTGTGTGTGTGTGTGTGTGTGTGTGTGTGTGTGTGTGTGTGTGTGTGTGTGTCTATAGTATATGTATAAACATACATATGAATATATATATGTATGTATGTATATATATATATATCACAATGAAAAAATATAACAAGAAAGACTTTATTCAGTGATCTTACTCCACAGCTTTATGAACTGAGCAGAGAAAAAGAACTGAAACACAACACTTAGAAGAAGAAATGAACCGTAAAGAGTAGAGCAGAGATTTCTGGAATTGAAACAGGAAAATCATAAAGGAAACCAATTTTATAAAAGTTAATTAATAGCATTTATTTTTAAGGTCCTCAACAATATACTAGCAAACTCAAATCACTAACATATTAAAGGGATTACACACCATGACCAAGTACAATTTATTCCTGGAAAGCAAATATGTTTCAATATAAAAACTAAATTTATATAATATACCACATTAACGGAATGAGGAAAAAACAATACACAATCATCTTTATTGATGCAGAAAAATCATTTGACAAAATTTAATATGGTTCCCTGATAGAAGAACTCAATGGAAGTACTAATAGAAGAAAATTACATCACCATAACAAAACCCAGATGGTAACACACACCAAGCATCATACACAGTGGTGGGAGATGGAAAGGTTTCTGTAAGAAGAAGAGCTGGTCAGAGATGTTCATTTTGGTAACTTTTCAGGATAAATCTGCTAGTGCCTAGCAAGACTAACAGCCATTCTCAGAATCAGAAAAAAAATCAGTTTCACAAAAGATATATGTAGAAAACAATAAGAGATTTCATGAGAAAAAAAATAAGAAATTCAGTAAACTGGTAGAGTTTCAAGTTAACAACAACAACAACAAAACCTATATTGAATTGTGTATATCCTACTAACAATTAGTGTTTCAAAGGAAGGATTTTGAGGACAATCTTACTTATAATAGTCACATAAAACAAAATGGTATGTGAATGATTCATGTTATAAAAATATAAACATTTTCTACCAAATCAAAGATTTTAATTGTGAGGCAGTTTGTAGAAAGACAGCACATACGTGCCAAGCAGTTGATGATATTAAGATGCAGATGTACAAGTTTCCTTGTTTGATTTGAACCTGGTTATTCTTTCAATTCATGCATACTGGGAAGGACTCTATGGGAACTGGGTAGATCATGGGACATGACTCCGAAGACAATCAGTACTCATTTTGTAAGTGTGTGCTAGGTTTCTTTATCTGCATTACTTCATTTAAGCCTGGGCTGCTGTGAAGCCAACTGTAAGTCTGGTACCTGCTGCAAGTAGCTGGTTCCTTTTCTTCCTTTTTTTTTTTTTTCAGTTTTGATCCAATCAGAGCTACCTCCACAGAATGTCGACACAATTATCATTGTTCTTTCTAGCCACCACTATCCCCCAAATAAATCTCTTAAGTTATGTGGGCTCACACATTTTGTTCTCTTAACATAAAATAGTGTAAGGCATTATCCAAATTTATCCTCGACATTACCAAATTTAAAGAAATTCCTGTGAAATGTTCAATGATTTTAAGAGAGGAAAAACTCATCATAAATTTCTTAAAATATCAGAAGATTCATCACAGTCAAACAACATCAAAATAGACTAATTTGGAGACATCATGCTTAGTAATTTTAGAATTCACTGCAAATTTATGGTAACCCAAAAATGTAATAGCAACTTTAAACAAAACAGCCCAGCGGACTGTAATGCAGGACTAGAGTAATTTTTTCAAGTATATGTAAATAATTTTGACATGTATGTTAAAAATATTCAATGGTGAGAAGTCAGCAACTACAACAAATAATGCTGAGAAAACATGATATTGGATTTTTACCTAATAAAATGTGCAGAAATGATCATAAAAATGGATTAAGCACTGTAATGTAAAGATTTAAAGTATGAAGTTTTAACCAATATCTGATTTGCCATAAGGCCCATTCTACAAGATGGAACTCACACCCAACATTGCTTGGGTGAACAACAACCTGAGACTAGATAGCCCTGGGACATATGGTAAAACCAATAACAACTGGTATGAAGTGGGCAGAAATAAAATCACTTCTAATGCATTTTTTTCAGCCATCATCAGAGCAGTTCACAGTAGAGACTGAGAGACCTTGGAACATTTAACCCTAAAGGGAATATCTCCAACTCCCTGCTCTTTTTGACTCAGAGAAATCTGAAGAGGAAGAGGCAGAAAAAATGTTAGAGCCAAATGGAATGGAAAACACCAAGAAAACAGGGCTCTCTCTATTGGCATGATCAAAGTTCATATGAATTCACAGACACTGAGGCAGCACGCAGATATGCATCAGGCCCTCTGCATGTATGTTATGGCTTTCCATTTAGTGTTTCTGTGGGATTCCTGAGTATATTAATGAATGAGCTTCTGATTCTTTTGCCTTTCTTGGGATCTTTTAATTCTGTTTTGCTTTGTTTTGTTTTGTCCAATACCAATGTGTTAATTTTTATTTTATCTTTTATATTATAGTATTATATTACATTATTATTCCTTAAATGCCTGTTTTTTTTCTAATGAGAAACAGAAAGGGAGTAGATTCAGGTAAGAAGGGAGGTAGAGGGAAACTGAGATGAATAGAGGGAGGAAAACACTCTTAATCAGTATATATTATATGAGAAAACATTCTATTTTTAATAAAAGGGAAAAATTTTACATATATATGTTAGATTTTTTCTTTTATTGGATATTTTTTTTATTTACACTTCAAATGTTATCCCCTTTCAGGTCTCCCTTCTGGAAACCCCCTATCCCATCTCCTTTCCCCTGCCTAAGTGAGGGTGCTCCCCTACCTACCTACCCACTCCCATCTTCTTGCCCTGCCATTTCCCTACATTGGGGCATTGAATCCCCTCAAGCCCAAGGGATGTTCCTCCCACTGATGTGCAACAAGGCCATCCTCTGCAACATATGTTGCAGGAGCCATGGGTCCCTCCATGTGTACTCTTTGGTTTGTGCTCCAGTCCCAAGGAGCAACGAAGGGTCTGGCCAGTTGACACTGTTAAAATGTACCACTAGGCAAATTCTTCATGATATTGTAGGCACAAAGAACCAGAGTAAAAAATAAACAAAATGTATGTTTTCAACTTTTCTTATTACAGTTGAACTTCAGGAGAAATACTGATAAAAAAGCAACGCACAAAGTATAAAAAAAAAAGTAAATACATGAAAAGTATCCATCTAACAATAATTAAGATCAAGAATATATAGAGAATTCTGAAAAAAATTAAAATTACCACAAGAAAAATGAATATTCAAACTTAGAAAAAAGGCACGAAGAGTCAAACCTTTCACTGAATAATTGGAAAGGTATTCCACAACCCCTATCTCTAGGGGTTTATGATACATAACAAAACACTTACTTCTTCACTTATTTATGTTGGAAAATATGTAAAAATACAAAACAACAACTGATGACAAGAATGTAAAGAACCCAGGCATAGAGAAGGGTTGACCTGTAAAGGCACAAGCCAGACGACTTGAGATCAAGCACTGAACACAAATGGTGGAAGCAGATAACTGCTTTAGGAGACCTTTCTTTAAGTGCACACACAGAGTAAATAAATAACACATAATTAAAATAATCAACTATGTAACTTGAACCCCTGTAAAAAGGAAAAGTACAATGGTGTAGTCACATGAGAGAAGAGTATTTCAGTCTCCTGACCAATCTGAAAAAAAATATCAAATAATCCAATCAATTCTGATTCTGGATATATACTTGAGTAAATTGGAAGCAATGATGCAATGAAATAGACAATATATACATATAGATGACAGATAGATAGATAGATACATGGATGCATAGTTACATAGGTGATGTTGATAAATGAATAGATGATAAATATATGGATGATATACAATTGATCAATAAAAAGGTAGATGAAAATTATAGATAAATGAAAGATAATAATTAGAGAGATGACAGTTACACCTTTGAATATATTAAAATAGTTCTCTATTATCTAGTTGTACATGAACCGAAAATAAATTGTGAATATATGTGACAAATTAAATCCAAAATTAAAGGATTTTTAAAATATGGTACAATACATATGAAATGTACTAATTTATGCTAAATGCAATACATCAGTTAAAGAAAGAAAAGTACCATTTGATTCTGTCTGTATAAAACACTGATAGTAGTACAACGAGAGATGGAAGGTAGAACTGTTTCTTAGTGAGTAAGAAGTAGACTATAATATTTGGTTTAATAAGCCTAACTTTTAGT
This sequence comes from Arvicanthis niloticus, assembly GCF_011762505.2. Lineage (NCBI taxonomy): Eukaryota > Metazoa > Chordata > Mammalia > Rodentia > Muridae > Arvicanthis > Arvicanthis niloticus. The sequence goes on from NC_047673.1 coordinate 2,679,060, forward strand.
TTATCTGGATGAAGTAGCTCTGACTCTAAATAATAAACACAAAATATTGATGTATTCATTATAAAGTAGCTCTGATAACAAAGTTTGTTATGTGTGTTACCACAACAAAGAGAAAAGCAAAAAAGAGAGAGAGAGAGAGAGAGAGAGAGAGAGAGAGAGAGAGAGAGAATTTAAAAGGTGCCAGTCTGCTTTAATTTGTGTTTCTATCTAGCATCTCAATTGCCCTACATAAGGTCCATCCAGGAACCACAATGAGAAATCCTAGGAAATGCAAGTGGTCACTTGAGGTATCTAGGGATCCTATATCTTACTCTTTAGACCCTTGGGCCAAAGGCTTGAAAATTTTTAATTATCAGATTATTACCATCATCCATTTTATAAGCATTGACACATTTTTATCATCACATGAAAATATCCTGGCAAGAATGTTTCATTTCTGCATGACTACATTACCATGCCATATATTTATTTTATTTCTTTACCTCTTCTCTTAATCATCTATATTTATAAATGTGTTAGAGATGGCTTACAGCTTCTCTCTCTCTCTCTCTCTCTCTCTCTCTCTCTCTCTCTCTCTCCCTCCCTCCCTCCCTCCCTCCCTCCCTCCCTCTCTCTCTCCCTCCCTCCCTCTCTCTCTCTCTGTCTCTCTCTCTGTCTCTCTCTCTGTCTCTCTGTCTCTCTCTCTCTCTCTCTCTCTCTCTCTCACACACACACACACACACATACACTATTTGTCTTTAACCTACCCCTTAGAGTTTGCTTATTTTGACACAGTTGTTCACACCACACACCTTAAAGAAACAATATAAAGATACAAGTCCACCCTCCAATCACAAAACAGCCAGCCGTTCTAGGTTTATCACGAAGCTATCATACAAAAACTAGAAAGGAGTTGGAGTGAAAGGAAAGTGTTGAAGGGAATAATCAAGTGTAGTGAATAGTTGCAATTACAAATTAGGTAATTGGCCATGGAAACATTTGCTTTAATTTGAACATTCTGCTGTGAATTCTGAATTCACGGCTGTCTATTTGTGTCTGTGCTTCCCTACTTCTTGTTTTTTCTTTACTTTAAGAAATAATTATCTTCAGCTGGAAATAAAATATTCTGTATGGCACATTAAATAGATGAATATCCATGCTACATCACTGTACAATGACAATCTTGTGTTGTGATCATCAGATATCTTACAAAGTCTAAAAATGGGAAAGAAAAATGTAAATCTTGACAAAGAAGCTGATGATTCTGGAAATGAAGGGATATACCTGAAAACTGGAAGCAATAAATTTGCTGAGTTAGCTAGGCCCATGGCAGCTGCATTTTAAAGTGATTCCTTTAAAACTAAGTAGAAAAATACTGAGTTTTCACAAATAAAACCAAGCAAAGAAAGCCTGCTGGAAGTGTTAAAAGATACTAAAACAATGATACCACATTCATAATTATAGCATAAAATTCCCCTGAGATTTCAAGTGGAATCATGAGTAAAGCATGTTTAAATCACAATGTAGAAAATGTAGAAAAATGTTTTCCAAGCAATCTCAGTCAGAGTATGCTGAAAATCACGGCTCCCAGCACCAACATCTTCTAAGCCTGAGCCAAGTCAATGGTCAGGATATTTGGGGCAACTATAATCAATGTGATAAGTTTGATAGTTTCTTTATGGCGAGTCACTGTTTAACAGATATAAAATACTCTATAAAGGCTATTCACTGCACATCATAAGACTTCAATGACTTAACAGGAAGATTATAAAATTTCAATGGTTTTCTCAATATACGCACTAAAGCATAAGCTAAAAATGTGCAGATACAAAAATGAGTATTAGGTCACTGTAACTCATCTACTATTGTGTTTTCACAAGTTTTTTTTTATATAAATGATGCAAGTAATTATAACAAAAGTACTACTGTGTACAACTATTTTAATACTACTTTGATTAAACTGAGGGTGTATTGGGAATTTAGGACATGAAAAATATTATCTATTTTCTATTTTCTCATTCTAGCCTAGATTCTGGAAAAATACAGAAAGAAAAATGAGTGGGTGGAGTTTTCAATGGATAATTCTTATGACTCCAATATCCCTCTGCTGCACTTAATGTCTCTGTTTAATATGTAACTCCCACCCATGTTGATATCATTCATTTTGAGCATGTGAAGGCAGACAGGCAAGAGAGTGCTGCCTACTGTCTTGTCCTCATCTGAAACAGTGTATTCAATGAAGGAGAGTGCATTGCTTGAAGAAATTGTAAAATTTCTTTCTGAGATTACCCATTCTGACATTTTTATCTTTATGTGAGTTCTGTAGTTATTAGACATATTTAAAACTATAACACCCCCAAATTTCCAGCATTAAGTAAATTAGGATAGTTAAAATTTTATGATAATTACAACAGTTAATAAGCAAGGATAAATAGACATAAGGTAAGACAATGATAAATGCCTTATTAGAAGCAACACTTTCTGTAACAGATGGTCCTTGAGCATGCAAATTATGTGAAAAACAGCCAATACCAATTACATTTATAATAAAAATTTATACAAAGCAGAAATATCCTATATTACAATTAGGGATTTTGAATTGCCCCAAATTTTTGTATACTAATTACTGAACAAATATAAAGTAAGCATTTTGAAATATCTGTACCTAAATAGATGTTCTTTGTTCAAAAAAAATGTATCATTTTCTTCTTCCTCCTCCTCTTCCTCTTGCTCCTAGTCCTCTCCCTCTCCTCCCTCTCCCTCTCCCTCTCCTCTCCCTCTCCCTCTCCCTCTCCTCCCTGTCCCCCTTCCCCTCCCTATCCCCCTCCCCCCTCTTCCTTCCCCCTCCCCCTCCTCTCCTTCTTCTTCTTCTCCTTCTCCTTCTCCTTCTCCTTCTCCTTCTCCTTCTCCTTCTCCTTCTCCTTCTCCTTCTCCTTCTCCTTCTCCTTCTCCTTCTCCTTCTTCTTCTTCTTCTTCTTCCCAAAATACACTCTTTGAGCTTCATAAGCCTCCTAAATAGGACCAAGATGATGGCTTAGTAAGTAATACCCTTGCCTTCTACCATGAACTACTGAATTTTATTTATAAAACCCAGTAGGTGTGGTCATACTTTGTGTAATTCGAGCATTAGGGAATAGAGACAAGTAACTCTTTCGGGATCAGCCTACTTGTAAGTTTTAGCATAATAAAAAAAATCATTTCAAAAATCAAGGTGGACAGCATCCAAGGAATAACACCCAAAGCTGTCCTATGGCCTCCATGTGCAAATACACACATGGAGACATACACACACATACATACATATACACACACACTCAGAGACAGAGATAGAGAAAGATCTTATTTCAACAATAGTATAATAAGCTTCATGCGCATGTATTTTAGTGCATTGTATAATAATAAAAACCAGAAGATATTAGTGTTTGTATTTACATAACTATATCAGTATGTGGATCTTTCTATTAGATAATTATACATATAGTATATTATATATTATATACTATAACATATCATATACATTATACAATATGTATAGTATATTATATATACTATAATATCATATATATTATATACCACATAAATTAGATTTATATGTGTGTGTGTGTGTGTGTGTGTGTGTGTGTGTGTGTGTAGTATTGCTATGCATATCTAGATACAGAAAAGCACTGATGTAATGCTCAACCCTGTGTGTGGTCTGATTTGTGGTATTGTCCAATGAAATTTATTTTAAGAGCTACTCACAAAATCATGACAAACATTCTAAAATGGTAAATTGGCCAAATTATGAGGTTTTATATTTAGATTTACATAACACAAATTCTAAGAGCTGTTTTTTTTTTTTTTTTTAAGTTTGGTAGAAAATCTCATCTTATTCAAGTATGTTCACAGGAAATTCGCTTGAAATCCTCTACTGTGAAGACAGGTCACCCTCCCCAGGAAAAGGCATTTGAAAGAGAAGTAAGTCTCAGGCTCCATGTGGCTTACACAGTTGGCAGGCATGGAGTTTAACATGATTGTAGTTTTTAGCTGTCACCTTCTCATGAGACTTTGATCCTAATAGCAAGTTTTGTCAGAATTTACTGTGACCTTGTTCTTGGTTTTTTCAATCATTTTATCTATTATTAGTTGAATAATCAGTGATATCAAGGAAAGGTTGATAGGATAGGTAGTGAGACAATTGAAAGATACATAGATAGAAAATAGATATGTAGATATTTGGTAGATAGTAGAGAAGTTTATTGTTTATCGATAGATATGGGTAAATAATAGATAAGCAGGTACAATGTAGTATCTTTATAAGCAGATAAATTATTAGGTAAATAACAAATAAGAAGATAAATTATAGATATAAGCAAAGTAATTAAATGGTACATATTAATACTATATTTATAAGTAGATAGATGTAGATTTATAGATAAAATAAATACGCAAATTACAGATAATAAATATATAGATATATAACAAATTGATAGTTGATAGATACATAATAAATTGATAGATAGGTATATTATAGATTATAGATAAATAAGTTGACATTGTATAATATAGGTAAACGATAGATGATAGATAGGTATAAACAGTCGATATATGATAGACAAATACATGCCAGATATGTCCCTACTTAGGGTGTCTGAGAAAAAGCTTTCAAAGGGTCCCTTCAGTAAGCATAAGTAAGCACAGTGGGAAGAGTCTGATTTAAAAATTCCCATGACCTTGAACTTGTACGCCATTCATTTTTAAACATCTGGTACAGCATCAGGAATAATGTGGAAAGTCTCATCATCTCCCTTACTGTTGACCCTGACTTTTAATTATCCCAGGAAGGAAAACAGAAGGTAATAAGTAGGTTGAATTTTCATACTACTAGAATATCTAGAGAAAAATATTGAAGGACAAAATTGATATATACACAAATGTTTTGACTTCCAAAATCTATCAATGAATATGTCCAAAGTAGAAAGGGGAGTTCAAACAAAGTAAGGTGAGGGGCCTCTGTGTCAAGGATGAAGAAGTTTTAGAGGACATTGAAGAACAAATGGACATAGCAAAGGTGAGAAAGATGCTACATTTCAGAAAGATTAAAATATCAACATAGTATAAAGAATCTGAGTCACATATTAACTTCTCTGTGAGAAGCAGGCTTGTGATCCATCTGTTGTATGACACATAGGACCTTATGATGGCAAAAGAAGAAATGTTTGCAAATTAGATAAGGGCAATGGTTTCTCCCAATAGATTGAGCCAAGTCATCACTCAAATAACCACTTAATTGTCTTGTTCTCAGCAGTGCTGTTACTTAAATAGAGCTGTCAGATACTCAGACTTCTTTCAGACGTGTCAGCCTACTTTATGTATGTAGAAGTAGAAGGCAATATGTAAACATATACTTATATAACTTACACATGTAATATTAAAACAACTAATGTGAAAGATATACAAGAAATAAAGGGAGAGCCTAAAGGTAAGATCAGAACAGTTTATTCAAAATGTGTGCTAAGAGCTGAAATAATAAATGTCTCCCTAGATGGTGGACATTTCTATTTATCAGTCTTATATCTGCCTGTGAATAACTGGTTTGCACATGTGACCTTTAACATGTAACCTCTGCCTCCATGCACATGTGTCTCTGAAACCTTACTTCTCAGTTCTATCAATTCCTTAGTCATCATACTTCTAACCTATCTCAAAGTTTTTAACCCAGAAATGTTCCCGTTCAAAGGAAGAACAGGGACAAAAAAATAGAACAAAGACTGAAGGGCCAACTGGGGACTGCCACACCTGGGCATTCATCATGTCTGCAGACACTAAGCCTAACACTGTTGTGGTGGTCAAGTGGCGCTTGCTGACAGGAACCTAGTGTGGGAGGTCCAGCTAACGACTGACCAATGCAGATATGGATGCTTGGAGCCAATCATCAGACTGAGCTCAGGGAACCTGGTGAGGGAGTTGGCAGGACTGGAGGAGTGGAGGGGAATTGCAACCCCATTGGAAGAACAACATGGGCTAGCCTGACCCAGTTTTCCCAGAGTCTAGACCACCAACCAAGGAGTGTACCTGGAGGGATCCATGGCTCCAGATACATATGTAGCAGAGGACGGCCTTGCCTGACAGCAATGGGAGAGGAGGCCCTTGGACCGGGGAGGTTTGATGCCTCAGCGTAGGGGGATGCTACGGGGTGATATCAGAATCAAAGTCAGTTTAACAATTTATACTGATTATTTTTTTACTCTCAATAACCTTAAAAAGCAGAGATAGAACAAAGTATAGAAGCAAGTTCACACTCATATAAAAATGATTGTTGACAAAGGCTTCGGATGAGCTAACAGTCCTACTGAGAGGAGTCTCTTCTGGCTGTGACTTTGACCTCAGACTACTGTCCACATTTAAGTCTACACGGCTTCTTATTAAGTTCCATTAAACATTAGGACAATGTCATGTAATATCTTGAGGCACGTGAAGCACTTATCCTTTATCTGTGAGTTCTGAATTTTTTTTCCTGACCCACTCTGAGATTAGAGAAACAATGATAACAAACACTAACAGCCTTGGCAACTCCAGCGAGCCAGTGTTCTCATAGCCTTCTTAAAGGGAATTTAAGCTCTAATTTCAGAAATGCTAATGTGGGGTAAAAATCTTACTTGTTTCATTTAAACTTTTTATAAGCTCCCCAGACTTGATATGAACTCTTTCAAACATTCAGAAACCTAAGGTCTGCGTGTCATCCCTCTGTGGATTCTATGCAAGAAGGTACTAATATTTCTCTTTTTTAAAGATTTATTTTATTTTTATTTATATGAGTACACTGTAGCTGTCTTTAGACACACACCATAAGAGTGCACCAGATCCTATTGCAGAGGATTGTGAGCCCCCATGTGGTTTCTGGAAATTGAACTCAGGACCTCTGGAAGAGCAGTTAGTGTTCTTAACCACTGAGACATCTCTCCATATACTACTTATTTTTTTAAAAAGTCTAACAGAGCATATAAATGGAAATGACTGTCTTTAACATTTATGATGTGATTGTGAAAAGTTGCTATCTTCTAGTCTTTGCTCCTTTATCCACACGTTTGACATAAAAGGTCAAGTCTACTGATAGTGGGAGTCCATGAGCTATTTGAAGAAATATAAACACAAGATATTAAACTAGGAAAATTAGGTTACTTTAATTTTATATTGTGAGAACAGGGTTTTATAGAGCAAAAATGTTAACATAGGGAGTACAAAATGCAAGGCATTCAAAATCAAATATGGGGCTAGTTGTAGAAATTCATATTTTGATGTGGAAAATATAACTTTAATTAATTACATTTTATGGCAGTGGCAGTGAAATGCTTTTATTTTATTTGGGAGAACAGAAACTTAACAGAAGCTGAAACTACTTTTGAGCCCTCACCCCTCTCTGACTGTCACCAGCATATTTAGGTGTTTTGACAAGGGCAGAATCTACACTTGAACCACATTAAGCAATACTGAAGATTTCCATCCTTATAGCCACAGGCTCTTTCAAGACCTGTGCAAAGAAAAAGAAAAAAAAAAAATCCAACAACAATTGAATGTTGGGAAAGGTCACAAGCCAGGATGAAGAGACATTGTGATTAAAGTTTTCCCTCCAGGCAGTTAGACCTTTCTGTGTTCTCAAACTCAAATGCAAAGACACTTACCTCATGCTAGATTCCTGTTTAAGTTTTCAAGAATACGGGTTGTTAGGGATCAGAATATTGCATGTGCTTCAAAGGATTTGAAAGCTCAGGCTGTACCCAAACAGTGGGAACCAGGTCTTGCTGCTCATGACTCTCCTGTTATTTCCTTTCATTTCTTCTTTTCCTTTTTGTTCATAGTTTTAAAAGTCTCATTTTAAGACATGTTATTCCGGATAAATAATTCTACAAAGCCTTGGAGGGGAACTGAGTTCTTTCAGTATCCAAAGAGGATGCTAAAAAGCAATGACATTGCTACATGAATTTTAAAAGTTTTAAAGACTTAATTTTTATGGAAGCAACTACAATGCAATACAGAAAACACTACCAGTTCTCTGGCCACAGCCTGTTTTTCTGGTTTTCTCTTTTTATTTATGTATGTATTTATTTTACCATGAAACAGCATATTTTTCCTCCTCCTCCCCTCCTCTTCCTCCTTATCCCCTCTCCTGTCTCCTGTCTCCCCTCTTCCCACAACCCTCTGCCCTCCTCCCCTCTCTCTCCCTCTCTCCTTTCTCCATCAATTTAGGGCAGCTTAAAAATTTCCAAAGTCATGCACAGATTTCTCACTGATAAAGCTCTGAGAAAGAAAGTGATAACATTTAAGGTTGCTGTCCTATCTGACCCTTAACATTGCCAAGCCCTAAGACTATAATAGAAATCTATCTACCTCATGTGTAAATATTAGCTAAAACCAAGGAACAATAGCTTGACGGATCCTCTAAAAGTTAAACATACAATTTCCACGTGATCCAACAGTTCAAGTCCTAAGTATACACTCTGTTGAAACAAACTCACATGCTGAGCACCAGTGTTCTTGGCAACATCATGTACAATAGCTAAAATGTGGCTGCAGCCCAAGTGTCCATCAGCTGATGAACAGAGGGACAGAATATATGTCAGAAGAAACTTTTTCAAGCATGAAAATAAATAAAGCTATAATATATGCTACAACACAGGCAAACTTTAAAAATGGATATGTTCCATGAAATAAACCAGATACCAAAGAAAAAAATGTTGTTTAATGCCATTCATATGAGGTATCTGTTATAGATGAGACACATTCACAAGGACATAAAGTAGAAATTCTTGCCAAGAGCTGTACTAAGGAAGAATGTGAAGGCACTGTTTTATAGAATAGAGATTTTATTTGGAATGATTTTTAAAGTTCTGGAAATGAAAGGTAGTGATGGATGTATACTATAAGAGTAATTAATATGATTGGGTTATGTATTTAAAACAATATAATGATAAAATTCTATGTCTCTTTGTGTATACTTTATGTATGTTTTATCCCATTCAAATACAGTATTTAAAAATCCATGAAGAAATAGATCAGTTATATTCTATTCACATATGCTAATAATTATTATTACTAATTATCCTTCTTACAAAAATTAATTTCATCTTGATGGATTTCTCAGGATTTGTCTAGAATCCACTAGTATAAGTAAGTTTAGCATACCACTGCAATCCAGTTTTCTGTTTTTCTTGCCCTGAACCTTGTCATACCTGGTGGGGAGCCCTATATAGGGGTATGTATATCAAGTGACATCTTTGGTCCCTAGATAGATATCTCATAATGAAGTTGGAGTGATCTGTCCTCAACAAGCCAGGGCAAGATAATTTATCTTGTTCATAAGACTTGATTATGTGAAGGAAATATAAGGAACATTGCATAGAGGGGGACAAAGGCTGGTTGGGGCCACAGTCCTTAGGCTTAAATAAGACCCATTTGTCCATGGCATGGCAGGTGTCAGGAATAACATTCATGGCAGTCTCAGAATGAATGCTCACATTCTTACCTGCAGTATGGGTGCAAGTCTGTGTGCCTTTCTTCCTGAGGTCTAAGGGCAGGACACAGTTCTGTGAGTGCCTCCTGCTCTATTGATTCAGCCTCATCAGTACCATGAATAGAAAGTACTTTACTAGTTCAAAGCAAAAGCTAAATGTCTGATCTGGAGTTTAGACAATAAAGGTCTCTGGGCTCAACCCTGGTTGCAGGTCTTGTCTATTTTAGGAAATGACTGTGGTGTTAATCCGTGTAGAATTAACACCACCAGCTCTCCACTGTGCATAACCTTTGACATCCAGATTGGTTTGTTTAAACACTCTTTGTTGATGCCGCTTAGTTATTTCCTGCAAATGCAGGCAAACTATGCCGATATCCAGTGCAGAAAGTCTGTCTTGGGTCCCTGAAGTGATGACTGACTTTGTTGGACAGCTGCCACATTGTGTCAATTTGCAAGCACTTCCTCTATCTAAATCCATCTTCTAACGAGCAATGGAAGCATACTTAACCTGTGTTTTTAGAGAATGTGTCCAATCATGTTTTTTCTTCCTAAGGACAAAATTCAGTGTGTTCAGCTGGAAAAGCCATGGTAAGTGTTCACTTATCTCTTTGTGGTTTTAAGACTGCCTGTGGCCATTCTATAATCTATAGTAATGTTCTGTACCTGCATAGAGAAACTAGTACAGAACTTTGCTCTGCTCTTTGAATTCTTCCCATATATCGAGATTTTTTTCCTGTTGTAAATAATAAAAAGATGAAGAATAACATCTTTATAATCAGAAATCTTAATGACCAACATGGTTCTTATTCTCATGGATCAAACCAAATTACTCAGTCAACCTTTAAAGAATTTTTTGACCACTCAAATTACTGTTCAATAATAAGCTGTGAATATATTCTGTGATTATTTCATTGATACTTTCATTGGTTATAAAATCCATCAGCTTAAACGAACACTATAGAAGCAGTCATAGGAGAAAGGGCAGCTATAGTGTACTAAAACTGTTGGATAAATACACAAGGAAAAACAAAGTAGCCGACAGCCAAAAGATACGTAGAAACTGCCCAACGAGAAGCTCTCACTTTAAATGGAAGGATACATGCCATGGTTGTCAAAATGAAACAATCTTTATTTGTCCTGGATCCATGATGCCATATAATGAGAAATTCACAGGGTCACTTTAGTAGTATTTTGGGCAATATGGTATGACCATGAGCAAACACCAGGCAAACCAACTTTGAAGTACATTCTACATATAAACAGAATAGCAATATTTAAATATTTCAGAGTCATAATTTCCAATGAAAAGATTTAACTGCCAAAGAATAGTAGAGAATTGCTGTCTCCAGTGACCTGATTCAGTACGTAGATTTCATTTGTGTTTTATTCTCTGTCTTTCTTACATTGTTCCGTATGTCAGGAAGCTGGTAATGAAAGAGTACGGGATTAAAAAAAAAACAATTGATACTGCATCCAAATAAAAAAGAAACATGTAGAAAAATGAAAAGTTTAAGTACATAAGAGTTGGTATGATTAACAAAAACAGACAACAGTGGTAACATTATTGATATCTTATATGACTACACATTATGATTATGATATAGCATTAGATTTACATTTTTACTATATTATTAAGTAAAAATACCATTGGAATAACCATTGCTATTAGTTCTAATATTAGTTATAGAGAAGGAACAGACAACTAATGTACTAATATGTGTTTATTTTTCTGATATCAGTGAATATACTGGGGTTAAGAAGATGCTAACTTTAAATGAACCCAAATGAAGAACAGAGCTTATAGGAAGTCATGATTACTTTTATAACTTTTCCATAATCTAAAATAATATTAAAATAAAATGGCAGTGTACAAAACAGAGCACATTCAGCAGACACTTGTGTGCTTTGCCTCCTGTCTGCCTGGGGTGCAGCTCCATAGTACAAGTGGAACCAGCAGGGCAGAGGAAAAAAATAATAAGAGCTCTGCAGAGCCAAGTGCCTGATCCCCTGTCAGCTCACAAATCTGCAGGGGATGCATGAGCCTTCCTGTCCCCACACACTAGCTTCCTGTCCCTAGCTTCCTGACATATGGAATAATGTAAGAAAGACAAAGAATAAAACACAAACGAAATCTACGCACTGAATTGGGTCACTGGAGACAGCAATTCTCTACTATTCTTTGGCAGTTAAACCTTTTCTTTGGAAATTATTGTTCGCTGTGTTTACTGCATAATCTTCGAATGCCACACACTTTGCATTTGAAGATTTTGACATTTCTTTCTCTAAAGAAATGTACTTGGACAAGCATCCGGTCCCGTTGCATAAACCGCAAGAATGCTTTAAGGTAGATTTCGTTACATTAGCTTGAGGAATAAACAGATGCTTAGATTAAACAACTCAATGTAACTTGGCTATGGTTACACTATGGTGGTAGGAAATAACTCTACACATCCCTGTCTCCACTTCAAATACTGAAGTCATCTTCCTGCCTAGAATGTGAACAAACTCTAACGACTTTTTCCAGTTAATGTAATGTGTATTAATATAGACTTGTGGCTTTTAACACTAGGTCATGACATCATTGTAGATTCACATGTACCATCTGTGTCTTAAGTCACTCATAGCAGAAAAAGTATGTAATCAAATTGCCTGTTAGTAATGAGCAAACTGCCAATACTACACAAGATCACCTGGAATGGAGATCTTCTAACCCAAGCCACAGCTTTAAGCGACACCCTGACTGTAACCAAAATCCAGATTTACTTAGCAAACTCATTTCAAAATATGACTCATAATTTTAAAAGTTGAAAATATGTTTCCTGTTTTTAGCTTCTAGGTTTTGGTTTAACTTGTTATACAGCAAAAGAAAATACATACAAACAGAAAAGATTGATTTAAAAGAAATATTTTTCCCATATCATTAATGCTTCTCCTTGGCAAACTGTAAATCTGACCATTATTTTGCTGAAATTGTGAATAATTATTGGGTAAATTATATTTTAAAACTTTTGTCTTGATAATGGGATATGCTCCACTTGGCAAATGTTCTCTGTCACAACTTCAGAGCATGGGTCCCTAGAATGATAGAATATATAATGTGTAATAGAGGAAGGAGAGAGAAATTCTCATGTACAAAGGAATTCATGAAATATTCATGGAATAAATCATGGCAGTGTCTTAGAATATAGCTTCTTTATATAGTATATAAAGGAAAAAATTTCTCTAATAGGAGCTACCACTATGGTAGTGCGATCAGTCTAAAATGGATAACTAAGACCTCATTGTTACAATGCAATGCTTACATTTTATATTTGTCTTCTCTATATGTTTTCTTATCAAATGAAGTGGCTGTAACTGGTCAGAGTGGCTACCAATCCATAAAGTACTATCAGGTTTATATGAACATCATGGCTGGCATCATATAATTTTGCTATGGCTTCTAAGTGGCCAACTTAGATAGTTTTGACATTAAAAATGTCAAAATTCCCATTCATATACCACATGTGGAATGTACTAATGCTTCATCTCTCTAAAGTCAAAAATGGAAGCAAAAACATCAGGGTAAGTGGGGGAGCTTTAGTGAGACCAGGCAAGGGCAATGCATGGCTTGCAGGTTTTGCAGCTATATCTCTGGCCATATATGAGAAGAGTTCTTAGCACCTCACAGTATATGTAACAAAGGATGCATTTTGTGTGGAATAATATATGTTAGTTATGATTTGTGTAAACCTGTGCTACTCTTCTTCACAGCTTTGGACATTTCAGAACCTGCTAGAAGTTCATTAATGCTGGGACTGGTATTGGCTCCAACTGTTTCATTCTTTTCTGAGCTTTGCTTTTTCCTCCTTATTTAAGCCCTTCATAAGCTCTAATTGCTTTTGTGTGTATACATGAGTGCATGAGTTTCCTCAGCTCAATGTGGACAGCAACTGACATCTTTTTCTCCTCAAATGAATCTTCTATCCACCTCCTGTTGTGTTGTGTTTCCAGTCAAAGAGCAGCAGTAACTCAGAGAATGCCAGAAAATACTTTTCTGGTGTCAAAAATTCCCTTAATGGAGTTTTTTGTAAAATGGAAAAAAAATAGATAAAAACAATAAGAGAAAGTACACGATCATTTAAATGAAAACTCGAATTGTTGAAATCAGTTGTATTGAATCTGTGTGAGTGTGTATATAACTTTCTTTAGAGCTGCCATGATAATTGTGGCATATGCATGTTAATTATACTTCTCTGTGGATGGAAATTTGCATAGAGGTAACCCATTCCGCAACGATAACAATGATAAAATACACGTGACTAGGAAAACAGAAGAGCAAGACATTGAAATGACACTGTGAGGACCTCCAGCTTCATCCTCTAGAATGTAAAAGCTGAGAATCCATACAACTTTCCTCACAATAATAAAAACATGGACAAGGTGAATACAAGTGAATTGTACTGGGTGCCTCAAGCAGCAGAGTGTTCAAGTTGGGTCTGGACCATAAGTGCATAGATTAGGGATATAAACTACAAAGTCAGAAAAAGCCCATAGCATTCTGCATGCTAGAGACAAATATTTTCAACCTTAATTAAATAAACCTTACTATTTATGATTGTGTGAAATAATACTTTGATATAAATTTAACAGAATAAGTGTGCAGTTTGTACAGATGAAACTTTGAGGAAATAAAAGAAATAAGAGATGTAAATAAGCAGAAACACAATTTATGTTTTGGCATAGACACTTGTTATTACTAAAATAACCATTTTAGCAATCTGATACTTAGATTGAGTATAACGGCATTAAAGAAATGGCAGTTTGGTTTGTTGCTATATTCAATGTGGTTGTGGGTTTCATACATTCAGTGAAAAAAATCTGAGGTAGCAACATGTTACTACCAAAGTCAGAGGGTCTAACTGACACTACTGATTTCAAAGTTTACTATAGAGCTGATGGCATCAAGGCAGCATGGTGTTAGTTAATGAATAAATATGTACGTCAGGGGAACAGAGTAGAGAACTGAGATATTTGTAGACACCAAAGCATTTAACTAATGTTTAGTGCCAGGCAAAAACAATTGAGAACAGAAGAGACAATCTTTTCAATGAGTGATTCTGTGTGAACCAGACATCTATATTCCAAATGACCAAAGGCTCACTCTTTAATATACAAATATACAAAATGAAAACTATGGCATATGTGGACAGATACACAGGAGTAAAATTTTGTGAACCTGGTTTAAAGGTGAATTATTTAAATATAACACAAATATTAACAAATGAAAACACCATCTGTGTTAAACATCATTAAAATAAAATTCAAGAGCTCAAGAGATGGCTCTATTTTGAAAGGCACGTGCTGCCAAGCCTAACTCTCTGAGCTCAATCCCTGGAACCTAAGTGGTAGAAGAATAGAAACAATCCTGAAATTCATCCCGCAACCTCCACATGTACACTGAAGAGTGCTAGGGTCAGATCTTTTGGGGTCAGGTGTTTTTATGCTCTTTTGGGGGATGCTATCTGATCTTTTCTCACAAGGTTAGATTTATTTACAGGTTTAGGAAATGACTCTGTACTGCCATAGTACCATTCTGCTCACATCCTATCCAGAGTTCATTGACTTAGAACTGTTAATGTCAGCATGAGCTGCCTGCTTTAGGGCATTGTGTATCATATTTCTCTGCTATGAAGTTTACCCCCCACCCCTGATGCTTTCACATGGCTCTTCTTAAAATGAAGACATCTTTCTGAGCATCCTATAACTCACAATTGGAGATACATGCTCCAGTCCTAGAAAGCAATCTAGCAGTGTGAACTATTATGAATTCATCTGTTTGAGAGGTTTGTCTATATCCTCAGTATAATCATTCACAAACAGCTTAATCACTACTTTCCTATCTTAGTCATGATCTGTTCATTATTGCACACACACAAACCTACACAGAGACACAAACACACACACACAATTTAATAATTGAAAGTCAATTTTCTATGAAATAAATTTTCAGAAAAAAATTAAAGCCACAGTCTGAAAGAAAATATTTGCAAAACAAATATAATAAAGGGTTAGCATATAATATACACAAAGATTTTTTAAAAACTAACTAAAATAACACAAATATACCAGAGTATGATTGAAATAAATGACTTTCTGAAGAAAATTGATTGTAATTCTGTATATAATAGAAGCTAATTCACTTTGCTTTGAAAAACAAAACTTATAGTAACTATTTCATATAGTAATTGGTTATCCAATCTTCCTAAGACCCTGCCCAAGATAGTCCTGACAACACTAATTTCTGGAAAGTTTGAAGGACAAACAGATTAATTCTTTGCTGATAAACATTCACACTAGCACAGCTACATCTTAAGAAAATGTGGCATTTTCTTTTTTTATTGGATATTATATTTACATTTCAGATTTTATCCTCTTTCCCCATTCCCCTAACCACCCAGGAATCCCCTATCCCATTCCCCCCTTCTCCTGCTTCTATGAGGATGTGCCCCCACCTACCCCCCCACTCCCACCTCCCCACCCTCGAATCCCCCCTCCCCACACACACACACATTCGGTGTTCAGCCTTCACCACAGCCTTAGCTAATGATTATACCATGGAGTAAACACAAATCCCTCATACAGAAGAATTTCAAATAGTTCACATTGCTGTGTTCTTTCCCAGGACTCAAGCATGTCTTTTCCTTTTTTTTTTTTTTTTTAATGTTTTTTATTAGATATTTTATTTACACTTCAGATGCCATCCCCTTTCCCAATTCCCTCCCTTAGAAAGCCCCTATCCCATGCCCCCTTTTCCTTTTTGCATTTATACATTTTTTAAAAAATGTTAATCATAGGCCTTATAAGTTTGGTATTGCTCAATCAGAGGTGTAACCCACTACCCAACCTAGATATATTAATTATCTTTGACTGGTGGAGATACATGAATATCTGCCTCCCTGTTCCCCCCTCTTTCTCTCTTTTATCACCTAGCTTCTCCTCTCCTTCTTCTCCTCCTCTTCTTACTCCTTCTCTTCCTCTCAGTACTCCTCCCAAATTAGCTCCTCCTACATATCACCCTTCCTGTTAAAATGAAACTTTTCTCTCAAAATACAATTAGAGCATAATTATGCCAATTTGTACCAGTGAGGTACAAGATAGTCCTCGTACCCAGTCCATCATTTTGTTGACTAACCAGAACCGCTGTCATCTATCCTAACTAAAACATTTAGTTCTGAACCTGGCTTTAGGATGAATGTCAGCTGAGGACCATCCACTCAAATCTTTTCTCTCAAGATAAATAGCCAGGATTGGCTATAAGGCTATAAGTTTTAAACCCCGTCAGAAATCCAGAATGACTGAGTTAACTATAATTGTGGGAAGCACAAAGCATAGCTTCTAAAACTTAGCCAATTTATAGAGACCTCTGAACACCTGGACACTCCCTCTACTACAAAACATTGGAGCATCTGTTCTTCCACCTTCTGGCCCAGGATCATCTGACAGACCTTAGTGCTGCAGAATTATTAAGGGCTGATTACTCTGTCTAGGCAAATATAATCAGTCGACTATTCTGTGAGTATGTCCTTTTCTGGACAGTAATTTGTCTGTAGAAGGAAAGAGGCATTTCTTGTCTAGTGGCTGTCTTACCACAACTGGAGCAACTCCAAAGATGCTCAAGTTCTTCTTAGAATTCAATATAGGAAGCTGTCAGGAGCAGACAGGTCTCTAATCAAAACGAACATTAATACAGAAATGTTTGTCATGTCAATTCTGTGGATTTCTGATGTTTTGAAAACCAACTATCCATGTAAGGTAATCTGGACTGTTGCCTGTTAACTCCACTCAGCTATTTCTAAATAAAACATAGAAAACACCCTAACAATAAACTCCAACCTATGAATTTGCTGTAGTCCCTTAACTCACAGGCAGACCATCTCAATTCAGTTTAAAAAAGTTAAAGAAGGACTCTGTCTAAGCCTTGTATTCCTAAGTATGTTATACTGGTACAATGCCTATGAGGTAACAATATTCATCTCACTCTTATATCAATAAAAAGTTCATACCAATGAAAACCTTAAAATTTGTAATCAAAGTAAATTGGTGCTGTTTAAGAATTTATATCTTCATCTTGATACTAATTATACAGATTTCTACTAATAGGTTATGGCTTTGCAATAAACCCTAGCTAATCCTCTCTGTTCCCACAAAACCACTACTTTTGCCTAGAAAGACAACCCTACATTTACCACCTTAGTCCCCAAGCCCAGGGAATAGGGGCGCTGACTCTTCATTAGCTTCTTCAAGCTGAATATGGGCGTTGAGATATTAGAAGAGGAGTGGGGGGAAGAGCAAATTGACAAGCCTCTGATGCTGTGTCTTCACTGCCTCCAGATGGAATTCCTGGACCTCAGAGGTTTGAGCAGGTCTGCCCAGCTTGCTTGTTGAGTAGATACACCAAGGCTGATCATTCTGCAATATACAATTCTCAAAACAAATTTTAGTATCAAGATAGTTTTTTTTTAAGAGGGCTGACATTTTATTAAGGATGTTGGTTCTAACCACTTTTCTTTTTTCCCCCTCTTTTATTGGATATTATATTTATATTTCAAATTTTATCCTCTTACCGCATTCTCCCCACCACCCAGGAACCCCTTATCCCATCCCCCTCCTACTACTTCTATGAGGATGTTTACCCACCTACCTCCCAATCTCCCTCCCCACCCTCAGATTACCCCCCCACACACACACTCAGTGCTCAGCCTTCAAGGTACCATTGACCTCATCTCCCACCTATGCCCAACATGGCCATCCTCCCCTATATGTACAACTGGAGTCATGTGGCTCTCCATATGTGCTCCTAGGCTGGTGGTTTAGACCCTGGGGAGCTCTGGCTGGTTGATATTGTTGCTCTCTTCATGAGGCCACCAACCCTTTAGGCTCCTTCAGTTTACTCTCTAACTTCTCCATTGGGAACCTTTGATCAGATTAAGGTTAGCTGTGAGTATCTGCCTCTGGGTATGTCAGACTCTGGGGGCCCTCTAAGGAGACAGCCTTATCAGGCTGCTGTCAGCTTTCCCTTCCTGACATCCATATCAGCGTCTATTTTTGGTGACTGCACATGGAATGAATACACAGGTGGAATGGTCTCCATATAACCTCTCCTTAAGATTCTGTCCTACACTTTGTCTCCATATTTGCTCCCTTGAGTATTTAGTTACTCCTAAGAAAGACCTAGGCATCCTCACTTGTTCTTTCTTCTTCATGAGCTTCATGTCATCTGGTAGTTGAATCTTCGTTGTTTTAAACTTTTGGGCTAATCTCCGCTTATCAGTGAATAAATACCATGTGTGTTCTTTTGTGATTGGGTTACCTCACTCAGGATGATATTTTCTAGTTCTATCCATTTACCTAAGAATTTCTCAAATTCATTATTTTTAATAGCTGTGTAATATTCCATTGTGTAGATGTACCACATTTTTTGTATCCATTCCTCTGTTGAAGGGCATCTGGGATCTTTCCAGCTTCTGGCTATTATAAATAAGGCTGCTATGAACATAGTGGAGCATGTGTCTTTGTTATATGTTGGGGCATTTTCTGGGTATATGCCCAGGAGTGGTATAGCTGGGTCCTCAGGTAGTGTGCTATGTCCAATGACTTCCAGAGTGGTTGTACCAGTTAGCAACCCCATCAACAATGAAGGAGTTTTCCTCTTTCTTCACATCCTCGCCAGCATCTACTATCACCTGAATTTTTGATCTTAGCCATTCTGACTGGTGTCAGGTGGTATCTCAGTGTTGTTTTGATTTGCATTTCCCTGATGACTAAGGATGTTGAACATTTCTTAAGGTGCTTCTCGGCCATTCGTGTCTCCTCAGTTGAGAATTCTTTGTTTAGCTCTGTACCCCATTTTTGATGGGGTTATTTTGTTGTTTGTCAACTAATTTCTTGAGTTCTTTGTATATATTTGATATTAGCCCTCTATCAGATGTAGGATTGGTAATGATCTTTTCCCAATCTGTTGGTTGCCGTTTTGTCTTGTTGACAGTGTCCTTTGCCTTACAGAAGCTTTGCAATTTGATGAGGTCCCATTTGTCGATTCTTAATCTTAGAGCATAAGCCATTGGTGTTCTGTTCAGGAACTTTTCCCCTGTGCCTAGGTATTCAAGGGTCTTCCCCAATTTCTCTTCTATTAGTTTCAGTGTATCTGGCTTTATGTGCAGGTCCTTTATCCACTTGGAGTTGAGCTTTGTACAAGGGGATAAGAATGAATTAATTTGTATTCTTCTACATGTTGACCTCCAGTTGAGCCAGCACCACTTGTTGAAAATGCTGTCCTTTTTCCACTGGATGGTTTTAGATCCCTTGTAAAAGATCAAGTGACCATAGGTGTGTGGGTTCATTTCTCAGTTTTCAATTCTATTCCATTGATCTTCCTGTCTGTCTCTGTACCAATACCAAAGCATGTCTTTCCAATCACGAGGTGTAGGATATTCAGAAGAACATCTTCATTTCACAGGGAGTGATGTGCCAGCAGAAGGATGGAGGGCCAGATTTAACAGCAGAGAAATCTGATACCCATGGACCTGGAGAAGATAGTCCATGCTGACATGACAGTTCTGAGTCAGTGCATAGCATGAACTCTAGGTAGGATGTGAACACAGTGGTAATATGGCCCAGCAGCATTCTCCAAGACCCCTAAACCAGTCTAATCTGGGTAGAAATGATTAGATTAGATTAGAAAAGAGAACCAAATGCCTCTCCTCAGTACTCTTTAAAACTATTGTCTTAGGAGTTTACTGCTGTGAATTGACACCATGACCAAGACAAGTCTTATTAAAAACAGCATCTAATTGGAGCTGGCTTACAGTTCAGAGGTTCAATCCAGTATCATCAAGGTGGGGGAGTATCTTCATCTGAAGGCTGCTAATAGAAGACTCACTTCCAAGCAGCTAGGGTGTGGGTCTTATAGTCCACACTCACAGTGACATATGTACTCCAACAGGGCTACACCTTCTACTGGTGCCACTCTCTGGGCCAAGTCTATACCAACCATCATGTTACCTGGCCCCCATAGGCTTGCTCAAGCACAGGAGTCTATGTGAGCCTTACCTAGACATAGAATGATGCAAAATATATTTAGTCCAACTTCAAAAGTCTCCGCAGTTTATAGCAGTCTCATCAATGTTAAAAGTCGAAACTTCAAGGTCTCTTCAGAGATTTATTTAATCACTTAACTGTAACCCCCAAAGCAAAACAGGAAATCAGCAGGACAAATTCCAAACTCTGCATCTCCATGTCTAAAGTTGTCTTCAGATCTCCAACTCCCTTTTCATTTTTGTTGACTGCAACTAAATACTTTCTCCTGGGCTGATTCTACTCCTTTGCTTGATCCAGAGTGTCAAAATACAATTGGATAACACCTCAGTTCATCCCAGCTTGCCCCTCACTTTGTGCTCCCATCCTTTAAAATTGTTATACAATTTCCTTTTAAGGAGGTAGTCCAGATCACAAACTGGTCACCTCCCTGAAAACTTAGAAAATAAGTTTCCTTTTTAAGCTTCTGTATCTAAAGTGAGTTTTCTCAGCTTCTACCCCAAATCTAGCAACAGAAGGGCTGATTCATATAGGCCAGAAACAAGGTTTAGTCTATGTCCTCAGAGTAGTAGAACTTCAGAGAGGATGGGTTTTTAACTTAAGATCAGTGCCTAAGGTGCTAATGTATGACTATCAGGGAACACAGTATAGAGCCTAAAACTTTTAATATAAATACTTCAGAAATTATGTGATATATGGCATAGATCGTGAGATTCAGCATGATCCAGGCTGTACATAAAATATTGTAGCAATTAAGAGGACTTTCAAACTCACATAAAATAATTGCCCAGTACAGCAGGCAAAGGACTGCCATTCATATGTGGATTATTCCCTCAGGAAAGAAGCTAAATGTGTCATGATGGTGGGACTGCAGTCCAGTGTGACTATTTTTCTTTGTAAGAGAAGCTCACACTATGAGTGTGCACAGACCAAAAGCATACTGAGGACAATGAGAAGAGCCTGTCTGCAGTCAGGAGAGGGGCTACAGCAGACAGCAGCTCTGCTGGTCCCTTACCCTGGATCCTAGCCTCCAACACTGGGAAATACGCTTTCACTGTTCAGTGCTTCCAGCCTGTGGTATTCTGTTATGGCAGTCAGGCAGACCAACACAATATTTTCCTATTCAAACTTCAACACTGAATGAATGTCTCTTCTGGTTTAACAAACCTTGCCATGAAATTCTTATCTGGGTGTTGAAGTTAGTTAAGAAATGCTAGGTCAAACAGTCTCATTATTTCAAGCATCTCCCCCCACCCCCCCACCTCCCTGTAAAAGAACAAATCTTTGTGAATTCTCAAAAAAATAGATTTAGGTATAAAAATCATGCAAATCTTTCATTCATGTCTTTTTAAATGTAGGATGTAATATTTAAAACATCTAAAAGGATTGTCAGAAGAGGTTTGTATGTTTCTTTAAGATTATATCATTAGTACCTGAAAAACAATGACTGTTAACTAATTAATCAAAATGTCATTAAAATATGCCAAAGTCAACTTGGAAGGTCAATATTCTTAGCTCTTTCAACAGCTAGAAAATTTTATTTTGATAATCAAAGATATACAATATTAACACAGACAGTCTTATAGACAGCCTTCTCTTCCACCCTAAGGACACCGGTTGGTCATTAAAGGGCATTTTCCACAAGTACTCAGTCTGCGGCATATACAGGCAGTAGCACTTTATTCTGAGTTTACCTAATAACACTGATATAAGCTCCCCTCCAGAGTTGATGCCTTAACAAAGAAGCAAACTCAGAGCCACATGAAAATACCTGTACCAACAATTTCCAGCTGCAGGTATTTCCAGAGTGTACTTGGTGTATAAACATGTGCATGATGGCTAAGCAATTAGTTCTCAGTACACTGAAGCAGGACTTACAGCACACTAGAGGACCACAAGGTGAACTTCCTCTGTGATAACAAGATCCTAAAACAATAAGATTGAATTGCATAGACCAGAATTGATTGATAAATGCAAGGTTTTTTTTTTCTTTCTTTTTTTGTTTGAACAGTGTTCATTTAATGACCTAAGAGAGATAACAAAATATTCCTCTTTCTTTGGAAGTCAAGCTCACACTTAGTTTTATAAACTGAACTTCCAAAGAGGAAGTGAAGTATTCTTAAAGCACATATACAGTCAGATATGGGGAAAACGAGTTACTTGGGAGACTGAGGCAGCAGGATTGGGTAATCAAGATCAAGGGGTCAGGATAGTCAATGCAGAGAGACATTGTCTTAAAAATACATGTCTACTTGTCTGCTTCTTACTGGCTTCTTAGATGCCAAAGGCCTTACCAGGTATCCTAGTTATTTTCTAGACTGCCACGCAAGTTTGTGTATACACTCACTAAGAATGCTGTTCTTCGTAGTAGGACATACATGAGTACTTGATTGTGCACACAGACTTCACTGGAATAATATTTGAAAATAATTCTCATTCATTCACTATTGGAGAACAAGTTTAGTTTTATGTGTGGAGCCAAAGCCTTCCTAGAAAAATCACTCCAGTTTCTGGCTTATAAGCTCTCAAACTTCCAAGTGGTAACAAAGCTTGTTTCTTATTTATCATGTACCTTAGCTTATTTGAGGCAATTCAGTCTGATGTAGGAATTACAGATGAAAGCTTGGGAAGTTTATTAATCTCGAATTTCTAGTTTTAAAGAGAGACGTGGGTGCTTTTTCTTTTTAATTGAACCCATCAATGCTTTATGAAACATACCTTCTCATATTGTATATCTTAATGATGCATGGATGTGAGGTAAAGAATGGACTTCAGGATGACCATGAGCACAGCTCCAAGCCAGCTGCACACTGGTAGATTATCAGCACAAACTTCAGGAGACTGGTCATTTTGTATTGAAGAATTATCTTCAGAGACCAGTTTCGTAGTGAGCAGAGAAACTGTCAAATGGGAAAATGAAATTATTGGATATTCTTTCTGCAAAATACTGGGCTTAATTCCAGAAAAGCTCCATGGTTCTTGTCTGATTATTTAGGTGAGTAAATTTGTGGTAGGTTTTGACTAGCTTATTTCACAATTTTACATTTATATAATGGAAATTCCAAAAAACAAAAATATAATAATAAATAAATTATTGTCTGTGGCAGTAAAATACATCTGCCGAGTGAAAAATAAAATTCTTTATACGTCATGTTATCATTTAATCTTGTGTAATATTTTTGTTCTTTCTCATTGGTATGCTTCCAAAAAGACCAGAAAGGGAAGACAGAAACATGGAAGGAAGAACGGCTTTGTGACATTTTCAACTCAAAAAAATGGAAGGTCTAGAAGAAGTGTGAGTCCTGAAAACCTGACTAAGGTAATGTAAGAAAAGTTCCAGTAGCACTCATGGGAGTTTGGGTACAGAAAGGTTGATGTTCCCTGAAAATTGAGTTGATGGTAATGGTGGCAGCCACTGGTGAGTACTGTGCTATAGTACCGTTTATTGTTTGTTCTTGTATACAATTTCTTGAATAGAGCTTCAAAAACCTGGAATTTCCTGAGTGTCAAGAGTCTCGACAAGATAACAAGTTCTCCTCCCATGTCCATATTCATAGAAGTAAGTTGACTTGGTTTCCTTGGGCAGATTTGGTTTAAGGTCTTTTAAGATCAAATAACTGATTAATGTCTGAAGATTTTAAGTTACTTGTATCTCTCTGACTTGCAGGGAGAGAAGCAATGTTAGAAATCATTGTATACAAATTCTAAGACAAAGGTTAAAGATTCTGTGTGTAATGATGAACATGTCACATGGAAGGTGTGCAGCAAAGATGGAATGTGAGGAAGCATTCTAGAAAGGTGTGTGGAGAAATTTTATGCATGGCTAGCTGTGTGTCCCAAGAGCAGGGATGTTCTGTCACTGTGTTATATACACAGTCCTGTCATCACTTCTATTCCTATTCTTTATAATTTTATAATCACTACGTATGTTGTACTCCTGATATTTTAAGTATGTTTATTCCTAATTTTTCTGGCAAATTATCAAATTTGAAGTGTGAAGTGTAGTGGG
Organism: Arvicanthis niloticus; assembly: GCF_011762505.2. Lineage (NCBI taxonomy): Eukaryota > Metazoa > Chordata > Mammalia > Rodentia > Muridae > Arvicanthis > Arvicanthis niloticus. The sequence goes on from NC_047673.1 coordinate 2,703,611, forward strand.
AGCACTAGAATTCAAAGTGTGAGTAGCCTGGGTGCCTCTCGTGTCTGACATCTGAAGTAGGAGATACCTTGTTGAATGAGCGCTTGAACTGTGGGTTTGTCTGGCTCTGGACTGTTAGTCAAGTGCTCGAGTATTAAATGATGCTGGGAAAAAAACTTACCAAAATCTTAAGCAGGCTGATTTCTGAAGCAACAATGATAGAGCAGGGTGGGACAGAGGGGCTTAAAGAAGCCCGTGACATCCATGTCTGTATCAGTCTCAAGAGCTTTGCTTGTGTTATTTCTCAGTTCCCACAAGAGTCCTGTGAAGTAGGAGGAAACATTACTTTTCCCAGGAACATAACTGCCCCAGGAGTGCAGCCATTTGTTTGAAGACAAGTCCTACCTTCAACAGTAGAGTTGGACCTTAATCCTAATTTCCATTTGATTTCAAGGCTCCCTTTCGGCTGTATAAGTATTTGATTTCAAAGCTTTCCATTTGAATTCTAAAATCAATTTAAAATACTGAATTAGAGAAGTTTGCCTTCAGCAGCTAGGAATATGCTTTGAAAGAGCAATGAAGGAATCTCATTTTGAAAACTGAGATCATTGCAAAGTCTATATCAGAAGGCACGTCAGTTTTAGTATGATCTTGTCTGAGCAGACTTTAAACACAAGTGTCTATGAATAGAAACTATGAAAAAGACAAAACTTAAAAAAAGAAGATTATGGGGCTGGAAAGAAATACAGCCTGGACACTTGTCCCATGAGAAAGAATACAGAGGGGAAAACTCAGGAAGGCACAGCAATTCTTTTAAAGATAAAAAAGATGGGGACCAAAGAGGAATGCACTGGCTTTTTGCTGTCTGAGAAAAGAGTGTATAGATCCCTTGAGAAAAATTAGGCTAAATATGACTTTCTAATCTTCATTAGTGTGCATAATTGAAACAAACTGTCCAGAGTTAGCCTTTGGCAGGGATATACTGAGGGTCAACTCACTTCATAAAATGTGAAAAATAGCATCATAGCTACCCCAGACACTCTAAATTTTACATACAATCCAGTCCCAACATTACAACTCTGATTTTATATGATGGCTTCTGAGATAAAAGGAAGGAAGAAAAGAAGGAAGAAAGAAGGAAAGAAGGAAGGAAGAAAGAAAGGAAGGAAGGAAGAAGAAAAGAAAGAAAGAAAGAGTTCATGATTCAATTTTAATCCAATAAATCAAATCAAGAAAAAATATCCTGGGAAAGTATCTTATTTCTAGAAATAACAAAACTATAGGCTAAAATGAGTCTCCTGGTTCAGGGATATGAAGACCAAGTGAAGTGGATTCTACTGTTTGCATTTCGTTTTTCACACAAATAATTTCTCCAAACAGTGAACAGTGTTTACTTCCTCAGTGTTATTTCCCCAAGTGAGATGGAGCCACCATACAGAAGCAGAAAGCACAGAAACACGGAACCTACACAGGGGTGCACAACAAACAATATGAGTACATGCACACATAGACCCTTGCACATGTTGACAGATATGTACATTAACCAACACACATGCACACACAACATACCACACACATGAGATAAAAAAAAATTAATGAAGGACATCTGGGTTCTTTCCAGCTTCTAGCTATTATAAATAAGGCTGCTAGAAGCTGGAAAGAACCCAGATGTCCTACAACAGAGGAATGAATACAAAAAAAAATGTGGTATATTTACACAATGGAGTATTACTCAGCTATTAAAAACAATGAATTCAAAAAATTCTTAGGTAAATAGGTAGAACTAGAAAATATCATCCTGAGTGAGGTAACCCAATCACAAAAGAACACACATACTATTCACTCACTGATAATTGGATATTAGCCCCAAAGCTTGAAATACCCAAGATTCAACTCACAGACCACATGAAGCTCATGAAGAAGGAAGACCAAGTGTGGGTGCTTTGGTCCTTCTTAGAAGGATTAACAAAATACTCAAAAGAGCAAATATCGAGACAAAGTGTGAGACAGAAACTGAAGGATGGGCTGTTTGGAGACCATTCCACCTGGGTATCCATCCCATGTGGAGATCCTTGGTTCTATGAAACCTAGATGCCAAGTGTGGGGGAATTCAAGGGTAGGGAGGTGGGAGTGGGGGGGTAGTTGGGGGTATATCCTCATAGAAGCAGGAGGAGGGGGGATGGGATAGGCAGTTCCTGGGTGGAGGGGGGATTGGGTAAGGGAATAACATCTGAAATGTAAACAAAATATCCAATGAAAATGTAAAAAATATTAATGAATGAATAAGTAATTATATAACTCAATAAATATAGAACAACTGTGAAAGACTCAGTGTAGGCTTCTGGCTACTTTACATAAGCATGTCCACTTGCACCCGTTTACACGTGACCTCAAACACACATCACAATCAAACAAAAGATTCAGAATTAGCAGTGTCTCCTTTTAAAAAGAGAGTACTGTGATTCTCACTAAATTAACATTATGAAGTAAAGTACATGCTAATTGTAATGTTTATAAGATGGTGTTCTTTGTTTTACACAAAGCAGAGGTTCTCAGACCTAATTTTGTTTACAGACTAAAGGCTAAATATAGCATCTTCAGGTTGTGAACTGAAGGAAACTTGAGAGAGAAACGCCTTGTACTGATTTATTTACATACATAGAAGATGGGATAAAGAATATTGCTGCCCTGTGTCCTCTTCTCCCTCATCATAGCCAAGCTGAACTGGAGGGAAGTATGCTTAGCCACATACAGGTGGGTGCAGTGCAGGATCTCAAGGCAATGAGTACAGGGAAATAAACATATCCCATCTGCAAACAGCTTAGGAGAACTGATTCATTTATTGGGGGCGGGGGAAAGAAGGAGGTATATATGCCACTGGGGAGGTGGCCAAGGGTTTCTGGGGCAAGATTTTTGTGGCTATGAACTATTGGCCAATATAGGGGTGTTGAAAGATACTTCATCTGAATACTGAGGGGATATAAGGTGGGGGAGGTGGTAGGGAAAACCTTATAAGGTCAAACAAGGATTGAAGTCTGTTAACTGGGTAATAAATTCATGCTAGGGTTGAATGGTGGACTCAGCTTATGCTGCCAGATTGGGAATGGAAAGGAATCCAACTCCTGCCATCCTCACATTTGAGGTATGTGTGGTCGAAGTGCCTGTGACTCTCCATAACACTGGGCCATTATGGTCCCACAGAATGTAGAGCCACACCAATTGGGAAAAAGTCCTTTTTTCTCACTAACTTGTGATCCTGCTGACCTGCCCTCTTAGGTTTCTCATGCCATTGGACAGCATTATCACCCAGGCCAACCTCACCCTATGGAAACAGGGCTTACTGACTGACCTGGATTTGGCTCTTCCTCCCCGCTACATTCTGCTTTCCTGAAGGCTTGCTTTCTGTGTGGGCTTCACTCTACTCCTCTAAATGCAGATTAGTGAAATTCTAAATGAACTGTCTTCTCTCTGATTTCATAAGTGTACAGTAAAGAAAAATAAAGATGCAAGATTCAGAAGAACAAACCCATCAAAAAAAAATAGCAAAGCCTGATTTAGTGAATATCACCCAATTATACAATAAAGCCTGTAAATTCTAAGGTCCTATCCATTTATGAAATAAATTTCTTTGAATAAGGCCTTTTCTTATCAGGAGTGTCATATATTGTACTATACTTCAGTTATTTATGGAAAATTCTATAATCTATTTAAATAATGATTAAAGAAGTGCTATGCATTTAGTTGTAGTGACAGTGTTTCGTTAGTTATGAAAATATCTTGCAGAACATTGTCATTTATATGTGAGATTTGAAAGCTTATTTAATTCTCTGGGTTTTTTTTTTTTTTAATCCTCAATTAAAATCTAGGATCTGATTGGATAGACAATATAGTAATTGCCTATTGATCTTACAGGAACAAATAAAAGCTAAATAGACCAATAATCGGATGGCTGTTAAATCCTTGTCTGGTTCACAGATGGTTCTGAGCTGTGGAGTATCAAGAAAAAGAATAAATAATGCATATTCCTGTAGCCTTTTTTAGTTTGAATATGGATTATGAGGTGACTAGATAAATTCTTATATCTTTGTGTTTTTATAATCTCAAGCCTAAATATAAACATAACTGAGGGTAAAATGCAGATTTCCCTATTTGGACTTGAAAAATAAACCCATAAGTGTTTCATGGAATCCACTGTCTCTCAGTACTCACACTAATCACTGAGACATGATCTGGATTTTGAGAATTGTATGAGTGTGGGGTGGTGGAGGTGAGATAAACTGTGGAGGCAACCTGAGCATCGTGCATGTCTCACAGTGGTCTACTGATATCCCTCACCTTCAACCTGGTTTTCATTCTAAAAAAAATGTGACCCACTCTCACTAAGTTTCTGAAACTAGTATTCTAAGAGCTCTGTAGCTTAGGCAGGCACTGAACTTGTAGTACTTATGCCTCAGTTTCCAAAACAGGTGGACTTTAGGCCTTTTCATCTCTTCTTCTGAATTCTCCAAAGCTGGAGAAAAAATAAACAGTGGGGAGGGGTTTGGGTGTGTGTCATTTCATTTCAGCAATGCAGATGGAACAACTGAGCAGGGTTAATTATCCAGATTAACACTTTGAATTGATGAAATTAAAATAGGTAAAGTGTCAGCCCTCTACTTCTTAAACATAGCCTCAGGTGCAGCTGAAGTAATCATGAGGAAGCAGGTAGGGAAAAAAACGCAAAGCCACCCTGGTTTGCTGTTATCAATACACTTTTATTCTTCAATATATCTATGACTTTAAAATTCAATTTTTAAAAAAACATGATGTTGGCTTTACAGAGAAGGGGATAAAAATTGCCCCCAAAATTAAAAGATGAGATGAGTGAAAATTGTTTTTAAAAAGGAAGCCAGAAGCACAGTTAATCCATAAAATTTGTGCATGAAGTCATTTCCTACTCTAGCAAGGGACTTCAAGTCCAACATGTAAACATCTAAGCACTGTAGAGGACCCAGGAAACACAGCTAACCAAACCCCAGAGTCCATAAAAGTCAGACCAGCTGACAGAAAAGAAAGAAGCTTGCTGTAAATACTAAAGAAAATAATTATCAGAGCTACAAAGAGTGTGTGACATTATAACTATCATCTTTGAGAATGCCTTCTTTTAATAAGAAATAGGTAAAGTGTCAGCCCTCTTAACATCAAGATATAGCAGTGACATCATTCTAAAGTTCAAAACCAAGAGAGGTTTATTTTGTTGCTGCTGTTGCTGCTGTTGTTTTAAGCAATACAAAGCACAATACAAAGTCTAGATGTGTAGTCTGTGACGGTCTAAATTCACCCAAGAATCCTTTAGGGTTAGCGAGGAAAGATAGGAATTTTATCTTTCAAACAAGTCTTCATAGCCATCATTTTCCTAAGATAGACCTTGAAGGGTTATTGGATCATTGTAAACAAGAACATTTCCTTCCCCACCAGCCCTAAAATAGGGAGTTCTGGCACTATTAATGACTAAGCCACAGGGCAATAATAATTTCTTAGATCATGTTATTTTTGCACTTTTCTTGGGCGAGTTTTAGGATGAGAAAACTAACTAGTAAAAAGTTTTGTGTGATCTCAAACATGTTTATTATGAATGAAGAGTAACTCATCAAAACAGCAGACAGGTTTATTTTTCTTAATATAGCATTACGTCAAACCTTTTTAATAACAGATATTATTTTTTCTCTTATAAAATATAAAGCATTTAATGAAGTAGTTACCTTTACATACATATTTACAAACACATATTAAACAACATTTAAATTTATTATTCCAACACAATTTGCTCTAGTGGCCATTAGAAAATACATATAAGTAATTCGTCTGTAATGATGAAAGAATGCATTTAGCTCTTTAACTACAATGGCAACATTGCTTATTTTTTTTTTATCATTGTCAAGTTATAAGATTAAAAAATACATCCATATTGTATTTTCTTTGGTCTTATAGCCAGGGATATCCAGTATACTATAGTTTGTTCTCACTTAGATTTATCTTGTTCATTATCTGCATTTTTTTCAATTTTTATCTTTGCTTAGATTAAAAGTCAAGGTTAGACATTTGATGCTGTTCTCTACAAGACTCAAAGAAATTTATATCCTAAAGTGGTGATTATTTTTCTTACATTTACACCTGTAGAGTCTCCTGATGCTATCTTGTTTTTACTCTGTCATGGCCACTGAAGACACAACATGGCTAATTTTCATTTAAAGAATTTGACAATATCAACTGATTAAGTCCATATTTGTTTTTAAATAAATTCTGAACTCATTCTTCCTCCTGTCATCAAACTTGTCAATTCCTCCTTCTCATTTCACCACCTGCAGCTCTGGTGTGCACTGCCTAACTTACGCTGTCAGTGTATCACAGGAATCTCTCTGGTGAGGAAACCTTCCATGACCTTTCATATGTTGTGGACCCTTCTCTGCCCTTCCATTTAAATGTCTCCTCCAATTTTATTCTCTCACTACAACCTCCCTGTTAACCATTTCTCTTAGCTGGTATTTAAAGACATCAGTTTCCCAGCATTCCCTCTACATCCTACAGTTTTGCTAGAGCTACAACAACAGGTCAGGTGGAGGCATAATGAATGAATGAAGACATGATGAAAGATGACTCACCACCACTGTTCTTATGCTTATCAAGAGCTTGGTGGAGGCACCATCTACAATCAACAGGGATTGAAGACTAGTAGAGTACCATGGTTGAAACCAACAGGGCTAATAGCAAAAGAGAATAATTACCTGAGAGAAGGTTCCTGAAGAAGGTTATTATAGAGGCTAACACTCAGCCAAGAGTGATGAGTTGATGCTCCATAGAAAATTCTGACATCACTATCCTTCATTTCTCTCACTGTCTTTGGATGGAGCATGCCAAAATCCAAAAGGTTTAAGCGTGTCGTGTGCTCACGTGTGTGTGTGTGTGTGTGTGTGTGTGTGTTCATGTATATGCCTCTTACTTTACAGGGTAAACATTTAATTTTATGTGGCCACTCAATGAGACTAATAATAAAAACAGAAGCCACAGGAGGAGGAAGCAAAGAGGGAAAGGAGAGGAAAGGGAGAAGGAAGAAAGGAAGGACTGATTCACTTATCAACTGCTAATTAATCAGATATTTTCTTCATTGCTCTTTCAGGCGACAAAGAGATGTACTAGTCAAATTCCCTATCTACCCCCTCAGGAGGGTCTAGAAAACTATTAGGTAATTAACAAATGTCTCTAAAGTGTCCTGTTGCCCTGTTGCCTGTGAAAGCAACTGTCCCTGCAATCAAATGTTGCATACAAGATTCAGCATCGTAGAAGCAGTTATCGTTTATATATTCTCTCAATTGATCTAATTCTGACGACCATAAAAACTTCGCTTTACCTTTCCTTGAGAAGACAGCTAAGTCATCAAATGGAAAAATAACTTTTCTTATGTCAGACATATATGAATGAAATAATAATAAATACATAAATATATAGATCCCACAGTCTGTTCGATGAACTTTTCCAAGTCAGTAAGCCTTTGTCCCTAGAGTAGACCAATAATTAAAATATTATTATCAATTAAATGAAAGCAAAGGGAGGTATATATGAAAGGAGCTGGGAGGAGAAAAACAAAGGAGGAAATGATGTAATTATATTGTAATCTCGCAAACAATTTTTAAATTATAAAATAAACACAATCCACTGTCTACAAGAGTCTCTCTTCCTTTATCTCAGTTGCTCAGATTTATGTGCCAGTTATTTAGCTTCTACTCCCATCAAATAGTTTGCTTGTGTTTGAATAATAAGTGTGTCCCCAGGAATCCTTACCCTTATGTGCTCAGGGTTCATACACTCAAGCTGGTTAGCATGGTATCAAAATTATTGGATATAACCAGAGATTATGCTTCAAAATTACTGCATAGAATTCTTCTTAAAGGTCCACCACATCCTACCTTTTTACTGACTGAGCTGTTTCACATTTGAAACTGTTCCAAATCATACTGTCATGACCATGGGACTTTTGCCTATGTACATGTTCATACACATCTACTCTATAAGACTTTTAGAGTGAAATTGCTGGGCTAGAGATTTTGGAATACACTTCATATAGGTCTAATTAGTTCCAGGACTTTGGATAAGTGTGTGGCCCATGCACTTACCATGTCCTCAAGCATAATTCTGTGTATGGCCCACTCACAAACATAATTCAATCATGTATTTATATGAGTTTGTGTATGACTGTAGGCTTACTTGCACAGGTAAGTGCATGTATATACATACATATATGTGAAAATATGGAATTGTTAATATATATAATATATTTATTTTGCATATTTTCTATACATATTGTATATGCAAAGAAAGAAGAGCAATTTGTCATGTGGGAGACATTCTGTTAAAATTGCCCAAATTTTTTTTACTGTCATAAGCATACAATTTGATATTCTAATTCACTATAGTAAAAAGACAAAAGAACAACAAACAGCTAACATTTCTAAATTTCCTATCATTCAAAGTAGTTTTAACCAACTGAAGTTCCACAAATAAATAATACCAACATTGTTTTTTTTTCCCCATCACTAAAACCAATAGTCTTTCAAGCTGTATATGTTACCTGGGGATGAAGGTACCTGATGATGAAGAATCTAGATCTTGCAAATGAAAAATCATTCAGTTTCTACTAAAATATTTTAAAGCTGCCATCACTGAGTCTTGCAGAAAGACAGAGGGTGATGATAAGAAGAATGGCAAAGAGTAGTCTGAGTTATTTCCATCTTGATCCACATGGTGAACAATCTTCTTTTATTGCATCCTGACCATTTCACACATGTATAGTCAGACTTTGGGACATTTGTGAACCTCCTATCTACTCACAATCCAACCCCTCTACCACCGAGATGCTTCTATTCCCCTCAAATTCCCCCCCTGCACTGATGGTTTTCTCGCTGCTATTGCTTTACTCACAGTGGCCAATCTTTTACTCCCTGCGAGGATTGTGGTGGTCTCCAGGGCTCAGTTCTATCTACAGTTGAAGACAAAGGATTGTTCTAACTTATGTGTTTCCTACTTTACCATATCACTTACAGTCCTTATGCTGTTTGAATTTTGCCTCCAAAGTAATGTCTGTGTAGACAAAACATGCAACACTGTCCTTAAAAATAACAGCTGACTGGTTGATTTTAGAATATATTTTAAAAACCGTTGTAAAATCACTATGTATATAGAATTGTTTAACTTGGTTGGCAAAATGTTCATATTTGAATTTTGTTTACCTCATTTAACATGGACAGTGCAGTTCTCATGAGCAGCTTAGGGGTTTTCTTATTCATATGTTTCATTAAGTTATCTTGAAATACAAGCAATTCAACCAATAATATAGACATAAACTGCATAAGGGAGATCCGCCTAGACGTGTAGTCAGAAACAAAGCAAACACACATACATGAGCATATACACACAAGCACACATGCATGCATACTCACATATATACAAACATTCATGTACATACTCATACACACATACTGCAGCTAAGTTCATATTGTCGAGTCTCATAAAATATGACTTTTTCCTACATATTTTCTTCTGAAAAAAGCCATCTTCACTCAATAAAAGCCACATTTCTGAGGCATTTAGTGTGAGTTGCTATTTATGCCAGTCAATAATTCACATCATCTGCAAAAAACATGTTTATATCCTTTCCACACCCTTCAGAGATGAAAGGAAGGAGTCTGTGTGCTAAAACGGCCTCATGTGCCCAAATCATGCAAATTTCCTCAACCATTTCCTAGATTTGCAGATGTGAAAATTGCTTCTGAGAATTTTTTTCCTTGTGAGTAGGTATACAACGGTATGAATCTCAAATCAGCTTTTGTCCTGTTCCATAGTTCTGAAATATCACTCTGCCAATGACGAGAAAGATTGATTACTGAGGCATTGTGCAATTCTGAATGGAGTCTAATCTTCTATTTTAGTCTTTTATGAGGCAACTGGATAAAAAAATTACAAATGCAAAAGACGTAGGTCCCTATATGCGTGTGCACAGACTTACATAAATAGGCATGTATGATATGACAACCTAACAGGAATGAGGACTTTTGCAATACTGAATAGATATAGGAAAGCCTCAGCATTGAACACTAGGTAGAAGAACAACTGATAAGGTTCAGAAAACATGCTACAGTGACAGACAGAAGCCCTTCAATGATGGTTTTTATTTTCAAAGGATCCTGGGGCCACTTTCATTCTCAGCTTATTACCTGCCAGATAAAGAGGGGCCTATATGTTGTCCAAATTCTTGTGCCTTTTTTGTTTTCATTTATTTTTATACAGCATTCACATAACAAAATAATTCATTTTTCAAGAACAATCATGCTTCTAAGACACAAGAAAATCATGTGAACCTATAGAAGAAATAGAGCCACAAATGGCATTAACAGATCTTGGAAATAAACAGTTTATTTTTCACCAGTCAATTTATGGTGGCCTTTTAAATCATGTAAGAGGTGTTTGATTTTTTTAAACATATATGTAATGATAAAGTGTTAGGGTTAAAAACTTAATCCAATACAAAATAGCAATAGCATTGTGTTTTAACAAAACCTTGACCCACTCTGAATGAACAAATTCAATTGAGGCTGATAAAGAACGGTTTGGAGGTAGCCTTTTCTGGATGACTTTTCCTCTATGCTCTGGGGTATTCATATTAACATCTGGAGGAGTCCTTTGGCTTGTTTCTTGGTTACTGCTCTGTTGCTGTGAAAAGACACCATGACCAAGGTAACATATAAAAGAAGACATTTAATTGGTAGCTTGCTTACAGTTTCAGAAGGTCATTCTATGATCATCATGGTGGGAAACATAGTAGTAGGTAGTAGGTAGGCAGGAGAGTTTCTATCCTGATCCACATGCAGGAGACAGAGATAGACTGGACCAGATACGGGCTTTTGAAACTTCAAAGCATACCCTAGTAACATAACATCTCTAATAAGTAGCACCTTCTACACCTTCCAAAATGATGCCACTGACTGGAAATCAAACATTCAAATATATGAGCCAGTAGGGGCCACTCTCATTCAAATCATTGTATATTATGATCAGCAATCTGGCATCAAGCCTGGATAAAAGGCATAGATGATATACACAACTTGTCCAAATGTCTCCACTGTCTTGGGAAAAACATCGGTAGTCTAGGAAGTCTTTGCAGCTTTTTCAAGGAAGCTGAATCTCAGAAGTGAGGGAATTGGTGAAGGATGATTGAGAGAGAAGCCGAATCTGTGAATCCTTTACATATCCCAGAGGCCAACCCCTTATCCACTGCCATTCTGAAGCCCCCTTGGGGCAGAACTCTGCCTTGGCACAAAATTGAACATGGGTAACCATGATATAAAGTTTGGAGTATAGTTTTCTGTCTGTTGTATCTGTTAAAATATCATAAAACATTAGTGATAAACTAAGTAACTTAAAAATGAGATTTTTTTCCTACTTTTAAAAATGACATGTACCATCCTAATATCTCTCTTCTTACTATTTTTCCCACCAACTAAACTGAATTTGGATAGAGGGTTTAAATTGGATTCTATCACCTTTTGATGGCAGCACCAATGGGGTTCAATATTATTATCAATATTATTCTGATGACACACATTTTAGCTCTAAGGCTGCTGTGGACAATTATTTCTGAAGGAAGCCAAAGAATGAAAGAAAAATCTGAATATTTAATATCATAGAAACTTGACAAACACCTTAAACCACATTATTCTTGTCCTAAACATTGATCTTGCATTTGTCTTCTTAAAGTAAATATTCTTTGGCAAGCATGTCCATTACATCATTCACTAATCCACTGATCCATTTCTCACTCCCTGTGTCCTCAAAGACTTTGAGACTAAAACAAAGGGTTGGAGATTCTCCTGCATTTCTCTTGAAAAACCAAGTCCTACCAGTAGCTCCATCCTCACCAGTGGCCTTATGGTCTTCTTTGCCTTACTTCTTGGAGTCTTTGAGTTGCCTTCAGAGTGTTACTGGTCATCTGGGATTCCTTCTTGCTCACTCCCACTCTTGGCCTCTGCAGAACTGATAAGGCTACATGAGAGTTGTGATCTCCATATTCTATACATATTCTTTGGCCTCTGTAGATCACAAAGTCCCCAGTTCAGCTTATTCTTTTTAGTTTTCCTTTACTTCACATATGTAGTCTTTCTACTCCCCAGTTAGGGGCATCCTTATGATTCTTTTTATAATGTATAAGTTTACTCACTGAATGAACTTGTGACTATTTTATATGTCTATTATTCCTGTATTGTTGAGCTGTCTGAACAGTCATGCTTCTGGGATATAAGATGTCACTATTAACTCAGTTCTTTTGCACCTGTCTTTCTCCAAAAATTGGCTTCCCTTTAAAACCATCTCTTTCTGCCCAGCATCTCCTGTCACTGCTTTGTTGTCTTCAGAATTTTGCTGCTTGTCTTCCTCCCCTGAATTCCAAACGTCTATGTTTACTCTTTAAAAATAAAATAAAACTCTCGAATTAAGTCATTTTCTACTGCTATGTAACTAACAGTCCTTATGTGATACTACCTCCACATTGTTCAAACAACTCTTAGAGTCCCTCCATCCTCCATTCCTTGTCAGTGCCTTCTGCAACCCACTATCTTCCATGAAAATCCTTGTTTCCAGATTCAAGCTTGCTCTCACTGTTGTAGCTTCAGTTCAGTGTGTGTAAAATTGTCACATCTGATACAAACCAAATGGTATCTTTAATATGTGGTAGATCTTTATGTGTTTGGTGCTTGAAAAATAAAAGGAACTCAACTTACTTTGGCTATGGAATAATTTTCTATTCTTCTATATAATTATGATTTATTACCAGAGCCTTATTTAAGTCCTAACAGCTCGAAGCTTGCATTTTTAGAAGCCTCTTCATTGCTTCCTGTAAAGAAGAGAATCAACCCTTCATCTGTGTTTAATCATTTTGTATTCACGCTCTCAACAACCCTTTCCACGGAACAGATAGAAAAGACAGAGCACTTCTAAAGTCTTACTGGGTTTGTATGCAACCCAGGAGATGCCAGTGTGGTGTAATGTTTTAAATTTATTCTCTTCACATGAGATACTTGGAAATTCACCCTATTTGCAAATTTGCCACTCCTCATTTTCCCAGGCTTACCTCTGTAGCTGCTGACTCTTAACCATTTCCTTATACACTCTTGTTTCTCTGCCCTCATTCTGTTCCTGAAAGTATCTTTCTCCTTTCCAAAAACCTCTAAATAAAAAGTAAAAACAGAGCCTCTTTGTGGTACATTAGCTAACTAACCTAGTCTGTAATATCAAGGCATATAGTTATTCAACAAACAGCATATGATATAACAATAACCTCAAGTTACTAACATTCTAGATAATTAGATATGATAGAGTTGAGTAAACATATCCCTGGGGTGTTGTGGTTTGAATAGGTATGGCCCGCATAGACTCCTGTGTTTGAATGTGTGGTCTATGGAGGGAGTGGGTCTACTATGAGAGATGGCCTTGTTAGAGGAAGTGTGGCCTTGTTAGAGGAAGTATATCAATGTTGGGGCAGGCTTTTAGGTCTCCTATGCTCAAGCTATACCCAGTGTGGCACACAGTCACAGTTTGTAGCCTGTGAGTCAAAAGGCAGACATCTCAGCTCCTTCTTTAGCACCATGTCTGCCTGAAGGTCCCTAGGCTTCTTCCCAGGATGATGATGGACTAAACCTCTCAAACTGTAAGCCAGATGCAATTAAATGTAGTCCTTTAAAGGAGTTTCCATGGTTATGTGTATCTCTTCACAGCAAATAAAACTATAAGACACTGAATCTTAAAAAAAAAAATAAGATATTTAAATTTAAGGATCATTACCTGAAGATAATGTTATCCAAAGGTAGGTAAGCAAATGTATCACTCAGTCTACTTCCACTCAAAAAATCCTTTCCAGACCCTCTGGTTTGTATAATTTCTCAGTAGCACCATACTCAGATACAAACAAGAAGAATTCTAGCTAAGAATTCAGTTCTCCCGAGGTATATGGCATTTTTCTACAATCTTCTGAGGTGTATGGTAAATCTTAAATGTATTTGTAAACAAAATGCATGCTGGCTGGTTAAATATAGGATGAGTATAGTGTTATGAAGAGATAATTTACAGACTAAAACATCAAAGTTGGGAGTGAGACATAGTCAATACTTGTCCATTATGTGTTGGTATAAATGGCAACCCATTGGAACATTTCTGCCTACATTCCCTGTTTCTCTATGGTCCCAAAAGAACAGTGCATCTTTACATTCAGAATTGGATCTGAGTGCAATGTCCCAAGTGTTATTTAAATAGGGATTATCTATATGATAAACTATTTACTTGTGCTTCTTCAGTCACTCTCAGTAGACATCTACTGTGTGATTTTTTAGTGGAAAGAGAACAGAAGTTTATAGCTGAATGTATCTTTTAGAAACTTTGGAAGTATGGATTGCTTTATTTTCTTCAGGGAAAAAAAATATTTGATTGCCACATAAAGTTACAATTCTCACTGAGATCACAATATATAATGCTATTATTTACTTCTCATGATGATATCTCAAATAATACCAGCCGTGCAGCCGTGTCTTTAATGGGAGCTTGAAGTCATAGATGCAAATGTCTACCTGGATATCCCATAAATCTACAGTACAGTCATTAGCTCCTCCTCCAGCTCCCACAATGCACACACATCTGGGTCTCTGTTGTCTGCTTTAGGTGATTAAAAACTTCTGGCTCAGAAGTGACTCAAGTTACAAACTAGACATGTGGGTTTTTTTTTTTTTTTTTTTTTTTTTTTTTTTTTTTTTTTTTTGCTCCCTTGCTTTTCCAAATTTGAATAATTATAAAATGAGTCCTATGTTTATCTCCAGGGACCCTTGTGTCCATGAATTTTTCTATTGCCCTTACTTTAAGCTGGGTCAAACTATTTCTTTTTCCTTTTTAAAAATTAATCCTTTTATTTATTTACATTTCAAATGATATCTCCCTTCCTGGCTACCCCTCCACAATCCCCCATGCCATCACCCTCTCTTCCTTCTTTTTTGCCTCTATGCGTGTGCTCCTCCCCTCACTTACCCACTCCCACTCTAGCATCCCCCTTAGCTGAGGTACCAAACCTCCACAGGACCAAAACCCTTCCCTCCCATTGATGTCAGATAAGGCATCCCTCTAATACATATGTATCTAGAGTCATGGATCACTCCATGTATACATTTTGGTTGGTGGTTTAGTCCCTGGGAACTCTGGGTGGTCCAGTTGGTTGATACTTTTCTTCCTATGGGATTGCAATCTTTTTCACCTCCTTCAGTCTTTTCCATAGCTCTTCCATTGGGGTCCCTGGGCTCAATCCAATGATTGGCTATGAGTATCTGCATCTGTATTGGTCAGGTGCTGGTAGACCCTCTCAGGGAACACATACCAGGCTCCTGTCAGCAAATGCTTCTTGACATCAGCAATAGTGTCTGGGTTTGGTGTCTGCAGATGGGATAGATCCCTAGGTGGGGAAGTCTCTGGATGGCCTTTCCCTTCAGTCCTTGCTCATTTGTTGTTGTTGTTGTTGGTTGTTGTTCCTGTCTTTCCTCTGGACAGGAACATTTCTGGGCTAAAAATTTTGAGATGAGTGGGTTGCCACATCCCTCAACTGGGGGGCCTTGCCTATCTACTGGAGGTGATCTCTACAGGTTCTATCTCCTCTTTGTTGCTTATTTTAGCCAGAGTCATCCCCATTGGGTCCTGGGAGCCTCTCACTTCCCTGGTGTCTGGAACCTTCTAGTTGCTACTCCCAGTTCCTCATCCCCAACTGCAACATATTTTAATTTGATATTTTGACCCTCTGTACTTCTCTCCTATCCCTTCCAATACCTGATTCTGTGCCCCTTTTTTCCATCCCTCTCTTCTCTCCTTCTAAGCTCCCTCCCTTCCTCTACCTCCTGTGATTATTTTGTTCCCCCTTCTATGTAGGATTGAAACATCCACACTTTGATCTTCTTTCTTTTTAAGCTCCATATGGTTTATGGGTTGTATTGTGGGTATTCTGTGGGTTTTTTTTTTTTTTTTTTTTTTTTTTTTTGGTCTAATATCCACTTAACAGTGAGTGAGTACATACCATGTATGTTCTTTTATGTCTGAGTTACCTCACTCAGGATGATACTTTCTAGTTCCATCGATTTGCCTGTGAATTTTATGAAGTCATAGTTTTTAGTAGTTGAGTAGTACTCCATTGTGCAAATATACCACAGGTTCTGTATCCATTCTTTTGTTGAGGGACATCTGGGTTGTTTCCAGCTTCTGGCTATTATAAATAATAATGGTATAAACATAGTGGAGCATGTGTTCTTGTTATATGTTCAAGCATCTTTTGGGTGTATGCCTAGGAGTAGTATAGCTGGGTTCTCAGTAGAACTATTTCCAGTTTTCTTAGGAACTGCTAGATTGTTTTCTGAAGTGATTTTACCAGCTTGTAGTCCAACCAGCAATGGAGGAATGTGCTTCTTTCTCTACATCCTCACCAGCATCTGCTGTCACCTGAGTTTTTGACCTTAGTCACTCTGATGGGTGTAAGGTAGAATCTCAGGGTTGTTTTGATTTTCATTTCCCAGATAAGAAAGTATGTTGAACATTTCTTTAAGTGTTTCTCAGTCATTCAATATTCCTTAGTTGATAATTCTTCGTTTAGCTCTGTACCCCATTTTTAGTAGGGTTATTTGGTTATTCGGTCATTTGGTTCTCTGGGGTCTAACTTCTTGAGTTCTTTGAATATTTTAGATATTAGCCCTCTAATGGATGTAGGGTTCATAAAGATCTTTTCCCAGTCTCTGCATTGCTAGTTTGTCCTATTCTTAATATAGGAACTAGATGTTTCTATGCTTTCTCTACTTCTAACCATTTGCTACATACTATTTATATTATATTTTAAGTATTATCATTTTCTAGTACAAAATACTTTGTAATTTGTCTTAGAAATAGATTTAACATTTTATGTGTGTGTGCATGAGTGCGTGCGTGCATGTGCGTGCGTGCGTGTGTGCGTGTACGTGTGTGTGTGTGTGTGTGTGTGTGTGTGTGTGTGTGTGTGTGTGTGTTTTAAAGGCCCTATACTCTAAAATTGTGTCTTCTTAGTTCCTCTCTGTTTCTGGATTTCTCACACTTCTTCATCACATACATTTTGGCTTTATAAATACTGCATACTTCATTTCACTCCTGGACCTTCCCAGATGCTATTTCTCATTGAATCCTGTGTGGTATAGTGTTCTGATTCCTTTCCACTAAATTTCTGCATTTCAGTAAAGATATATCGAAAGATCTTCTTGATTATTAACATTAAGGTTCAGTGCCCATCACATGGGCTGCCTTACTGGGCCCTGGGCCTCAGGAAATTCTTGCTGTGCTTTGAGAATCATTTTGTATCAATTCTATTGCTGTTGGCCTCTGAATGTGACTAAATGTTTGAAAAGAACAGAAAAAGAATCAGTGCTCATATTTTCATTTTTGTAGAAACTTCTGGTTTAACTGGATCTCCTTGCTTTCTTGGTTCCTTCTTTTACCCTCTTCCTTTCTCCATTTAACTGTTTCTCACTCCTATTTTCCTCTTCTTTGTTGCATCAGTTCTTTGCATATCTATTCCATAAGTTACTTAAGAATTTCATATCATGAGCAGTAAGACAGTTCATCAGATGGCCACTGAACCTCAATGATTATTTTAACATGTTTTAATTTTGTTCCAACATGATGATGATGATGATTATTAATTATTTTATTACTATTGCTATTATTGAACTTACTAGTTTTCTAAATAGTTTCTACTTAATTTTCTATACAGCCACTTTTCTTGATTTGATCTCTCATTGTCTAGAAAAATTAAAAAACAAGTTTTCAAGAAAAAGTTGGTGAAAGTCGAATGTTCGTTGTTGTTATAATACCCTGAAACAATCATTTTTTGTTTATTATACTTGACAGATCCAGCTAGGATAAACTGAACACTGCTTTCTCTATAAAATTTTGAAGTCATGTCTCCATTAACTTCTAGAAGCCAATAGTTTTCCCTGACTTTTTTTTGGGATTTTAAAGTGAAATATTAGACTCACAAAAGCCTTCCTGTGATGAAAATCTAGTGTCTCACATACCTTTCCATTGGCTTTTTCTGCTGATCTCAGCTCACACAACAATGCTTTATTCATCACAACTAAGGAATAAAGATATTATGTTAGTTTTCCTGTTCTGGGACATTATAGCATACACACAGCTAATATGTATGTCTCTTTGCCATCCTATAATCTATGACAATTTCTTGTCCAACATAATACATAATAGGTATTTTGTGAATTGTGTCAGTTTTGCCTTGACCAATCTTGTTATTGCATCAGGCTATGCATTTTAGGGAAGAATATTATAGAGAAATGTGACCCAGCAGTCTTAGAACTTTGATGTACTTCTGACACATGGGTATTTTAGGTAACAATTTTTTCCCACATTGATTTTTAATTCTCAGTGTTGTTTTCAAAGGTGGAGCTTTCTTTTCATTCTGTTA
Organism: Arvicanthis niloticus; assembly: GCF_011762505.2. NCBI lineage: Eukaryota > Metazoa > Chordata > Mammalia > Rodentia > Muridae > Arvicanthis > Arvicanthis niloticus. The sequence continues at coordinate 2,722,137 of NC_047673.1, forward strand.
AGATGTCACTGACCCCTGTCAGATGTGCTTGTATACGTACTGAAACTAAGACTCGTTTACTTTTTTGATAGTCTACTTTCCTGTATCTTTGTCCTCATGCCATGCTATTTACACCACTGTTTATTAGCACTTTGTTTATATGGTATCTTGATTTGCTTACTTTTTTGAGTAAATTAGTGATGAAGATAACTTAAAAGGAATGTGGTTTTATGTCCCTTTCTGTAACGTTTACATGGTAAAACAATCCTTTGCTTTCTGATCCCCACACAGTCAATACTGAAATACAAGGAGGGGTAATTTCAGCTTCTTCTTCTTCTTCCTCTTCTTCTTCTCCTTCTTCTTCTTCTTCTTCTTCTTCTTCTTCTTCTTCTTCTTCTTCTTCTTCTTCTTCTTCTTCTTCTTCTTCTAATTAAAAAAATCTGTTGTCCCATTTTATGTTAGCCTCTGAATCTTCAAAGCAGTGACTCACAATTTGCAACATTCTTTGCCTCCTTCTGGCTTGCAGCTGGCAGGGTGGGCATACTGGTTGTATGCCTTGGCTCTCTTGCTACAGTCCTAGAGGAAAGGAAGCCAAGAGTTTGGTCATTCTGACACCAGACACTGTAAGCAAAGTGTGGCTATGTTTTCTCTGGCAAATGAAAGAGATGGCCCCTGGTTGACATTGACTCGGTGGTTTTCAGTTACCAGCTGCCCAGCTCTGGGACCTTCCCTTTCCCTGAAGGCTCTCAGCCACCAGCATGAGGTAATGTTTCCTTTGTCTTCAGCAACACTTGTCACAACCAACTTTTAGGCTATTAGATAAAAGCTAATTTTATGATTTTCTTTTCTCATTAAAATAGGTCATGTGAAGAAAACATAAATTGGAGCTGTCTTCCAGATTTGCGTGTTGCGATTTATTCCAGCTTCCTGTTTATTATTGAGTTACTTCAAAAGACTGAAATTCTAGAGTCCTAAGAAATGAGTCCACAAATTATGTACAAGATGCTAAACAAATAAGAGATTTTTGTTTAGTTTTGTACAAATTTTATGACTAGAGCAGACATGGGATTTGAACAGACAAGTATAGAAAATCAAGAGTCAGTTTATCTAGTCACTCACCCTATCTGCATGGCATATCCTTCCCATGTTTTGTTCTAATGATAGTTATGTCAAAGTTAATGCCTTTAGAATTATGAGAGACAGGTAGTAATTAGGTTTCCTAATTCTAGGAAGATTGGTTTTAAGAAAGTCACAAATGAGAGACAAATCAAACAACAGGCTAAGATGGTGTCTTAGATAATTCATGGATTACAGTAGCTGCCTATCAAACTTTAATGACTACACATGAAGTTGTTCTATATTTAATGTGTGCAGTAAATTCCCTTTAGGATAAATACATGGAAGGAGAATGACCCTGTTAGTTAAAATGATGCTTGACATAATTTTAGAAATTACAGCAATCTTTTAATGCTAGCAAAGCTTGCAGTTGATGTAAGTGTTCCTTGAGCATCATTTATTCGCCAAACATGAAGAACCAAACTTCCAATTGGGCACAACAACACAGGTCCAGAAATACTGTGATGAGGTCATCATCTCCCTTCATCCTTAAAAACCAAGTATGTCATTGGGGTTCAAACTTCTTCCTCCTTGCTTCCTGCTCAGGAAATGTTGCTACCATTCACTCTATTTCTAGCTTCTCCCACTCTATGCTGTAACTTTTTGTGGTTTGAATACTAAGATTAACAAAAACATAAAAGTATGTTACAGATGTCATTTGATCTATGATGAGTCTCTAGAATAGAAATTCTTTAAAAGTGAACTTTGGATGTATTGCGTATTTGAGGAATGTAGGAAATCTCCATGTCTGCCTGGTAATGTGCAATGGCATGTGAGATGTGAAAACATTGTTTTTGGAGATAGATCTGTTTACCTCTACTTCCTGAAGGAACATTGTAGACTAGACTTAACTTTCAAATCTTTCTTTCTATGTAGAAATAGGGGTGTGTGTGTGTGTGTGTGTGTGTGTGTGTGTGTCTGTCTGTCTGTCTGTCTGTGTTAAATACATATATATTCAAACATTTGTCATAGGATATTTATTAATGACAAATATTTGAGAGCCTTCTACAGTGTCCAGTGTTTAGGGTACATCATTGGTTATATAAATAAGATGAGAGGAGTGAGACTCTCTCTTCTAGATGCTAAATGAATATATAACTGTAGAAAACAGTTATATATCCCAGAGTGTTAAGAACTAAGATTAGATGTTAAACATATTATATGAAAAGAACCACTAACGTGACGTCAACTCACATTTGGTCTCACCCTTAGAGCAAGCACTTAGGGGAAGCTGTCAAGAATTCCTCTTCCTCTGTGATTTATGCTCCGAAGACTCTGAAGAGCACAGCACTTCCCCCGTCTCCTTTGTGTAGATGTGCTCCGTAAACAGTCCCATTTCCCCTTCATGCCTTCCTTTCTTCACTTCATTCTAATAATGACCTGTAAGTACAAGAAAAATTACTGTCAGGTAAAAGCTTTCTTAATAGATCCTGCAATGAAAATTATAATTACTTTAAAGCAGTAAAATTGTAATGCTAAGAGGTAAGACTAAAACGTGTTCTTCCTAACCACTCCATCACCTCTTCAGTATACAACCTGAAGTCCTGAGTTTTTTCCCCTCAAGAACTGACACCCACAATGTCTCCATCCTCCCCATGCTTACAAGAGCCATTTTAATTCCATACTTCATTATTATGAAGTTAGATACATGGAAAATAGATGACATCAAGCACTCACCTGATAAGACCATAAGAAGTTTAATATGTGAATATATATTGTTTTAACTCTTTCCAATATGTGTCTTATTATAATTCATTTGGATAAAATGAAAAGGAGATCTAACTCTTATAATTAATGGTAAATATATATATTTCAGTGGAGGTTGCACATACCTGTGCCTCACAATTAACACTGGCTATCTATCCTGTTGACACTGGACTTGTGTACATCATAGATTGTGGCTGCTGCGTAAATGGTTGTTGTAAGATAGTATAGATCACACACTTTCATAACAATAAAGTGGATTTTTACATTAATAAGTGGTATGCTAAGTATTTCATGTGCTAATATTCTTATTGGCAGTTGTAGAGTCTGAAATATACTAAGTCCATGAGAAGTGTACAGTTAGATACAAGCACACTGACACTAACATTGACACATACCTCCTCATTAGACATGGTTTCTTCAGTTGTCTATAGATGATGCAGTACCTGTATTTAAGAAAGCACTTTCCACACATCAGGAATTAAATTAGTGTCCATTTCTGTCTTTGAAAAAAAAACCTGTTCTCTAAGAAACCAGAAGAACTTTTGGAAATTACTCAGATGATTATATTTTTACATTGTTTTACAGTGACTACTGGACTTCATACTTAAAGTTACTTGCTAGTAGTCAATCACTTTCATTCAGCATGAATTTTTCTGACAGTAAACATACTGAATTATTTAAGTTTTAGTAAAAATCTGTTTTGTGCTTGATTATCTAAGACAGTGTTTATTTTATTTCAATTCAATAAATACTTGTTGAATGTCTGTTCTAGGCCAAGCACAGATGCCAATATAAGGAATAACACTTTGGGTTTGATGGGGTAGCACATACCATGTTGAAGGTAGGCACACTGGGAAAAGAACACACATAGGCCAATCAAATTTCATTAAGAGAGAGAAGTTCTTCAGGTCTGTTGATTTTAATTGTATGTGATTTGAATATAAGTAAAAGTAAGTCAGACAGGAGAAAGGGGTGACAGAATAATGTAGGAGGTATCACAGTGAGCAGATGCCTTGGGGATCCTGAAGCATTTGCTTAGAATGTGTCATGCTTTCCTGCCATGTTTTGGGAGATAAAGGTCATGGAAAGGACATGAGCAAGCTGGAAAGAACAGAAAAGTGCTATGTGCAGAAGGTTGTCTTTGTGGGACAGAATGACTGGGTGCTTGTAAATAGAAGTCATATTATAATGCTCAAATACACCAGATATACTCTGGTGAATGTGACTGAGAACATGAAAGGAATGTAACACGGCTCTCCTTTGCTTTACTCAATACCCTTGGGCTATGCACATGTGTCTAAAGAAAACATTTCCAAATTGATGTCTAGTAAAACAATTTCAAGAACACAAGGGAATTAAACTCAATAGGACATGATGGAAACAGCCAACCAGAGTGGGAATAAGGCTTTAAGTACCTTCTTTCCAATTCAGAAGGAATATGAAAAGAAATGATGGGGGAAGTTCAGATAGTTTTCTATCTGTAGACCTCTCTAAACCTGTATCATCAGCCCATGCCCATAAATAAATATCAATTCAACTATTGGGTGATTCTACAGGGTAGCTCATTTTATAACTCTTCAAAGAAAATTCCATGAGCATGTGTATTTCTTGGTTAATATGTGAAGAGCTCCTGGACATGGAATGACTTTGAAAGGGTTCTAGAAATGGATGCACTAAATACCTCTTTGCATAATGGTAGATGTATGTGCAGTCTAGAAAGGGTTTCTAGGGAACTACTAAGCAACTTCAATAACAACACACAGCAATACTGTACAATGAATCCCATTGTACAGAATATTGTACAATGGTATCAGTACTTTTGCCCATTTCTTCTGCATTTTATATTTCTGAAGGTTGTAGATTTGTGATATCTATTATCTCCTTTGTATTTTCCTCCTTCCTTTGATGAGGAGGATGTCTTTTGTTGTTGTTGTTTTTATTTCAGCATTTTCTATTAAGTGTCACAAAAAGTGCACTACACTAACCATCAAGGCTACAAATATTAATGATTGCTAATAAAAAAATAGAATCTTCCACACGATGAAACTTCTGAGTCAAACTTCCAGAATAATGTGAAGCTCTCCTAATGTGTAGAATATGTAGTCAGAGACTGAGCTAAAGGGATAATTGCGTGAGCTGTGTCATCAAGGTGGAGAATGGGAACTCCTCTCAATAAAGTATGGGAACTCCAGGGAGATAGCATAAGAATAACTTTTATGTGATGACTACATATGTTTATTTTTCTTTCTTTAAAAAAGTGTATATTACTTTGAATATAAATAACTTCCAAACTTCCCCTTTTTGATGAACACTGGAATTTCATTTTTTAGCTATAAAGAGCTTTATCCTACAAACAAAGGTTACTTGATAAAATCAACAATATTTTGACAAAAAATCCTTGAGATCACATTTGAAACTCCTTTTCCTCTTTTTTTTCTAGTTATGCACTCTGGTTCAACTAAGGATAATTTATATAGTTCTTACCTGTGGAATAACTTTCAGTCAGACCACAAAGCCGTTGGGCTCAGGAAGATTTCAATGTACTGACATTTTTTTCCAATGTATCTGGTCTCCCACATACAATATGCAACCAAATATAACTGAAACACAGTGAGAAAGAGACACAGAGATAGAGACAAAGATTAAGAAAGACAAAGAAGAAGGGATAAAATTAGAGAGACAGCCTGAAAGAGAGACTGAGAGGAGATAATGACAAAAAAAAGAAAGACAGGAGAAAGGGAGATAGAAAAAAGGAAAAGATATAGATAGAAAGAGCGAGAAATGGAGATTTTTTTTCTTTAAAGTCCTCTAAAAATTGGAATCATCATTTTTATAAGATATGATACTGTTGTGTACTCCATTTTTTTTTGGTTATTGAATCTATGCAGTTTCTATCTACAAGCTATATATTTTTACAAATACTACTTGATGTAAATATTTGAAATAGGTGTAGTTACCTTGTGGCATGTATTTTATTCTAGGGTACTATAAGATCACAAACTGTGAGTTTTTTTAAAATATAGTGTATTCACATACATCCTTTCATAATAGATACATATAATTATTTAATAAAAAGAAATGAATGGATTTACCTGTCCTTAAAAGACTGAATTTATCCTTAAGTGGCAGTTACATGGCATTAATTATAAAGTCTCCATTGGCACCCATGTTAACATGTTTACCATTTTTTTATCAACCACATATTAAAATGAGGTATTTGAATCACAATTGTTTATGAGGCTAGATTCTAAACTGTTATCAATTATAGAAAAAAATTAAATTATCACAAACATTTTTAAATCTCTAGTTCTTTCATTAATTTTTCAATAATAGATTGTACTTTTATCATGATAAAAGCCGCATATCATAAAATTTTCTCTTTTAATCAGTTTTCAGGAATATACCCATCACAATATGTTCATATAGATATATGAATTTAAAGCTATAGAAACTATTAGCTAACTTTCTGTTACTGAAGTGCTGAGTCCTGGATAGCCATGTAAGAAATGGAATGATATGGATCCCACTCCTGAAATGGAACCTGAAGTGTGTGGGCCTCTACAAGTGTCAATGGCTGCTGTATGTGTAAAGATTTTTGGATGAAAGTATATTTTTTTTTACTTTATGTTTTTTCTTTGGATGATAAAGTTTAATCTCTCTGCCAAAGTTAATAACTCCATGATAATCTGTGAGTATGGCAGATGAGGATATGTCCAATGTCTTAGCAAAATGGTAGAATGCTATGTAAACTTCAGGACAGCCTTAAAGGCTGTGGGAAAGAACTCTGAATATGTGAGTTCAAAAATATATAATTTCTCAACTATGTAAAATGTAAAAATGCAATATCAATTTTAGGGGCATATTTGACCTAGAAAATCAGAAGCAACTGCACTATTATCTAGCTTGTCAGAGAGATAGTAAGGAAGGAGATAAAGAGACTTAGGGAGTGGTGACTGCAGGGCAAGGTCCCACTCAACTATGTTTACAAAGTCAGGTAGAATCTCTAAATTCTTTTTTTTTTTTTTTTTTTTGGATTTTTGTTGTTGTTTTTTGTTGTTGTTGTTGTTTTGATTTGTTTTTGTTTGTTTGTTTTGTTTTTCGAGACAGGGTTTCTCTGTGTAGTCCTGGCTGTCCTGGAACTCACTCTGTAGACCAGGCTGGCCTGGAACTCAGAAATCTGCCTACTTCTGCCTCCCAAGTGCTGGGATTAAAGGCGTGTGCCACCACCGCCCAGCTAATACCAGTTCTTTTTTAGAACCTTTTCTAGTGAGACCTGAGCTTTCTGGAGATCTCCAGAGAGTTAACACAGTTCTTCAAGGATTTTTTTTCTCACAGGATTTCTGATTTTGTTTGTAAAAAAAAAAAAAAAATCTATGGAGAAGAAACATGACTCATTTATAATTTTTCAAAGCTCTTTGAAATTTTTTTTTCTAACAGGATTTCTGACCCTGGTAGAAAATCCTCAAGAATCACTTGGAGAGCTAACACAGCTCTTTTAGAATCTTTTCTAGCAGCTATCTAGAGAACATTGTTTGAAGAAGTAACACAGCTCTATTATTTTTTTTTCTGATTTTCTGATTTTGATTGGTAAACTGTGGAATTACTTTTAAAATTTTTCTAACAATATTTCTAGCTTGCTTGGACTTTTTTATAGCATCTTTATGGTCATGGTCAGAAAGCCCATGAGCTACTGAAGACCCCCAGACTCGGGAGACCCTTCCTCAAGTCTCAGGAATTCACGACCACCCAAAATTCACAAGAAAGCATACCTGGATGCAATCAGCAGAGGTTTACTGGGGAAAGTTGGCTAGTCAATGGTCAAAACTGCTCGTCCACGCAGGAACAGAATTTTGACAAATGCCCGCAAGCTGAGGGGGTTTTTTATAGCATGGGGTGGGGAAAGGAAGGCATTTTCGCGCAGTTACACATGATTGGTTGCATTTTTGCGCAGTTACACATGATTGGTTGTTTTACAAATTTTGAACATAACACTGGGAAGACCAAGGGAGGGAGGAGTAACCAAGAACAGTGGAACATTCCAGAGGAATCCAGCCCAAATTGTGGGAAGTGGCTTCACTCTCGCCATTACAAGGTGGCACTTGGCATAGGCATTGCTTGAAGGAAAAGTCAACTCCATATATGGAGTTCTATGCACTGAGAGGTGTGGTTACCCTATCACCCCATCTCGCATCATTGAGAATGGCCAATCACCAGTAACTTCATGGCAGTTGCTGATAGGATTAAGGCAATGCTTATAAGGGGCTGCAGGAGCTGGGGAGGGGAGACAAGAGAGGAGAGAGAGAGAGAACAAACTCGTTGTACAGGGATAGCTGAATAAACCGCTTGAAGAAGAACATGGTTGCCATTGCCTTATTCTGCTGGTCGGACATGGATCATACTAAATGATCCAGAGTCATGTGAAAATCACTTTACACACTCATTCCTCTCAAGAATGTAGCTTTACCATGTCACTGTGCCCCGCCCTGTCATTTACCAACTATTTCAGATTAACTATTTTTCTTCCCTGAGGCTTGAGGAATGTTAATCTAGCAAGTGTCCTCTGATTCAGGGATAATGTCCTCCACCCAAAATGTGTTCCAGGGCAGTGAAAATCTTACATTCAGTTCCGTTTTCTGGAACTTACATTCTTTTGCTCGGGTCTAGGGTAAAGAAATATATATATATTCTTTATAATTTTTTACTCTACAGTTAGGGTAAAGAAAAAGCATAAAAGTATATATATATTTCATAAAATGGTCTTTATAATTTTTCACTCTACACTATCAGAAGAGCATTTAGAATAGTTTCAAGCAATGACAGCTATCTTGAGCAGACTACAGAGCCAGCAGCTATCTACAGAGAACTATCTAGAGAGTTCTGCCATCTGGAGCAGAACATAGGTCAAAGCTTGTCTTTAGCACTGGGAAAATGAACTAAACAGGAGGAAATATTAATTTTGGTTCAGAGGGTGAGGAGCTTGGATCAGTCATTACATATTTTCATTGTTCCTAGACTATCTTGAAGTTTACAGTTTAAAGGGGAGCATCTGACAAAGCAACTGTTTAACTTTCATCAAGAAGGAAGCAGAGGGCAATCATGTTCTATTAGTCTAATCTAGGAATCTAGCCTGATCAATAGTGCTACATACATTTTGGGCAGGTCTCCTTTATTATTCAATTATCTAAAGGAAATGTCCTCAGGGAAGCATTTCCTTTACTGCTTACTTCTCAATCTCGAATTATTAAGATTAAGCATTATACTCTCTTCCCTTCTTCAATCTTTCTCCTCACACACTGTTGGGGATGCACCATTCAACTTCCTGTTTCTTTGAATTTGATGTTTATGTCTCTAGTACTAGATCCATGCAATGTTTCCTGTTTTGTAACATTTTATCTAGATCTTATAATGTTATGTTCTCAGTGTTCATTTCTACACTTAATATTTAAATATTCAGCTTCAGCAGACTTCAACATTCCTGAACTTCTTAGTAAATTTTCTTAGTAGATGCTTTAACCTGACATGCACATATCACTAAGTTGTGGTTTTCAATTACTTTGAATATATGGACCCAAAAGTAGAGCTGGTAGGTCAAATGGTAAAGGAAACTCCTGTTTTTATAGAATTTATATCATTTGACAGTCCAAAGGACACAGAAAGGATCCAGTTAGTACATGACCTCAGTGAGGCTGTTTATAATTTTGTAGTTGTGTGCATATTTAATACTATCCTTTCTAGCATGGATGGGCACTATTGCTTTGTGCACTGGTTCCTGGAAGTTATTGATACTGAGCATCTTCAAATATCCTTGCTAGTCATTTGTGTATTATCTTTAGAGGATATCTATTCTAGTCTTTTGCAAATTTGTAAAATCAGTTTGATATTTTTTCTAGAATTTGAGGTCTTCATATCTCCTAGAAATTAACTGCCCATCAATTATATATTTATAAATATTTCATTTTACCTTGTAAACTGGATTAGATTATGCACATTCATTTAACTGTATAACCCCTCGTTTGCTTGTGTTAAATATTCCTCAGCATTCTTTCAGTGTCATTTCTAACAAGTCATTATCAAATCTGGTAATGAATTACTTGCTAGTAAAGAATATGTATCCAAGGGTTTTCTCTACTTAGGTCTTATATTCAAATCTTTTAGTCATTCCAAGTGTAATTTTGCACACAGCATCATGGAAGCAAAAAAGCTTCATTTTTTTATATGTTAATATTCAGTTTCCATATATTTGCTGAAGATACTGACCTTTCCTAATCAGTGATTTTTGATATCCTTATCAGCTGATATCCTTATCAGCTATTACTTTATACATAAAAATTTATAGATTCCATAATCTCGCTCATGTATGCAGTATTGTCAGTATTATATTTTATAGTGTGTAATCAAGCCAGAAATATGATCTCTTCTATCTTTTTCTTCTTTTACCAAAATTTGTTTTTGTGTAGTTAAGATCCTTGTGGTTCCATATAAATTTTAGGGTACATTTCTCTCTTTCTGGCATGAGATTAAAGATTGTTTTAAACTTGTAACATCTAAGAATGCTAAATTCATCTTTGATTCTCTCAAAATTATATTATACTTTTCAGGTTTCAATTATTTTGCTTTCAAATTATTTTATTATTTTGATGCGATTGTAAATGCTATTATCTTGCTAATGATTTCTTTTTAAAGTTGAGCATAGAAACTTATCAAGTTTCATGAGTTTTCATACAGTTGTAGTAATTAGGTGTGTGCATGCATCTGTGTGTATGTCTGCAAATGTGTGAAGTCCTTAGAATTTTTCTACTTTATAAAAACATAGTAGCAATCTTCAAACAAGTCCAATTATTGTGAGACTTTTGAATTTCATATGTGCTATTGTTTGTGGAGTGTTTTGAAAATTCTTGATCTAGAGGCCCTAAACTTAGTTTTTCTGTTATTACAGATATAATGCACAATATTAAATATGAAGTGTCTTATTCATTTGAATTTAAAATATTCTCAAATATTAAAAATCAAGAAACTGCTATTTGTAAATGGAAATTTATTTCTTCTTTTATGATTGAAATGCTTTGTATTTCTTTTCCTTATCTTATTGCCTTGGCTAGTATTTCCAGTACTGTGTTAAATGGAAGGTCTGTGAAAATTGTTATTTCTTTATTTCTGATCTTAAAGAATATTTTAAGTCCATCATGATTGAGAATGGGGGTTTTACATTGATCTCTGACATTCTATTACATTTTATTGGGTTGATGTTTTTCTATCTCTTCTTATGTGGTAAGTTTAGTAGGAAATTGTGCTTTTCAAGAAAAAAATAAATCCTCTTCCACTCTATGTCTATTGAATTCATCTAAAGATAGACCTTCATGAACATGTTTGCTGGTTCAAGAGCTTCTGAAAGGTTGTCTAATCTTCTGATGTCTGCCACCAAACTACAACTTTCATGTTCTGTTTGCCTTTCCCTAACATCTAACAAGTCTGTTGAAAGCAAAATCTGAACAAAAGACAACAATCATTAGGAATATATTCAATTATTGAGTTATATCTCTAGTCCTTAAAATCTTTATAATGCAAATTGGAAGGTGGCGGTATGGGAGAACCACAGCATTTACATTATTAATTTATAACCTCTAGAAGTTGTTTATTTATAAATGTGGCACCAGCTCTGTGTCCCTAATTAAACTAGTCAGAGAAAGATTTCTTATGCTATTGCAAACAAATGAGAATGTTAATACACAGCACACTGATTTCTTTGCTATCTAGAAAAGAATTCACTGATTGATTTCCTCTCATTGATTCTATGCTTTGCTGCTAGTTTGGGTATCACAACAAGTGAATTAAACACAACATCCACTCATTTAACTGGAATATTATCTCAGATATACAAGGGCATTAATTCTATAGCTTGTCAAATGGCCAGAGGAACTCTCATAGGTGTAGGCTAGCACACATGTTGCTACTAACAAAGAGTCACTTGGAATCAAGGAGAGTCTGTGGAGTCCTGGTTTATCACAATAATGATGTTTCTCCCAGACCTAATGTAAAGTCTGTCATGAGCTGCATATATATTTAAAATGACATTTTCTTTTGATGTACCCAACATTTTCATCATGATAAAACAAACTTTTCTACTCATAAGTACATTCCTTACGCAAAACATTCATCCTAGTAGAAATATCATAGGCAACTACATATTTTCCAAATGTAGATGTTGTATGTTTTCCACAATTTCATTTTATTATCTTTTGCATATATTTCAAGTTGAATATATTTTTATAGTCTGAGAGTATCTGTTCTTTGCCTTCAGTTCACTGTGATAATCCTTTTGAGAGATGGACTATTCAGATATGTCACACTTAATAATATTAATAACACAGCTTTGTTCAACTTTACACACCACATATTTTCTTTCTCTCTCTATTTAATCATTACTCTTGTGCCTTCTTTACAATTAAATGTAAGTAGGTATAACTACACTTTGTCTTCTATGCTAACTTAGATAAAATAGTTAAGTGATTTCAATTGGTCCTCCGGCCTTCATAAATACATTATCATAGATTTGTCCCATATTGTATCAAATTACTTCAAGCACATAGTAAGAACTTGTGATAGCTGACTTCTATTATTCTCTCTCAAACTTTGGATGAATAGGATCATGTATTTATCTTTTTCTAATTCCATTAACTCCATGTGTAAATCCCAATTTTGAATGAATTCCATTTCATTTTTCTTCTACCTGGTGGGTCTTGATAAAATTTTTCTTTGTATGTCTTCTTTTGGTTGTTTCAACTCCTCTGTGTATGAAGATCCTTGAATTATTTACTCTACACTTTTTAATCATAAATATTGCCTGACTCAGGAACCTAGTCTGGAAGGTTTCTTGTATGGACTGAAGAGGCTGTATGGCTATCCATTCTCTTACTTCTCAGTAATAAATCTACAGTTATTCTTAGTTCTGCTTCTCTGTGTAACATGTTCTCCAAGCCCACTCCTTGGCTTTATATAAGAGGTTTTTTTCCTTTTATTCCTATAGTACATACATTAAATATATTCAATGTTATCTTTATTTGCTTTTTGATTGAGATTATTGAAACTCTTGTCTCTCAGGTCCATTAAATTTGGAAGTATTTTGACCATCATTTCCTCAGATACTTCGCATGTGCTCTCTACTCATTTTCCTTACTGTAAAGAATTCCAATGAAAGTATCCTATGGCTCATCACTATTCTGTTTGCTTTTTAAGTAGACTCACTTTGGATGATGTCTACTGCTGCCTTTATTTCAGTTTTTCCTTTTGCCCACTGACTAAATGTTCAAATAAATTTCTCATCTGAATTACTGTAGTTCTCATTTCTACCACTTTAAGGTTTGATTTAAGCTTTGCTTCACCTTTTCTATCTCTACTTTAATAACTCATGCCATGCTTTAAAACAATTATTATAGTTCATTTTAAATAATAATTTTAAAATTTGTTAGTTTTCATTTTGTTTTATCTGATATGTTTTCTTTTACTTATTTATTTTTCTTCATGACTCTCATGTATTTCTAGAAGTCATACATTATGAAAATATCCAAGAGTGAGTCTTGGCCATTTCATAATCTCATAAGTCTGCCAGACCCTTATGTTTGAATTAAGTTAATTTCATTGGGGACATATTAAACATTCTGAGCCAGGCATCTTAGTTTGTTAGGTGGAATCTGGAACAAGACTTAATCCAGGGCTAATTAATTATAGCTGTAGAAGTAAATTCTTTCTAAGTACTCCATCCAGTATACCAAGATCTGGGAGGGTTCCCAGAGTATCAGGGAACAATAAGCTGCTGTTTTTCTCTGTTTTTATGACTGCAGAAAATTTCATCTTTTCTTATTTGCAGATCATTTCCTTCCCTTTGAAAGTGCTACTATGCAATTTTTGATGAACACTCAATCTCAAAACAGAGGAGATTTAAGTGTCTAGGTTTTGTGGCCCCATTGGGAGAGCAATAATACCAACCTACCAGAGTTCCCAGGGTCTAAACCACCAACCTGGGAGCACATAGGGAGGAATCCATGGCTCCAGCTGTATATGTAGGGGAGGATGGCCTTGTCAGGCATAGGTGGGAGAGGAAGTCCTTGGTCCCATGAAACCTAGATGCCCAGTGTGGGGGAATTCAAGAGTGGGGAGGTGGGAGTGGGGGGTGGGGAGCACATTCTCATAGAAGCAGGAGGAGCGAGCCTAGAATAGGGGGTTCCTGGGCTGGGTGGGAAATGGGGTAAGGGAATAGCATTTGAAATATAAATAAAATATCCAATAAAAAATAATAGAGATTCCCCATCTATAAATATACAGATAGGCTGAAAGAGAGAGCCTGGTAGAAACTAATTCATGAGTATGGAAACATTGAGATTGGGCAATTCTGCTTCCATTAGAAAACATAGTCAACCTCAGTCCTAAGAGAAACGTCAGTATATCATGAGCAATGGATAAACTCATCCAGAAGGCATAGGCATTGTCAGTACACACCATCTAAAATGGCTGAAACAATCAGATGTGGGAGTGTTTACTGTAGCTTGAAGAATCAATGAATGTTTTATTATTTTACTCTATAGTGTTTTCATGATGGCTATTTTTCACCTGAAAACTCATTGTTATATATACATTAATATGTATATATTAATATGTAGGGTAAAAAACGTGTCTATCTTGTTTTTTCTCTCTGTCTGCCTATTTCTGCCACTGTCTCCTCCAAGTCAGAATTTAAGGATGCCACTGAATTTTACCTGTATTACTTTTCTACAACATAGTAACACCTTTTCTTATTTTAATGTGGTACTTGGAATTGAACACAAGACTTCATCCCACTAGCAAGTAGTTTGCCACTGAGCCATTTCAGGAGGAAACTCTGAATAAAATAAAATCTGGGTCTATGTACCACTCACATTAGTTGTTTATAAACTCTCAGCAGATGCTCATCTTTATTAACACATCTAGCTTATCTTATAAAAATAATGTTTGTTGTACTTTCTACATTTACTTTTCATATGTTTGAGAAGTCTTTTTTTCTTACATGTGTGTAGCTGCTTCCTTTCTGATTTTGTGTTATGCAGGCAGGCTTTCACTGTAGCATTTTTCCTTTGCAATTTTTAATGGTTCACTATCTTCAAATTGGGTTATGAATCAGCCTAGCTTTTTGGATAAAAATATTTGCAACTTTGAAGGTTATTTCATTTGAATGACAACAGCAAAAAACTAATGACAGGTGACTTTGAAAATCACTTCAGTGCCTTGCAAAAGACCCAAGGGATGTCATTTGCAAGTGAGAAAAATAAAGAATAGCTTTATCTTCTAGTTCTTCCTGGGGGGGAATTGGCAACAATGAATTCAGCATCTTTTGCCAAATAAATGAACATTAAAAGAAATCATATAATGTTGGCAGTGTCAGGAGAAGAATGTTATCAAAAAGTACTTCATCTTCATGACTTTCCTTTTGTCCTCTAAAATATTCATTTCAGCAAAGACATGTGGGCATCTGAGAAAAGGCATGGGCAATTTGTCCTCTTTTTAAGTATAATGAAAACATACCATGACCTAGGAATTTAAAGTGGTTGACAAATCTGTATCTATTTTTAGCAGACCTGGAAGCAATGTCTATCTAAGGTGATACCAGACATGGACATAGACTTCTGAGTTCCACACTTTTTGATAGGTCTGTTAGGAACTCTCCCAACAAACAAGAGTCCCACAGTGGGTCATCTTCAGTATTTTGAGTATTTGTCATTTTTTAATGAATTGGTAGGAAAATCGAGGCTATATTATATCCTCTGTCTTTTTTTTAAACATAGTTTTTAAAATTAGTCAATAAAATTTCAGGATATCATTTATCATTTTTCTACTATGATTAATCACCATGAGTTTGTCTTTATGAATTTTGTCTCTATGAATTGAAGTACAAACTTACTTAAGTTTTTATTGTTTGTCATTAAAATTTTTGTTTGTCATTTTTATTTTTGAAATTTGAAATTTTTATTGTTTGTCATTTCAATTACCTATACATTGGTATCTGGGTCTTCATTTGTTTAGATGAACAATAAAAGGCGTGGAACCACATAAATAAAACTACAAAATAACCATGTATTATTAACCAGTAGATGAAATTATGTAGTTACTTATATTTCCTGAAATAATATTGTGGCCCTGCTTTTTATAACAAGAAATAATGTAGGTTTCATTTTACTGACTAGAATTATTTCCAATGTAACAGGATCAATTGCTACAGTTAATGAAAAGAGCAACCCTAAATATCACTTACAGGGTCATGCATGTCAGTGAAGAACATGTGTTCTGGGATCAAAGTTCATGATCACAAGCCAGAAACACCATTGTGGACCACAGGGATAGAAGTAGGATGAGTAATGAGAATGATGGAATTGTTAATTCAATAGCCTTGATACGAATAGAAATGATTGCTATTAAGAGATTCAGTTATTTTATCAGCCTTCTCAAGGAATATGTAGAAAACTAACATCTAGCCACTGCCATCCACAAAAAAGAAAGGGCCTTGACACAAATTCTTTGCTATCACCACCAGACATAATGCAGTTGTTGCAGCCATAAAGGAACTAGCTGCTCCCACACAGTTACTGAGCCAACACTGTACATTTATTCAAAAGTTGAATCAACCATCAAAGGTTGCTTATAAAATAGCCCAAATCTGCTTGTACAGTGGGAGATATGCACTGTATATCTAAATTGCTCTACAAGTGATCTCTGAAAAACAACAGATCTAGGTTTAGAGATTGCTGAACTTGAACTTGAAAACTGGGTCTTTATTTAAAGTGTGTTCACTTAGTTATACTGTCACACTTCTGTTAAGAGGACTGAGGGATAAATTCAAGGTGTTCACTAATACAATGCCCTGAATGACTTCTCTCTATAAGTCTAGTGGAACTCAGCAGTCATTAGAACATGCACTGAGAGAAAAGTATACCAAGCTGGGATCAGAGCTTCAAGCCAACTTGCTACCATACCATCATTGTTAGTTTTGAATCATTGACATGACCTCTTGGTCTCCTTGTTACCGTTCTTGTCAGTGGAAACATACTGAGTAAATTTTCACCTTTATTACAAGTCTAAGCCAGGTAATGTACTTGATTTACCAATACAAGTAGGTTGTTTTCCTGCAAGGAATTTCAAACAAATGATAAAGAAGAGAGCTAGCTGTAAGACTCAATCCAGGTGAACTATATGCTGATGAAATGGAATGCTTGCGCAACATAGAAGTTCCATCCTTTACTTATTTATTTACTTATTTAACTTTACTAATTTAATTGATTAGTTCACTTTGTTGCTCAAAAAAATTAAAATTGTCATGATTATGCTTAATATTTCATTCAGACTTTAGAACCTGAAATTGAAGACCACTTCAAGACAGATTAATATCACATAATAGATATAAAACTATATAACCTTTTAAAAGCGGTAACATCAAATGATCCTGTTTTAAGTTGTTTGTCCTTATTGACTATTTTGTACGTATGCACACATACACATGCATAAAATCGGTAGAAAAACAACTCAGTCAACCATATACTCTGTCAAAAATGTCCATGTACATTTGATACTAGTTATTTGAGATTTGATTGTGATTCACTATTAATATATATATATATATATATATATATATATAATATATATATGTCTATATCTATATCTATATCTATATCTATATCTATATCTATATCTATATCTATATCTATATCTATCTATGTAATTAAATCCAATTATCCTTAGACTCCAAGAAGACTTACAGAAGCGATGGAGCCACAACCTTGACCACTGTCAACTGCTGTGTAGAGCTCATCTTGTACAAACATTTTTTGTTTGTTTTATGAGCCAGGGTTTCTCTGTGTAGCCCAGGTTGTCCTGGAATTTGATTTATACATCAAGCTTGCTTTAAAATCAGAAATTTCCTACCCCTGCCTCTCATGAGCTAGAATTAAGTTTGTTCCACTGTGCCTGACTTAGTTTAAACACTTTATACCCAGAAATTCTAACATTCTTGAGAAAGACAGGTAAAGAACAAAGTGTATAGAAGTATGGTTCCACCTAGTGTTTTTCACACAATTGGGTTGGAGTCAATTATCTGCAGCAGATGCTGATTGAATAAAAGAATAGAGCTATATTATAATAGATTTACTTCTCTGAAACACATAGAATGCGATTTGTAGGTCATATGATTGCAGCACTTTTTATCTGCAAGTTGGGTTGCTCTTTCTAAATAGACTCTTACTAGCTAATAAGGCAGCACTCAACAGTTTATATGGCCTATCACTATTTTACCTTAGTTCTTATCACTTCAGCTCTTACCCATCACAATCAAGGGGTAACCTCAAGTTGATTATATACCACAGGAGTAAATGATGACTTCCTTGCCTGCTATGACTTAAAATGACCATAGATCATGAAACTAAATTCTCAGGAGTATAACTGGTGTTGCAGAAAGATAACCACTTTGCAGTGGAAGTGCAGTGTCTGTCTACATTCCCTACAACCAAGCTACTGACCCTAAAAATGAGGTATGTGGCTTCCTTGGGCTTCCTTACTCATCCTTATCTTGGGCTGTCTTTGATTCCTGAAAGCCTCATTTTGAAGCTCAACCTAGACTCTTCACTCCTCTCTTTTGAGCGTCTGCCCTCCACCAGGACCCTTTCTGTCTTGTTGTCATATTAACTACAAGTAGATCATCCTTTCAGTCAGGAGCCTGTTCTCTGAGTTCCTAGGAATTCTACTCCTCCACTGAGCACATGGTCCTTTCACCCAGACAAGTTTCCCTTACCCAGGCACTCTTTCTTTCATTTCTTTCTCATTTTCTAGATCCACTCACGACCAAGGATGGAACATCCTTCTTTATATTCACAATCTACCTAGCCCATACTTAACTCAGAATAATTAGATCCTGTCTACTTGTGGATTTGTATTCACAGCTACCAACTACCCATAATCCCATTTTTCTATCATTCTTCCATTTCTTTGTCATAAGCATAACTGCTATTTGTATACATGCTCAGTATTAACTTTGCCTCTGACCATACTTATAGATAGTTAGAAATACTACATTCTAGTGGATAACATCAGCTTATTTCTCTCCTCACCAGTACAAATGATAGATTTGTGTACCAAATGACAGAATTAGCCCAAGGATAAAGGATACTACATTGGTAATTTAAGTTCTGAGTTATTGATTTCTAGGGCCTATGATGGATGCTTCCTGGTAACCATTGTCAAAATACATTTTCTTAGGATTTCATTTTCCTGTCCTCCCATGATTTTTATCCCCAACTCATACCCTCCTCAAGCTTCCAACCCTTCCTCCTCCACCCTCACTCTGTATTTGTTTCCTAACTTTGATTTCCCTAAGAACATAGAAACTTTCCTCAGGTCTCCCACAAACTCTGCAGCTAATGGAGTTCTTGCCTATAGAGGTCATCCTGTCTTCCTCCCTTGAACAGCCTAGCTGTGCTTGTTTCTGTGCTCATTGCCTACAGTGAGCAATGCTGTCTTGCCCAGCTACTGAGGCAATCATCCTCTCCCTAGTGTACGAACACATTTTTCTTCACAAATAAATGCTCTGCTTTTATCTTAAGCCAATAATCATTTCCCAATTTGCCTGTGCAACTCCTCTTTCTACTCTGAGAAGAACAGTGACTCAAAGGGCTGCATTTCCTATGTCTTCACTCTTCCTTTCATTTATATCCATTCTGATTAAAAATCTATTACTATAAACACAAACCTGTTTTGGTTTCAAAAACCAAAGCTGTTACCAGTATGTGGGATATGTTCTTCTAGCTGGGCTGCCTTATCTGCCCAAAGTGGGAGAAAAAGCACCTAATCTCACAGAGACTTGAAGTATCAAGGTGGGGTTGTACCAAGGTGGGAGGTGTGCCAAGGCAGTCCCACCTATTCAGAGAAGGGAATGGGAGTTAGGAGGATTGTGGGAGGGGTGACTGGGAGAGAGCAATGAATGAGAAGTAAAGTGAATAACTAAACGATAAATTAAAAATGCATTTCTGAAACTAATATTAATGCTTATAGCTCACTGTTCTATGCTGCCAGCACACTGAAAATTGAGTGGTGTCTTTAAGGAGGATGAATAGTTAGGAAGTAACAGAGTTATCGAGAATTTATACCATCTTCCTTTTCCTTCATATTATCCCACACATAGTTCCTCAAATACCCACATTCCATGCTCTGATTCTAATATTTTATAGGCAAGTCCTTCTCCACTTTTCCTTGTCTTTCTTCTGTGTCCTATACAACTAAGACACCACAGGCTCAGCCTTTGGACCTCATCTTGTTTCTATAGGGATTCATACTCACGTTAACTCCATTATTTCACATGACCTTTAAGGACATTAATATTTCCCTTCTCGTTTTTTACAAGTCCATACATATACAACACAATATGTTGTGATCCTATGAAAACTGATTGCCTTCTTTTAGCCCAGTCGTTCCCAATCTTTCTAATGCTCTGACCCTTTAATAGAACTCCTCATCTTGTCCTCATCCTCTAACCACCAGATTGTTTTTGTTGCTTCATAACTGCAATTTTGCTACCATTAGGAATTACAAAGTAAATATCTATGTTTTCTAGTGGTCTTCGGAGACTTTTGTGAAAGGGCCATTTGACCTTTAAAGGGATTGCAGCCCACAGATTGAGAATCACTGTCATAGCCACTTCCATTTATATTGACCCTCTTATTTTCTTAGCTCTCTTACTCCTACTTTCATGTCTTTGTGTGTGGAGGAGGTGGGTGTCTGGAGTGGTGTAGCCATAGCTGTTGAATGGTCATGATGAGTGCACCCTTATCACACTGACAAAGTAGTGCATCATAGCACTCCACCCAATTCTCTGGCTCTTAAGTATTTCTATCCCCTGCTGTGGTGTTCCCTGGGCCTTCGAGGGGGTGATATATGATGATAGACATATTGATGTTTTAAAATTTATGTTTTAACTTTTATTGTTCCATTGTATTTAGATTCACATATCAGCACCACCATTTTCCACTTACACAATGACTCATTCTTATGGCAAATTCATCTATCCGTGGAGTACCCAAATTCTGAGACTCCATCTCTGCTTTCGTCAGAATCATGGGCTGTTTGTGTGTGTTGTGCACCACAGAGGAAACAGTTTTGTTTAGAGCCAAGTTATGACCTCAGGGGTGTATATAAGCTTAAGCTGAATAGAAATTGTTCCAGTCTGGCCTGGGCAGGGCAGCTTGTGTATGAGATATGTTGAGTAGAGTGATAAGGTTGGTTACTCCAGATATAAGCAAAGAAAAATCTATTTATGATTCTAGTGTTCTTAAGAAAATTAGTTTTGGTTCTGTTATTTCTCAAAATCCATTTTAAGCAAAGTGCCCTCTCATTTTTTTTTTTACTATTGCTGTCTTCAAAGTAAGCATTTAAAATATCCCCTGATCTATAGACAGTCTTCTATGCTGTGCTTATCCACATTAAGCTTTGGGGATCAGGAGAATAGAGGATGTGAAGACTGGGGTGAACTTTCTGTAGCTCATGACTCCTAGGACACCTCTTTCACAATTTGTCCACTATCTCCCATATCCTAAGTCCTCTGGCTTGTCTTATTTGAATTGTTCCTTACATATGGTAAGTTGACATCCATCATACTGATCTTTCCCATGCTTGCCTTCTGGTGGAAGAGCTGGCCAAAAAGCTGCCCTCCATATACTAGAACAAGTATATAGGCTACAAAGAATAACCATTCTGATGATTTCTGTAGATAAATATGCATGCCTTTGTCTCTAATTCATGGTCCCACCCTTAACTTCATCAACTACTAACTAAAGAATAGTTTCTCTCTTTCCTCTTTTACCTTTCTTCTTTTCAGTTTCAACCTCTTATTTCTCTTAATAAAGTATTCAGTTGGCTTGAGGCCATGTCTTTTAACAAAAACACCAACATATATTTCTGTGGACCACATAATGCACACACCACACACACACACACACACACACACACACACACACACACACCCCACACACACATACTATTTACTATTTTCCTGAAGAATGAGACATTTGCTACCATATCTGGTGAGCATCTCATAACCCATATGCTCACAACAGAAGAAAAACCTCATGTCCAGGCAGAGAACAAGAATGGTGCCAAATTAACTCTATGAAACCTATAGTGAGTACTACCAAATATTTACACAAGAATCTCTTAAGGTCCTACCATTTAAAAGGTCATCACATTGGAGGCCAATGTTAGCACATGAACTTTTGGTGGTTATACAGTGCCTACAGCATACTAGAAGCAATTTTTTCCATAGTCAAGAAGATAGCTCTACTGAGCAGGGGGCAATAAGTTTGACCTACATTCCTGACTCATAGAAATGAAGGTGTTAAATGAATATGTTTTAAATCACTAAGACACAGCAATTTGTTATCCAGAGAGTAGAAAACTAGCATGGCATTTAATGAGGCAATGATTGTAAAATTGCTTTCTAAAACTAAAAGTGACAGTATACCAAGGGTTATTGAAAATTCATAGTATGAAGAACAAAGACAAACTTAATCCCCAGACATCCATTGTACTCTGCAGAAGGTCATAAAGGGCTCTGCTCTTCTCACTGGGGTCTTGTGAGAAGAAAAACAAAGGGACCCCAGGGTAGAAAATAAGTTTCACTGGTTTTAAAAAATTGGAATGATAAAATGACAGGGGACAATAATAAACTTGATAGGTTTTTAGTTAATATTTATATATTTATATTTTGTGAAATTAAGAAAAAAATTAAATGTCTTTCCCTGACTATATAAATGGATAGTATCCTTCACTCTTAATAAAATGTTTACTATTTTAATTGTGTAATGTGTTTGTGTGTGTGTGTGTGTGTGTGTGTGTGTACATATATGATGGTGCCTACAAGTCCAAAGACATTGGATCCTTGAGAGCTGTAACTGCTGGTTTTTATGGAACCCCTGATATGCGTGCTAGGAATTACCCATGGGTTTTTGAGAGAGCCATATGCACTCTTAACCACTGAACCATCTCTCCAGCTCCTTACTTCACTCTAGTGGCAAACTTTTTTGTACACTTGTAACTATGATGAACTACCTTTCTATTTATATATTAGCATAGAATCTTTACATCAAGTTGTAGACATATTTTACTTGTTTTTTTAGCAATCGCCTTATTCATGTATCCTTTGCTTGCTTATGAATACTAATAGATAGACTTACTCTTCCTAAACAACCAAGTTAGAAATCAACATTTTAATTCTAATTTTCTTCCTGGTCTCATACAAATCCTATCAAGAAGGATTTCTGACCATCATTTCTAGTTCAGTTTTCTAAAGGCATACCCAGCACATATGCTGATTCAATGGGTCACACAGGCACATAGAGGACCCAGTAGGTATCACACAGGAATTAGAAATCTAGGGAAAGGCTGTGTTCAAATCCCATAGCCATGCGTAACACAAATAAAAGGATTATTCATAGTATATTATATATACATATATCATGAGACCCATATGAAATTGGCCACAGCAGGAGTAGGGCAAAAATGCAGTCCCTTTTAAAGCTAATACATTTTTCAATACGAGCAGCAGGTATTATCTTTGAAGTCTTTGAGTTGCACACATGTACTGTTAAAGGAAATCTGAACCCAGCTGTACAAAGTACAAGAAGATAGTGAGGCTTTATTTTTTTACCCAAAAGCAATGTGTGCAAAACTATGTCAAAACAGGGCAATTTTATGGTAATTATTGGTCAAAATTTTCAAAAAGAAATACTTGAAACATTTCAAAGCATCTTAGTATTTTTTTTTCTTGTTTTGTTGTGCTCCTGTTCCTCTACTTCCTACTTAAATGGGGGTAAATCAATCAGCTTTTCTTTCTCTCCATCTCTACATTCCTGATATAGAGACACTATGGTTCTGCAAATTTATTTTCAGTATTTGTCAAAATTATAAGGAAGAATTATCTACATAATTTGATTTTAAAATAATTAATAACCTTCATTTTAGAGGAGTCTTAGATTATGACATCCAAGAAAAGTGGATGTGCTTGTTTGGCTGGAAGCAGGCAGAATCATCCAAGGAAATTTGGTCAGCTATACCACTAACAATGCCTGTTTACATGGACGTTGGGTCTTATCAGCACACTATATCTGAGTCTTTCCAGTTTCCAATTTATTAATAGAATCCATTTAACCTTTCTTACAAAAGTGGGACTCAGTCAGCTGTGCTCTCATGAAGAGTACCAATGATTACCTCCAAGTAAGGATTTCTGAACTCTGGGTTTCCATGGTAATAGCTGAATCTCCAAGCCTCTTCTCTCTCCCAAGTCATTCCAGCAAATGTTTCTGTTTTAAAATGTTATCACAGCAGATCTACTTGGGCTTTAAAATGTATGTAGTAGTAATTCAGGGAAGTAGAGCCTCCTTTATCAGCCTCCAGTACAGCAATCCGAGAGGTACATTTATATTTATGGATCTAATAAGTATATATGCAATGATTTTCCAAGCTCATTTATTCTGAAGGCAAAGTGGGTCAATATACATTTGAAACACAGTGAAGATATATGACATCTTCCATTTATTACTTCCTCTGTCTGGTCTTCTTTGCATTTTATGATACCTAATTAGAAACACAAAAGAAAATTAAGGGAAATGACTCTGCTCCCATTTTCTACTGCATATAAACTTCCTCAACAAATTTAAATTCTCACAGGAATGAAAATCATTTCATCACCCTAAATATGCAATAGCTATTTTCCCGAGAGATGTTAAGAGCCATTTTATAGAACATCTTAATGTAGAAAATATATTTAATGTATTAAAAATACAGCATGGGAAGTATTTCTACCACATGTATATTCCATATATATATATATATCATGTAATTTCTGGTTGTTAATTAAGTCTGTTTAAAAGCTTTTCTCTCTCACTTCATGCATCTTTGGGAATGGAGAGAAAAATAAACTCATTGGCCAAAATTTCCTAATATGCAGTTAATAGAAGAGATGAAGTTTATTTCTTGATTGCTAGATATCTTAAATTAATTCGTGATGATACAAGGTCTTTTTCCAGTCTGACAGAAAAAGCTAATTATAATTTTGTACTTTGAAACAATTTTTTGAAATAGAGAGGTTTCAAATTTACACAAAGCAGCCTGATTATTTCTCAAAAGTAAATTTAATTTTACACGTATGTCTTCCCTTTAAGCACATACTAGTGGATTAAACCCCTCATAAAGCATGGGTCAGTAAAATGGATGGAAATTAATAGTTAAATTCAACTTATTTTTTTAAAAGCCTACTTAGAAACTCAATGAATTTATGCTCTTTAGAAAAGACTAGGACATTCCATGCAATTTTGTTAAACTATTGTTTCCTTTGGGGGAGGGGGTATTTTGAATCATAATGTATAAAATAGAAGTTTACTATGTAAACACATGAAAAATAGATGCATACAGACCATTTCTTTTAGTACCAAAGGGAAGATATTCTTTTCAGTAATGGTAGCTCATGAGGAAAAAAAAATGATTTTCTCATCTAAGTGTTACCCACTGATGCTGTGATTGGAAGTGCCCTGCCATGGACATTGTGGATGTATCCTAGAGAATGCCTGCTTCAAACCTCGAATAAATGGAGGTAAGAGAAATGCCCATGGGAGGCAGACGTTTAAATCAACACCAGCATTCAACCATGCTCTTATTATAAGAGTTCATGTGAGCTACATGGTGGACAGTAAGCATCCAATGCATGTTGACCAGCTGACTTAAGCTCCTTCTCCATGCAGTTCCCAACATGATGGATTGTACCCACTTTGAACTCTGATGTATGACAAATCCTTACTCCGTTGAGTTGCCTTTGTCAGGTACCTTGTCATGGCAATAGGAAAAATAACTAATTCACCAGTCATATCTCATCTAAGTGGTACCTAATGATGCTGTCCTAAGCATCACAAATACAGGCCATGCCAGGAAGCTACTCTACTCTCCCACCTCCCTTCCGTCTACTTTTTGTCATTGCCCAGTTTTAGATTGCTGTAATACATGTTATTTTAGGTTACCTAAAATGAAAGTCTAATGAGCATCTAGCTGGTGTCAATTGTTTCCTCTTAGGTGACTTGTGGGTAGTATGGCTGGAAAACACAGAGAGGGGTCCTCCACAGGGAAGTTAGGCACAGAGGCTGTGGCTCAATAAAGGCCTCTCCATGGCTCCTCACAGCACAACCCCAATGACATGAGAATGTCCATGGGTTTTTAAAGGCTTTAATGTCAGGGAGGATGGTGGATGGATCTGGATGCACGCCCCCCACCCCCCCAAAAAAAAAAAAACCCAGGGCAGATCTGAGTTAAATAGGGGGGGAGAGAGGGGTGAGGTGGTGGGGAAAAATGCTTAATTGGCTCCACCCTCTGGCCTTCAGGTACCTCATTAGTATGTAAATCTCTCTAGGGCCTGAGGCCTGTTCCTCAAGACTGTTGGCCATAGACCTCTCTGTGGGAGTGGTTGTTGGAGGGCTGAAGCTAAATGAATAGAACCAGGGCCTGGGAACAGAGCTGAACTCCTACCATCCGGTAAGTTTCGGGGGTCCAAGCTCATGCTCGACCAAGCACCCAGCTGCTTCTCATAGCCCACCGCCCCACAGTGACTGTGTCTAAATTCCTGTGCTTCCCATGAAGTATTTTTTAAGCAGTTTAAATATTATCACATATGTAACCCTCTCAAGTTTGTGATGAGCAAGGAGAGTAAAACAATACCAAGAGTTAAATAATCACCCCAAGGGCATGTCTAAATCACTCAGGTGGGGTCTGGATACACTGCTCCAGAAACGTGACACTCATTTCTACCAACTCATCTTGTTGCCCTCTAGCTCTCAAATGACGCTGAAGGCTTAACTGTGGCTATGACTTTAATCAGGATCAAATTTAAATTTCTGCAAGCCATTTTAAATACAGAAATTGGATTTTAAGAAATTAGGTAGGCATTCAATAAATTTGTTTAGTTATGCATTAAACAAGCATTAAAACTGTCAGACATTCTGCACAGCTGGGGACTGGCTTCATCTGCAAGGAAATCTCATTGTCTCTACTAAGCTCACAGTCTAATGCAGAAAACATCAGGAAGTTCTGAAAGGTGGGGAAATTGTCACAGAAAGAGACCCTGTCACAGAGCTGTGTGATTACAAGCAGCAGGTCTCTGTGAAAGATTTCAGTGGTGAACGAAAAGGTAGCTTTCAGCAAAGAATGATGTAGGTGTTAACATATGGAGGGCAGGTAGAATCACAGTCAAAGTCATGGAAGGAGAATCCCAAGACTTTAAGGAACACAGAAAGAAGAGATAGAGATGAGGCAGGATTCTGTGATGCTGGGCTTAACACTTAAGCTGAGAATGGTGACATTATTTGGAAGGGAAAATGGGGAGCCATCCAGGACTTAAGGTCTTAGTTAGGGTTGTGCTCAATTTACAGATTTAAAGTTGGTCACTATTTTTTTTACTGTGAATTCTGAACATTAAAAGAGAGACAATTACAGTTTTCTGAAATTAAAGGGATAGTAACTCATCCTTGGAAGAAGCATTGATTTATAAGATGCAGAAAACTTTGAGTCAATGGGGCTGAATGAACTGTGGGGGGACAAACAGCAAGTTGAGAAGGCTCAGAAGAGTCAAGTGCAATCCTTCATTCCTGGTATAGACTAGCTGCTAGCAAACTTTTACCTCTGTCTCTCAAAATAGAACATAGACTTATCACTGATGTGATGTACTGAACTATTTCACAAGCTTCTGTACCTAATAGGATACACATAACATTTCTTGTCCTTGTCAGAATTTCTTCAAGGGACATACACACATTGTTAAAGCAGCACATACATTTTTTTCACATTCATATATTTTCAGTTAACATTATAAGTACAAGACCTTTGCCTCATGTATGATTATAACAATTGCATGCACTGCACTACATGTTTGACCCACAAAGCTACCCTAGAAAGAACAAGGTGATTTATAGTTTCCTGGTTACATGAACATGAATGATGATAAGATTCTTCAATATTATTGAATAACATTTGGCCAAATGAGTGTCACTCGTAATCTATAACAATGTTCTGTCTATTATATCTGAATAATAGCTAATTCAATAAGAACATCAGCCCAGGGATCTCACAGACAAAGCATGCAAGATTATCTTTTGGATGTCACTGAGGTAAAGTTATTGTGGCAATCATGAGAGTGAATTGAAAGGTTCAAGAGACTAAAAGCCTTACCATAAGTGCTTACTGAATGCACACTACTGTAATATAAAGGAAGTGACATTTCTGTTTTCATTTTATAAACAAAGAAACAGAAATTAACTATCTTGTACCAAAGGCAAAAGTTATTTAAGGGATGGAGATAAATTTATAGTTGTCTGCCTGCCTTAATAGTATATCTTACAGCCAAACACAAAGCCCATTTCTGGGGGAGTTAATAATCAGATTATATAGTTTAATACACATATTTAAAAACAGTATGTATGCACTGTCTTTTTCCTAGGAGAGTAGGCATAATACAGAACATTATTCACACTGAGCAGCCTCCCTCCTTGTAATATGTTTGTGATTATTAGTTACGTAGCTTCCTTACCATACAGAAGAATAGCATGGCAGAAAAATAGACCACAAGGCAAGCAAGACTATCAGCAAGAAGATAAAGAATTTTTCACAAAGTGGCTTTTAATAAATGTATGGCTTTTGGGTAAAAATCAATTTTCTATGGACAATAACAAAACAAGGTAATAGGAAAACAAACATGTTAAAGGAATCAGAGAGTGAGTGCATAATTTCTAAGCAAAGTCTTCTCGTGAATGGTGATATGCACTTCAGTGTGTACTGAGTCAGTTCCAGGGATGGTGATAACTGGCTTTACGGTATGCTGCAATGTAGAAGGGGAACACAACACAGCAACCAATACATGCTTAATGCAGAATACTGGTTGCCTAGAGCTAAGAGCTCAGTCTGTAGACAACTAGATCTTTGAAGATTTAATAGGTTCCTCATTCTCTGTCAGTTGGTTCTTTCAGATTGCCAAACATTAGCTCTGTTCTGCCTTATCCCTAGGATACTTAGCTATGGATTTTACATTAAAGAAATCCAGTTGGATTTAAGCTAATGGACAATAAAGCATTAAGGTTAGAGGTGCTGATATATGCACAGCTAAACTAGGGTCTGCAATGAATTAGCATTGAAAATAGATGTTTTTTTTGTTTTTTTTTTTTTTTATAGTGACACAAGCTGTATGGCCACTATGATGTTCTTAGAAAGGAAATGTTTAAATTGTTAACACTTGCCTAGCACATTGGAATGTGAGAAACATCAAGAGCAGAAAAAAAAAAAAAAGAAATGAAGACAAAGCTCAATGGTCAATTTAGAGGTCGCTTTTAGTACTAAAGGTAAAAGTCTTACTGAACTGGGAGGAGAACTGGCACAAGTTTTTTTTCCTCCACAGGAATGTAAAATCAACTGTAAAAAATTCATGAATTGGACAGAAGGATTGGCATTAGAGCAGATCTGATGATCTTTGAAATGCATGCCTCACCAAAGAATGTGCTATTGTTCTGTCTAGACACAATGACACGGTATAATAAATAAAGACTGACAGCATCAATATATTTCATAAATATATAACTGAAATGTTCATCATTTCTAACCATTAATATTTTCTCAATTACCTTAGGTAAAGCAATGTGTCCATCTTAGAAAATAAAATCTACTGAAAATACCATTTGCTTCTAGACAAAGAAATAATGCCGTTTATTTCTCATTTCTCTGAACGTATTCGTCTTCTTAAGTAAACCCTGGAAGTCTGAACCAGGAGCCATAGATAATTCATTAGCTTCAGTCCACAAGGCTATTTTCGTAGAGACTTCTCGTATATATAGTATCCTGTAAAGTTTTTAGATGATCGCTTCAATGATTTTTTTTCTTCTTCTTCTTCCTTGAAAAATAAAATAAACTGTGATGGATAACATGTAAAGCTCTCAGTCAGCATGGAGCAGAACGTACTTCTTTCTAAACAATTTCTTTGGAAGATACGTATATCTTTTTTTTTAATGAAACCAGAACCAGCAGATGGGAGCTGATCCATAGTTGTACCTACAGGACTGTGGTTTTATTTTTTGGGTTTTTTTTTTGTTTGGTTGGTTTGGTTTAGTTTGGGTTTTTTTTTTGTTTTGTTTTTAATTTTATTTTCTAGACTCACGTTTCCCAGGGCTGTGATGCAGTCAAGGAAACTAAAAATATAACATTGGAGAACAATTATTCCCTGTCAGGAAATCTATAAATATTCTGGGAAAGTAATATGACCTACATATCCTGTTCCATGGAAGAGGTGAGCAGAGTTCTATTATGTCCTGACTTGTATTTCTGTGTGACATAGACATGTTTCAATATCTTTTTAAACTTACTTTTAAAAAACTTAAAAAAGTGCATAATTTTTTTGGTTGTGAGAGTCACTAAACACATAAGAAGAATAGGACCTCCCTCATCATGTCCTGGTACCATGTCCTTTTCTGTGTCTCTGCAAGTACTTTTACTGAATAATGTTTGTTCTTGTTATGTCATTTAAAAAACACTTTCTGAGTACCAAATGTAATTGCATTGTCTTTTATTTAAATGCTGTAGTTAATAACTCTGATGAAATGTGCATGAATTATGAGAAAAAATGTTTTATTGATTCTAAAATACAAAGCAAAGGACTCCAACTGTTGATTTCAAACTCATGATTAAGACTGTGGTTCACAAACCACACCCTGAGGACTGAAGCAGGTTTCTTGTCTGTTTCATAATGAATGCAGCAATACCACACTTACTAGTAGTTGAGGGGATTCATACTCCCCCCCTTACACCTGCAGGAGACCGCTGAGCACAACAATGCTCTCATTGTACCCACAGGATATTGGTCCTGGATTAGCATCCGACTTGCATGGGGAGAGTAATACAAAGTTTGGTCTACTCCAAAGCTTGGCAGAGCCCCCAAGTCTGAAGAAAGAGACAGAAAAACTCTGAGCTTGCCTGAATATGTCTCTGCTAAGATGCATCTCTTCTACATAGATGCTTCTCAAACAACAGACACCAGCCACGTGTGGCTCTAGGTCTTGGGAACGTGATTAGTAACACTAGAGAACTGAACTTCAATGTATATGTCACTTTGATTATTTAAATCCAAATGACCACACGGTTGGTGGTTATTATTTTAAGAGTGTGGTATAAACTATGTTAGTGCAAGTCTTACAGTCTTACACCTAATTCTTTATTTGACTGTCAGACACCGCTTTCAGTAGGGAGCAACTACACTGAATGTTGTCACTAAAAGAGGTTTAAGAGGTGTAGAATCTTTTTTTTTTTTTTTTTTTTTTTTTTTTTTTTTTTTTTTTTTTTGAGTTTTTAGCCATGAGCACTGATAAATGGCACTTTCTTGTAACTCTATTTCCTATGCTCACCTATGCTCAGAAACTAGAGATGCAGGCAATGGCTTAGAAAAACCAAAAAAAAAAGGTGGCATACTGCACTGGAAACAAACAAAGAATTCCACCATACCTCCATACCTTTTTCTCAGCAGTTCTTTTGCAAGATAGAAATTTGATTATTGAATACAGATTCTGGCATTTAAAACCACCATTCATTGCCATATGAGACACCATTTTCTCATAAATAAAATTTTATGTGATAATTTAGTATAAAGGCAGCAGCTTTGGGGGGGGATATTATTGGGTAGAAGTTCAAATCCCTTCTTATCTCTCTAGCTGGCCTGGCTAGCTCCATTCTCAATATTGGAGATCTTTTCTAGCAACTCCAGAGTTTCCATGGAGGTTGGTTCAAACACTTGTGTGTCTTTTCTATGTATATCTATTGCCTGATAAAACCAAAATTGATCAAGTAGGGGTAATTATAATATAAGACATGACTGGTATCTTAGTTAGACTTTCTTAACTGGGATAAGACATCATGACCAAATGCAATTTGGAGAGGAAAGGGCTTCTTTTACCTTAGAGCTTGTAGTTCACCATTCAGGAAAGTCAGGGCAGAAACTTAATACAGAAATCTGGAGGCAGGATCTGATGCAGAGGCCATGGAGGAATGCTGCCTACTGGCTTGTTTCTTGAGACTTGCTCAGCCTGCTTTCTTATATTCGCTCAAAGCTCCCTCAAGACCATCTTCCCAAGTTAGGACCTCTCACATCAATCACTGTCTTACGGTTTTACTGCTGTGAACACACACCAGGACCAAGGCAACTCATAATGACATTTAATTGGGTCTGTCTTACAGGTTCAGGGGTTCAGTTCATTATCATCAAAACAGGAACATGGCACCATACAGGTGCATAATGATGCAGGAGAAGGAGTTGAAAGTTGTACATAGTCATCTGAAGGCTGCTAGCAGTATAGTTGCTTTCAGACAACTAGAATGAGGGTCTTAAAGCCCAGCAGTGACACACCTAGTCCAACAGGGCCACACTGTATAATAGTGTCACTCTCTGGACTGAGCATATACAAACTATCATAATCACCAATCAAGAAAATGCCCCCACATGCTTTTCCAAAGGCAGGTATAGTGGAATCATTCTCTCAATTGAGGTTCTTCCAAAAAAACCTCTAGATTTTGTCAAGTTGTCATATATCTAGCTAGCTATTTGTAATGTAAACACCATTCACCTGGACTGAACATTGCCATGATGTTACAAGAGCACAGAAATATCTATTATCAAGAATGACTAAACAAGGCAATGAAGGGAGCTCAGGTTCCTCATGTAGCATTTACTATAAAATAAAATAGCCCAGAAGATGACTCAACCTTTCAGACACTTGAAGTGCTTTAAAATTTCAGCTAGAACTCCAGCTATGCTGGAAGCATCCTAACTCAGAAACTGTGTACACACATCTGTCCATATTAAACTATCACTCAAAAATAGGCAGTGCTTCTCTATGGAAGAATAGAAACTCGGGGTTAGTCCTTGTTGCCTGGACACATGTGGAAGTATTTGTATCCCACCATATCACTTAAGGTTCACAACAAGTTGAGGGGAGGGGCAATCTCACAGACCACAGATGACAAACAGGGAAACCCCACCATGTTGCCCAAGACCATTGTTCTCTCTCTCAATCAAAGCTCTCAGGATTTATACCATTATATTGTTGGGTTGCATATGATATTTAGTTTGAGATTTTTCTTCCTAAGCCACTTCTGGAGCCTTGTCTTGCAGTATTATAACTGTACCTATGGATTTTGTACCTGTCATCCACAAGTGTCCTTCCCTTTTCTGGGTATCATCTGATATTAGCATTTAATACTTTTACTCATTTTAATAATTTTCATCACATCCAACAAGAACATAGACTTTATTAGGAAGAGATGTGTACTATTTTTGTTCATGGCTATTAAATATTCAAGATGTATTGAGTGAAGGAATACAATGGTTTATTTTTTCATTGACTGTTAATGATATAAGCTTTTGGACAGTAATATCACTTATGATTTTCTGATTTTTTTAATTACACTATTTTTGCACACAACAATAAGCTAAAACTGTGTTATGAGGCCTGTGTAGAGGAGAATCTGTGGAGGAGTCTCCTCATACTATTTGTGTGGTTTCTTCTCATTCCTTGATCTGTCTGCCACTTTCATCAAGGCCAATGTCACTTATTAGGAACTCAAAGCATTGATGTTTGACTCTGTTAGTTGGTTTGTTTTGTCCTAAATAAAACCTTTAGGGGTGTGTGTATGTGTGTGTGTATACATACATATTATATAAATATATAATATATATATATTAGTACATGCTCTCTCTATATTAAAACTAGCTATACTAGATGTTTGTTATTGTTGACAACACTTTTTCTTATTTGTGTTGCCTATTGCCAATCACATGGATTTTTTTTTTGTCCTTGTAAACATTTTGTGTTTTCTCTAGCAAACTGTGAAAAGTTTACAACTCACCCAACATTTATTCTCATTGATAAAATATGTATGACTTAATTCAGCCTGTTCTTGACTAAAGTTTAAATTCTGTTTGGTGAGAGACAGTCTCAGATTTCTAACGTAATCAGGCAAACTACAGCAACAAACAGTCAGATGCTTTCATAGGTCTTCAAGCATGAAAAAAAATTATTGTATCTGTCTTCAGTATCTTGTTCAACATTTTCATTCATATGAGAATTCTATTTTAGGTTCTAGAAAACTTATGTAATAAATGAAGTTCCATTATACCATTTGACTTCTGCAAATATGGCTTAGACATTCTGTTAGGAGAACAGTAAATGGACAACATGTTAACTGGCCTTTCATTGCAGCCTATAACCATTTACTGTTTGACTATTATTTATAAAAACTTGTATTCCGTGCTGCTGAAACGTGGTTAGACACCAGCCTCGCATCCAGCCATGCCCAACTTGAAGCTTCTGATCCTAACCATAGCTCTGTTTAAGTTAACATCAATGTGAGGGCCAGGGCATCTCTTCAACTCCTGCAGTGTGTCATCAGTCAGGATCTCCTGGCAATTGTACTCTGTCTTCATCCTAAACACCATCTTTCTCTAAACTCTCTACTTTGCAAAGAGTGTCTTAAATTTTTAAGACTTCTAGACCAAAAAGCTGAGTGATTCCTGCTACCAAAACTATCACGTTCAACTCACTTAGTCTACTCCAACATGTACATCACCAGTTTCGTCTTCGAAGTAAACCCTGAATCTCATATCATTGAAAATTATGTCTACTATCCCATGAAAGGACTCACCTTTTCTCACCTGGGCTAGGTGTGGTCTTTGTCTTTCTGATTTTTGTACTTCTTATTACACTTCACTATTTGAAAAGTGATGGTTAACTTTGGTTTTACTGTCAGTTTGCTTTGCTTTTTCAAATCATCTTCATTTTCAGATTAGTTTTATGATCATTGTAAAATTGTATAGAGAGGATGGGGTTCCTACACTCTCACTTTCCCCACAAGCACAGCTTCCCTGTGCCAACATACCCCACCCTCTTACGTTTGCCACAATCATACTCGCTGCCAATCCAAGTCCATGCTGGAGTCTGTTATAGTTTATTCTATGAATTTTGGAAGAAATCCTGATGTGCAGCCCCCATCACAGTGTGAAACAAAACAAGCTAACAATGTGAGTTGGGTTGTGTCTCTCTCTTACTCATATGCTCTCAGTGCCATAGCAGCTTACTCAGAGCTGAACTGTTAGCTCTTGGATGCACTTGAGCCTTCCTTGCTAATGCCCCTCACTTCCTCTCACATGGTTTATCCTTCCTTCATTAAGACATCTTGTTCTTTTCCAGAGACATAAGCTCCTAACTTCAACCACATTGGGAATATTTAGACATTTTTCAGCCTACAGTGATCCTCAACAAGATACCTGATTAGTTTTTCCCTAGAATGCCATTAGAAGAGCAAAGAACACACTGAACAACATGACCCATTCCTCTACCTAAACTTACCTTTTCCATATCCCTCATGTATATTTTATCTCCATTTTTGTCTTTTTATCACTGTTAATTTTATATCTCTTTCACCCTCAAAAATGTATAAAATGATAAAAGTTGTGGGAAGCTCTGCTCTCACCATTACAAGGTGGCGCTTGGCATAGGCATTGCTTGAGAGAAAAGACAACTCGATATATGAAGTTGTATGTGCTGAGAGGTATGGTTACCTGATTGCTTTACCTTGCGTCATTGAGAGTGGCCAATTAGTAGTGACATCGTGGCAATCACTGATTGGAACAAGGAAAAGGTTTTAAGGGGATGCACGGGGAGGAGAGAGGGAGAGAGAAGAAGCTCACTGTACAGGGATAGCTGAATAAACCGCTTGAAGAAGAACACGGTTGCCGTTGCCTTATTCCGCGGGTCGGACGTGGGTAGTGACAAAAGGTGACAATATACAATTGCTGTAATGATTAAACAAGTTAATAAGGGAAAGTATTTCAAATTATGTCCACAGTAAAAATGCTTGCTGCATGCTAGAGGTAACTACCTTTGTCATTTGCAAATGAACAAAATGACTCTCTCTCTCTCTCTCTCTCTCTCTCTCTCTCTCTCTCTCTCTCTCTCTCTGCATATTTATTTACCTTTTAAACCCATGTGTGTGGACTACTTCCAACTAATGTCTGACTTCAGTCAACCTCTGTGTTTCTGTGTATAGTAATAGCCCTTCCTGATCATATATAGTTAGCAATTGACATATTAAGATATATTGAAATAGTAATTAAAATGTCAGCATCCAACAAGGGGTATTAAATGTGGTTTTAACTGGTCCCACAGTAGTATGTAACAGGCATCATAATAATTTCTACTTTCCACTGGGACACTAGAGTGTAGTGGCATTCTACTATATTTTTCTGACATAGAAAACCATCTGGTAAGATCTGACCTGTTATAATTTGTTAAGAGTGGAAGCAAGATGTGACAGTGGTTAAGAACCCTACTTTCTCAGACCATATATATACCCACTAAAATGGCACCCCAGAATATTCTCCCTCCAAAGCTTATTTATTGACTAATTGCATTTATCTCTTTGAGGTTTTTCCAAGTTTTTGAAGCTATATTCCTTAAGTGTGTGTGAAGTTTACTCTTCCTCCCGCACTTCTATATTGTTCACTTGCTCCTGTTGCTTACATTAACCAGCAATGCTCACTGAGGGATATTTTTTTCTCAGTGACAATTTATTACAGAGAGGTGGTAAAAAGGTTTTCATTTCAATATGTGTGTGTGTGTGTGTGTGTGTGTGTGTGTGTGTTTCTTTAAAAAACACTTATTGGAGAGAGGGCTTAAGGCTTGGAGGTAATATGACAACTTGCAGAAATTCATTTTTTCTTTTACTCATATGGGTTCCAACTCATGTTGTCAGACTTGACAGCAAATGCCTTTACCTACTGAGCTGTCTCACCAGCTCTGTTACTTAAGGCTCAGCTTCATTTAGAAGAAAAATGTGTATTTTCAAAATCAGAATTTTCACATTTTGTCCTGTTTGATTGTTTTGTTTGTTTATTTTGCCAATTTTATACAAGCTAGAGTTATCAGAAAAGATGGAAACAGTTGAGAATATGTCTCTCTCTATATATCCTATGGGCAAGCCTGTGGTGCATTTCCTTAATTAGTAACTGATGTAAAGGTCCCAACCTATGGTGGGTAATTCTGACCTTGGGAAAGTGGTCCCAGATGATATAAGAAAAAGAGCTGAACAAGCCATGGGTAACAAGAGGCCCTCCCTATGTCTTCTGCTTCAGCTCCTAGCTCCATGTTCCTGCCTTGAGTTCCTGATGTGACTTTTCTGAATGCTGACGTACTATGAGCTTTAAGCTAAAATAAGCCCATTCTCTCCAAATTTTCTCTGCTTACTGTGTTTCATCACAGTAGCAGAAACCCTAAATAAGACATCCTTGTATCAAGAAACTGCCAATCCATGTTTTTCCCTATTCTGATAGCTCATTTAAATGTTAAGTATTTGCAAGATCACATTCTTTAATAGAGAATAACCTCCCACCTAAAGTGGCAAAGGCTGTTGCATCACTTTAAGATAGCTCAATAATATGCACTACGTTAGTTTTTGCCCTTATTAAAAATGGGGAGAACAACTTAATACTTGAAGATTTTCAGAAAGAGAAAATAGACAAAATTCTTTACTGAAAGAAGAAATCTAAGGCTCTTGTATTTCTTCTTCCTGTATTGGGAAAACAGACACAGAAGTCTGAGTCTTAAATGGAGGCAAACCTGCAATGGTGAAAGACAATTTTTCAGAGTTTTTGTCAGCTGAGGAAGGAGGTAAAGTTTTTAAAATGATGGTTTTGAATCATGTGGCCTTATACAGCAGTTGCTTTTTGCCTAGTGGTCCATTACTCCTTGCACTACCATCTACTTAATCCCTGTGTTGCTTATCATGTTTCTGAATTTTGCTATTGCTATCTGTTAATACAATCCTTATTCACGTAGCTTTGCCACTTTGTTTATGTTTCAGCAAGATAAGTTTCTAAGGTAGATGTGAAAGGGAAAGGTATACACATTTTAGAGTTTTATAAATTAGCTATATACTCTATAATGTATATCTGAATATATTACATATAAAGATACATCAGAATCCTAATTGCCCAGTATATTTAAGTATGACAAAATCTTATGATTGTTTGTTTGTTTGTTTCTGTTTTTCAAGGTAGAGTTTTTCTATGTAGCCTTGGCTGTCCTGAAACTCATTCTGTAGACCAGGCTGGCCTCAAAATCAAGGTAGATACATGACTCTGTCTCCCAAGTGTTGAGATTAAATGTGCTATCACCTCCAGGCTCAAATTTTATGATTTTTAAAATTACTCTCAAATTCAGAAACACCTTTGGAAAATATTTGCTTTTTATATCAGTTAAAAAATATTGTATAAACTTTACCTTTAAATTGATTTTATTAACAATTATATCAAGCAGGAATGTCATTTCAAAGTGAACAATAGTCTAACTAGTTATCCTTAATTTTAATGTACGACAAAAATAAAGATGGCTTTGGAAGCCAGGAATTCTTGGTAAACATAATGAAATACCTGTGAAAATGAAACATTGCCATGGAGTCAGACCAAATTATACCTTTTTAGTTGTTCTTAGCTTTTGAACTATTGTTTCAAATATTTTTAAAGTAAAGTAATCCCCCCATAAAGGAAATACAATAAATTCCTTTAGGAAATTCAGAGATAAAAATATAATTATGAGAGATTGTGTTATTTCTCCAAATTGCTGGTGGAAATCTGAAGAGGAAATTAAGGCTTTTAAAGCCCATCAAAATGTTCACTGTTCAATGAACAAATCTTACTTAAACCCAAGCTTAAGTGAGGTCTGTGGGAGATTGCATTGAGACCCATCTCCCAAGGAAACAGGAACTTCAGGTCTAAGCATGGGAGTGTTTATGGCTGTGTTTATGCAACAAAACAATCATCAATCTAATATTTTCTATATCAACAAAATCACAGCTGTTCTAACATCCTTTCACCCCTTCACAATTTGGTTTAAACAAGCTGTATTAGATCTTACCTTCTCTGTCTTTTTGTTTTTTAACAAATACCATTTTATTTTCAAACACCAGACTGCTTGTACAAATATCAACTTGACAAAAAATGTTTTTATGTGGCTCAGTGGGTAGAGGAACTTGCTGCCAAGACTGATGACCTGAGTTCCATTTCCCAAATCCACATGGTGGAAGGAGAGAAGTGAGTCTTGAAGGCTGTGTTCTGATTCACATGCGTTCTCAAGACTCTAGGCATATCCTTACGGTGTGATGCTTATGTTAACCTATCATTCGCAGATGGAGCTCCAAGTCTTCAGAGCACTCAAAAATGTCACAATCACCATTGCATACAGAATAAGGCTAATGGTGGAATGAATGACCAACTGTATGGTCATGGGTACTTCAAGACAGCAATGACAAAAACATGACTTGGAATGCCTGAAGACTGAGTTACCAATAAGAGCACTATAAACAATGAAGACATCTGATGGACAGAACTTTGAATTCGCCGGGAACTAACAGGCACCACACCCAACCCTAACACACAACTCACCAGTATACTGGTTAAAAGTTCTCCTTACAGGACTGCATGCAAAATATAGAATATTTATGGTCGTGACTAAATTAAGATCATAACAAATTCCCTAAAAAATGCAGATAACATTTTTAAACTAAGGATTCAAGGACAGAGGTAGATCAATATCGATTTCTTAAGGGGGAGCATTCCAATGACACTTACTCATGACATTCCTAATTTGTCTAGTTTTTCTAAAGTCGGACTTAACCAAAACATTACAGCCATCTGTCTGACGGTCCTTTAAGTGAGGTTGAGCAGACTGATTAATGTGATTCTGTAATGGACTCAGCAGGTTGTATCTATAAGTGTGTGTGTGTGTGTATGTGTGTGTGTGTGTGTGTGTGTGTGTGTGTGTGTAAGAAATAATTAAAGAAAGGGTCATGAATTGGAAAGAGAGTAGAGGGATGCAGTAGGATTTGTCAGGAGAGAGGGAGAGGCAGACATACTGAAAATGCAGTCCTCATACATGAAATTCTCAAAAAAAAACCCATAAAAAATGTAACAAATATTACACCAGTCAGGGATGTATCTACCAAATCATATGAAAATCTGAAAACAAGTTTTCATCTTGTTTTCCTCATTTTTATAGAGCTTGACATGATTGCTCCTGTTTTTTAAGTATGACTGTGTTTCAGTTTCTTTGTTATTATAAGATGCATGTTTTATTTTAATATTATAACATCCTTTCATCTTATACATTTGAATCCTTATTCTCTTGCTGGATGGTTTTTGTTTGACGAAACACTGCAAGATACAGTAGGACTACTTAGAACTTTCAAAACAAATGTTTTGACCTGCTTGATTTTCCCATACATAGAGTCTGGAAGATGCTGGCTTTTGAATCAGCTTCATGAGTAGTATTATTAATGGCTGTACTGCAAACAGCAATGTCTTCACCCTGGGGGCCAGCCTTGTATACCTTCTCTGTTTTGACTGCAAATAATAGTGTCAGCAACTTTCAAGGTGATGTCTTACTGAGAAACAAAGAGCTAAACAAAGACATAAGAGACAGCACAAAGCACACTCAGCTCTCTAGTCAGACTCTGACATGATTTTACTGCAACAAGGAGCTTAATTGGACAACAGCAAGACTGTGGTTAATGAGAAGAATGTTTGTGCAACCATAGAATATGAATTTTAAAAAAGATAACACAGTAGGTATCTTTCCAGCCAAGGAGTGGAGGACAGATGTCAGCATTTAAGTTAAAAAGGAGGCTTAACGTGATTCTGTGAAGTTGGTTAGGTATGTGCACCCTAAAGGAAGGCTACCTGACTAATGGTGACTAGTGATGACTAGTTGTGAAGACTAGTTTTTCAGATAGCTGGACAAAAGAATGGATTGAGTAGATACTTGAAGGCTAAAATAAACAAAAGGAAACAAGTGACTAAAAAATCCTGGAGGTCACTTTCAATAGTCCTGGTAAGAAACCTCCCATATAATCCAGTCTGTATTTAAAAAACAAGAGCAAAAGTAAAAATGGATTAAACACTAGACTGGAAGGGAAAGGCATAGGGAACGGTCTATGTTCAAAGGTAAATTTTAAAACATAAATACATAAAATGCTACAAGAATTCTTCCAGGGTGATTTGTGGCGACAAAATAGTTCAAGACTAATCTGATGTGAGAAAGAACAGTCTCCTGCAAGCCATTCTTGGGACAGAGCTAAAGCATCCCACTTTTATGGAATCTCTGCTTACTCTTAAGATTTTACCTAGTTTTCTAGTTTCAATGAGAACTATCCCCATGTGCTCACATACTTGATCACTTGGTTCCCAGTTATTGGCACTACTTGGGAAGGTTATAGAACCTTTACAGGGTACAGTATTGCTGCAGGAAGTACACTAAGGAAAGGATTGAGGATTTATAGCTTCATCCACAACCCCTATCTCTGCCCACACCACCTGTACATGAAAATGTGATCAGGTGGCGTCCTGCTCCAGCTACATCATCCTTACCATTAGGAACTTTTCAACCCCTCAGGAACTATAACCTAAAATGTCCTTTCATTCTTAAGTTGCTTTTAGTCATAGTAATTTATCACAATAACTAAAGGGAATAAAACCTAATACAACCAGGTTTGAGAATAATCTTCATATTGAACATAGGACAATTGAAAGGAAAAGCAGAGAAAACCTATTTAAGCTTAAGCAAGTCTATTTGGAAAAGAAAACTTCAATGAATTTGTAATTTCATAAGGACAGAAAACTTATCCTACAGCCATGATAGTGCACAGTAATTACTCTGATAGGGAAAGATAATTACTACTGTGAACCTTCTCATAGGAGTAAAAATTTAACTAGGATTTGCATATGTTCTGTGCTAAATTCAGCATAGGTAGCCTGAAGGAGATGAACTGTTCAATCATTAATAGAAACTGTGTGCTTCAGAAATAGGCACACAGTTTTTATCACACACACACACACACACACACACACAGAGAGAGAGAGAGAGAGAGAGAGAGAGAGAGAGAGAGAGAGAGAGAGAGAGGAGTGATGGAGACAGAGACACAGAGAGACAGAGATAGAGAGACAGAGAGAGGCAGAGAGAGAATATAAATGTATTTCATATCACTTAATCATGTACTAGAGGCATGGATATATATGGTTTATTTAATTATATACTCTGTATATTATAAAATTCATAACTGCTTAAATATGGATACATTGATTGATCACTGTATTATATTATATTGCCTTTATTTTATGTTTTGAGGTAAGATAGACTAAGCTGGCATCAAATTCTTTACAGAGATGAGGGTAACCTTGAACATCTGACCCACCTGCTTTTGGTCCCTTAGTATATGGAATTCCAATCATGAACCACCATGCCTGGTTTTATATAGTGCTTGGCATGAGACCTGACACTTCCTTTATGCTAGGTGAACAATCTACTGACTTAGTAACATTTGCATATCATTGAAAAGACGTCTTAGATCTAATCCTAGTCCTATATGAACATATTTGATGAGAATAGTTGAGAATAACTGTATTCAGTTACCTGAACAACCATGGACAGTTTTTTAGACCAGCTATTAGAAGCTGAAGAGCTAGTACAAGCATTGCCTACCCTGTCAGTTGCTTCTATAAAACCAATCTCCCACATTGTTTCCTCACGTCTGTGGCTTGTAGCAACAGAAAGTAAGCAACATGGTAACTGTTAGGACCTCTTAGAATTTGAAAAGTAAAGAACAATTCTTTGCAGTTGACTGTGCATATTTCAAGGAGAGAATATATAAACTTATGTTCTGTTTATTGAGGGGCATACAGGAAAAAACATCTAAGGAAAAAGGATTGAAACTGGGCACCTACCCAAGCTGAAGTTCTGAGTTTTTCTACAGTGGAGGAACTTGGTATGTGGGTTTGGGCATCTAGTCTTTTCTCTGTTGCTTGTGTTGATTCTGACAAGTTACATTTCTAGTTCTTTCAAGGTCAGAAGCTTCTGAGTGCTCGCCTTTTCTGACCCTTCACTGTACCCTGAGAGACCAAAGTATTTCGAAGAAGCCACTCCTGAGGAGCCTTAGCGGCTGGCCGAAAGTAATAGAACTGCTCCTTTCATGGTACATTTGCTCAGCATTTGAGAGCAATCAAATGCATCATGAAGAGTAATGAACTCTAATTGAAAGGGGACTGAGCCGACCGGATGATCCATCTGCCTGAAATACCATCCTTCCCAAACATGGTACTGTGGTTTGATTTTATTGCCCTGCAGCCCTGTCACCCTTTATTTTTGTTCTAAGCTTTTCACTCCTTATATATAAAACATGGGAAATGTTCCATTTCTTTGCAATTTAACTTAATCCAATTTACTTTTCAGTCTCTAAGGTATTTATACCAACTTCAAAGTCAACTATTCTCAAGCTTTACTCTAAGTGTAAGAAACCAATAACCCCTTCCATGAAACTATGGTATGCATGGCCACTTAAAGACTAGCCTTCTCCCTCATTCCTCTCTACTGATTTCTGTAGGACACAAAACCTTTGCAGAGCTTGGATGAATCTGAGAAATTCACCCATGAGATAATTCTTTAAAGTTACAGGTTTTTGTGTGACTTGTATCAGCTCTGCCACTAGCTAAGGTAGAAGACTTGGGAATTAGTCAGAATTCCCTAGGTGAGTGGGTAGTACTGGTATAGTGAGCTTAACCTCTAAGAGGGACTTAAGAAATCAGCATATACAACACAGGCTGGGAAGTCCAACAGTGGCCACTTGTGTGCTGGAGATGTTCAGAATCTGGTGTCTGATCAGTCAACAAAGCTGGAGGCCACAAGTCCAATTCAGTGTAGAGGGACTGGACAGGTGCTGGCCTTTGGGCCACATTGGCAGTCCTACAAATATGATTTCCTATGCTATCAAAAGATGGCAACAACAGTGGCAAATGTGAGAATGTAAGCACATAGAAAGGACTGGGAATAAGCTGGGGAAAAAGGAACAAAGCTTTTTCTTTGGACCATATATATCTGGGCTGCTATCAGAAGGCAGTGCCTACATTTGGAAGGGCATTCTCATCTTCAGTTTACCTATCCAGAAGGTACTGTCAGAGATTTATCCACAGGCCTGTCCTTTAGTTAGCGTTATACCCACTCTACTAATTTGAAAGCAACATTAATCATTACACTCTATGAGAGAGTGACAGCTCTGGTTTACTCAGAACTCTCCAGGTTGTTTGTCTTTTTGCTTGGAGTAAACAGCCATGTAGGTAGGGGTTTGAGTGTGTGTGTGTGTGTGTGTGTGTGTGTGTGTGTGTGTGTGTGTGTTATTAAATATCTCTAGCCATCATGGTTATACTTGTTAGGCAAATGACAGAATTTAGCTAAATCATTATCCTCAATCTTTGTAAGTGTATGTTTTATTGTATTATTGTAATTTCAACCACAAATTCAAAATTGTAATTGTTTTTGTCTCAGACATATTTTTTCAACTTTGATTAACACAATCCAGTGAGATTACCCTAACTGCAACATGATGATAAATAGAGATTTGCATGAAAATGTAAACAGGAAGTTAAGTTGTATAATAGGTATTCTCATGAAAGTTACTACCATAAAACTACCAGTACAAGAAAATTGCTCCCATAATAATGAAAATTATTCTGTCAGAATAAAGTTTTATTTCTCATAAACTAGAGAATGATGGGGAAAAAAGTTCTGATTTCTGTCTGAATTATACCAATTAAGAGATATAAAAATATTTTGTATTCTCCAAGATATTAGAGTAATTAGCAAAGAAGCAGGTGCTATTCTTTATGGGCACTCATCCCTATGATGAATGAGAAAAAAAAATGCCATAAATAACTCAATCCAGGCATTCACATGAAGTCACTGAGATTCTA
Organism: Arvicanthis niloticus; assembly: GCF_011762505.2. Classification (NCBI taxonomy): domain Eukaryota; kingdom Metazoa; phylum Chordata; class Mammalia; order Rodentia; family Muridae; genus Arvicanthis; species Arvicanthis niloticus. The sequence continues at coordinate 2,766,853 of NC_047673.1, forward strand.
AAGAAGAAAATTTCCAAATGCATATGAAGAAATCATTAAATTTTGCAATGTTTTCAACTTATTATAATATTATTCAAACCAAAAATAATGCTTTTAGAACCATGATTAAAAAAAAAATCTGCCTCTTGGGATTCTTCCTCCTAGGGTGTTGCCCTGTCCATCCTTAATATGAGAGCTCTAACCTTATACTATTGTATCTTGTTTTGTTGTGTTTGGATGTTACCCCTTGGTGTCCTGCTCTTTTCTGAATGGAACATGGTGGGAGAGGAGGTCTGTGGGAAAGAAGAGGTGGAAAGAAGTTCATAGAAGTCGGGGGAGGGAAAACTGTGGTTGGGATGTATTTTATGAGATAAGAATCTACTTTAAATACAAAAAATTAAATAACCTTTTGAAAGCCATAAAATGATTTTACATAGGATTGAAATAACCTGTTGTTGAATTATATTTCAATTTATAAGACATTTGTACACCAAGATTGTTACAATACATTTTACAGCACATGAATGCATCACTTAATACTGTCAAGAGCAATAGGAGACAGACACTCCATACACACACACTCACATACGCACTCCACACAGACACTCCACTCACCCACACTCACACAAACACACTCCACATACTCACACACATGCACACACAGGCCCATGTAATGATATCTGTCACAAAATATTCCAGGTTTTTTTTTAAGTCATCATTCATATAAAATTGTTTCTAGAAATTTTAAATACAGAGGTCTGAATGGACTGTCCTACAAGCCAATACTTTACTGACCATGATTTTTTATTGTAACAAAAGAAATTAATTTAGCCAACATAAATAAGAAAATGCATCATACGTGTTCAGAAGTTCAGAGAAACAACAACAACAACAAAAAACCTACATTGGTCATCTGAAGACCCAGCTTTAGAATGATGAGCAAGTCTAACTTACACTGACATCCTACACGAAGGTAACCTGGCTTGTCCATTAGTGCAAGACACAGAACATTGTATCACATACTCTGTGCCATGAATGTCATGAGTAGACATGACATTTTGGTAGAAGACAAATCATTTTGGTAGAATGATTTCTAAATATTGAATGCTGTTATATATGCAGAGTTTAAAGAAATAACATTTATTTGAAATGGGTTGGGTTGGGTTCTCTGAACCTATCATGCACTGTAGGAAGAAAAACAAACTAACCTCTCTCTCCCTTCCATTTTGCCTTTCTTTCTTTTTTCCTTCTTTTCCTACCCCCTTTCTAGTCCCTTCCCCACCTCTCCTCTTTATACCTCTACCTTCCTTCTTATGAAAAGTAGATTTAATCAGAAAGGTAATCTGAAGTTCTATGCATCTAAAGGAGTGAAGAATTTCTATCAAACATGATTCATTCCCAATGGCATATAATGGTCTAACTAACTGCCATCACCACTGCCTGGGAGACAGAAGAGATGACATTACTGCCTGGGATTATATTCACTTAAGTTTCTAGCATTCTCACAAATATTTTACATGCCCACTAGAAGACAATTAGAAAAAATAACTAAACAAAGAGGAAGAACAGGCGGGATACACTGCCTTTAAAAAAATAATGAAATATCTTAAAATTTTACATATTTCAAAAAATTTTTTAAAAACACCAAGAAGAGTTTTATTTTTTCTTTTTTATTGGATATTTTATTTATTTACATTACAGATGCCATCCCCTTTCCCCATTTCCCCTCCCTAAAACTCCCCCTAACCCATCCCTCCTCCTCTTTTCTTGCTTTTATATCATTTTAATTATATGCAAGTATTAAGGTCAGTTCTAGGTTGAGGAATTAGCAATACAATAAATGTAAATAGTCAAAAAACAAGCAAGACAATAAACACAAATAGTCAAAGAACAAACAAGGCAATAAACAAAATTCTGTGAACAGGGCTTATCAGGATGGCCAAAATATCTGAGCCAACTTGCCTGTCCTAGCCCAAAGTCATTTTCATGTCTGAAGCCTACTTCCTTGTTCTAGCCTAAAATTTAGATTCCTGTCTGCAATTACTTCTTTGTTCTAGCCTAATATTTAGATTCCTGTTTGCAATTACTTCTTTTTTTCTAGCCTAAGAGTTAGATTCCTGCCTGAAATTACTTCTTTGTTCTAGCCTAACATCAGATTCCTGCCTGAAGCCCACTTCCTTGTCCTTGCCTAATGTTATATTCCTGCCAGGCATCCCATTTCCTTGTCCTTGGCCCATGTCAGATTCTTGCCAAGTAGAGTTTTATGCAAACATTTTATACTTTTTAAGATGTGTCAGTATATCTATGGGCATATAACAACTTATACACATATACATGAACAAAAATGCACAATTGGGTATGTTGCTGATATTTAAAAATCAATCTTAAATATTTTATATATTCATGATGCTTCTGGGTAAGGTTTATTGACTTGCAGAAATGGATCAAATTGTTCTGTCATCATTACCACAATCAATCACCTCTTGTTGCCATACAAGAATGTGATGGTTTGAACATGTTTGGCTGAGGGAGTGGCACTATTTGGAGGTGTGGATATGTTTGAACTTGTTGAAATGGTATGGCCTTTTTGGAGGAAGTGTGTCTCCATGGGTGTGTGCCTTAAGACTTTCTTCCTAACTACCTGGAAGTCCTTCTCCTAGTCACCTTCAGATGAAGATGTAGAACTCTCAGCTACTCCTGCACCATGTCTGCCTGGATGCTCTCATACTCCTGCCTTGATGATAGTGGGCAGACCTCTGAACCTGTAAGCCAACCCCAATTAAATATCATCCTTACAAGAGTTGCCTTAGTCATGGTGTCTGTTCACAGCAATAAAACCCTAACTAAGACAAAGAAATTTTTGTTTACATTTTTCCTGCTATAAATATCTTTGCAATGATCATCTTTGTAGAAAATTTTCAATTACTCATTAGCCATAAAGCAAAAATCATAATATCCTAAATATGGGACCCTTTCTTCTGTCTCTCTGCTTTCAGGATCTGGTCACTTTTTTATTCCTGCAAACCAGCCACATGTTCCACTTTGCACAGCAACAGTTACACTCCCTCTTAGAGGTAACACTTTTGTTCTTAGCTATTCTAAGCTTAGTGCTGATTGTGCACATTGACCACCATTTCTTGAGACATCTTGTTCATGGAAGAATACAAATTGCCATAGGTGGGCACCAAATTCTGACACTATTACTCATGTCATGTTGTGTTTGCAAAGAGGAGCCTAGCCTGGCTGTCATCTGAGAGACTATCAGCAGCTGATTGAAACAGATGCAGATACTTACAGCTAACCATTGGACTGAAGTCAGGTACTCCTATTGAAGAGTTAGGGGAAGAATTGAAAGAACTGGGAGCTGAAAAAGATGGAAACCCATAGGAAGACCAACAATATCAACTAACCCAGACCCCTGGAAGCTCCCAGAGTCTAAGCCACCAACCAAAGAGCATATGTGGGCTGGTCTGTGGCCCCTGGCATTTATGTATCAGAGAACTATGTTGTCTGGCCTCAGTGGAAGAGACTTGATGCCCCAGGAAAGGGGGATGTGGGAGGGTGAGGTGAAGGTAGGTGGATGAGAAGGTAGATGGGTAGGTGGGGGCAAACAAAAAACAAAAAAAATGCTTGTCCTTTATAACCAGTTTCTTCAGTTGTAGGAGAACTAGAGATAGTGTAGTTGAATGAAATGGCTGACCGCAGAGAATAGTTACCATTCAAACAAGGGAAATAGCCCAAGCACAGCAAACTGGTCAAACAACATCAATGATTGGCTTGCCTTCACCATACCAACTGTCAACATCCATATTTCCTTTTTTCTCTGCTTCATATTCCACACCAGTGCCCTTTTAATGAAGATTGTCTTTCAATAAATGTCTTATTTCTCCTAGAGGATGAGATGAGACAGCTGACTCTACAAAGGATGTATGTTCTTGCTACACTTCCTGAAAACATCTCAGTCGGTACTCATAACAGAAATAATGTGAATTTTCTAAGCTATGTCTTAGTTTCTCTTTATGGCTGTACATCCAATCACCACCCAAAGTGGGCTACCTAGTTTTTACCACAAATGAGATACTAATTTCACGACTCAAAGCTTCAACATAAGTATATTTATTTATATACTGTATAGGGTTTCCTGGCCCTTATCTCCATGAGACAGCACTTTGATAGAAATAATTGTTTCTACATTTTTATTTTCATAAAATATTGCAAAAATCCATCCTTGTTAAGATACTGATCATGTAAATTTGTGGGGATTTATGTGGATTTTTCTCCTATCATAGTTAACTGTGCCCAGCTAAAGTTGTCTTCTCAGCTGTGTACAACAAGATTCCTAAAAATATGTTTTGCATAAAGCATAAACTCAATAACCATTTACTAAATTGAATTTTTGGACAGTTAGCAACAGGAATATTCCAGAGTGAAAGGTATTATTTTGTTTGATCTAATCACCCTCAATCATACAACACAGCTATGCCAAGAAGACACAAACTACTTTTATATCTTAAAGACTTTATTTTACATTCACACATATTTTATATTCAGGACAGGTGCTTGTTAGCCAAGATTACCCAGAAGATAATGTATACTGTTGGCATACACTATTAGTGTATAAACTATTTTCTTCTACTCAGATATATTTATTGAACTTCTCTGATAACATTCTACAGTGACAAATATGGAGATTATTCGATGTGTTATATAGGCATTATAATGGTAAAATTCTCTTGTCTTCAAAACTGAATGCCACATACAGTTTTTTTTATGAAAACCTCAAGCCAAAATATCTCTGTAGCATGATGTGATGATTTCTGTGTGTGCAAACCACGTGGTTCCCAGTTGCAATGCACTCCATTAATTAAACAGGTCTGCCTACTCATAATTTAATTCACTGAAAGAATTCACAAGAGGGATGGGAATCTGGGTTCCCTTGCTTCCCATAAATGTAATTGACATAATGAGCAGCTTTCTTCTCTTTTGAGTCACAAAGCTTTACAGTAATACCTGACTCACATGATATCAAGCTGTCTCTGAGATCTACAGAGAAATAATTTCGTGAGTGCAGTTCAGCTTCGTGTAGATAGATATCATATGGCATTCAAGACTTCAGAAATAGAGGAGATGAAAAAGACTTCAATGGACATAGTGGGTGGCCTGGTAAAACCTGAGTTAGATAATTCACATGGCAGGAGCTACATAGTAGCCTTTCATTCAAGTATTCTCAGAAAGGGTTTACAATTTTTAAAATAAAAGGGAAAATATCTTTGAGGTTTTACCATCATGCTCTCCTTTGGTAAGTGAATAAAAAAATAAAAAGAAGATTTGCAGGATTTAGCAAATTAATAAGGCTCATGCTGCTAAAATGGATAGAACACTTCATATTTATGCCTATTTATTTCTAACGCTAGAATTCTTCCTCTGTGCAGTTATAAGTTGGCCTAGCACTTACAACTGAAAAATGACAAGAATAGACACTACACATATAAAAGGAGGAGTAGGAAATTATCTTTTTATTGAGCCACTTATTTTTACTAAAACTTTCATGTATCTCTATTCTTGACAATTACAAGAATGGAAAACAAAATTTTCAATCTCTGTCAAGATTACAAACCTTCTTTATGTTTCCTAATTAATTTTAAAATGGTACTTTTAGATAGTCAAGTTAAGACAGCCACTAAAATGTACCCAGTTAGCTTGCTACCACAGTTTAATTTCACTCTTTTATTTCTCCTGTTCTCTTTTCCGTACATTGTTTTCTTGCTTGTTAATTATTTGTAGCCTTTTTAGATGGCAAGTACAATTCTTGACTTCCCTTCCTGGCCTACACTGTTCACGGTGATGTAGAAGAATAATCAGGAAGCTAATAAATGTCATTCTTTACATGTTACATAAAATATTTGTAAAACAAGTAAGTAATGTTCATGGTATTTTTAGAATTGGAAGTCTACGACTTTAATATCTGGTGTTGAGAAAAATAGCTCTTTGAAAGGCTCCATTTTATATTCAAGCTATAGAGATTTCAGCACCTACTGATAGGTTGTGAACATTTATAAGTGAATGAAACACAATAAATGACAAACGCCTACCCATGTTTTAAACATAATATTTTAGTGACTGCTTTATTTATCAAATAAAAATAGAATCCCAAGCTACTCCTCAATTGACTTAGCTTTTATTATTCTTGTATTCAACTAGGTGAGAAATACCAGTGTATGTAAAGATATGTTTCCCCATCAGTCCCAGTATTGTGCCAATCTCTACATGTTTGCCACTAGTTCTAAGAGGACATTAGTCACCACATGTTGACATCCACATATCTGCATGAATGTCTTCTGTCCTCCTTTAGATGATGACTTAGCAATGCTGTTCTTTTAAATGAAGTTTAAAGAGTCATTCATTTTTATGTACATATGTTTGTGTGTGGGGGGGAGCGGGGGCAAGTTTATGTGCACCACATGCATTCAGGAACCTGAGAAAGTTAGAAGTAGGTATCACATCCCCTGGAAGTGGAATTACATCTGATTGTGAGCTACCATTTGGTACTTGAAACCAAACTCAGATCCTCTAAAAGAACAATAAGCAATATTCTGTGAAACCATCTCTCTAGCCTAAAAACATTAGTCTTCATTGTTGTTTACAACATTCATCTTGTCTCACTTTTGATCTCTCATTTAATTTTTCCTAATATTTTAGGCTTTTTAAAGATAGCAACTCAGAGAAGAAATGACAAATACAAAGCAAAAACAAAACAAGCAAACAAACAACAATAACAAAGCAAAAAACAAATAAAACAAAACCAATAAAACCTACTTAATTTCAAGTAGAGTTTGAAATGAAACTTTAAAACCTTAGTCTATAAAAAGATTTCTGGCTTAGTTGGAGGAGAATATATATTGTTGTAGTGGGTTGGTCAGATGCTGCTTGTATTGTAATGCTAAATACTGGTTCTCAAGATGTGGTTGCCTCTGACAAGCAGATTCTCACATACACAAAGTGATGCTATGTGAATCTGGCTTCCCAGTTTAACTGGTCAATAAAAGGCTTGTGCCTGATTGGATACTGGAGGGAGAAAGATGACATGTATGAATCCAATGAGTGGGTTGCAGGTAGAAGGAGGATAAGAAAGAAGCTACTTTTGAGTATTTTTGTATGAGGTAATATCATCATATCCATAATACAAGTGATTGCTTTAAGTGTAAACTATAGACAGAAATAACATTTAAAGAATAATGTTTTAGTCAAGAAATGACAACACTTGTCCAGTTGTAGAATGATTAGGCAGATAATAAAGTGAAAAAATAAATATTAATGTTATAACAATAATGAAAGTATTGATATCTGCACTTGTCTGGTGATCAATTAGGAAAAGATCATCACCAAAATATCCCAGAGTTTGAAAGCTAGGAGTGAATGAGTTCCCCTGTGGGTACTCACAACTTTCCTGCATCAACAAAGAAAACTTTTGCTGATGATTAAATAATATCCTGAGACAGAACATGTTTAGTTTCAGGCATTGACCAGATGTCAGTGATATCTCAGAAAAAAATGAAATAAGGGAACCTCTGAGCAGACACAGCTGAAGAAAAAGAGTTAAAGGAATGATAGATTCAAGGGTACTAGAAGAAAAGCATCCAATGCATGAGGACCAGGTAAGGGAAAAGAAGCACAGAGAAAGTCAAGCTTGCGGTGTCTAAGAAGTTAAGGTTCAAAGTGACTTAGTACTCATTCCTGTTCTCAGGCCTGTGTGGTTGATAGAAAAGATTGCTCCCTCATCACTGAGAGTTGTTTCTCTTCTATGATAATGACATCATTAAATTTTGCATGCTCATCTGGATTTTCCTAAAAGTCTATTTTTGTGAGGCATCTTTTTGCGTTTGTTCTAATTACAATCTCTATACTCAGCGCTAGATCCTACAGGTTTCAAAACCTTCCAAATAGTTTTCCATTTTAAAGAGACTAAATAAAGGCTCTGGGAATTCCGCAATCTTTTTATAGGAAGTTATTTTAGTCAAATGGAGTTGGGAATGAGCTTCCAGTTAACAGAGATGTGCTACGGAGCATCATGATGATAACAGGGCAAGCAAATCTTGAGTCATCAATATGTTAACCATTCAGCATCCAGATGGCTTCAAATGTTTTAAAAAGGAAAAACACGGAACAAGAAAAGCTCATGTTAGCCAAATTTTTGTTTGTAATTTAGAGCATCTGGAGGATGAAGACAAACTGACTGTGACTGCAGCTGATTTCTGCCCTTCATTCCCAGATGTTTTTCACCTCTTAGGCTCAGAAGCAGTACTTGTATGTCACGGTCACTCTCAGTGGACAGTATATTGAGCCATATTTAAAAAAAATGAGAGCAGAAGTAGACACAACTGTTTAAGCCTGACACCACAGATGATAAATTGGCAATTCCTCCGGAGTTAAGCCCCTCCACAATGTTTGGCTCTTAGCATCAAATCTTTCTGGTATCGAATAAATTAAAGATGGAACCTCCCAATCATCCCAGATCCTTGGGCACTAGCTAAAAAGAGTCCTCTCCATGTGTCTGAAGCCATGTTGGCCAGAAAATGGTGAGAATTAACTTTAACTTCTACTGTATGAGATACTCAGATCTGGAGACTGAGATGTAGACCATTGACTATCTTGGATACATACATCTGATTAGTTACTTTTCTCATTGCTGCCACAAAATACCTAACAGAAGGAACCAAAGTGAGATTGGTACATTTTTAAAGGTGCAGGATATCAGATACAGAACAGGGAAAGCCTAGTCCTGTGTTTGCGGCACATAGGCACAAGGGTTTGTGGCATAGCCTGCTTACATATTGTTGGATCAGAAATTGGAGACTTTGGATCTAAATTATAAGCCACCATTGCTTCAGTACTGGTCTCCTATGACCCACTTCTACATTGGCCCAAGAGTTTAAAATCTTCCAAATCAACTCTACTGTCTAAGGATAGAGTTTGAACTGAGGAATCTATGAAAACCTTTTCAAATTCAGCTGTCAATGAGTTCTATGTCATTCAGCATGTATATTGGGTTCATTTTCTCATTTATCTATTTTTTGTGTTCTTTCTCCTCTCCTTCCTTTCACTTAATTACTTTGCCTGTTTTCCCCTACACCAACAGTCAGCAGAGAGATGAAGTGTGTGAGATACCGGCATTGTTATTATACCTCCTGCCAGTTACATAACTAACTTTGGTCACCCTACAGATTCATTGTCAGGCTGTGAATCTACACGTACCAAGATGATGACATAAAACTGAACCTGTATTAGTGTCTTACTTGAGAAGACAATGCCAATACACCTACCTTCACAAATTTTTGTCATCCTTTATTGCAAATTTAACCCTTTTGTTATTTGACCCACTCTCAATGCATTTCTTTGTCTTATTTAAATATAAGAGAATATTTTAAACTTTGATGATCTACTCATATACCACAAATTTATACTTGGCTCATCTCACAAAATACTGTCCAGGGAATTATTACTGTCACAGTTAGGTTTCTAGCTTAGCCTGGTCCTAGACTACAAAGCATAACGGAAAACAAGATGGGAGTCTGTTAATCTTATCAACTTGATTAGTTCTAGAGTAACCTAGGAGACAAATCCCTGGGCATGTCTGTGAGATGGGAAGATTGCTCTGAAAAGTGGGCAGGATTATTCCCCAGAGTATGGTAGGCAAGCAAGAAGAAAAATGAACAGCAGCCATCATTTATTTCTGCCTCCTGACAACTGACTCAAACGTGACCAGCTGCCTCAGCATCCTACTGTCCTTACTTCTCCATAAAAGCAGACTGTACTTGAACTATAAACTGAAATAAGCCCTCCTATCTTTAAATTGTTTTCTGCAAGGCACTTTGTCACACAAGAGGAAAGGTAACTGACACAGGGTGGAATCTCAAGACAATGCCATTGGCAGTGAACTTATGACCTCTCCAGTGAGAGAAAGGAACGAGAAGCAAGGAAATGAAAGAAAGGCTACTCTTAGCAGAAAGTTGGGGCAGTCTTCTTTGTAAATCCCTGGCCTGGCCAGGGGCGGGTACTTGATGAATAGAAGTCTACTGAAGTGCCTTTAAGCAACCAAATCAGAAGTCACCACTAGATATTAGGACATAAGAGTCATCATTAAATGATAGCATGTACATAACAAACACTAAGAAGGGAATCCAAATGCTTTAGTTTGATATAGACAACATGAATCTAAATGTTACTTATTTTTTAAATAGACTCATACTCTTTTTGGTCTGCACTATAGACAATGCTTATATTTCTTTAATAGAAAAACATTTATAATATAAAAATTTGCACTGGGGTGTAGGATCCTGAAATCTGTGCATAGTGGGTTTAGTTTAATAAAAAGCATTTTTATTTGTCTCTCTGAAAAGCATCATCTCTACTGAGAGTGTACAGTGAGTCTTGGTGAACTAGTATAATCTAGACAAGAACATTTGATCACTCTGCTATTCCTCAAACCAAGTTAGTGGAGATGTTCGTGCCTAGCCAGATAAATTAGCTGATGTAATTCAGATCAGTAAATTATCTCTCTATAAGAGATAAAATTATACTTTTATCTAATTGTTGAACCTTAAGTTATTTATACCAATTAGAGTTTGAGATTATAGCTTTAAAAGTTTACAAAAAAATAATAAATAATTAAGGAACCAAAAATAAAGGAAAAAAGAAAAAATATAATTCCAAACACATAATTTGAAGAAATAATAAATGAAGGTAAATTGTCTGGTTCAGGTGTAGTCTATTTCATCCCTACCAAGATTTTATCATTACATTAAGTATGTAGATATAAAATTAAAAGAAACTTTTAAGGTTAAACTGTGGGTATGCGTTTGTCTTCCTTAAGGATATTGTGAATGATTTAGAATATCATAGAATTATGTTTCATTACAATACTTTCAAAGGTATTGTATAGTATTCTAAATATACATTACTAAACAAAAAGACCTTACCATTTACAAAGAAACAGAGAAACCAGGATGCTCTGCCTCATATCCCACTCAGGATATTCCCAATTATTAATATGTTCTATTGGTATAGACTATTTCCTACAATCAACAGTCAGTATTTATTAACTTAAGTCTGTATTCTTTATAGATGTTTTCAGCTTTTATCTGATGTCCTTTGACTGTTTAGGGACCCTAACAGGCTTCCACAGGACATGTGTCCTGAGGCTCTTAACTAGAAGTTTCTCTGACTTCTTTCATCAAACATGAGGCAATTTTCGCTCACTTTTGATTTTATTTAGCAATGGTTACATGCTTGACAGGAAGTCCTGTAATTTATATTTGTCTGATTATACTGAGGTTATATGGTTTCAGGGTACATAGTAACCACAGGGTTTAAGTGTTGACATTGTCCTTGATCACTTGCTCAAGACACTGTTTGTCTGGGTTTTTTATTATAGATTTGCTTTTTTTTTTTTTTTTCAGCTCATTCAATGGTGTGTTTTGGTGGGAAGTTACCTCATGTGGGAGACGGCTGAGGAGTGGGGAATTTTGCCAAACGTTTTAGAGAAAATAATCTTGACAGATCATTTGGAATGTAGACACTAGTACTCCTGCTTAGTTCTTCATTCAAAATCTTAGTAATAATTTGGTTTATAATTATAATCTGTTTTCTCTAATTTACTTCCTTTAGCCATGTGGATCTTACAGTATGTTCTTGTTTCTTTCTCACAATGACCCATCAGTGTGTTGTTCATGTTTCTTTTTCTCCTTTGTTGGTGTTTCTTTACCCTTTGACATTTCAAGATATGACAGTCATTTTCTTTCTTTCTGTCAGTTCCCTATAGTCAACTGCTGCTCCAAGAAGTCTTAGCATCTTCCATTAAAAATAAGGGAGCAGAATCCAGACATGAGAACTTCTCACTGGTATGGAGATATTGCTCTTCATGTCCCTCCCATCTGGCAGGGTGATGTGAGGAAATTGCAACTTGTGAATATCCACTCATCTCTAAATATTTTCATTCATAGCCAACTGAATCTATATTAAGCTAACTCTGAGCTCACACTGTTGACTTCAACTCTAATTCATTACAGCACAGATCTTTTCATACTCTCTTGCTGACAAAATATTTTAAAATGGGAATGGAAATGATTGTTATTGAGACACCTAAAAGGCTAAAATATCTTGTAAATGACAGACAGCTTCAAGTACATGTATAGTTGACGTTAGAACACATTTTTAATGTAGCAGCTATTGTATTTTCAGTTTCACCTGTAAGAAGTCCTAAGCATGAAAGTCCTTATGGTATGATTTTGTTTCCCAATACTCTGCCTAGTCTGGCATTATATTATTTCCAAGACAAGTACTATTATTATGTCGTATTATGTTGTTCTTTCTCTATATATAAAAGCAACCATTCTTAAGTTATCATGAGGGGCTGAGGGAACTATAGAGCTGTGCAAAGCAGGCCTGGAGCACAAGTAGGGTCAAAACATGTCTAAACTCCAAAAATCTTGTCCTGAGAACAGCAGGAGTAGAACTCCTCTCTGCCTGCCCTGGGAGGCATGTCCCAGTGCATGTAGACCTGTGCCTATAACTTTGCTTCACCAGAAGAGGTCATGTAGCAATGTGCCAGGTTAAACCTCTCCTCTTCTTATAAGGTCGTGTGCAGCAACTCCTGAAATTCCTCCTTATGCTAATGAGGCATTGCCAGCATCCTGGTACCAGCCAATGACAAACACTTACCCATAACCCCTACTCACCACCCAAATGTTTAAATAGCCTTTGTTCCCATCAATTAAATGAGCTGCTCAATGAAGCCTGCCCCGTGAGAAGTCTGTTTCTTGCCAAGTTCACCTTTTACTGGAGATCTCCATCACCAATTCTGATGCACTTTCCCTCTCAGGCTACTAGTCTGATCGCAGGCCATCATACCATTAAAGGACGCAGAGTAGAGTGGAGTTGACAATATCAGACATCCTCCAATAATTAACATCAATAAATTACATCCAATATCACAATGTTTGACCTTCACTTGTTGTTAACTGGTTGTTAAAAAAAAAGAATTAGTGATGATCTAGAGTTTAGTTGATATGAGGGATTAGCAGAGAGGACAAACAATAAGAATGCCTGAGGTCTTTGCCAAAACAGGATTTCAGTTCTCAGAATGAAGCAGAGGAAATATCTCTGGAGTCATACAAATGAGTCAAGAAAGTATCTTTTCAGGGTACTTTGTATCCTCAATATTCTAGTTTTAATAAATTTATTGTCAAAGAGATATTTAAATCAGCTACTATAATAAATTCTCTTGTATTAATTAAATGTTCAATAATTAAGAACCTTATTTGAGTTACTAAATCAAAATGTTCACAGCTGATCTTTGTGATATAGTCATTACTTACCATTATTTATAGTCATTCAAATCAATACACTGCATAAAGATTTGGCTATATAAGTCAAATGGGGAGGAACAAATATTTAAATCATTCTTATATTCAGAAGACTACTGATGTGAGACCCAGACAAGATTACAGACTTTTCAGGGAGGTTCTGCCTCATTTTGTCATCTCAGTGGGATACAGGAGCAATCCACTATGTAGAGGAGAGGAGACAGAGAATTTAAAGGGACTAAATTTGATGACCATCCCACTCCTTGATAAAGATCCATGATTCCTTTCATGGAATGCTAAAAGAATCCAATTAAAATTGGCTGAAGGAGGGAGAACCTTAAATCTAGTTTGATCTAATATGGAATTTGTGGAAATGTCAATTCAGGACACCTGATGTCCCACCATCATATATAAAAGCATGTAATTTTCTCCCAAACATCATTTCCTAACTCACCTGTGTTCCCTTGCTGTCTCTCATCTGACTTCCTGAACATCTAAATTTAGCTACATGTTTTCAGATATTATTGCTTCTCCAAATAATATGTGTGTTTGTCGGGACGGGGGTGGCAGTATATGAACATCAATGCAGATGCCTCAGAGGCCTCAGGAGGGACATATTTCCTGGTGCTTGACTTACACATATTTGTGAGATTCCCAATATGAGCAATGGGAACTGAATCAAGATCTTGCATAGAAGAATGTGGTTTTGACTGTTGAGCCATCTCTATGCCATAGGTATCACCATTTTAAATAATATCTTGAACTTTGAGATGATAATTGCTAAGATGTAAAAGGTCTAGAATATTTATTCAGAAAGTCTGGCGTTAAAGCCAGATAGTTTCCAAGGTGCCAATATGCTAAATGTCTTAGCAATAGACAGACATAATTAGCAAGCACAGAGGCCAAGTCAGCCTTAGAGAGAAGGTGGATGATCCCAGACCTGGTGCTGGTTTCCTTCTGAGAAGAGAGAGGCTTAAAAACCCAGGTATTGATTAAGTAATTATATACCTGCTCCCTTGAAATGCCCATAGATGTAGGGACAGTTTTGCCTTGCCTATAGCAAGAGAGGTGAAAATCTGAAGACAAGTCCTATTTCAATAAGTGAATTTTGCTATCTGAGGACCCAGAAACACATACTGGGTGGGCAGATCTGAAAAGAAAGCTTCCAGACACATTGCTCAGAGAGCTGACTTTGCCTTTCTTCTGAATTCCCTCACACATGACATTCTATCACAGGAAAGTCAGTTTACATATAAAAACAGTATGCTATGATAGAAAAGGAAGTAGAGGGGTATTAGTGTGGTCTTTTGATGAAATACCCCTGGGGCATCTCATTTCCAGAGCCCTATATATGCTTAGCATCCACAAAGCCCTGGTAGACAGTAGGGCTTTTGTGAGGGCCATGAACTATGTCTATACTCACTGTCCACAGGAAGTTAGAACCAGCAAAAGATCTTATTGGCAACTTGGGTGTTCTTTGATCTCAGTATGATTGGTTGTCAGTGTCTTGGCATCCTAAGATGTACAGTCTGTGGGAGCCCTATACAGACTCCTTGAAGTTCACACCTTCCACCATATGTGGAGAACATGGCTGAGAGTTCATGATTCTTCCTTTCACACACTCTTCTTCATACATATTATATTTATTCATTTATAAATGTGCCTTTCTTTTATCTTCTCTTAAGTTGCTAACATAAATTATGTTTATTCTGTTAGGGTTTAAATATGGATTATGCTCCCCAGTGCTCGCAGATGCTTAGACATTTTCTCTTGGCATTAATAATACAGGCAATATGAAGGAATTTCTGAGACTCTCATTAACATGACTGTCAGAAGTATACACATGATATCTCATACTCATGCTGGACAGCTAAAATGTCCATGGGAACAAGGCTCGTGGGCTTGAACAGGTTTTTGAAGGTGATACTGTATCTACACGTGTGGACAGGGAGAAAGTGAGTCCTGCAAGGAAGTAGCCGAGTTTGAAGATTCTTTGATTCCTCTTTCATCTTTGAATAGTGATCTACAGGGAACAGAAGGGTCTGGAGTACTCTCTTCTCCTGCTGATTTCCACTTCACTGTGCATGGAGAAGTCAGATGAAATAAGCACTTAGAGCCATCTTATTCTATGATGCTGTTATTAGTAATATGCCCATGGAGGCATGTCCTGTTTATGTGGTGACCTTGCATTTGCAAAAAAAAAAAAAAAAATTGACTAGAAAAGCAGCATCCAAAACAGGAAGCAGGAGATGAGTAAGTGCTCCCAAGCCCTAGTGCCAGTCTTCCGCAAACATCTAGCTCCTAGAATCCACCCACCTCCCAGGAAGCTGCCCAGAAGCTAAACTGCCGCAGAGTTTGGAAAGACAGCCCCAGGTTTTTAAACTTCCTTTACCACTCTAGCCATATCCACTTTCAGGAAGCTTTATATTTAAAAGTAAAAAAAGGAAAAGAAAAGGATTTCAGAGGAAACCGCAAAACGTTGCTTGTGTGTTAGAATAAACCATTTATTTGTTGGCTCCTCAGTTAATGATCCCTTTTGAATGTGTTCGGAAGATCTGAGCTGCTTTTCCCTCCCTTACGTCCCACCCTTGAGTGTTTCCATTTTTAAAATATCAGAGTAGCAATTGCCATAACATGGTTATTAATCACCTTTAATAAAATAGACTTATGGCCTGTCTCCTAGTGGGGTGAAGAAGTGCATGTGTGCTTTTCTCAGGCACTAAGAAACAGCATACAGAGAGCTCACTCCACTTGAATGGATCCAACCTTTCCCAGGAAGAAGAGGTTTCACATTAATCCACCCAGTGTACTACTTGGCAACTTCCATGTAAACTGTAAAACCACCTCAGCTTTCTATTTACAAGCAAGGGCCACCTGTGGCTGCTGGTGGCCTAGACCTGACCTCCGGTTATATTAATCCAGAGAGCTTAAGGCAGGAAGGGAAGTGGGGCTTCTGAGACAGTTTTACAAATTGACTTAAGATGAAAAGAGCAAAGAAGAATAGGAAAATGGGGGCGAGGGAAGCATCCGTGTCCTCCAGCCATCCTTGAGGCTCTGTTTCTGTTACACTTTCCCAGGAAAGCAAGTGTCTTCCTAACTTTCTCTAGCAGCCCATCACTACCATGAAGCTCTCTGGTCTTAAAACTCCAATCTGACTTTTGATGAACACCTAAGTCAAGAATGTCATGAGCCTTTTCTGCTTAGACTTTTTTCAGAGGTTTATAGCATAATCATGTGTGTGTGTGTGTGTGTGTGTGTGTGTGTGTGTGTGTGTGTGTGTGCGTGTGCGTGTGTGTGTGTGTGTGTTGTGAGGCAGAGGACAACCTTAGATGTTGTTCCTTAAGCAGTATGATTTTTTATTTTATTTTATTTTATTTTATATTTTTTTAAGTAAGGCTTTCTCACTAGTCCAGGACTCAATAAGCAGGCTAGGCTGGCTGGCCATCAAGTCCCACAGATATACCTTTGCTAAGATTATAAACACAGGCCACTATACCTAGCTCCCTTTTCACAAAGGATCTAAGGATCAAAATCAGCTGACAAGCTAAACACTCCCACAGGACCCCAGTCCTGCTATTTTGTCTTGAATTAGCACAACATAGGTGTACATTTTTGTGGAGTATGACATATGACAAATAATGAGGTAATAGATACACAGATATACTAAATTTTATGACTTGATTTTTGCAAAGGCTTCTTTTGGTTTGGTTTGGTTTTTGTTTGTTTCTTTCTTTCATGAAATTGAGCAGAGTTACAATTGACTCTGCTCTCTCCCTTTGGAGAATTCAAACCTGAAAGACACTCAGCTCAACAAGAACCCAGAGTCATCTCCAATGAGGGACACAGAAATTCCACTGCTCTATAAATTTCCCAGATTTCATCCTGTTGGAGGTTTACTTTGTTATAAAGAACTTTTCTTATGTCTAGAAATCAATGCCTCATGATAAAATTCTAGAATATACCAAACATAGCATGAGATGATGCATTACGATGCTACCAATATATACCCATGCCACTATGTTGCTGTGCTTGTGGTCTGAGGAAACAGACAAAAAAATAGTCATGCAGTCTCATAATATGCAATGGTAAGATGGTGCCTGTATTTATTCACTCAAACTTTCAGGAAATGGTAACTAAACAATTGCATACAATGTTCATCACAGTAATGGCAGATCTTCAGCAGTAATTACCTTACACTTTGATATACACTAGTTCAAGAGAAGTTAATCCCACTTACATGATACAAGATATGTTCCAAGTGCATTGAAAAAGATGAGTCAAGATTATTTGTCTTTCAGTATCAGCATGGCTCTGATATTTGAACACTGCCTATGCACTTGATGCTAAGCCAGAGTCTTCCAGACATTTATACAACCCTGGAAATAGTTAGAGGTATCAATAACCCTCCTCCAGATGACAAAGTCACTGCATCTATAAAGACTGACTTGCTTGCTAATAGGTTATTAATAACAAGTTACAATTTGTTTCTTACCAATTCCATAAACAATGTAATCAGCTACTGGCCAATGAACATTTTCCAAGCCAAGACACAAGAGACTAAAGGGTATAGAAATTAAATAGCAGTCCATTACAGGAAACAGGACCAGGCTTCGGATTTGATTTAGTTTTGTATAAAACAGGCTCTTCATGATACAGCTCAGCATCCAGAAGTCAAGATCTCAACTACGCTGAGACTCACAACGACCTTACGTGATTTACAGAGGAATTATCTGAAACAGTTAAACCTCGGAAAACTGTTCTATCGGAACCATTTTCTTTTTAAAGACTGTAAGAAATCTTATTTATAGTGTTTAATTTTACTTCCCATTTTATTAACATGACTGAAGTGGTATTTTTCCATTCTATGATAACCTGCTGTTTTCTCAGGCTGTATTATTTTATGATGCATCCTTTAATTTTTTCTATTATTTCACACTGGGTCTTTTAATAGGTTTTGAGAAACATTCCTTTTCTTTCTCAGAAAAAGCTTTCTTTCTTGGAAAGCTTTTCTTTGGGATGTTTCCAGCTGAGGAGTCATCTCCCCAGCCATATCAAAGGTTGTTAGCTCTCACTCTCTCTATAAGGTCTACAGAGATGAGCTTTTAATATTTATTTCCAGGGGCTGTTTTCCCTCTTTATATCCTGCTGTTGAAATGAGCAACTCAATAAACTCCTTAATGAA
Source organism: Arvicanthis niloticus (assembly GCF_011762505.2). NCBI lineage: Eukaryota > Metazoa > Chordata > Mammalia > Rodentia > Muridae > Arvicanthis > Arvicanthis niloticus. Next base: position 2,785,375 of record NC_047673.1, read on the forward strand.
GGTGGTTGAAACATTTCCTTTTGCTTTTGTTTCTATTGCTTCTGAGACAACTCTGCAGTAAACAGCTTCAACGCTTTGCAAACTTCCTGTGAACTTGAGACACCTAGTAAATAATCCTGAAATCATTAATTGGCATAAAAAGTCATTGCTCGTAGAATTGCATCGTGTTTTAGCAAAGAATTGTACTCTCAAGATTATATTAGCCCTAAAATAAATTGTCCTAAATTCCATCTCCATAAGGCTTTGTGATAAAGAGCTATGTCTGTAATTAGGGTGCATTCTGTGTTGTATTATATTGCAACATACAACATGATCCTGTGACACTAAATCAGAACTTGAGTAAAATAAAACTGTTGGAGGGAGAGAAGGAGATTTTATTTTTTTAGACCCAAGAGAGCCTTGTTTCACTACCAGTACAGAACCTGTGCATTGATCATTTTCTCTACTTGATTATCTAACTGTCTCAGGTAGCTTCAGTTGATGGATTTCAAAAAGTGGTCACTCTGAAAACATGTAAACATGTGTGTGTGTGTGTGTATGTATGTATATATTCATATATGTGTTAACAACAATTGAGAAGAGTTATGAATGTGAAAGAAAGCAAAGAGGTAGATGGGCAGGTGTGGGACAGTGAAAATGAAGAGGGAGAGTTACATGATTATATAATCTCAAAAATTAAGACTATAATAGTCTGTCAAATTGTAGCAAACTAGAAATTAAACCCATATCTTGTCTTAGGCCCTACACCTACTAACACAATCTTACTGTCTAATACTCTCACCAAGTAAATCAAGTGTCAGAAGTAAGTTACTAGCAATTGCAAGGTGAATGGCTTTTCAAAAACCATATTATTTTGAAATAATAGCCCATTGCTTTAAAAACAGAAAACTTACTTTCAGGAAAGTCATTTCTCTACCTGTGTTTCTGTTAGCGTCTACGTTTTTATCACTTACTTATCTATTCATTCACCCATCATGCATCTGTCCATCATCTACCTATTGTTTATTTCAGAGTTCAAAAGAGAAAATATTCAATCACAAAGTTGTTACTGAAGTAGTAGATTATTTGAGCACATATGTCAGAAAATTAAGGAAAAAAGTGGAAAAATAAAATGGTTAGCTGAATGATGATTAGCTAACTAGCTACATGATAATAGATGATAGATAGATGATAGATAGATACATAGATAGATGGATGGATGATAGGTAGATAACTGATGAATTGATGGTAGATGATAGATAGATATAGATTAGATATAGAGATAGAGAGATAGAGACAGATGATAGAAAAACAAGACAAATTAATGATAGATGGATAGACAGACACAGACAGACAGACAGATGATTAGAGATAATAGATAGGATTGATTGAATGATTGAGGATAAGTAAATAGGTAGTAGATAGACTTATGGAAAAATAGGTCTCTCTTCAATTGCTTAGACATATAAAATTAAATTATATAAGCAGTGTTATACACAATAGAAATTAAGATGATGTGTTTTCAGACCACAACTCAGTATTTGAGTGTATGAACACAGATTTGCTTCATAGATAAATTCTATATAAAAAGATCTAACAAACCTCTGAGCACCTGCCTTGTACTTACTCCTATGAGTTCTACTAGGAAAGTACAGTGAATCCTAGTGTGTGTGTGCATGTGTGTGTGTGTGTGTGTTTGTGGGGGGGGGTAGGGGAGGGAGAAATGGATTACTCACCTATATTATCTGTTCTTGTCAGTGCCTCCCACAGACCATAAGGAAGAAACTGTTCTGGCATGTCCTAGACTCTGGCTGGACAGAATTGCTATGTGGGCGAACCAGGTAGAGACAGTTTTCTTTTGATCTCAATTGGCATTTCTATAAACAAGGGAAAAAGCCCGAGACTGAGCTAAGCTTCTCTTAGCACCAGGAGTGAAGCCTAATGACTCAAGACTTACTTTCAGCACTTTTGGGTCTAGAAAAGATAAAGTCACCTGTGATTGCCCTTCTCCTTTCTCTTAAATGATCTGTTCTCAAGAATGTACCTAACAAACCCTTTATCTTAAAGGAGTCAGCCTAGGTCATGGCCCACCCTGTCCTGAGCACCATATCTCATATATTTTCCTTTCAATGATAAGAATATGATTTGTCTGAGTCTCTGACTGACCAAAGTAATTCTCATGCTTAACTGTTGCTTATTGTGCAGCAATTAAGATGACTTCAAGAGAATGGATTTTGTCTGAGTCTTGCAAGTAAGCCACCAATAAAGGGCTTAGATTGCCACCTATAAAATTAAAAAACTCCACTCTTCCACTTATTTACCTGGAAATATTTGATGATGTCATTCCTACCACATAAGTACAGGTATAGATATAAGAAATACAACAGTGAATAAACAGGGGTACCCTCAACCTTCATGAAGTATATTTTAGTTAGCACAGAAAAGATCCAAACATAAAAAAAGGGATGTCAAATGCATTAAGAATTTCAAACCTGTGATAAAAGCAAACAAGATAATTAACAATGCAATATTTTCCCATTAATATTTTCTATAAGAAGTTATGGATTTTTATTTAAATATGGGACATAAAGAGGTAGAAAAACATAAATATTATTATGTAGCAGAGAGAGAGAACCCTCTATGATCAGTCATATATCTAAATCTGACAATGTTATCATAAGCCTATAGTAGCCCAGTTATGAAGAAGATTATACCATCTACATTTGTCAGCATACTCTTTATTATGGTCACACAGTGGTAAATGTGTGCATAGGTTTGTTTGTCCTTCAAACGTGTCATCACCATTCTGAAGCATGAGTCTATATCTAAACATCATTAGCCCAGTAAAAATACAGCTGACTGGTGAGAAATTGAAAATAAACTATGTATAAATTTGTTGAGAGGACTCTAATAAATGTGCCTAGGCCAGTGCCCGGCATGTAGCATATTTAGAAACCAATCACGGATCAAAAACAAACAAACAAAAAAGCCAAAACTAAAATCAAAAATCTAAACGATTTTCAGCTTTACACACCCATCCTTCTGTGCTAGGAATCCACCTTACCTTGCTTACACAAAACAAGCCTGTTAACACTTCTAGATGCTGAATGTCAAAAATTTGTGAACAGGTTCTACCTTTTATGTTCTGGTGTTCATTTTATGTTTTTCTCCCATTTCAAAGTGGAAAGATTTTATATGGGGAAAATTTTTGTAAGTAGCTTGTAAATCAGAAAATTAAAAGAGCTTTTATAGTAGATAAAACCTAATGGCTTAGAATATAGTTTGATTATATTTTAAAGTCTCAAGAATTAATGCTATTGAGATGTGCAAAGGATAAAATAAAAACACCATTATCCAGACCTGCCCAGATACCTTTTTCTCTTGCTTTATTGACAGACTTACAATTACATATAATGTCTTTATGTGAAGTATGGTAGCTAATCTGTTACATAAAAGACACAAGCAGGTTCATTTCCTTAACATCCACAGATATGCAATAATTTATGCCTTCCACACATGGCTCAGACACTATGCTCTCAACATCTTTATTTGTTCAATGCTTATCATTCTTGATAATGTACTTGACCCAAAGTAGCACAATTTTCAAATAGTTACTCAACTCAGATGAGAGAAGCAGAGAATGTGATAGATTAAGAAGAATTAGCAGTTTTCAAAAGAAATGTTTAGCACTTTGATGTCTATACCATGAGACAGGAAATTGGTATCAAGTTGAGATTCTGGAAGATTGTGAAGAAAGTTAATGCAAAAAAAAAAAAAAAAAAAAAAAAAAAAAAAAAAAAAACCAAACAAACTAACTAACAACAACAACAAAAAGAAACCATAGCAGGATTGCAGCATAGAGGGCTGGCTCTTAATTCTGCCTCACAAAACAAAAACACTAATAACAACAACAGCAACAACAAAACCCACAAATCCAAGATTATCCTGTAAATTGTTATGTAATGATAAAACTTTATCAAAGTAACATACTTTCTGAATAAACTCATGTTTAGAGTATGCAGTCTAGAAACTTCACCAAGATGCTCTCGCAGCCAGAGCTATTGTGGGCATCAGGAGACAATTTTATGGTTCTCTAAAATTGTATCAATAATTCAATTGCTGTTACAAAAAGAGACATGATCATATTTCCAGAGAAAATCTCTATGATATTTGAATTCAATTAATTTATAAACTTTAAGAAAATAAATTAATTGGAATTAATATAAATATTACCTCAGGTGATCTACAATTCCTATCATAGTTCCAGTGGCATTTGTTTCACAGTGCATTTGATAGTTAATTATCTTAGGTATATTGAAGATATCTGAAGCATTAGTTGAGTAGCCCCCAGGTGTGGGTGGGTATGAGTGAATGTGAGTATGAATGATTGAAGGTGTGACTATATGTGTATGGGTGTGTGCACATGGCACAAACATACTTCTAAGGACTATTAGATTCAGACAACTCTGACATAATGATGGATTAAAATTTTGGATAAACTATTGGGACATGGTAGCATTATGAGGTTGAATCATGCTTGAGGACTTAGAGCTCAGAAGGTATAAGGTTGACAGCTGTATCCTGCCCTAATCTCTTCTGGATTTTGCTCCTCCTTTCTGTCTACCATGAGTTAGGCAGTAGCTGCTACAGGTTCCCACTGTCATGATGTTCTAGCTCAACATGGTTGTACCTAGAAGAAATTACTCCAAAAATATATACTGAAACAATGATACAAAAAATTAATCCTTCTCATATTGTTTTTATGTCAGGCATGTTGTCTCAGCCATGAGAAAATAGAGTAACACAATAATAAGAACCAATCCTGAAATTCATAAATAATAAAAGATGACCATAAGTAACTACAGCAAACTTGAAGAATAGACTTATAGACATTATATTTCTTGATTTCCTATTACATAATAAAGTTTTAATAATAAAAGTTTAGATTTCTAGTTTAGATTTTAGATTTTTAGTTTATGTTAAAAAACATAAAACATAACTAGATATTTGAGACAATAAGCCACATTACATATATCAATTAATATTTGGCAGTGATGTCAATAGTATACAACAAACACAGGAAATTTCTTTCATAAATGATATTGTAAAATCTGGATTCTAATATATAAAAAGATTAAATGAAATACAACAATCTCATATCACACACACATAAACACACACACACACACGCACGCACACACACACAAATCAATGCAAAGTAGAAAAGGTTTTAAGTGTGATATCTAAGACTGAAAGCAAGAGTAAGAAACAGGGACCACTCTGACACAAGGGTCTTTGGAAGTATGTGTTTTTAATGTGGCTCAAAGCACAGGCTGCAGAATATTTTATAGAATAGGAGAAAAAAATTCAAATTATATATTCTGAGATTAGTATTCAAAATTACAAGGAACTTATAGAACTCAATCACAATGAATAAGTGAATAAAGAATGAATGAATAAATAATAGATTCAATTTTAAACATAGGCAAAGTTATGAATAGGTATTTCAAAAAGGACATATAAGCAGTCAACAGGTCAAGGTAAAAACTCAACACCATCAATCATTTTGGGAATGCCAGTCAAAACCACAATGAGATATTTTTTCACATCTGTTAGAGTGGCAATTAGTAAAATGTGAAAAGATAACAAGTATTGGCAAGGATGTAGAGTATTAGCAACCCACACATTGTTGATGATAATATAAATTGGTGCAGTCATCACAAAAAATAGCATGAAGATTCCTCAAAAATTTTATGTAGAACAACTAAATAATTCAGTATTTCTAGTTCTGGGTATACAGCCATTAGATATGAAATCAGTATGTTAAAGGGTATCTCTGCTTCATGATCATTGGCTCAATACTCACAAAAGCCCAGAGAAGAAAATAATCTAAACTTGCATTCACAGATGGCATAAAGGAAATGTGGAGTACATGTACACACACACACACACACACACACACACACACACACTGTTCAACCTGACAGAAGAAAGAAAATTCATCACTGAGAAAAAGAAGTGAAGCTTGAGAAGGTAAATCTAGAAACCAGACAGGCACATAGATATAAAATGTCCTGTAGGAAATTTAAATTCATAGATACAGAGTAGAATGGTAGTTACCAGGGAGAATGGGGTAAAGGAGTCAGGAGATGTTTGACCAATGTCGGATTGTAGCTCTAAGATGATGAGTTCTGTAGACTGAGCACAACACGGAGAAGAAAGTACTATATACTTGAAATCTGTTTGCAGAGAATATCTCAAGTATCATTAATACACACACACACACACACACACACACACACAAATATCTAGATTACGAATATGCCTGCCACCTTCTTTCTGTGGAAATTATTTAACAGTGTATACATACATCAAAATATCTAAGAGTCTACTACAAACATGCAATTTACATTGTCCATTAAACATCGATGAACCTGGGCAAAGAAAATTATAATATGCTTAAAACCTTTTGTGACTAGTTGATATCATCGAGACACTTTTCATATTTTATATAGAGGATCACGTTGACTGTAAATTTTTAGAATGAAAATAACTGTCCTTTCACCACAGCCAGCTTGAAAGCTCCTTTTGGAATTGCAACCTAGAATCAGTATCTTGGAAAGCTTGTTCACTTACAATAGCAGATGTGATATAAGGCAGGTCTATGTTCAGTTCTGGTTTGGCCACAGCACATGGTGGTAATGTAACCCAGGGATATCCAGTGACCTAGTTCAGCCTCAACTGACCCAGCCCTGAGATGAAAATCACTCCTTTGTCTAATATTCCAGTTATGAAATAAAATGATATATCTGCTATATGGAAATCAGCATAGACTCCATTGTTCTTTTTTTGTTTGTTTGTTTGTTTTTAAATAAAGCCTGTTACTGGTCATGAAAAGGTAACATTTGAAATTGAACTACATCTACAAAATCAGTCAAAGACCTTTGTAGAACAATAAATCTTTGTATCCCTTATGAGTCTTGACTGGAAAGTAAAATAGCCTCAGCTTTTATATGGATATCAAATCTTCTACCAAATAAACAGCATCCTCCTTATCATTAAGAATACACCCAACTCATCCTTAATCCTGACTTAATAATTGCTCTATGGGCAAGGACACATTTGTAAGCTGAGTTTATGTCTCAAGTCTATGGTACATCTTCTTTCAAACCACATTATATATGAAGTATATACATTTATATAATATGTTGTAGCAGAGAAATGTATATGCATATGCCACTTTCTACATATGTACATCACACATATACATACTCTTATGGCTTCATTACATCTCTCTCAGCTGAATCAACACCTCTATGCCCAGCTTCATAGCAACTGTCTTATGCTGTAATAGGTAATTTTCCATGTCCATTTTCAGTTTCATATTTCTCACTAGACCCGTCTGCAAGTATGTTTTATAGTGTCATTATCCAGTTCCCTTAGTGAGATGAATGTCTTTCCTTGGGCAATAGAAGCAAGGTTAGCCATTTGTATCATCTAAGAGTCAAAACTCCAATTTCTGTGTGTGTATGGAAAACGGTGTCATGAAACAGTTTCTTAAAACCTTCTCAGAGCCCTTCTCCCTGATAGAAAATCTCTGTCTCCTGTGATGAGATTCATGATAAACATTTGTATTTAGAATTACACTTTCAATGTCCCTTCATGTACATTGTTTTATTTACTCATCATGCTACAGCGGAATTAAGTGAGCAGTCCCCTCTCCATCTTATAAGGATTACAGAAACTGAAAGAGAGTTGCTGCCTAACTAGTAGAGAACCTATATATTAAGCATAGACATCCCTGGGCTAGAGTTGCCAGCGTGATAACTGCTGGCTATTTCTTTTATGACAGATCACTTTCTGTAGAGAGACATTATGCCCCTCCAGTCCACTAAGCTGTATGCACCTCTCTCCAGTGCAGATTACATTTGATTACCGGATTTTCTTTTTAATGAAACATTTATAATCATTTCCTTTACAACATCTACGTGTTTTGGTTCCAGGAAAAATAAAGATTCATTAAATTATCAAATGCCAGTAATTTTTTTTTATTTAAGCAAGTAATGACATACACTTTTACATATCCAGAAGTATATTTTAAATTTTCAGCAAGTCTATATTACTCAAGACAAGAAGGTAAGCAGGTATAGGCACAGAATAGACATAGGCTCTGCCTATGAAAGTTTTCTAACTAAATAGAAATATGAAGAAAATTGAGGGGGAGATGGTTTATGGTATAAAGCTGAACTATTTTTCAGTAGATTCAAAAACTTAATTTGACATATGTTTCCCAAGAGGCAAAAATGAGCGAGTGGCAGAGTCAGGCCTGGACATTTCCTGACTCCACATGGCATTTTCCTCATTCTCATATACCCAAATGTCTGCCAAGGAGGCTATATTCATTCCCAAGCTTCCACCTCATGCCAGCTTGTCAATGTGTAATCCCCGGCTGTCTACCTAGGATCTCTGGTTTGTTGAGCTACAGAAAGTGCAAAGCCCAAGATTGTCTTTTCTGAAGCTGGTATGTAAGCCTGTCTGAATATGCCGCTTTCTAGCCAAACAAACCAAACCCAAAACGAGGGAAACCAGCCAGCACAAACTTTAAACCCAACATTTAAAAACACTGGAATTACGGTCATGTAGCGCTCCAATGTAAATGTTGTCACATTGGGCATGACCATCAGCTTAGGTGAGGCTGAGCTGTCAGAGGAGCTGATGGAAAACTGTTTGGTGTCACTGAGCCAGTTCTGTTGACAATGGCAAGGCATGCTGCCTGCCAGACTGATATTTCTTTCACCTCCCCCATTTAAGAAACCCCTTCAGTTTAGCAAGATCCACTATTTCCCACTGAGTAAACAATTTCCCAGTCATACTGGTTCATGCTGACTACCACCGCTTGTATTCAAACATCATCACTTCTAAACCAAATTGCTGCAGCAAACTTCAAACTGTTTCCCCTGCCTCCTGCCTTGCTTACCTAAGAATCATTTTTCTCATTGCTGAAGGTGTTCCTAATAAAGATGAAATCTAATCAGGTTTTTCTCCTGCTCAAAATTTTGTAAGGTGTTCTGCGATTTCCTCTTTAAAGGCTCAGCTCCCTAATTTTGAACACAAAGTCTTACAATGTCAAAGTGGTGGACTTTGTCCTAGCCCAGTCCCTTGCCCACTGTCTTACTTAGTACAACTCATTGTATAAAACCCTCTGTTACAAGAACCTTCTGCCAGACACTATTGCAAGCATTTGCTGCTCTCTGAATGCTTCAGAGATGTTTGCCTTCTGAAAAATACTGTATGTTTGGAGGGAAGATACTAGAGGACCTGAGGTTTCAGCAGAGACTTACCCTGAGTGCACACAAAGAGTTTCATGAAACTTAGGAAACTGAGCATAGGACATCCTGCAGACCACAGCAATGCAATTGGGTGGGAAAGTGGGTAGTCCCCACATCAAACCACTGTAAATGTTTTGTTATTCATTGTTAAAATACTTACTCATCATCAGGTTTGTAACTTCTTGTTTTGTCCTGTGTTCAGGGCAGAAGACAATCTTTCCTGTCATGTTCTCCAAAGCATTTGAACCCATTTGTGGCTCTTACATCATTTCTGGCTTACTATTTCCAAAACCTCTATGTATCATGGCCTAGGAAAGCACCATTTTTCTTTTTCCTATTTCTTCCTCAAAATCTTGGAAAGTTTCAATAGTGCAGGTAGCCTATATACATTTGGTGGCTGCCTGGCAAATGATAGTCAGTAACTTCTGTAAGCTAATGATCACTTTTACACAACAACTACAACCTGCTTTATATCTCCTCTAGAGCAACCACATTCTCTTGGAGCAGGGGGGCCAGGGTATTGTCAATACCATGGAAGGCCTCACAACCCAACTACATGCAGCAAGTTAAGATCCTTGGCGTGAGTCCTTTCATATAATTAAATTTGGAACTGAGTCATACTATGCTTTTAAGATTGAGACAGACTGGAATGGAGACTCTGGTCAATGTTATTTAATATAATTAGCTTAATTGATGCTCGGAATAACTCTGCTGAGTAAATGGTCTTATTCTAATTTTATCATTATTAAAATGTATTTCTATAACCAATACTCTTACAGCCTGAAAATTCTCTGCATGAAAACAAGACATAAATTGATGTCTTTATCTGTGAAGGACAGATTTTTTTTTTTACTCTCATGAATAGAATTCTGCCCCCTTTTTCTAGAGTCTATTGGAAGTTCTTGACTTGCCATATGGAGAATCTGCTACTTAATGAACATTAAATAGAACTAAGACAAACTTCCAAGACAATCTAGACTTCCCTACTATGAATCATGGCTAGAACAAACCAAAGATGGTATTCCAACCTACATTTTGTTTTTTTTTTCTTTCTCTTTGTCTGCAATTTAAACTATAGACAGAAAACCTATCAATACTTATCCAAGCACCCACTGTCCTATGTCCTCAGATGCTTACATGTTTCCAGTGTGTTGTCTTTTGCATGTGTTACTTATTTAATAATTTCTCAAGGGATTGCTTATCTTGTCCTTATAAATGAGAAAATTTCAGCAACAACAAAATTTAACATTTTTGACTAATGCCGAATAATAAATGTGAGCACTTGTGCTACAATTCAAATTCTCTGAAGAGTCCTCCTTGGCCCAGCTTCAAAGGGTTGCCCCATAATGGGAAATCCAGTAGCAAGAATAAAGGCAGGCAGCTATATACTTTTTATTTCACCAGAAGAGAGACCATGGCCTATATTTTTCCTTAATAAAAATAACTCAAACACCTGCCATACAGTATATACCTCTGGCAATTTCCTGGTTGCTAGGAGATAAACAATCGTGTGAATTTCAGGTCTTCTTGAGTTTATTATGGATGTTTTCATCTTCCAACACTACTGGTACACACACACACACACACACACACACACACACACACACACACCAGCCCACAACTCCAACACAAGCATTCTACTGGATGCTACACTGTTACCTAGAACCGCAGAGGCCACACCAGTTCCCACATTACCAGAACCCCAGAGGCAATACTTATACCCAAACCCTAGAAGTCATGCAGGCTTCCAAAACCCCAGCATAGCAGCCCTACTGGGCCTGAAGACCGACTGGTCACTAGAACCACAGGTCACTCAGACAAGAAAAACAGAGAAGAAACAGAAATTAAGGGGAAAAACATCCATCCAACAAAGGTAAACTCAGAAATTGGCATTTAAACCTGTAATTACTTCAAACTCAAATGCCTAGAGGCCAGAGTTAAGTACACAATTAACAACAGTGGGGCAATGTGGCACCACCAGAGCCCAGCTATCTTCTTACCCCAAGACCTAGATATTCCAACTCAGGTGAAACGCAACCAAATGATCTTAAAACCAAAGATGGAAAAAGATTTTACAAAGATGGAAGAGTTACTCAAAGAGGAAATAAATAAACCCCTTAAAGAAATACAAATAAACAATTGGAAAAAATGAATAAATTCCTTGAAGAAAGCCCAGATAAAAACAAACAGGTGAAGAAAATGAATAAAACTGCTCAAACCTAAAAATGAAAACAGAAACAATTTAAAAACACACAGACACAAAGACATACAGACACACACACACACACTGAGGGAATTCTGTAGATGGAATACCTAGGTGAGCAAAGAAGTATTACAGACTCAATTATCACCAACATAATGCAATAGACAAAAGAAGAAATCTCAGGCATAAAAGATGTGATAGAAGAAATTGATATATCAGTTTCAGAGAAAATGTTAAATCTAAAAAATTCCTGACACAAAATATTCAGGAAAAATGGGACACTATAAAAAGACCAAACCTAAGAATAACAGAAATAAAAGAACAATAATTTCATCTAAAAAATAACCCAGAAAATATTGTTAACAAAACAATAGAAGAAAAAGTTTTCTAACTTTAAAAGAGACATTCCTATAAAGATACAAGAAGCTTATAGAACATCAGATAGATTGGATCAGAAAAGGAAGTCCTCCATCAGGAAAATGCAAATCAAAACAACCCTGAGATACCACCTCACACCAGTCAGAATGGCTAAGGTAAAAAACTCAAGTGATTGTAGATGCTGGCAAGGATGTGGAGAAAGAGGAACACTCCTTCATTGTTGGTGGGGTTGCAAACTGGTACAACCACTCTGGAAATCAGTCTGGCAGTTCCTCAGAAAATTGGACATAGCACTACCTGAGGACCCAGCTATACCACTCCTGGGCATATACCCAGAAGATGCTCCAACATATAATGACATATGCTTCACTATGTTCATAGCAGCCTTATTTATAATAGCCAGAAGCTAGAAAGAATCCAGATGTCCTTCAACAGAGGAATGGATACCAAAAAAAATGTGGTACATTTATACAATGGAGTATTACTCAGCTATTAAATATAATGAATTCAAGAAATTCTTAGGTAAATGGATGGAACTAGAAATTATCATGCTGAGTGAGGTAACCCAATCAAAAAGGAACACACATGGTATTTACTCACTGATAAATGGATATTAGCACAAAAGCTTGAAATAGCCAAGATTCAACTAACTGACCACATGAAGCTCATGAAGAAGGAAGACCTAGTGTGGATGCCTCCGTCCTACTTGGAAGGAGTGACAGAATGCTCAAGGGAGCAAATATGGAGACAAAGTGTGGGACAGAAACTCAAGGAGAGGCCATATCTGTCCCATGTGCAGTCACCAAAGATAAACGTTGATATGGATGTCAGGAAGTGTAGGCTGACAGGAGCCTGAGATAGCTGTCTCCTCGGAGGTTTGCCAGAGTCTGACATATCCAGAGACAGATGCTCACAGCTAACCATTAATCTGATCAAGGTTTCCCAATGGAGAAGTTAGAGGACTGAAGGAGCTGAAAGGGTTGGTGGCCCCAAGAGGAGAGCAACAGTGCCAAACAACCAGAGCTTCCCAGGGTCTAAACCACCAGCCTGGGAGCACATAGGAGGGACCTATGACTCCAGCTGTATACCTAGGGGAGGATGGCCTTGATGGGCTTGGGTGGGAGAGGAGATCCTTGGTCTCATGAAGGCTGAACACTGAGCAAGAAGGAATTTGAGGGTGGGGAAGTGGGAGTGGGGGGTAGGGGGGCACACCCTCATGGAGGCAGAAGGAGGGGAGATGGGATAGGGGGTTGCTGGGTGGTGGGGGAATGGGGTAAGGGGATAAAATATGAAATGCAAATATAATATCCAATAAAAAAAAGGAAAAAAATAATTATGTGTGCCACAGTTGAGGCTCAACTCTTTTCTTCTGTAACAAATAAAGGTTAAATTCTAGAAAAAAAATAAAAAAGAAAAGAAAGTCCTCTTACTACATAATAATCAAAATACTAAACATACAGAATAAAGAAAAATATTATAAACTGTTAGAAAAAAAGGACAAGTGGAAAACAAAGGCAAACGTACTAGAATTACACCCAACTTCACAACCTAGACTCTAAAAGCCAGAAGGGGCCTGGGCTTGTAGACCTTAAGAGACCATAGATGGCACACAGCCCAGCAAAACTGTTAATTAGCACAGATGGAGAAAAAAGATATTCCATGACAAAGTCAAATTTAGACAGTATCCATTCATATTCCAGCCCTACAAAAGGTACTAGAAGGAAAATTACATCCAAGAAGGCTAACTAAACCTATGAAAACATAAGAAATAAATAGTCTCATACCAGCAAAATCAAAAGAAGGAAAGCAGACACACACACACACACACACACACACACACACATACACACACATACACACACACACACAACTCCACCACCAGTAACAATAACAAAGTAACATGGTTTAACAGTCATTAGTTATTAATATCTTTCAATACCAATAGACTCAATTCCCCAATAAAAATGCACAGGTTACAATGAAAATACACGATACAAAAACAGGATCCATCCTTCTGCTGCATACCAGAAACACACTTCAACATCAACGGTAGATGTTGCCACAGAGTAAAGGGTGACAAAAAGATTTTCTAAGCAAATGGGTGCAAGAATAAAGCTGGTGTAGCCATTCTAATATCTAACAAAATACGAATACACATCTAATCAACATTGATCAGAAGAGTTAGGGAAGGGCACTTCATAGTGGTCAAATGAAAAATTCACCAAGATGGCATCTCAATTCTGAACATTTATGCTCCAAACCCAAGAGCCACAATATTTTTAAAAGAAGCATTACTAAGGCTTAGATAACACAATGAACCTCACATATTAATAATAATATACTTCAACACCCCATTTTTGCCAATGGATAGATCATCTAAAGAAAAACAAAACAGAGAAATAATGAACCTAACAAAGGTTATGAATCAAAGGTACCTAACAAATATCTACAAAACATTTTACTCAAACACTAAAGAATATACCTTCTTCTTGGCACCACATGGAACCCTATCCTAAACTAACCATATAATTAGTCACCAAGCAAGTCTCAACAGATACAAGAAGGAAATAAACCCCTGTAATCTATCATATCACCATGGCTTTAAACTGAATTTCAATAACAACAGAAAGCCTAAAATCTCATGGAAACTGACCAACCTTTACTGAATGACTGTTGGATCAAGGAAGAAAGAAAGAATGAAAATAAAGACTTTCTAGAATTCAATAAAAATGAATATAAAATAAATAGTAGTGCTAAAAGAAAAGTCCATAGCACTGACTGCCTTCATAAAGAAATCAGAAGGATCTTCTACTAGAACAAAAACAAAGGAGTAATTGGCAGGAAAAAAAATCAAACTCAGGGATAAAATCAATAAAATAGAAAAAGTGAATAATACAAAGAATCAATAAAACAAAGAGTTGATTCTTTGAGAAAATCAACAAGATAGATAAAACCTTATTCAAACTAACTAAAAAGTAGGGAAACAATATCCAAATTAACAAAGTCAGAAATGAAAAAGGAAACAAACACCAAAGAAATCCAAATAAATATTAGGTCACACATCAAAAACATGTATTCCACAAAATTGGAAAAACAAAACAAAAAACTGGACAATTTTTTGATGGATACCACTTACAAAAGTTAAATTAAAATGACAATTTAATCCCTAAGTAAATAAGAAGTCATTAAAAATCTCTGAATCAAAAAAGGAAAGAAAGAAAAAGAAAACACAAAAGGAAAAGAAAAAGCCCAGATGCTCTTAGCATAAAATTCTACCAGATTTCCAAAAAGCTTATAACAATACTCCTTAAATTATTACACATAGTATAAAGAGAAGGAACATTGCCAAATTCATTTTGTGAGGTCACAGTCACCCTGATACCAAAAAACACACAAAGACTCAACAAAGAAAACAAAAACAAAAACAAACAATAATAAAAGCATATGATCATCTCATTAGACACTGAAAAAGCCAGTGACAAAATCCACTTCTTCATAATAAAAGTCTTGGAGAATTCAGTGATACAGAGACATACTTAACAAAGACAATTTTCAGCAAGCTTATAGCCAATATCAAATTAAATGGAAACTTGACAGCAATTTCAATAAAAATTAGAACAGGATAAAGCTGTCTACTTGCTTCATATCTATTCAATATAGTACTTGAAATTCTAGCTAGAGCAATAAAACAAGTAGAGGAATTCAAGGAGATACAAATTGGAAATGAAAAAGTCAAAATAGCTTATTTGTAAATGATATGATAGTATACATAAATGACTCCTAAACATTCTATAACATAACTCCTCAAACTAAAAAACACCTTCAATGAAGTGGCTGCATACAAATATATATGTACATATACATCATATACATACACATACATCATATACATGTACATATACATATGCACATCATATACATATATATCACATACATATACATATATTAAAATATGTATTTATTAAAAATATATATATTTACATTCAATAGCTCTTCTATATACAAATGACAAAATTCATAAGAAAAATAGAGAATTAATATTCTGCATAATAACCACAAATAATACAAAATATCTTAGTGTATTTATCAAATACACTTAGTGTATTTATCAAATACACTTAGTGTATTTATCAAATACACTTAGTGTATTTATCAAATACACTTAGTGTATTTATCAAATAAAAATCCTGTATGACAAGAATTTCAAGTCTTTGAAAGAAGAAATTTAAGAAGATATTAGAAGATAAGAAGGTCTTCCATGCTCATGGATCAATAAGATAAACATAATAAAAGTGGCCATCCTACCAGAGGCAATGTACTGTTTTAACACAATCTCATCAAACTTCCAACACAAATTTTTACAAACCTTGAAAAAAAATTCTAAACTAAATATTATAAAACAAAATCCCAGATAGCTAAAACAATCCAGTACAGTAAAATACCTTCCATGGGTATTACGTCCCAGAGTTCAAGCTTTACTACTGAGTTATAGTAATAAAAGTTGCATGGTACTGGCATAAGTACAGAAAGGGTAGTCAATGAAATTGAATGGAAGACACAGATATGAACCCACACACCTACAGACACTTGATTTTGTTAAAGAAGCCGGAAATATAAAGTGGAAAAAAGAAAGCATCTTCAACAAAAGGTTCTGGTCTAACTGGATGCCTGCATGTAGAAGAATGCAAATGGGTGCATATCCTGAGTAGAACTCCAGTCCAAGTGTATCAAAGAGTTCATCATCAAACCAGATGCACTGAACTTAACAGAGGAGAAAATGTGGAATAGCTTTGAATGGATTTGCACAGGAAACAACTTCCTGAACAGAACACCATGACTGGAGACCAAGATCCCCATATAAGAATTGGAACTTTATAAAACTGAAAAGCTTCTTCAATGCGAAGGATACCATCAGTAAGACAAATGGAAGCCTAAAGAATAGGACTTTTTTTTCCAACCCTACATCTGATGGAGGACTAATTTCCAAAATATATAAAGAACGCAAGAAACTAGAATTAACAAAACAAATAATTCAATTAAAAATGGGAAATCAATCTAAACAGAGAATTCCCAACAGAGGAATCTCAATGACCAAGAAGCCCTTTAAAAAATGTTCGACATCCTTAGTCATCAGGAAATGAAAATGAAAATCAAAATGATTCTGAGATTTCTGCTTAAAGCTGTCAGAATGGCTAAGGTCAAAATTTTAAATGAGAGCTTATTCTGGCGAGGATGTAAAACAAGTGAAATACTACTCCTCCATTGCTGATGGGAATCCAAACTTGTGCAACCACTTTGGAAATAAATGTGGTGGCTTCTCAGGAAATTGGTAATTGACCTTTTTCAAGACCCAGTTTTACCATCCCTGGACACATACCCAAAGAACACACCACCTTACTTCAAGGATACTAGCTCAACTATGTTCATTGCAGCTTTATTCATAGTAGCCAGAAACTAGAAACAGCCTAGATGTCCTCAACTGAAGGATGGATAAAGAAAATATGATACATTTACACAAAGGATTGTTACTGAGCTGTTAAAAAATAACAACTTGAAATTTGCAGGCAAATGAATGGAACTAGTAACAATCAGCCCAAGTGAGGTAACTTAGAGCCAGGAAAACGAATATGGCATGTATTGACTTATAAGTGGATATTAGCTGTAATGTAAATAATAAGCTAAAATTCACAGACCCAAAGAAGCTAAATAACAAGGAGGGCTCAAGTAGGCTGTGCATGCATCTCCCCAGGAAGGGAAAAAAGAATAGATATTGAAATTATGTTTCAGGTAGGTGGTAATCAAAACAGGAGGGATCAGTCAGAAGAGAGGGTTGAAGGAGAGAGATTTGGGAAAGACAACTGGAATTAGAGGCATTCTTAGGGATGAGCAAGAAACCCAGTGCAATGGACATCTGCAAGGATGAACCTTGCTAAGCCTCCTAGCAATGAGGCATAGAGATCCTGAACTGGCTGTCTCGTATAAACAGGCAACACTTACAGTGGAATGATTGTTACACAAATCCAGCCACAAAACCTTTGACCTATAATTTGTCCTGCCTAGAAGATGTGCTGGGATAAAGGTAGACAACCAATGTCTGGTCCAGCTTGAGACCCATGCCACACTTGAGAGGAAGTCCACACCTGACACTTCCAGGAAGGCCAGAAACCAGAGGCTTGATAGGCCAGAGACCAAGGAGAGAACTAAACATGACAGGAATAAAAGACAATGTAATTATTCTTAATGATATTCTGTTATACTTATAGAGTCTCTCCTAGGCCCTTTGCCATCAGAGAAACTTCATCAGGCAACCAGTTGAACAGATGCAGAGACATTCAGCCCTCTGAATTACTTAACCTCTCTGGGTGTGATCTATCCCTCTGCATTTATATGAGAGTTGAGTACCATGGTCTTCTTGTGGGACTTCTAACAGGGTGAGCAGGGCTGTCTCTGGCTGCCTCCTTTTATGACCTTCTCCTCATACTTGGGTGCCTCTTTCAGCCTTAATATAAAGTGAGGTACTTAGTCTTAGTATAGGCTGATATCCCATTTTTGGTTGATATCCCTGGGAGGCTTTGTTTCTGAAAGGAAATGGAGGAGGAATGGATTAGAGCTGAGACGTGGAGGAGGGAGAGGCACTGGGAGAAAAGAAGGAAGGAAAAACTGCAGGATGTAATAGATGAGAGAATAAATAATTAAGTCTAGGTTCTCTCTCTCTCTCTCTCTCTCTCTCTCTCTCTCTCTCTCTCTCTCTCTTCCTCTCTCTCCCTCTAAGTATATGTATATATCAAATCTAGACATGATAAAAACTAAAATGTGGTTATCTTGAAAAAACTTCTTCTCCCTTATGGAAGAGCGGTAAGATGTGCATTCTCGAAAGTAGCCAAAATTACCAACTGAACTGTTAATGTCTGCAGAGTTTAGCATAAGCATTCAGCTTTTGTACATACATATTAATACTGTGGGGCTCAAGTGCAGATCTGGATAACACACCCACAGCAAGGCTGAGTAGCACTAATGGATCTTTGGGTTTTTTTCTCAAACTTCTAAATAATATTCATATCATAGTATACATCGCTAAAAATATTTTTCTGTGGTTATTGTTTTCTCGACTTCATGCCTTTGTTTTTTGAAAAACTTAAGCCATAAAGAGGGAACCCCCTTTCTCCAGTCTCTTCATTCTAACTTTTATTGTCTTTAACTTTGTTGAAAGAGTCTAGAACATAAAAAATTTATGAGCAAAATACAGTGTATGAAGTTCTCAAAGAATTCATTTAGAAGGGTTTTTAGATGAAGTCGAGTTCAGCACCAGCATCTATCTCTCTGCTGTGTCAGCACACTGTGAGCAGCTGTTTCACGCTCCTGCTGTCATGAATACATGATGATGGACAGTACCTTAAAATTAAGAGCCAAACCCAGTCCTTTATCTTAAAGCAATCACACTCATTTACTATATTATATGGATAAAAAAATAAACAGAGTTGAGTTAACATTTCATTTCTACTGATCTGAGAGCCTTCTATGTGCTGTATTGATTATTTTGCTGAGATAAGAAAATACTACTAGGAAGTCTAAGCTTGAGGTAAAAATGTCATATTATTGACCTAAATCAGTACATCAAGGAGAAAAATACTTAAGTACATAATGACAACAAACAATCTACATATGAAAACTCAGGCATAGTGATGTAGCCATGAAATAGTAAGGGACAAAAATTCCTCTCATGCAAATTCTTGGTCTAGACATGACAGAATAAAAGGGTTTGTTTGTTTGTTTGTTTGTTTGTTTGTTTTAGAAAATATTTGTCCTATCAGGAAAAGCAGAATAGCAAGAAGACAAAAGAAAGGGAGAATTTTGTTAGCAATTAATGGGGAAAAAAGGGTAAGAAAAACCTCACGAAAGGTATTTGGTCATAAGCAGTACATCTCAATACATATATACAGTATGCTCTATCTGTCGGTCTTACAGAGAAATGACTGATTCACCTGTGCACCTGCATTCCCAGAGAGGCATCACAGAGCCACTTACCACTGTATATCTTACTCAAGACAATTTAAGAAGTGGTTATCTGTAAGATGTTCCACATGTGTTTTTCAAAAGCTCTTGTAGCTAAGCCAATAAACCAATCGAACTATCCTAAACAAATTCTTAATCTTTTGAGAATTTCCTGTGCTGTAGGGATGTATAAACATTTATAGAATTATCAAACAGTCTTAAGAGTGGAGAAATGAAATCTAGGCATCTGTTCATGAAAAAAATCCAATTTTTTATTACTATGAGTTTCAGGAAAAATTTCCAGAAATATCAGTCTGTTAAAACACACACACACACACACACAGACACACACACACACACACACACACCACAGTTTTATGTATACTATGAACAGTGTAAATTGTTATAGACCCTGAGTTCTAGTATTTATTCTCAATAAAAGACCATAATTGGACTATAACTGAGATAATCAACTATAAAAAATAGAGAAATAATTTGCTCTGAAAAATACTCTATTCAACTAGATGTGTACAAATCCTCTGATGCTCAGATACTTTGAAGAGTGCTGTTAAGGAAATATTTTGTTGTTATTTTCATGATAAATATAAATGAATCTAAGACAGACTTTGGTAAATCTTTAAACTAAGCATTCAAGGAACTCCAGTTTGCTTTTTGTTTTATAGAATACAACAATTGAGATAATTTTATACTCACAATAACAACCAGAATATATATTTATTTGTCTTGGCTTTGACCATGATACAAGCTCCTTGAAAAGAGACTTTAATAAGCATCCTGTGCACAAACATGCCCCTTATAATAAGATGGGATATATTAAGATGTGCTTAATCTCTTTCCAATTCCCATGTGTACGCCACCATCTGGAGTCATGTCCTAATTGCACCAAAATAAACATCCACAGTCTCTGTAAAGGTTCATTTTTATCTTAATATGAATTCTTAATATTTTTCTAAACCATGATAAAATTTATTTTGATAAGAATTATTTTTATCACTGATATTTCATGGAAGATCCAAAATATTGGTTATGTGGCCTTGAAGATGTCCAGTAGACTCTTCATTATTGCTAGCTCAGGTGAAGAACAAATTATTTAACATGGAAATGCTAAACCAGGATATGTATGCCTTAAACCTAAAATTGGGTGAGAACTTGGGTTGAATCTCAATATTTCAAGAGGGCAAATACCATTCAGGATAGCTCATTGCAAAGAGAACCATCCCCATACTTTATCTCTCCCTCACCTTGGCTCTCTCTGATGAAGTAGAAAATGAGAAAGGTAGCAGAAAGCATCAATTAACCCCAAGGCAATTAGTAGTTATTGTGTGTAAGGCCATGTTTGTCTATATCATACTCTTTAAGCTCTTGCAATTAGAAACTACAATCACATTAATGGCCAAGGCATAAATAAACTTCATACATTTAGATTACTAAACAAACATACAGGCTTTCAAGGAAGAAAAGATCAAAAGAGTACGACTTAAAAGAAAGGCCTCTGACAGAAAATAAAGAACAAGGGATTTATAACCTACCATAGACCCAGTGAGCTGAGATGCCAATTGATTATTCCTCCAAAAGATACTCATTCTCAACACCATCTAGAATAGTCTTTATAATAGAACCTGCATGGAAGCCTACCAAGGAAATCTAAACAAAGTCTAAAAACTGGAACTCATGAACCTTTTCTAACTCATTAAACTAGGACAGAGCTGGAATTCAGTGACAAAGAAACCTGGAAACTCTGAAATACACAGAAATTTAAAAACCTATTCCTAAGCCGATGAAACAAAGCTATTCAGAAGGAAATCAAAAACTTTCCTGAAATATATTGCATAAAGTAATCACTAAAGAGTAGGAAAGAAGCCACAACAAACACAGAGCTGGACTGAGTAAGAGTAAAACCTTTGATTTTCCTCTGTTTGTTTTTTTTCAATTATCATTTTTTTTATTTTCCAGTTTTATTGAAAATAGATTCTTGTCTCATACAATACATCCCACCAGTTTTCTCTCCCTCTACTCCACCTAGCTCCTCCACACACATCCCTTCTCTCCCAGATCTACTCCTGCTGTTTCCTTCTCAGAGAAGAGCAGGTCTCTAAGAGATGAAAGCCAGACAGACTGACAAGGTATAACACAACGCAAAAGCCCTCAGATCAAGTCTGGATAAGGCAACCTAACAGGAGGAACAGAGTTTTGAGAGCAGACAAAAAAGTCAGAGATACAGTGTAAGGAGACCCACAAAATCACCAAGCTAATAGCCATAGCATGTATACAGAGAAGCTGGTGCAGCTCCATGCAGCCTATGTGCTTGTTGTTTTAGTCCTGTGATCCCCCAAGTAAGTCCTGCTTATTTGAATCAGTGGACCATGTTCTCCTGGTGGCTAGTATACCCTCTGACTCCTACAGTCTTACCTCCCTCTCTTCTGCAGGATTCCGAATCTCTGTGGGAAGGGAACCAATGGTGAACTCGTTTAGACTCTTTCTCCACATAAGGTCCCTGTACCCATCCCATCTGTTGCTAGAGGAAGCCTCTGGCATGGTCTATGAGTAGAGCAGAATATGGTGAAACCAGTAGGTGCTTGACTCTTCATAGTTTTCTTGGAAATGGGAGGGAGGGCTTTTGTGGGCAAGAGTGTTTTCTGTGGAAGCATCAGGACCTGAGTTTGGACCACAGATCAACCAAGAAAAGAGCTATTAACGTTAATTGCGGAGATGAGGTCAGACCACATCACAATAACCCTTTTCATACCTCTCTCGAACTCCCCTTTCTTAGTGAAACTAGTGTCTTATAATTTACCATTTCCAATGTGATTCACTTAAGTAAATAAAAAGAAAAGAACACAAGGGAGGCATGCTAAAAGAAGTAAACCAATTAAGTGCTAGGTCTGGAGTTCTGGCTTAGGTTTCACAGCACCCATATCCAATGGCTTAAAACCACCTTTAACTTCCTCCGCAAAGGGTCCTCTGGCCTCCAGAGGCACCTGCACTCATGTGCACATACTCTAAACACACACACACTTCAGAGATATAAACAATCTTGAATTATAAAAGGTAAATGCCCTTAGTACATGAATATTTGATTTTATATTAAATGTATTTTCTGCAAATTGGTAAGCAAAAGGTACTAAAATTCCGCAGCCTTTGGCAACAATACCACTAGGAGTTTCTTCTCATGTTTCTGATAAAAGATATGATTTTATTACTTAAGCCTAGTCCTCTGCCACACATGTAAGTCTTCCTGTAACATGTAGTGTAGAATGCCAGCATAAGTTGTAAAAAAAATTATAGAGAGAACTTGAGAAAAATTAATGTCTGTTGTTTTAGAAAATTCACAAACAATAATAAATTCAAGGACCTGTTGTTGCATGGGGATGCGGTCAGAGAGAGTTTGTGTCAGTGCAAAACAGCACCGAGGGCAACTCCTTCATTCTCTGATAACCAAAACCTTCCTAGTTGTCAAATTCTAGTTAGAACTTCATTAGTTGAGAACCTAGAAAAGCCTGGCTCTGTCAGGTAGGAGACAAATGCATGCTAAACAGACTTGGAAAATGAAAGGGACACCATTACCCTTTTAATTGACTTAGAAAAAGAAAGGGATGCCATTTGCCTTTTAAGGAGGCCACTCCAGATAAGAAAAGTTTTCCCTGCAGTCACTTAACAACATCCTTCAGCTGTTTCCCTCCTGCTATTGTTCTATGACTGTTGATGTTGGCTCCATCACTCTCTCCATCCTCATTACTCTGTTGAAGGATAGACTCAAAGGACCATTTAATCTCCTGACTGAATCTCATTCTGAGCAATGCATTATGGTTAAATAAGCATGAGATGCCTACCATTTGAGTTTCTCCAACAGTAAGATGTATATTCTCATGATTTTAGAACTGAATTGAATGAGTATGAAAGTTCTGCAAAAGAAAAATTAGAAATGATATAAACTGTCAATGTCAGTTTATGCATATTTATAATAATTTCATTGCTATCACTTTTCTTTTTAAATTTTTTTGAGCAACTGTTCAAATATGTGTTGTTCAAATGACTATAATTCTAAGTTAAGCTATTTATATCTTACAGATTGTATTTTTGTTTTCCTTCAAAAGGAAAAAAATCCTTCTCTAATTTTATTATAAAATAATTCATAAACCTATTTGTCACTCTCAAATCAAAAAATAAGCTCCTTATATTTATCAGATAATATTTGATTAGGTAAAATACTCATATAATTTTTCTTGTTTATAATTTCTTACAAAGTACTTTATGTATATATGTATATATACATACATATTGAATTTTGTAAATACGTATACATATATACACATACATATTGAATTTTGATTTGTATATGTGTGCCTATTTGAGACAATTCTGTCTCGATTACTGTCTCATTGTGCTAATCATCTGAAAAATAACTCATAAGCAAATACAATGAGTGATGGCAAGAACAGCCAGAATTTGGATCCGACTTCAGTTACAAAAATACTCTGTGAGTTTGGCATATAACATTCAGCCAATTTCCAGAAAGAATTGTGAAGCTGTGTGTTTTTCATAAACATCTTTCTTATAATATTGAAAATGTAGTTAACATATTTGCAATGCATCCCCATACCTTATTTTGTTTAGTTGCCAGGAATTGAAATAAAACAGAGCTATAGAAAAAAAAAAAATACTGGAACACAATCAAAGTGATGTGAAGGAGACTGAATGCAGCATTGTACCTCCAGATCTCTGCCGAAAGATGATACAGTGAATGGAACAGTTTGTAAGTTACACTGACCTGTATAACTTTAGCTTTCCTGATTCTAAACCAAAAGTAATCAAATGTGGCCATTTTCCTTTCCATTCCATAATGACTTACGCATAGATCTCAATAAAGTCTAAGATTCCAAGGTAAGTTGAAGATGTCACATAAGACTCTGAAAGCCCCAGATGGTCCATCAACACTTAATAAGTAGCAGACGCTGAAACTGCCATGAAGCTGTGACTCCAAAGACTATAGTGGTTTCTAGGCTCCTATAAATAGAAAACCAAAACCTTGTAGGATTTGGCACTAGAGATCTGCAGCATGGTTCAGAAATTCAGATGGTGGTATATAACCTAGACTCACAAACATGCACAACGTCTGCCTTACAAACTCAAAGAATCATGACAGCAAGCACGAACAACCAAGAATGGTATTGCATATAAAATCTTCAACACAGAAACTTAGTATCTGCTGGTGTCTTTAATCTTCTTTAATGCACTTGGGATTAAAAGTCATTAGCCTCTCCCATCTGCTCACATAATTATATACAGCAGGAGTGGGTCTGTGTCCTGTGTTTGCATACTTCTCTCCATACTCATTGGCCTCCAGGATGCTCTAAAATAATATTTAATAAATATGATGATTAAATAATAACCTGGGTAACCTGATTCTGTGTGAAAGATACAAGTTACATAAGCTTGCCATGGCTTGAGTTCTCTACACATGATGGTATTATCAACACTACATGTTGTGAAGATAAAATAGGTCAGTTCTCATGAGAACAATGCTACAATAAAAAGTGGACTTAATTATAGAACATAATGTTCAAGGATGTCATGATAAAGATGACCATGGCAGTCACAGTAATGGCAGATCTTTATGATAATGAATTTTTTATACACTGTACTAATAAAATAGCTAAGTACGTGAAACACAGTAGGACTCCATGGATATATGTTGAAAGAATGAATGACTCATAACAATTAATTACACTAATGATGCAGCCACGAGTAAAATTGTTTTTCGGATAAATACACACACATCACCTCACCACAGTAGGAATGGTCTCAATAGGTGGGAGGAGGTTTGGCTTGGTCTCCAGACTCTCCATTCCAACTCACACTGATCTTGTTTTCATCTGATCGGCACAGTACAACTGTTAGAGAAAGCTGATCTTCAAACATCAAGTTCAGATTATCTAACTAAGGTCTGAAGATACTGAAAATTTTGACCAAGCCCATTTTATTACATACACTTGGGGGAAATTGACTGTAATAAGATCTTAGAGATGAGAGTGAGATAAGATAGGACTTTGTCTGCAGAATGTTCAACAATTTTGCAACAATCCTGAACCAACAAACACTTCTGGGAAAATAGGAATGAAAGAAACAATCCATTCTTTACCAATACTTCATACTGACTGCCATATACTTCCTCAGCTTGTGGTAAGACCCATAAGGAAGTCTTTATTATCCATTATTCCCCATGACTATGAATTTTTCAGTATTGTCCTTTAAAAGTATACCATTGAATATGTAAGTGTAATTATTTTTATCTACTAATTTTTATGTTCATTTAAAGATTTCCACAGAAATAATAAACACCACAGTGGTTCCTTGAGAATACTGTAGTTCTCAGGAAAGGTTTTATTAAAAATTTGAATCAGCAAATATATTCTGCAAAACCTTTCATGGTTGTCAAAAACAAGAGATGTATGTAGCTATCTACTAGTTCTCAAATTCATTTTTCTTTCCAAGATATTTGAGCAAATTAAATAGTTGTGATTATGAACTGGTAGCAATAGTAATAAATACACAGAGGGTGGCTAGCGTTCTTGGCTTTCTTGCTTGTTACATTCTAAGCATTGTAAGTGATTCACTTTCATATAGTGTACTTAGTACCATGTTCTGGGTCACACAGATGCTCGGAAGCAGGTGGGGTTTAGATTAAGGTGGTCTTGCCTCAATGCCTGTATTCTTATTAGTTGTTATAGCAAAGGTAATAGTGGCAGATGCCAATCTTCCTTTGAATGATGACAGTCTAGAAATACTAAACACCCTGAAATCATCATGAAGCCGAACAGTACCTGCTACTAACGTTTTAGACGATGGTATTAAAATATGGTCATAGAGAGAAACAATGTTTTTTTTTTCCAAAAATTACAGTGTTCTTTCATAAAAGATTAGTGAAAATTTCTTCACGTAGAAAAAGCATGACTTCTGATTAGTTTACTGTTTTGTGTTAGAAAAGGGGAACATCATTGCCACTTTGGCTTCTGGGATGCTTGGCTAATGCTTCAGTTAACTATAGCATGTTCACAATGATAGTTTTTATTCCAATCACTTTGCTTCTGTCCCCAGTATTTACTAGACTTGTGTAATGTTATTTTTTTTCATGTGATGCCATTTAAAGTATTGATTTAATAAAAATATTGAATGTCATTATTGATGCATGTTCATTTTAACATATTAAAAGTAGTTCTGATCTTTTACACAAACAACCAAACTGGACATCAGTAGATGGCATTATGTTTTCCTTTGGATCGATGACAGCTGGAGTTTTATTACAGAGTTATTTACTGCCTATCTAGTATGTTATTATATTAGGTTTGGTTGAGAAAAGAATAAGATTTGCCCTGTTGCATTCCTCTTGACTTCCCCTTCACTTCAAAGTTCAACTGAAGATCTTGCACACAGTCCAAGTGTAATATGGCTATTGCAAATTAACTAACAGTCCCACATAAATCAATCATGCTGGATTATAATTATCACCCTATTCACACCAGACTAATAAAAGAGGTGATCTTTTACACATCGCTCTGGGCAAATTGATCCAAAATCTTTGGTATCGGAAAACACCTCTTGACTGTGCATACAATGTGCAAATTGTTGTAAAAGACCTATAGAGAATCATGTTTCAGACTCCATCAGGATAAGTATTAAAAGGACCTGAACTCCATGACTCAGTTGAACAGTAGAACAATAACAGGGTAAAAATTTTAATTATTAATATAATACTACACACAAATCACTGTTTGTGAAGCATATGGATTCTATAGCTAATTCTCTCCAAAGGGCTTTCAATTATTCAGAAATGAGAGAAAGAAAAGTTCTTTGCAATATAATTTAGCTCATTATGTAATTTAACAAATAATATTTTTATTTTTATTTGCTTTTCTAAGACAGTATCTCCCTCCCAAGTACCCTGGAACTCAATACATACCCCAAGGTACCCTGGCAATCATTGCAATCTTACTGCACCAGCTTTCTGAATCCTGAAATTATAAGCATGAAATTATTAAATGTGTGGAATAGAGGAAGCTCTGAGTGTTTGAAGTTCTGAGTGAGGCTGTGCTTTGCCGTCTGGGAGTGGCTATGTCAATGACCCAAGCCTAAGACCAATGGGAAAGTGGGAAAGTCTTCCAATCTAGGTATAAATGTTGACCTGTGTGCAGAAAATATCTACCACTGTTTTTTCTCTAGATGCTCATGGTCTAAAGATTTCCCTAACTGACTCATCCTGCTGCAATTAGCTAAACCTGCTTCCTACATCCAGCTATATACGGAGTAACCTTACCTCCTATTTCATCTGTATGTTATAGCATCAGCCCCCTATTCAGTGCTATATAATAAACATACTGAACTTACTTTAGGTGCAGTGGTTTTTCTATCAGCGATTCCCCATTCACCAACCCCATCTTTTCTATCCCTACATCCATTTATCTGTCCGTTTTCCATTTCATGGCCATGCCAGTCAGGTCAAGAAAAGTCCCTGAAGCTATGCAATGATGTAGGCACGACCTAGACTTTGCAAAGGAAAAGGAAGCTAACTCACTAGACACGTTTTTAGGTTATTTATATTTTTAGGTTATTATATTTTTAGGTTATTTATATGTGACACTGAGAGAAATAAACAATTTAACCCATTGAGTCAAAAACAGAGGCAACTTTATTTTGTCTTCACTAAGACCCATAGATCTCCTGAGAAGTCAGAAACTATGAAATCATGTAAGTTTTATTATGGGGTAAAAATGAATGAAGGAATTTATTTTTGTTGAACAGTGAGGAATCTCATGATATTTTAGTGTTTCCTTCAATATACATTAACACTTAATATGGATAACATTCATAATAGGATGTAAATTTTTGTTTATCTCTCTGTAATTTAGTAAACTTCTGGTTGAAGTAACTAGGATACAACAAAAAACTAAAAGGCTGTGTCTTACATACTAAGGTCTTACTACATGCTGGAGTTGAGTGGGATGATGAGATGGGAGTGCGGGGTACTAGAGAGCAGAAGGAAAGTCAAAGAAAACATTCATTTTCGAAATCAACACTGTAATAAGAAAATAAACAAGGATGCTATCTTCCTTAAGAATAGGATTCTTTCTCTCTAATGAAGAGACATATGCATGCCACTAGTGAATGACCTTGAAATTATTTTTATGATCTATTCCTCTGTTCACATATTATTGATCTTATAAAATAATAATCAGATGTAGTTTGGTGACCCCAGCACTTGGAATTCAACCAATGTATTTCTGTAAAGAAGAAAACTGCCAATTTCTATTATTGTATATTGCCAAGGGTATAAATGAGTATAAACCTTGTGATATCAGACAAGAAAATGAATATAAATACTCTAAGACAGTAGTTCTCAACCTCTGGCTAGCGACCCTCTTGGCAAGACTTTATTTCCAAAAATATTTATATTACAATTTATAACAGTAACAAAATTATAGTTATGAAGAAAATAGGAAAATAATTTAATGGTTGGGGTTCACCACAACCTGAGAAACTTATTAATACTGTGGTATTAGGCTGTTAAGAACCACTGCTCTAAGATGTCGCAGACTTTCAATGTAGCAATCTACATAGATGACCAGAGATGGAGATATATTCAGAGCTATTAATTTACTATCATGTTTGAGGAGGGGTGGGTTCAATCTTTAGCACCACAAAGCAAGAAAACAAATTAACTACAATAGAAGAAACTTAAAACAATATGGTAAACAGTATGAGGTGAGTGTAGCTCATGGCATCTATACACCATATACATTTATATATTTTTATATATTATGTAAACTCTGGTGGCTTTGACAAAGAAAAAGTGCAACAGGAGCAAGTGCTATGTTATACTTTTGTAAGGAAATATTTAAGCAGAAATAATTACTGGGTGTGGTCTACATTAGTTGATGCTACACTAATTCTACAATAATACTTTCAAAGGATGCCCTAAATAGAAAATTATCCTGCCATGCAAAGTGTCACTCTGAGAAAGCTTCCCTTTACACAATCATTATATTACCTATTTGTATAAAATTTTTGCCTTCTTTCATAGGATGATCTTCCCTGTCACTTTGGCCATAAATACAGAACCAGCTGTTATGGGGAAAACTTATAGGTAAATTAATAGCCTTGGTAGGTGGGCCGAGTTAGAAGATGGTCTACATTGCATCCTCTTACATTTTAAACTGAGTTAGCTTGAACAATTCAGATGTTCATAGTTTAGAAATAAAGCCTGGTAACAATCAAGAATAACCTCTTAATGAGTTTGAGTTATGTGTGTTTCAGGCAGAGCCTTTTGAGCAGCAATACAACATTCCATTAGTAGTGTTTACTAGCAAGGAGCAGCCATGTGTCTCTGAGTGTCAATTAGTGTTCCTAACAGTACAATGTTTAAAAAGCACATAAACAGACAAAAAGAGGACTAGAGATGTAGCAACATTGGTGGAACCTTGACTGGCATACATGAGGCTGTCTTCAATCCCCAGCACAGCATAAAACTAGACATGGTGGTACATGTAATTCAGGAATCCCAGCACTCAAGAGGTGGAGACAGAAACATGAGAAGTTCTAGATCATGTTCTTCAATATAATGCCAGAAAAAGACAAACAATAGAAAAAACAATCAAGGAATCATTGGCCACATTATTCTGATGCAAAAGTTTAGAGACATGAATGAGCAAGGAGGAGAGATTAATACTACAGGCTTGTTATCTTTCAGCATAAATGGCTACACAAAACTAGCCTCTCAGAGACTATAAGCATCTCTATGTCTACACATGTAGGACATCATGCTAGTTTATATATCTCTGTGTCTACACATGGAAGACACCAGGCTAATTCATGGCTTTGGTTCTACTGACTTCCAGGAGAGTGGAACCATGAGAACTTCACAGTCTTTACATCTTAAACAAGTGACCTCCCTTAAGAAAAGAAGAATAAAGGGAGCCATGCCCAGACTTCTAACTAAAGTCAGATTCATGTGTGCTGTGCTTATTCTATTCCTGCCACTCAGGGTCTTGAGTAGCATGTAACTTCTGGTGCTATTATCAATCTGGGTCTTAAGCTGCACTATCCAGAAAAGTATGTTTCAATGGCTCTCACATTTTTTTTAAACTTTGGAAATAAGCTAGTAAGACAGCTCTATCTAGTTTCTGATATTCTGTGTATATCATTTGTCAAGGTGTCAGAAAAGGCAATGAATGAAAAAAACAGTCAATGCCCCACATTTGTGTATGGACTTTATTCGTTCTTGTTCTTCCTTTTTGACATTAACACTAACCCATTACAGCTAGAAATACTGAACTACTGAAGATTTGTTGTTTTGGAGTAGCTTCATACATAGCCTGTAGGTTGCCTATGAAGGAACCTTCCCTGTCAACATTTTGAGTCCTACAAAGATTTGATGAAAGTAATCTGTCTCTAGGATCCAATTCCTTTAGGGAATGGGAGGTGGGCTAACAAAGTAAGGAAACTATATGTTAGATAGATAGATAGATAGATAGATAGATAGATAGATAGATAGACAGATAGATATTAGAATAAAATCCTAGAAATGTTTCAGTAAATTATCCAAAGGAAATTATTGACATGAAAGGCATTTCCTAAGGAATAATATGAATGCATGTGTGAACTCTTTAAACGATGAGGCTCTGTGCTCGATTACAGTATCACAAGAGTGTCTCCCACATGCTCTGAAGCAAAAAAAAATAATCAAGAGGTGGGAAATGTATACATTGAAGAAGGCTGAAATTTTATAAAAGTACATGTAGACTTTAAAAAACTACTCATGTTTAAAAAACAGCTCAGTGGTAGATATTTTGCCTAGCATACAAAAGATTCAAGATTCAGTTGCTACCCCAAAAGAAAAAAAAAATCATTAGTTCATCCAGTTTGGATTTTTAAAATTTAAGGTGCTGTTCATAAGCAAATAGCATTAAAAAGATAAATTTACCAAGAAAACACATATGTCAGTGGAAGATAGAAAATTATTGTTTCCCTTGGTCCTTAATAAGAGTGAATTTGAAATTTGAAATTTTCGTGGAATGGTAAATTCTCCTATTTCTGTATATGTAAGAGGTGAAAGAAGTTTCTACCATAAAGCATTCCTCTCAAATCCAGGTTGATTCAATACCACATAGAATATTCAAGTCCTGGTGTTTTTGTTTGTTTTCAGTGGTGGATAATGTTCTGTTTTATGGGGTGGTAACTGTGCACTTTCCAGCTGGGTTAGGCAAGGGACTGTGTGCCAGGACTGGACTGAAAACTCAAACCTTCAGGAGAGCTAAACCTTGCATAGCCCATGACTCAGGGGCTAATTCTGGCAGCCATTTAGCCATTATTAATGACTCAATTATGTCATTTGTAAAGGTAGGTTTAGTGAAACATGAGGCAATAGAAAGCCCCAGAAAGAAAATGAAGAATTTGGGTCTGTCCTAAGAGTTACATGGCCAATGCTCTTTAAGGTGAAGAAGAAAGTCTTTCTGAGTGCCTTGATTCACATGCATCAGCCTCTGAGCTGGAATGGGAACCTTGGAACTCATTCCACTATGCAGGTTTCCTTCTAATGGTAAAATTCAAGTTTCTGGGTAACGCAGAACTTGTATTTGTTTTAAGAGAAAACTTTCGTTTTATTTTAAACACCTTAAGCCTTTCTGCTAAAGGGTATAGTTTTCATAGTCTTTTTAAAATCTTGAGGGCTTGCTGTAGGATACATGTCACATGCACTCACACACACACACACACACACAAACATATATATATATATATATATATATATATATATATATATATATACATATATATGTTTAACAAGACAATTAAAGGGTAGACAGTTATTATCCCAGTACTTAGGAGGGTGAGACAGAATAATTGTGAGTTTGAAGACATTGTGTATTACATAACAAAAGACTACCCACCACACATAACAGTGAAACTTATAATGAGAATTTATAAAGTGGACCTAAAGATCTCTATGAGTCTCTAAAAATCTCTATGAGTCTAGTAAGTTCTAGATTACCTAGGAGTAGGTCTTCCAGGTAAGCTACAAGACTCACAATTAATTAAAATTTTAAACAAATGAGAAATTTTTAAAATATATTTTATATAATGCTTAGGACTACTTTATATTACAGATGGTGTTTCATGAAATGCTAGAGTAACTTGGCTATGTGTTCCTTGTCTTATAAACATTATTACACTCTCTGCAAGTTTTTATTTCAGTGTATTTTTCTGGTAAGTTCTAGGTGGCTAATGGTTGTATTATTGTGAGGTCATCATAGCACTCCCTTAAAGGATAACAAGATTGTCTATCTGCTATCCTTCACTGATGCTGGAAAGGTTCTTTTAGGTACATAAAAAATGCATTGCTGCTTACATTGGGAGACATGCTAGGAAATCTTAAACATCTCCCAGATAGCAAAATGTGTGATTCCTCTGTCTTGGATTTTCTTGTTTGTTGTCTTGCCAGGAAGTTAATAGTATAGCCTATAAATAGCAACTAATTAAAAAATTCTCCCTTTCTGTTTTTTTTCAGTCTGTTTTGCTATATGTTTTGTTGTTTGCATAGCAGGAATTGAACTCAGAGTTTCAGACATCCTAGACATACAGCCTTGCTACTGGATGATAATCTCAGCTACCTTGAAATCAAGTCTTACTTGAAATTAGGTTCAAGCAGACCTAATACTTATCTTGTCTTGAAGATATGTCTTCATATATCTTCCCAAGAGATCTTGAACAAATGTCTCAGCCTGAGAAGTAGCTGGGAGGACAAGCCTATATTATCATATTTTTTTTACAGTTTTTAGACACACCTGTAGTAGTTATTAGGAGGACCTGACACTATAATAACTTACTTAGCATTCACAAGTAGAATATTTAAGACTGAGAGTGGGTTATTTTTATTAAATTATTTGATACACTTATTCTCATATGCTGCAAATATTGCATATATATTTTGTGCTTGAGAGCAGGTAGCAATGAGCACTGAGCAGAGTCAGAAGTTCAGGGTCTTTCTTGGCTGCCTAGTGAGTTTCTTTTTAAACATGTAAACATGTATACACACACACATGAGAGAGAGAGAACAAGAGAGAGAGACAGAGAGAGAGAGATGAAACAACAGAGAACTTCACAAAAATAGAGAGTCATGCTCTCACCAAGTGCTGGTTGATCTTGAGGAAGCTATATAAGCTCCAAAGCCCCAATGTCCTTATGAACAAGTTAGCAATCTTATTTTGTAGATAAATAACCTAATACCCACATCACCTAGCTTACCATGAGAACGAGAACAAAAGCCAGTTTAAGTCATGTGATTTCTTTTCACTCTTACAAACCTACAACATTCTAAGTCCTACATTCACATCTTGATTTAAATTTGAATAACATTTAATTTAAATTAACAAGGCAGTTATATGAATACAAACGACATTCCATTGAATAGAGTCTCCCCAGATATGGTCAAATAAATTAAGACCAGCTTTTCTAGACTATTATATCTCTAGGCACATTTCACTAGAAATCTTTTTATGGGTTGGTCACGAATATACAAGAAACACATAGACCTCTACTGTATAGCCTCTGGTGGCCACTCTTTGGTTCCACCACCAAGCTTCATGATGGCACACTGATCTCCACATTCATTTTACTGATAGGTGATCACTGGGGTTCTAACACACAGAGTCTCTTCCACCTGGTTTCTAACAACCTCAACTGCTGATAAATGATGATAATGATAGATAAATGACAGATAGATAGATAGATAGATAGATAGATAGATAGATAGATAGATAGATACTCCGAGAAAAAGAGATAACCAGAATTCCAAATGTCTTTTAAAAAGATACACATATGAAGAAATATAGAGTCTTCTTCCACTCTATCCTTAGTCTATTACTTGAAATACTTCTTTATTCTTCAATGACTTTGTCTTGCCACAATTCCTTGGAGCATGACTTTTGAGTACAAAGATTTGTGGCTGTGCCCTATGATGAGAGTTTCTTAAGAAAATCTTTTCATACCTGCTGCAACAAAACCAAAGAATTAATACCTTTTGAGATCTATGAATATATCTAATTACTTCCTCTTTTGACAAAGAATGACCAATTTTCACCTACACTCTGTGTGTTGAATTTCATTCTCACTTACTTTTTCTTTTTATATGTAAATATACTTCATTAAATGGAAAAAGTAAACTGCAACAAAAAAATAAGTTAAAGTAAAATGATCTGTAATTTTATATTGCGCAAACAATGGCAAAAATCTTATTATTGAATGTCCTGTAATACCCAGTATGTTCTCAATTACTTTTATCAAATACACACACATTTTTCAATAATTCATGCAAATGATGAACTTAGAAATGCTCATAAGATTACCCAAACTCTCTATTATAAATCTCTGCTACTTTTAATATATAAATCATGACCAAATTTTCTGTGCAGAACTGATATTATATAGTTCATCAAAATTTTTGTTTGGTTTGCACTGGTTCTGAAATATCAGTAGGACACAATTCAGCCAACAGTGCTAACGCACAAATATTTTCAGCAACATTTTCAGAATTGTGATTGAATAAGAAGGCAGAGAAAGAAGAAGAGAGGATGGCAAGAACAATGCCACTGCTCTTAAAGAGGACATATTTTTGATCCCCAGCATCTAAAAGGTAGTTCAGAGCCATCTATAACCCTAGTTCACCTCCAAGAAATACAATATAGACATATATGTGGTGTCTATACATACCTGTGACTACTTGGCACAAAATAAATTATAAAAACTTAATCTGTTTTTAAAGAAGAAAGGGTGAGAAAGAGCTTTTTAGAACCTTTCAGCCTTCCTTCCCTAAACTGTAGACACAAGAGTGATCTGCCAGCAGTCACATGTCATGACTGACCCTGAATGCTAGAGATAGACACAAGTGCCCCATTTATGATCCTCAGTGGATCTTACAGCCCAAAGGGAAGAACAGGTATAATAACAATATGCTTGAATGTGTGAGAAAACTCAGGTATACTCACAATGTACTTGAATACATTAAAAAAAAAAAAAACCTCACAGAACTTTAGGGGAGAAAATTAATGTAAATTGACAATCATGTGAAGTTGTTCAATAAAGCTGATCAAATTAAGCATTCTTGGCTTCAATCAAGATTAAAGAGTAGCAAGGTAAATCAAGAAGATGCTGGCCACAAGATGGACAGTGCCATCAATGAAGTATACCCTTTCATGGTAGGTCATGGGAATTTTAACAAACTGCTTTAACAAACAGGTCAGCAATACAGAAATATTACCTGTGTCATGAGTCATTTCAATTTCATGCTTTCTTTAAGTACAATGCTGATTTTCTTCAGCATGTATTTCCAGTCCATATTCACAACCATTCAACATTTCTTTTAGAAAAATGTAAGCTGGATACTAGTGACTGTGATGTTACTTTATGCATATGCTCATGTACACACAGGGCAAAGGACCCAGGCAGCCTAATCTCTTCATCTCTGACTCAGAACATTCTGAAACTTCACACTATCCACAGTTTGACTGCACTGTGTCTTGTCCAACCTTCTAGAAACTAACCAGTTGAAAACAGTCCTTTGGTACATTCTGTGACTCCCAAATATGGTATTGTGAATGAGGATATCCACATATCTGCTTGTAAGACACAATCTCACCAAGGAACTCTTTCGCTTTGGATGACAGTTTTTAGGTCCTCCTTTTAATAAATGTGATACAGTCTTTACTCTCTCATAGATTGTTTGTGCTTTTCATGCTTTTAGTCAGGGTCAGGTGTGGTTTGAAAGTTTAGAATAAAAAGTTCCCAAGATGAATTTTAGTTGTGTTCTCACAACTTAAATTGAGTTTATTTCTCTGTAAAAGTGTGATAAACTCCTATGACATCTGGCTCCACTCTACCCAACATATGACTCATTACTTTGTGGAGTGTATCCACACTGTAAATCCTACCTCCCTATGATCCAATTTATAGTCAGCTAGATATAATATTGACTGTCATGGTCACAATGTTAATATTTAAGAAACCCTTATCTTACTAAATAGTTGCCCCTTTAACTCAGGAGCAGTTATGCTAAAGATTCATCTGTACTAGAATATTTCCCATAAATAGAAAGATGACTCTTTGCTGTGTATGTTTACATATAGGGTGAAATAGATGAAGTTCAGTACTATTTGCTATGCTCAGCATCCCTGAGAGTTTTAGAACGCATTCCCTATGAATATGGGAAAGATACTGTGTAAATTCAACCTGTGTTGTATTAGTGTTGCTCACTTAGCACTCTGAGTCATGCACTTTCAAAAACCACTATTTTAATATGAAATTATTGTTAATCTATCTGGAAAGCACAGGCTTCTACTTCCTGTTATCTCTATTATCTCTGGACTCTGTTCAATGTTATAAAATCAACTGGAATTAAACCAAATTTCATTTAGTTAATTACTATGATGGTGACTTTTTTTTTAAAAAAAGCAAATGAAGATATGATAAGATACCACAGTGCAGTTCTGAGTTACTGACACCATAATTGACTCCACATGGATGAAGGCCTGAACGCATACTAGAAATTGGGAAATACAAGCTTTGCTCTGTCTCTTCTGATAGCTTCTGTTATCTGTTTTTCCTTTTGCCTCCCTTGTCTATCTTACCAACACTTTAGATATTGTGTTAAAGTAGAAGAATAACCCTTTAAAAGTGACATTATGATACAATATTTCATTTCTCTAAGCAATGGTAATATAATGTTCATGCATTTTTATATACTGTTTATTTCTAATGTTGATGAGGACAAATTTAAAACAAATCTAAGGTTTCAAGTTCAATTTTAGACACACACAGTGGGTTTTAAATATATATAAATTTTCATAAATAATGTAATAATTGGAATATCTCTTCTTAAGACATTTGATCCACAACAAAATCTCAGAAAATATCATAGCTCCATTGTTGACAATGCAATGCAGGCAACTTCTGTGGTTGCCTACTGTCTCTTCTGCCATGTATTTAAAGTAAAGGGAATTAGATTAGATTCGTTTCAAGCCATGAAACTCAGTGACGCGAACTAAATCATTTTGAAATACTTGTGGATAGTCTTACTTGATAATAACACACTTGGACAGTTAAGTATTTAGACAGAGCATAATGAAAAGGGTGTAGAAAGCGGCAGAAATACACAGGGCTGATTCAGGCATGAAAAATTATACAGTGAGCCAGCATGTCGCACCTGCCTTCATTCTGGGAACAAAAAAAAAAAAAAAGAAAGAAAGAAAAAAAAAGAAAAAAGTGTGTGTGACTAACCAATAATCCACCCCAACATTTACAAGGGCGATTAATT
Source organism: Arvicanthis niloticus (assembly GCF_011762505.2). NCBI lineage: Eukaryota > Metazoa > Chordata > Mammalia > Rodentia > Muridae > Arvicanthis > Arvicanthis niloticus. Next base: position 2,823,632 of record NC_047673.1, read on the forward strand.
AGCTGGGAATGCATGATTCTTGAATGCAAACTTGTTTTTATCCAGCATGAGTCATGCAATACAAATTAATGTTGTCTCCTAGACACGTAATTCTTGAGAGTCAATGCCAAGAAGCCAGCAGTCCCCACTGCTGCATTCCATCTTGAAGGAGTGCAAATGGAGATTAGACTTCAAGAAATCTCATCAGTTCATGTCAAACCTGACTCTTGCTACAGCCTAGCCAGCCTGTGCCACTTTTTATCATTATCATACACCCGAGTCTCATCATTATGCCCTTAGGTGTCCAAAGGTATTTAGAAAACAACAAGACAACTTCATTAAGATTGGCATAGTACCAAAAATACAGATGCTGAATTCAAAGTGCATAACAAAGCTGGCAGACAAAACTATCTGGTTCATTAGCCATGCAGTAGGGTGATCAGAGCAATCAAGAGGTTAGTCCTGCACCCCTCCATAGGGAAGGTGTTACTCAATGGGTCATGACCAAGGAAGAAGACATTCAAAGGCAGCTGAGGCCAATGATGGGAACTAATATATTAACAGCATTTGGCATAACTTCAAGCCCTTTCTTGTATGCTATCTTATCTCTCACCTTAATTAAATTCTGGTGCTGTAGCAGACCATTACAGCCCATGTAATCAGTATTAAGTAAAGGATTATTTAACTTATGGTTTGGAGGCTGGGGTTTCCAAGCCCCTGGTGCTGGCATCTGTGAAATATCCAGTGAGGGTCTTCTGCTAAGTCCAGCTACATTACAGGTACGATGGAGTGAGTGCTGAATGCACTCTTACTTTTTCATCAAAGTTACTCCAAACAACAGGTCTATCCATGAGCCAATCACTTCCCAAAAGCCTTGCCTCTCAGCACTGCTTCATGGGGACTATGTTAAGGGACAAAATACCTAGGATATATAGTCATACCATAGCCTCAAATTCACTGTATCAAGATTAGCAAATCATTTACTATGAAGTCACTACTCAAGGATAAACATCAGGAAAAAGCCAGAGATTCTCCAGTCAAAACCCAGGAGTTTTTCTCTTCAGGAACAGTGTCTTATACAGCCCAGACCGGCTTCAAACACACTACACCCTTGAAGAAGCTTTTGACTCTCTGATCCTTCTGTCTCTACCACCTGAATGCTGAGATGCCAGACACGTCCGATCACACCTAGTTTGTGTGGTCCTCAGAACCAGTCTTCAGGTTTCATGAATGCTAATTTGGCACCCTACCAACTGAGCCACATCCTTACCAAAAACTTAACCAAAAATTTGCACACTGTGCCCAGATAACATTGAACTAAGAAGTAAAGTATGACTCTTTTAATCCTGAAGAGAAACTGCCTTACTTACCTAGATATTTTAATAAACATCATGTTACATAGATTTGTTAACAACTCTTAAGCTATCTGAGAAATTGAATTCAATCTAAATAACATTAATGCTCTTGGGATATTTCTTTAGTTTGTTGTGATTTTTGTGTGTATGAAGACTTATCTCAACTTTCAAGATTCTCTGTTAAAATGGAAAATCTTCAAAGAAAAAGATGAATTTACTTTACTAACCGACTACATAGCCAGATATCCTAGAATAGCCCAAAGCAACTTTTATTCAAGCTAACAATCTGATCATTTCATTTCAGGCCTTAGGTAACCTGCCAGCCCTATAGTTCTACACAAGAATAAAAGGGAGGACTGATGGAAGTGATGAGGTCATTTTAATTTACTGTTATATTAATTGAAACCTATTCTTTATATTTTTGTTTATTATGCTCATTATATTTGTGCTGGCATCAAATATAGCTTTTCCAGGTAATTAAAATGCACTCTATTACACATCATGTGAAATCTTCAGACATTTAGAGCCAGAGAGAGAGAGAGAGAGAGAGCCTGTTTTCCCATGATTCTCTAACTTAAGGCAATTAGAAACTGATTTGGGGATTAGAGGCAGACAAACAGGTGAGAACACAGACCTGCCACTTGACATTTAGTGTTCGTGTTAGAAGGTTTGGCTCTGCTGAGACTCAGTGAGTTCAGAGAGTGCCAGGTTGTTGAAGAGCTCTCTAATCACATTCCCATTTCTCTGCCTCCCTCTCATTTTCTTTCTCCATCAGCATCTCTCTGGGAAGCTGGTTTGGATCCTGGTCCATTTCAAAGGCCCCAGTGCATGTCATTCTTGGTTTGTTAGGAACCACCAACCTTCCCTCAAGCATGATGACTTTGCAGCTTCTGGCTCTGACCCAGTCTGAGCTAAGCAGGTGTCACTGAACAAGCAGTCAGCTTGAGATTGAAAAGACTACTCAGACCTAATTTTGAACTTCAGTAAACACAGTGGGTTGGCTCCTCATGCAAATAAAATGCAAAAGCTACAGGGAAGATTTTCTTTGAACTTCAAGTTCCTACCTGAAAAAACACAGCTCTTAGTTGCCGCAGCCACAGACATGACAGGCATTTTGGTTTCTAACATTCCTTAGAATTTATGGCCTTCATCATTATGAATAAAATGATTCAAACAAGCTCTCCTGGAGCAAGAGCTTAAAGAGTTATTATCATAGCATCTGTTAGCACTAATGGCCTGTGTGCCTACAGCAGTTCAAGATGAGCCCATGCTATCAGCATGCAAGAGGCACGAGCAGGAGCCTTCAGAAACTGAACTTGACACAGACATACTGTTCTATAAGCAATGCCAATCACTGGAGAAAAAAAGTGAAATTTATAGAAAATGATGAGCTTGGTTTATCTCATCATGGGGCTGGAGTAAAACTTGAGAGAGAAAAGATGGGTAGAGGTTCATGTCTGGAATCTGCCTTGAGTATCAAGTTCTTTGCTGCTTTCCCCCAGCTACACCCATCTCCAGGAATACTCACTAGCAGGATAAGCCTTGCCTAAGCCCTTAGGCTACATCTGGATCTTGAAAGCAACCACCAAACATGGGCAGAAGGCCATCAGGTACGTGTGCCTTATAAGGTGGGTATTAACTGGGAGGTTCATGAAGCCTGGAGCATTCTGGATGGTTAGGAGGCCAAACAAGGTCACTCTCGGGTTCAAAGAAAAGTTTATATGTATAACTCTCTCCTTCTCTCTCTCCTTTCTTTTCTGCCTCTCTCCCTCTCTCACCCTCTCTTTCCTTCTCTCCTCTTCCTCTCCCTCTGTCCATCTCTCCCTCTCACCATCTCTCTGTCTCTCTGTCTCTGTCTATCTCTGTCTCTGTCTCTCACTGTCTTTCTGTCTCTGTCTCTGACTCTCTCTGACTCTCTCTCTCTTACACACACACACACACACACACACACACACACACACACACACACCAGTAGTTAATTGAAAGTCATTTTCTCATAAACCAGGTGTGCTTTACTTTTGCATGGCAATCTCATGAACCATAACAAGAATTCTAGTAAGCAAGAGAGTCAGCCCCATTAGATGGACAGGTAAGGATTGGTCCAGGAAAGAGTCACAAGAAAAAGTCAATCAACTTAAAGCAGTCAGAACCAGAGTCAACTAGATATAAATACTGTGAACAAGGGTTGTGGGAAACATCTGAGAAATGATCTTTCAGTAATGTCTTAACAAGGTAAAGAGAGGTGGGCAATAGAAGAAATTCTCTTTCTTGTACAAGACTCTTCTTGGGTAGAGAGCTATCTTTGTGCTGTTTTGTGTTTATCACACTCAGGGAATTTTCTGAGCCTCATTAATCTTCTACCAATCTAGAATTCTATGCAGGTTTTGGGGCTCTATTTTTTTTTTTCACTGTAGTAGACTCTGATATCTTTGGAGCACTGGCACTCTGTAAGGCTAAATTGCAGAACATGCAATTCAGAGGCCTTTCTCTGGAGAGTTTCTACTAGCATGCACAAAGTGATTCTTGAAAATAGAGTCTTGCTATATCATGCTCTCAGTTGCTACGAGTGTGCTCAGGAAGAATGTAATACAGAAAACTAACAAAATGTAAAATACAAAATAAACTGACATCACCAATAAAAAGTCAAACAGGTCAGACCCAAGACCAAACTAATGAAAGCTCACACTGCATCTTTCTTTTTCTTCAATCCTGCTCCCTTGGTTGAGTAAAATTTTCTTCCCCAGGCTGCATTCTTCTGCTCTGAAATGTGAAGCGCTATACATGTTCTATTGGCATATCATATGTGTCCAGTACCTTCTAACATAATGTCTACTCTACATTATGTGAAAGTTATTAATATAAATACCAGTGTACCTTTATTAGGACAATGGCTGGTTCAAGATCCATATGCCCCATTGTGAGGTGGTGGGCTGTGAGAAGCAGCTGGGTACTTAGTCGAGCATAAGCCTGGAATCCCGGACTCTTATTGGACGGCAGGAGTTTGGCTCTGTTCCCAGGGGTCCTCATTCTTTTCATTTAGTTTCAGCCCTCCACAGCCCCTCCCACATAGGGGTCTATGGCCATCAGTCAGGAGGAACAGGCCTCAAGCCCTAGAGAGATTTACATACTAATGAGATGCCTAAGGCCAGAGGGCAGAGCCATTTAAGCATTCTTCCCCAGCCCCTTCCCCCTCTCTCCCTCCCTATTTAACTCAGGTCTGCCCTGAGTTTCATTGGGGTGCACATCCAGATCCAACCACCATCCGCCATGACATTAAAGCCTGTAAAAACGCATGGACTTTCTCATGTCATTGGGGCCATGGGAACCGTAGAGAATGCCTTTAATGAGCCACTGTAGCCACAACTGTCATACCTAACTACCCCCCCCCCAACCCCAGAGGAACCTTCAGCATTTTCAGCCACCTCACCTGCACCCCATATCTAGGAGGCTTAGCTAGGATTGCCTTTATAGGTTCCTGGAAGTTTTCAGTTACTTAGTTTCTTTGGATCTATAGTTATCTTTTATTTTTTAGTTTATTTTTTAGTTTATGGCTAATATCCACTGATAAGTAAGTACATACCATGTAACATCAATCTTAATGGAAGCACAAATTTGAAACCTCAGCTTCACAGTTAGGCATAAAATATTGAAAATAATCCATGCTCACATATATAAGTAGGCTTCAAGAAATTTATGTATGAAAGACATGAGATAGCTGATTTCTGTAGAGTTGACTATGTACACTGTCTACTTTTCTGTTACTGTGATTAAAAAAAATTCTGACAAATGTAATGTAGGGAAGGAAAGGGTTTATCTTATGTTACATTTCTAAGTCACAAACCATCATTAAAGGAAGTCAGAAAAGGAACTAAGACAGGAATCCCAAGGAAAGAACCTAGTGCAGACACCATGGTGAAACATTGCCTACTGGCTCATTCCCTCCATCTCCTTTTTTACTAGGTTTCCAATATAGACAAGGACCATCATCACAGGGATGGGTGCCACCTACAAAGGACAGAGCCCTCCTGCATCAGTCATCGTTCAAGATATTTTCTCACGGACACGATGACAGGCCAGACATACTGATGCAATTCTTCAGTGTAGGCTCCCTCTTACTGGGTGGCTCTCAGTTGTCTCAATCTAGGAACAAAAACTAACCAGAAGACCTACTAAAGATTTATTAGATCTCAGTTGCTAGTAGAAAACCAATTAAACATGCATTATAATATTAAGTTAACATATGCATAAAGATAATGCATATAAAAACAGTGATTGGTTTTCCTTTCTCACTGGGGGAGGTAATCGTCTAAATGTCTACTCATAGAAATATTTCTGATTGCTTGTTGTTAGTGATGAGTTTGCAAAGATTTCAGAATAAAATAATCAGAAGTGACATTTTTCTAATGAGTTTACCCAGAGGACATCTGCTTCTGCATCCACAGACGCTCAGGTCACAATACCTGACTAGATTTAAACATCATGATTGAAATTTCAGAGAGGCCCGGAATTACCTAGATCCATAAAAGAGTAAGAAGAAAGTCTTAATACTTTGTGCTTTTTTAAACCTGCTTCACAGTGTGTTTTAAATTCTTCCACTTGTATTAAAATGAGTGGAACTGAAGAACACTGTGTTAAATGAAAGAAGTCAGAGGCAGAAGGAGAAAGATGCTTGTTCTCTTACATGTTAAAATGGAAAATGTCAGTTTTATAGAAGAGGTGAGTGCTGATGTAGTTTGCAGAGGCTTAAGAGAGTGATGGGTACATGGAAGGAAGGTAGCTAATGGGTATTCAGTACAGATGAGTAGGCACAATAACTCCCATAGCCCATAGCATTCTTGGTGACTATGGTTGCACAACATTTAATTGTATATTTCAAAATAGTCTATAGGATTTTAAATGTTGTCAACATAGAGGAATGATGACTGTTTGAGGCAATTAAGCTAGTAACCTTGTGTAGTCATTACATGCTGTGTGCTTCCCATATATATGAAAAATTAGTATATATGAATCAATTCATGGTAACAGTCATAAACATAAAAAAACATCAAATATTTAAATATCAAAACCCCAACACATTCTTAATAAAAATATAACTTTATCCATCAAATTCTCTGTATAATAATAACTACTATATTCAATACCACCAAAATTCTGAGAGGCAGTTGTTGTCCAGAAACTTTGGTGTTATATTGTGTTGAATATAGACTGAAGGTGAACATTATGATCTGCAGTCTTAAAACCTTATTTACAGAATATTATTTTTACTTATAAAATGAAGCAACAATGGTATAAAAAAGTGGATCACAGAGTATGAATAGACAGATGCCAAAAAGAAAGAAAGAAAGGAAATAAAGAAAAGAGAGGAGAGGTAGAATGGATAATTCCAACTCAGACATCTAGGGTTCACACTATCCCACTTTATAAGAACTAAGAGCCCACTATCCCCATTGATAATACTGTATACCTAAGAGACTCATTCAGAAACATCAGATCTGGTTCACAAGAATGTCTTGGCACAACATGCTTCACTATTAGAGAGACATCACTATGAAATGGACCCTTATTACTCTTCTACTGATTTAACTTTAGGTAAGATAAGAATCACTGACTCAGAAGAATGTGCATAATATTTTCTCATCTCTAAGGTATTTCACTGTCAAAAAGATCCTAGCCTGGATAACCTTATAGTATCTTCACATGAACTCTCAGGAGGGAAAATATATTTGATTTAATTTGGGGCCATAAGTGTGCCTTTCTCAGTGACTTTAATCAAAATGACAGAAAATGAACACCTTACAAAACTAAGGAGTTCCAGCTGAAGAATTCAACATACCACCTGGAAGAAGAGAGTCAGGTACAGCATGTATGGGAGTTTGGAAAACTCTAGGGTTCCGTTTTGTCCTGGATGTTATTCTATAGATGTGTGACCATGATCCAGTTTTTAATATGCTCTCAAAATTCTGTTTTCCAGAAGTTGGTGATTTAGTTCAGTGGTCGAGTGCTTGCCTAGCAAGCACAAGGCCCTGGGTTTTGTCCTCAGCTCTGAAAAGAAAATTCTGTTTTTCTCTATAAAATGTTTACAGCATTACCTATCCCATAAGTTTGCTGCAAAGAATAGATCATATCACTTACAGAAAGTGTGCTATCTTGCAGGCTCTGATGGTTAGGTCCCTTTGTTGTCTATTTCATACCTCTACATACCATTAAGAGGCCTATTTACTTCACTGTATTTTGAGAGAAAGAGGGGGATGATGATGATGATGGTGGTGGTGGTGGTGGTGATGGTCTTTTTACCTTAGGAGAATTTACATAGGGTGAAATATAGAGTATACTATAGACCACTTATTGTTGGATTTCACAATGCTATTATATTACAAAATACACATATATGTATGCTTTGTATATATATCAATACATACAGGTGAGTATGTTATATATCTTTTGTGTGTGAGAATGAGTATGCCTATGTACATATGAGTAGAGGTCATAGGGAGACTTATAGCCTTTTAAATATGAACAGAAATAAACCCCTTCTCTGTTACATGCTTCTATGGGATACTTGTACACAGTGACTAAAAAAAGTAGGTAAACCAGCCTTCATTATCCATTTCTGTGCTCACTGCTGCCTGTGATTCCCTAAAAGCACCAGGGGTTGCCATTATCCTTGGAGCTGATGCTCAGCCACTGCCTTCCTATCATTGAAAATATCAAGCTGCACCTGAATCCCTTGTACCATCACTTGTCCTCCTGTCTCAGTATCTGCTTCTACAGAGCTCCAGTTTCTCAACTCCTGTGACCTTTCATACACTAGCCTCTGTTCCTGTGTCTAGGAGCCCTTTCTAGTAATTCTGTTCGTCTTACTAAGTCCTGAATTTCTGCCCTCCCCTAATGTTGACAAACCCTCTGGAGTTTCTTCTATTAGCATCTCCTTTCCTCAGGAGTAGAGGAGCTGAGACAGAAAGACAGGGCAAATTCTTTATATTCACAGGACACCATAGGCTGAGTCTGGATTTGGTCTCTGGTAGGATAAAGTTCTGGTATTTTTAGCCCTTTATCTTCTTCTTCCCAGAGCTCACCAACTTCTACTCACTTGTCTATATTCATTCAAAGTACCAATATCATAGAGCCCTCCTCAAGTTCACTGCTATAATTAGGAGTTGCCCTCTGCTTTCCAGATCAATTTTCATTTGCAAATTTTAGCATATTATACCATAGTTCTATTTTAATATGCCAATACCTTACAAGATAGGAGCTTAAAGAAGGAGTTCAATGTATATATCTTCAGGTGTAGATCAATATATAACATATAATTCGATGAGGAGTTAGTCAGTATTCTTGCTTTCAAATACTTTCCCCGCTCCATCTTGCAGGCTTTGTTGGTTAGAGGCATGGAAAGTCCTTTTGTTGTCTATTCCCTACCTCTACATACTGTTGAAAGCTCTATTTGCTTTGCTCTGTTTTGAGAGAGAGGAGGTGAAGGGAGAGGATAGATTTTCACTGTATTGTCTAAAACAATGAAATATATAGATCTTTCCTTGACCTTGGACTTCAGAAATTTAGTCTGCTTTAAGTCTCAATGCTAAAGTTGCATCAAGAAGAAAGGAATTGTGTTATTACCCAGAAATGCCAATGACCTTACCAAAATATCAGCCAAAGCCCCACTCCTTCTTCATCAAGCTCTGACTTCAGCCCTGGCCACTCCCTCTTAGGAATTCTCTCCAACAAGTGCCTCATCAGCCTTGGGAATGTCTTCTCTCCCAGGGTTATAAAGCACACTCCCTTTAGCCTCAAAGTTCTCACAAACATCCACCTCTTCTGACCCAAGAACACTTTCCCACCAAGATCTGAGAGGGCAGCTCCCTGATCTCTCCATGTGAAGCAATGACTCACACAACGCTTGGGAGTAGGTCACTCACATTTTCAAAAGCTCCACTGACAACACCACACCTTGCTGTGGCTTCACTCTGGGGTGTACAGTAATTGTGGATTTTCTCTATTTCCATATACTGTCATCTCTGTTTTGAATTTCTGTTCAGAACTCATGGGCAAGTGCTAGATTTATTAAGTAGTCATATGGGATGACCAGAATTGCTTCACTTTTACTGAGCCTGAATCTCATTGCATCTTATTTCTCTTTTTGCAGGAGTGAATTTGTCCAGGGAAATAGGAACCCAATGCTGTATAATACGATATATGTTATTTACTTAACTGCTTTAACTTTGATTCTGTAAAGAATTGAATATCACTCTACACAATTTTCTCAAGTGTTTACTGAAAGACAAAATCACCACACTTTCTCCCTCCCTAAAGACAGTAAGTGAGGCATAGATTACAACAGTCAGGTTTTTTTCTAAAGAGAACTGAAATCTCAGAACCACTTCCCATGTAAACACAAAGCAAATATCTTTCTGTCATCTAAAGTAATGGAAGACAAGTGCAGTCTGTGAGTTCATTTTCTCCCATCTTGCTTCTAAAGAGCAGGTGCAAGGCCAGCTGGCTCTTTCCAGACTTGTCTCACACATGATCTCAGGAATGATGAAGTGTCTATCTTAATAACCCATAGATAGTGGTAGCAAAGTAAAAATAATTGATAATAAGCATCTTAAGAGGCTGTATTTTTTCTCTGTCTTTGTCCCTGAAATATTGATGACAGATATAGGAATTTCTTCATCTGTTTCAGTCCTGACACTCCTCAAGGCACAGATGCTGCTAAAAGGGCATATTCCATTGTTTCTAGAAGATTCTACTGCCAAATGATGCAATTGCTTAAGGTGGGACATGGCTACTGGGGGGTTCATTGACTAAATTTCACCAGGAAAATTGACCTGAGAATTTTGTGAAGAATATTTTTGTGATGGGTTTACTCACATAATTAAAATTATTGACTATATCATGGCATCAGAAATTCATTATCTCATATCAAATGGGGACATACATATGTTGATCTATGAAGCAATATTCTTGCTTAAAGGAAGAGTGTCTTGCACTTCACACTCAGAGATTTTTTTTAATCCTTCTTGCTATTCTTGCACATTGAAAGTGCAGAAACAGTGCTCTGTGAACATTAACCAGAGAAGTCATTAATCACACATTCCATGACCACTAAGATGTCCCAGGACATACCCATAGTGATGTCCCTTATCCTCATCTTAAATAATACATATATATATATATGTATATATATATATGAATGAGAGGCATATAGACTAAAGGCCAATTCTTTCTAGCTGATGTGATATCAATACAGTTTCATTAGAACCCCTGTTTGAATGAAGACTTATATTTCAACCCTGGATCAAAATCTTGGCCTGTAATATCTGGTACACCTCATGTAATTAATCTGCAATAAGAGATAGCACTGTGCTAATATGACCTGGGGCATTCACCTTGGTTTTCATGCATTTCTTAGTTGCTACTTGTGTTCCATTACTGAAGCTGTGGACAGGAAGAAAATGTGAAAAACAAAGGTTACCAGATGTGAGTAATGTGACTGTGCTGCTTGCTAAGGCCAGGAGAGACCTACAAAGAACACATCTCAGCATAAAGTCACAGGAAGATCCCATCTAGAGCTTCCTAAAACAATTCTAGAAGGTACTGGAAGTATCCTTTACATTCACAGAAGTAGCTTGCTGGATAGAGCTCTATAAGCTGGGGATAATTGCAGTAAATGCTGACACCAATTAAGGACTGCAATATGATTAATCAGCTCACTCTACGAAGGATACAGAACTATATAAAACATTTTGGTCAGATCCAGCAAAAAATGCTGAAGACAAAATTGATCAGGCAATTCTGTAAGGCTGCCTAAAGACTGACATTTGGGGAGTCACCAGAGTCCCCATAAGCTTTTATATTAATGAAGTCTTATTATAACCAGATCAAATTGCTCTCTTTGTCCTCAGGACCTTGTGGTATCATTTCAGGTAAGTTTTATTGCTTACTCAGCTTGGGCATGTCATTGTGGTCTCTCCTGCTCTCTCATTCATGATTTCTGTCTCTAACCTTTAATGGGCTGGAGACTTGTGATTACTTCATCACTGCAGCTTCCAAAATAAAACTGTTTCTTGCAGGACAATGCCCAACAGAAGGCCAGCATATTGACAGTTTTCTGTAAATGTTACATTATAATGACAAAAACACAAGTTATTTTGGAAAGAAAATAGTGAATCTAACTTGCCATCTGGTCTCCAGGAAACGCTACTCAGGAGTGTTTCCCTTGAAGAAAAACTAAATGCCTTCACTGGTGACCAAGATACACTTCGGCTTGATCACATTGGTTTGAGTTATTTTTCAGTTGCTTTTCTCTCACTTCAAGTACTTTAAATTTCTAATTGAGATAAAATTTATAGTTTGTTGATGTACTCTAGTGCAGCTGTTGCCCCTCTGTTCATCTAAAATGTTGTGTGTGGCTTCACTTCATGTCAGTCAGGGAGGGAGCTGAATGGGCATTCTGGAAAGCACATATTGCACTCTGTGTTATTTTTAGCATAGTAAGGCTGCCTTCAGATCCCAGCAACCACATGTAGAGACAAACATGACAGCCCATTCCTCCCTTGGACAGCAGCAAGACTAACAACCAACAAAAAGTGTGCTTACTTGGGAGGAAAACAAGGACTGAAGACACAGTTTGGTAAGTAAATTGCTTGTCTTGGAAGTATGAAGGCCTAAGTTTGAACCCCAAAACTTACATAAAGAAAAAACAACTGATCATAATAGATCTGGGGAATCAGTTTGCATTTGCAAGTGTACATTTCAAGACCAGATGACCAACGCAGATCTTACTCCTCATGTACCTGACACACCCTTAGTGAAAAGTTTGCCTCATTGGTCTAGAACTTGTAGATTAGCTATGCAGGCAGACTAACCAATCTGAGAGATATACCTGTCTCTGCTTCCCCAGTTTGATGTCAAAGGACTTTTCATGTGCTTTATATTTCTTTGGTGTAGTGTCTGTTCCAATCTCTTACACATTCTACCATTAACCAGGATAATTTTTGGCATGGTTATAATTAACATATTTAGATATTACTCTTGTATCAAGCATTATGAGCTGCAAATAATTTCTAATGTTGCATTCATTATTGCATTTTTCTGGAGATCCCTTCTGTTACTTAGGCTGACCCTACACTCCCAGTAAATACTGCATCTGTCTTCTGTGTACTGTGTTAACTGGAGTATATAATCAAGTTCTGCCCAGAGTTTATAATTTCAATATGGGGGTACTTTTCTATTTTTGCTTTTATTTCCTGTCACTGACATATATAAATATTAAGCAATATTCAGAGGACTTAGGTGACTTTGTTAAAGTTAGACTATTACTAAGAGTCAAAGCTACACTTTAAGTCTGAATGTCTTGTAATTTCATATGTTTCTACTATGCTTCCTGGCATCCATAAAGAATATAAATGTAAGAGAAGCTGACACACACCAGCACTGGAAGGTGTGAAACTAAAGAAGTTCTAAAGATGAAGAATGAGAAAGCAGAGCTGGGAAGAGAAAACAAAAAAGAAGGCAGGTGTGTAAAGCAAGATGACATAGAAAGAGAGCACCCAACAGTGTCTGCTGCAGCATCCTTTCCCTATAAATGACCAAGAACTGGCGACTACTACATCATTTGATAATGTTGTCTAGAGAGACAGCAATAGAGGAGGGCACTGTGGTTTTCTGCACCCTGAACTTCTTCAGTCCCACCCCTTTTATGGCAGTCACTGACATTGGATCAATATCCTCTTATCCCAGTCCTGGTTCCCTTTCCACAGGAATTTGCTTAAGTAGCAAACTGTCATTAATGACTGTGAACAAAGATCCCAGGTACAGATTTATAAATTAGCATAGAAACCCATGTAGGTTGAATCACACTGCAAGACTCCTTTCTTTTTTCAATTGCATGAGTTAATTAGTTCATAGTAAGATACTCTCACTTCTTGTGAGTTCATAGTAAGTTCATCTCACTTCTTGTTAATTGCAAGTAAATACATCTGTATTAAGAAAAGCAGGGGTGGGGAGAAAACTAGGGGCTGGAGAGTAGTGTGGGAGTCAAGAGCATTGTCTGCTCTTCGAAAGGACCAGGATTTGATTTCCAACATGTACATGATGGCTCAAAACCATCTGAAACTCCAATTCCAGAGAATCTACCATCCTCTTATAGCCTAATTGGGCATGTGGTATAGAATCATACATATAGGCAAATACTCATCATATACATATAATATTTTTTAAACTTGATAGTATCTTTTTAAGAAAAAATAAAAATAAATGAAAATAACACTTGGCATATTCATGTAAGTTTTCTCTTAAAGTAATATAACTTTGAATAGAAAATATTGCTAGAAGTTGACATATCAAAACATTAAGAAGCAATGAGCAATATTTTCAGGGTTTTCCCATTTTATGAAAAGTACTAAGGATTTGGTGTGGGGGAGAAATAGACTTCTGTTGGAGTATGTGTGTCTCCACATGCTTCACGAATCAAGCTTTAATAATTATAACATCACTATGAGATAAAATTGGACATCAGCAAACCGAGACAGGGTGATTAAATAGCTTCCTGGGTTCTGTTCAGCAAGTCAGGGAAAAGCCAGGCAGTCTGGCTACATACTCAACTCTGAACCTCTGCCACATTCCAGTCTTGCTTGGCTCTGGTAAAGTCCCGAGCTTTGCCAGATCATCTTCTGCAAGAAAATTTATCAAAAGTTTCCCAAGAAGATGGAATAAATAAGATCATTCACGAAATGCATATACTACAGCAGAATAAATAAATAAATTACTCTCTTATAGAAAAAAATGATTGTTTAAAATCATGAGACATTTCTAGCTTTCACAGGCTAGCTTGTCATTAGAAGAGTTGGGGTTCTGTGTGTAGAACCTGACTCTTCATTGAGGTTGTATTCTGTGGTGTGTGGTGGGTAATTCACACCAAATAGCTCTGTATGGTTTTGTTTCGCAGAGATGATGATAGGAAGATTTAAAAAAAGAAGAAGAACTAGAGAGCTCAACATGTAAGTAAGGGATAATAGGTATTATTTTAGAAGGTAGGTTGATCTTCATGCATAAATAGAGATATACAATAGGCGGCAGACAGAGTAGAGGAATATCGGATCTCATAGAAGGGGGCTGCCAATGGGAAGGGGTGTCATGATCCCTTGCAATTGCCTCTTAGCATTCAATATATTCTTCCTGCTGGAATATACATCAAGAACAATAGTTAGTTATAGAGAAATTAGAGGAATCCCTATGAATAGATACATGGGGTAAAAATGAAGATAGGAAACAAGTTAGAGGGGTAAGGGAGTGAGCTTCCAGGAAAACTGCTAAGCCACACTTCATGGCTTGATGAATTGCCACAGGAACACTACTTAAGCGCTCTGTCTTGGTTTAAAAATGATCATATCTAAGTGGAGGGCTCTCCCTGACTCCAGAAACAGGTGGTGACAGTAGCCTGGATTCTTGATGCACGGTCAGTGAGACTGGAAGATGGTAGTATTACTGGTTTTAAATATCTTTTGCAACAAGTGAACACAATGTGTTTTATCTCCTTTCCTTTTCCACTCCCCTGGGTCCTTACACAAAGCTGTTGCTGACTAGGTGTAGAGAGAATCCTTCAGATAAAAGACTGGCTTTATTGATTTTGTGTGTGATGGAGTAAAAGAAGGTAGCAATACATTTCCCATTTTAGGAAACCAAATGTGCTCTCAATCTGACTATTTAGAAGGAGGTTAAATTCTTTCACCATCATCCCAGGACCCATAGCCAAATTTCATAAAAGAAAAGCAAAAGTGCAGCTTCCATTCTAGTGTACACATGGTGTTTTCTCAGAAAACTCATGTTTGTAGTCAATCTGGTAGCTTCGAGTCACTGCTGCTTTCTGATATTTCCCATGGGATACAGCTACCAAAGAGTGGTACTTTCAGCCAGCCTGGTAGAATAACATCCTGTGACCTCAGATGTGCATGGTGAGGTCTTTGATCCTGAGTCCATCACAGAGGAAGAGCTGTCATAGATTATGCTCAACACATGGAGCCCGAAGGAAGTGACTGGATAAAAAAAAGTGAAGGGTCCAAATCTGTTTTGCTGTCTGTGAGGCACTCCCTGAAGTGGTCTACAAGATGATAAAGGGTGCTTTGCTGGCTTGCTCAAATTACACGGAGACTTTAGTATTCTTCACACATTCATAAATAACCAAACACAATCCAACTTGGATTTCACAGACATTATCACAGCACCGAGGTAGAAAATTCTGTGTTTCCCTCAGCACAAAGCAGTGAAATAGTTCTTGACAGCCTTGAAAGTAAAATTTCCAAGAAGAAAACTTCAGAAATTATTTGGAGGTGGGTTTTAGGGAGTCAGAAATGTTGATACTGGTTCTGATTTTCAAATGTGTGAGGTTTTCCTATGTTGTTCTTGTTGTTAGCTTTTACCTTTAGTATTAACTGGAAAATAGCACTACAAAGGTTCTGGGAAAAGAGTTTTATATGGCTAACTAGTGCCACACCCATTACACTCCCCCAGAGTGCAACAGAGTCCAGTATAACTACTTATAAAGCTCTCTCTCTCTCCTCTCTCTCTCTCTCTCTCTCTCTCTCTCTCTCTCTCTCTCTCTCTCTCTCTCTCTCTCTCTCTCTCAACCATCACAGTAAGCATTGCATTTTCCTATGCTCCTGTGTGCCTATTCCTTCTCACCCAGCCAGCTCCCCAAAAAGACAGTGCTGAAATATCTTGGACTAGTATTCCTTCCACTCTTTTGTTTTCATTTAAAAATTTGATGGTGTTGCCTACACTATCCTTATGTTTCAGATCACCTTTTACTAATAAAGCATACCATCAAGTTTTTATTTTGGGCATCTTTAGCAAATAAATCTGACCCAAATTATTTCAAATAATATAATTTAACAAAAAAATGATTAGGCATTTTCATAGAGATGTGTTGCAATTAACTCTTATCAAAGCAGCATGTACAGAAAGCAGAACTGATAATAAGGAACACAGAGGGTGGAAAAGGGAGTGTCCACCCAGTAGCACCTGGACTGTGTCAGGTTTGCAATGACAGGTTTTTAATCCACCTCCTCAGGCCCACTTTCTGTACTGTGGAACTGGCCAGAATGGAAATAAAAACACAGAGACTTATTGACTTTGTTCTTTTGTTCACCAAAAAGGAAACAGGTAATTTCCTTATATTGTCCAATATAAATTGTGCATCACTAGTCTTCCCATCAAAATTACTGTCTCATTCCACTACAAGGAGGCAGAATTATGAGCCATTGGTTTTGCTGTTATGGCAGATGGACACTCAAAAATGATTTATCCAACTATCAAAAACAGAAGGAGGAACAGCAAGGAAAGGGCACAGAGGTGTTGACAGTCTGGGCAGAAGATAGAGTTTGCCCTCTGTGATTGTTATTATTGACTATCAACTTGGCAGGGTCAAAAATCACCTTGGAGACAATCCTCTGGGTATTTGTGAGAAAGTTACTAGATGTGTTAACAGAGGTAGGAAGATCAGCTCTAACTATGGTTAGCACCATTCTATGCTCTGAGTCCTAGACTAAAGAAAAAGGGAAAAGTAAGCTGAGAAGCAGCACTCATCTGTATTTTCATATTGACTGTAAATGCAAAGTGTTCTATCTCACTCTTAGTAACATGCCTTTGGGACTCCATAAGGATTGCTACAAACTGTAAGTCAGAACTAGACCTTCCTCATTTCTTATATGAGGGTATTTCATTGGAGCAAGAGGAATAATAGTTAATACATTCTCCAGTGGCATTAATTCAAATCTTTGATTCTTCTGTATGGTGGTTCATTTGAGCACACTGAAGAAACAAAGCCATGTTCAGGAAAACACAACTCCTACCACCTTACAACTTCATCTCCATTAAGAATCTTATGTCTATCTTCCTAAACAGCCTTCTCATTCCTCACAATGGCTTTATTTTTTCTTTGTACCATCAATGTCTTTCTTACTCAATCCTACTCAATGACTTACCGTCTATTTGAAAATGTATTCATACCATTTAATTGCTCTTTGTTCATTCTGCTCCAACACCAAAAGCATTCTTGGATTTCTTGGCATTTCTAACCTTGATACACATAATTGCTTACAAAATTGCTACCAAATACAATGAATTGGAAAGCTATTGAGTATTCGCCAGAATCCATTAGGTCTAATTATCTGAAATACAATGAGATTCTTCATAGACAGAATCACAGAGTTTTGAATGGTTAACTCACTAAAGTCTAAACTGCTGCTTACTGGCATGTGCTATGATTGGCTTCACTATGGACCTGGATAAAGTAACCTCTGAAACACTGACAACAAACTCTCTGCTGAAATCATATTATTTCTCCTTCTGTCCTTAATATCAACCTGCTGTGGAAAGAGACAAAATATAGGAACTTCATGGCCCTAAGTTGAGGACAGATGGATAGTATGAGCCGTCTGAATGTTTGTAAATTAAATCCATGTGTTAATAATTGTCAAGATGTTTGTGTGAGTCATTACTTCCTTCCATGTAATAGTTCCCTCCTTCATAGTCTACTATGGGTATTTAATGGGACAAGTTCCTGATTTCAAAATAGACCCTCACTGCCATGTGCAGGAAAAAGGACAGAGCTTCATTGTGTTAAATCTGTGTTTGGGAAAATACTGGATACACCTAATAAGGTATATTTAGATCATTGTAGAAGGAAATGCTACCTCTTGGTGAGCTGATCCATTTCTGGAGCACTTTAGTATCCTGTTCAAATAAGAAACAATTGGGGTCAATGTGGAGGAAGCTGGGCACTGACATCTAGTTCATTTGTTTTCACACCCTAAGAGAAACTTCCTCTTTCAAGGATGTCATCCAAGCATGTTCTAGGTGACCAAACATCTCTTTTTCTTGGGAAACAGAAGGAAAGACAAGAAAGCTAGGATGTCAGGCACTCTAGAGTTTTGACCTCTGCTTTCCCTTTAGATGCATATACCAGTCGTGGAACTTGCTGGATATAGTCCAAGGGTGAATCTATCTCAATGGTATATGAACCATGTAGAAAACTCATTTGAGCATCAATTTTTTTCCTTCCTTAATTAACTATGAAAATTCTCCAACATTTTCATGACCTAAAAAGGTATATTCCTTAGTATGTGCTAAGTAACTCTTGTTTTCTTTCAATATATGGTGAAGCATCAGGACCAAAGAAGAAACCTAACCAACTACAAAACATCAGTCTAAAACAACTAGAGCCTTCCAACAACATCCAAAAGAAATTACTTGCTTTCTAGAAGAGTGTCAGTTGGTTCTACAGTAAGCATTTCATAGTTATTTTAAAATCCACATTTTTAGGCTATCACAATGGTTTGGTGTGTAAAGTGTTTGCCATGTAAGTCTGGTGATTTGAGTTGAATGTGGATGTGACCTCAACATGTATAATATATTCTGTCTGTCTGGGTTTGGGTCTGTTCTTGACTATCCATCTGTCTTTCTGTCTCTTGTCCCTCTCTCTTTGTCTCTCTGTCTCTCTGTCTGTCTCTGTTTCTCTGTCTCTCTTTCACACACACACACACACACACACACACACACACACACACACAAACTAACTATTATTTGTTTTCATACTAAAAACCTCTAGACTCTAAAGAGGGTCTAGAAAAGATTACAGCAGCAGCAACAACAACATCAAAAGCGACAAGAATACTTAGTTAACTCAGTTGTTGGTGAATTAGGGTACAAAGAAGTAGTATACCAGAAAGGAAAGCTACATGTGAGCTCATCTTCACCTAGAGTGCCACTTGCCATCCACACATATAGAGGCACCAGAGCATGGTCTGTTTGTGGGTAACAGAGCTGTTACATAAAGGCCCATATGTAGAACTCAGCCCTCAAAAATATTATATGATGTAGTTGTGCCATCTTTCCTTGAGGACACTGGGACACTATTTTAAAAATAAAGTCAAGATCATGCCAAAGACTAAGAATAGTGTTTTCATTTGTCACAAATTTCATCTTGTAAGAAAAACAAAGATGGTTTTCTTTCCTTAAAAACAACTACTACCCATTTCCACCTGACTTTGAATTTTACTAGATGTTAATGTAATTCCAGAGCTCAAATCCATTCATGTAATGTTTACGGCTACTTTAGTTGTCTCTTTTATATTTGACAGAAGTAGCTATAGAGAATATTTCAGAGGAAGGCTGAGCATGAAGGAGGTGGCAAATGGGTGCAAGAATATGGCACTGTTCATTCAGACCACAAAAGGCAGTAATGATAACATGGTCTCAGTTTTTCTAGGAGCAACAGCCACTCATAGACCAAAGAAGGGTGGGAGTCCCTAAATGCAGCCACAAGAAGTCCAAAACAACTTCTGGTTTACATGTAAGGCACCCTGTCCTATTCTATAATGCCAAGGATGAAAGTGAAGTTTTTGAAAGAGGCTCAAGTTGGTCTGATTAATCTATCACTATAATTATTGCAAGATCTTCTTCTGACTAAATCTTCACCATCATTCCAGAGCATCAGAGATCTACTTTGGTTTACATCAATTATCTCCAAATCTAGATATTCAGCCAACATGAACAATTCGGTCTGTACTGAGCATCTGTTAACTTCATTTTCTTGTCAATATTCCCCCAAGCAACATAGTATAAAAAACATAAAATACATGGTGTTTATAGTTTTAATGTAAAGTAAGTTATACAGCTATTATTATGGTATATGGTAGTATTGCATAGGTATAGGCAAATTCTATCATATTTAACATTAGGGACTTCAGCATCTTTAAGTTTTTGATCCTGAGGAAGGCAGGACAGAGGCTTGAAGCCAATCCCTTAAGATACAGAGAAACATTACCCTGAGATATCTATAATTTATCCATGTTATAAAGTATGTTCTCCACTGCCAAGTCAGGGACAAGATCAAGCTACTGAAGCACCTCAGTATATGCATACATGTGCCTCTAATTCTTAGAAAAAATAGAAAAGCATCCTGTTTTTCTACATGATTCTTCTTAGATACACTTCGCATACCACCCCTAGAACACAGCTTCAAAACAGGGTCTTCCTACAGAACCTGCCTGAGAAATTTATTGACTGGAGTCCTGTACCAATTGCTTTCATTAAATGACAGAATTATGAAGAATTAATTTGGAACTTTTGAACTCTTGAGAGACAAATCAAATCTTACAATCTTTTTTTACTACTCTAAAGGAATAACAACTTTAGATATATGTCAAAAAGTTGTGGTTTTAAGTAATCATGCTGAGAATAAATATACATCAATGGATATACTCCTCTGGAAGACGTAAACATCATCTGAATCCAGAATGCTGAAAAGAGAAAGAACTTGTAAAGGAAATTTAGAGAGTAGGTAAGTGACCTAGCCTCCTGCTTCCTTTTCTTAGTGAACTCTAGTTCCACAGAAGCATAAACTGAGAGAGAGAATATCAAGTAGTGGATGCATGAACTCTACTTAGCTTCAAGACACCCAAAAATGAAGAACATGTTTTTTATGGATGTTAATTCACAGGTGGTCTAAGCCATCTCCTCTCTTTAAAGATCCCTGATGTTCTGATAGAAGCTGGAAACCAGAAGCAAGTACAGAAGGAGTCCCTAGTTTCAAGTTATCACACTCATTATCCTCACATCATCAGCTCTGCATCTGAGTAAGTCACACATGCACCAAGGAAAGATACAAAACAAAGGTGGCTTGTCTGTTGTTTAACCACCATCTCCAAACACAAATGTTCCAAGGGCCACTTAGAGATTCAGCAGGTGGTTACAATCATTCTACTCTTGAACTCATCCATTCTGTAAACTCTGCCCTGAGAACCCATATTACCACAGCTACCAATGGATGGTCGGTAATGACACAACCACTGGAATCCACATTGCCACATAGTCATCACAAAGTACTTCCAAGGACTATCTGTCTGAAGCAAAGATGAGACGTTGCATATCCCATATTTAATATTCTATTGGACATGCAGCAGTTTCCACATGTTAAACAGACACTAGACTGTGGCCAGAACCAACTCTATTTTACACACTGCATCTACATAGTCTAACTGATCTCCACCTCACCAGATCTCAGCAAGTTGGTTGAGAGGCTCAGCTCACAACTGGAAATATGAGGCTTTAGCATACTGGATATTTTAAAAACCAAGTTAGAGTCTAGCTGGATGACAGTTTGTCCCTTTTTTATTTCATGAATCTATTTTAAAATGTGTGGATAGGGTTAGGAAAATAGCCCAGTCATTAAAGTTCTGTGCTTGTAAGCATGAAGACCTAAGTCCCATATCCAGACCTTACATAAAAACCCAGGCATGGTGGTGTGTGCTTGTTAATTCTAGTTCTGAGTGATTAAAAAAATAAGCAGGTCCCTAGACTCAACAACCAGCCAGTCTGATCTACTTATAAATTTATCAATTGTCATGCCAGTAAGAGATCTTGTCTCAAGAAACAATATAGATGGCTGCTAAAAAAATAACACTCAAGTTTGTTGTCTGATCTCCACACACAAATACACGCATGTGCATATGTATGCATCAATATTAATATAATCATACACATACACACAACACATGTATGCATATATTGTATTATGCATATATAATTTTATACTGGTACAAATGTAAGAATGACAGTGTCCATGACATCTTAAAGAATGGGAATCTAGTTATTGCTATCATCTTCATCTAAAACTTCTGAAAATTTATGGAGTTTTCATGTTTGATTGTGTAATATTTTTATACACTGTTAAATATACCCTCATGTATTTGAATAAAAAATGAAATGCCAGCTCTAACATACAGTGTACAAAGATATCTATCACAAAATGAAGATGAAAGTACTTATGGTCCTCTATATATACCCCCATGTTTATCATACTTTACTCTTTTGGTGCTGATGTGTTAATAGATGGAGATTCACACATCTCCAGTCTTACTAATCTATAGAAATGTTTTATGCATGTGATAATGTGACCTCATGTTCTTCTGCTATTTTAGCTAAACTGGACTCTTTGAACTTAGAAACTTTCAAGAACTCCACTTGTAAAAAATATCCAGGGATTTGAAGTTAGTAGAAAAAGTGAGTGACTAAAGTCTATAGTTAGCAGGAGACAGCCTTTTCTTACCTCTGAGTTCCTGAACAAAAAGAAAAATTAAAACAGGCAGCACCTACCTAAGTAAATGCAGCCTGTCCCTGAAGGTGCTGGAAATTATTCTAACCAACACACACATTTAACATTCAGGAAAGTGAGAGAATCCTTGATTAGCAAGACAAGCTGCATTCCTTGGTCAAAAGCAATGTAGAAATGCAAAGGCCTTCATCTGCCATTTTCCACTTGGTTTTGTGTTACAGCAATCATCTGGGAAGCAACTGATTTTTTATCCAGTTTTTTTTTTTTTTCAATTTCGTACTCCTTCAGGGAAAGGAGGACAATTCATTTTTAGTCACTCATAAAATTAAGAAGACACAAAAGGAAAATATGGTCCAATGTACAGGATTTTAAAGACATCCTAGAGAATACAATCAGTATTCTTGTACTCATTCATTCATTGGTTCATTCCCTAGCTGATTACTGAATGTCTACAACAGCCTGCAGTCACTCTTGTAAAAACCAATTAATAGTTGTTTTAAATTATATCTGTAGTTGTGTCCCTTACATAACTATGTGTTCAAAATAAGATATAAGTGACTGGCAATATAAATAAGATATTTGAAGAAGTACAACAGCAAGGTGCAGGATTGGAGTAGTGTGGAAATAAGATTATCTAATGCTTTAAGCCTGGGTTTTGGCATCTAACAAGAGGAAGCTATGGGCCATCAAGACATAGATTTGAGAAACAAATCCTAAAGCAACTGTGCCCTTGTGGGTTTGGCAGTCAAGTTATCTGAGGAAGGTGGTAGGAAGGGAACCAGTTCTTTAAAGGTCCTGCATACCAGAGGTGGATGAAGTTTGGATCTTTATAAAAAGAAAGTATGATTGGACACTTCCATAATGATATAAACAAAGGCGACACCCTCACTTTTGGTACAAATGTTATCATTTTTGGAAGTGAAATATGAGCGAAGATCAAAAAGAATAAACTAAAGCTTACTAAAGGAACATGGCAGAAGTGGCCTGGGCAGAAGGGTCCAGAAAAGAGAGTGACCACGTAGAAGAGACCATGTGAGCCCAATGTCTAGAAGAAAGAAGTATCACATGTATTTGAAGATAAGTAAAAGAACATTGATCTATTAGGATTGGTACAATAAAGCACAACTAACTAGGTGGCTCTAAACAGCACGAATTCATCCATGATCCAGAGATTCATAATCCACATTCAAGCTGTCGATATGACCATCCTCCCCAGATGCATGGTAAAACCACACCTGGACACTTCCTCATTTCTTCCAATCCAGTGTCCCTTGCTTGCTACTTGTTCCATGGTAGCCTGCTTTTAATGTCACTGACATATATCCACAAAAACCTTATTTTATAATAGGATTACATTTGCAGGTTAAGACTTCAGTATAGGATGAGAGGGAGAGAAGGCATAATTGGAGCCACAGCAGGGCACAAAACAATGGCAGAGTGAGCAAGTAGAGAATTGATTGAGTTGCAATTTGAGAGATGGTTGGTAGCCAGGATCTCATAGCATATGGCAAAGGTTAAGGCCTCAAGTGAGGAATCTTTATATATAGGAGTACCATCATTCTGTTTGCATTTTAAAATGTTTCTCTAAACACTATGAGCAAGCAAATTTGATGTGAAGTAAGAACAATTACAAAGTTTTGAAAGTACTAGAGTGGTTTAGATGAGGTTACCTGTGTAGTGGGTATATTTACATATTTTACAGAAAAGGCAAGGTTAAGCACTGGATGAGACATGGAGGTGAGGTCAGAGAAACATCAGCCATGACTCCTTCTAGGTTTCTGGCTCAAGCAACTGAGCAAACTGAATGGGAAACATGGCAAGGATAAAGATTACCTCTGCACAGGTTTGCAGAGACGATGTGAGCCAGAATTTGACATGATCAGTTGTAGAAGCTGTAAGACTCCTAAGAATCCTAGTTTTGATTGGATTTGAAAACAGAAATTTGAGATGAGGGCACAGATTTGAATAGAAGATACAGATTTTGAAGTGTTTAGAATATATACACATTTTAAATCAATACATTCTATTTTCTTTTTAAACGTCACATCACATCAATGTGTTACATAATTATGAATACATATATTGGCTAAATCTGGCATAAAATTGTTAAGTCAAATTCTATAACGCTTCACAAGATAATCTGGGAACACACATATGTGCACACACATACACACACAAGGGTGATGGATGAGAAATGATAAGGTATTATTTCTATGATGCGTTAAACCTGGTATCTAGCCTACAACTGTCCTGAAGCTCTGGATTTGCTGCTGTGGGAAATTTCTTTATTTTATTTCTATATATTATTGTGCTGAGTGGGATGCGTTTCAAGTTTAACAGGAACCTATGCAGGTATCACATGTATAAATATTGCTAAGTGCCAAGTATAATGGACAAGTTTTATGAGAATAGGTAACAGGAATGTTAAAATTCCTCGTAAGGTCACTTTCTTGTATAACCATGATGTGAAGTCATGTCTTCTCAGTGTCTCAAGACAAGACATATACCATCTTGTAAAATGCTTTACTTCATAGACAAAATCTCTCAAGACATCTGAAGAAATGTGATTGCTAAGACAATGTTCTATAGGGAAATGGCTGTCCTTCAGCATCTGGTGTTCTAATTCCATAACTGTTAAATTTGGAGTGCTTGTCTTACTTTCCTCTCACTTTCTCTTGACATCCACATAAAGAGCTTTGAGGCTTCCAGGGACAAAAAAAAACATTTCATGCAAGACTAACTTTAATTAATATTTCAAAGACTATTTGTTATAATCTAATAATAATGATCAAGTAGAAAATTTAAAGTAGTCTCAATATTTAATATTCTGACTTCCTCAAAAATATTAAAACTTATTTCAATCTATATATGATATATGTTCATCTTTATTTACTTGGTGATATTATAAAATTTAAAAAATCATTTCCAGAAAACAATATTTTAAATTTGTATATGAGGTACCTCTATTTAAGATGTGAAATATTCAAGAGTATACTTGTTAAAACTATGATTCCAAATTTCTAACTATTCTCATGTTAATTCATTCAAGTTTAATAAGTATTAGTAATTTATTTTTTTAGAGCAAATTGTTTGACCAAAGCATACCGATGTTTTTAAATATTTATACTAATTTTAATGTGAAGAACATAATTTCTTATAAAATTAACTAAGTCATTTAATCTCTTTGGTAGTAAGTGCTAATAAAAAAGAACAACAAAACCTAGGTCCTGCACTTCACCAGATTTAGAAAGGGGACATATAGACAATATGTAATTATTATGCTATGTTCCTAGATCTGTGAAAAGTAGCATCAATATGTTACAAAAGTCCTAAGGAGATGGTATCCTTTCTTTGTTTGCAGTATGGGTACAGAATTTTAAAAGGACCCAAACTGCGGTGTGGCTGACAAGGGTATTTTCAGTATAAAGTAGGGAGAAGTTGGAATGGAGGAAATGACAACAAAGTCATAAAAAAATGATACACAGATGCATTTCCAAAGATCATTTTTTTCTAAGAGTCAGCAGAAGGAATTCAAGAAGGAGGAGAAATTGATAAAATAAGAATGACTACATAAAAATATGATAATGAAAATCTGGGTGAGTTTGATGAGATCTAGTGACTAAAAGTACTACTCTCTGCTGTTGTCTGGAAGATGGGTACAGGATAAAATGAAATTTTGCAGAAATTCATGCATGCTCAATAGTGTCACTCTTCAAATTGGTCTGCACGACAATAGTATGCCTACCATTGAGAAACCTTAACAAATACAGCACTCTGAGGTCCTGTTCAGACTTCATAACTTAGGACATTTATGTTACAGTATCTTAAGATGATCTCGTGAACACAGAAATGTGCTCTGAAAGTATGGCCTAAGGAGAATCAGTGTTTGAGATGTTTGAATATTCTATAGGAAGGGTTACCAACTTGACTCACTAGCAAAGAAATAGAAATCCTGAACAAACTTGTCCCTGTAATTAGAAGAAAACATCTAAATTTTTTTCAGACAAAATGACCTTAACGATTCTGAACATCAGCTTCTAGCTTTTAAGAGCTGCTTGGATTAAGAAGCCTGCCAAGGATTCTTGCTGTCTCACTAATGTGTAAATCCTGAGCACTCATGGAGTAGGTAGGACTTGGTAATTACAGAAGTTTCAATTCTATAAAGCTTTGTTGAAAACATTGACTTTCTGAGCTGTAATTTTGGCTCAAAGAAGTTGCATTTCAACCCACAAAAATCACAACTTTCACGTGCAGAGTCAAAATAG
This sequence comes from Arvicanthis niloticus, assembly GCF_011762505.2. NCBI lineage: Eukaryota > Metazoa > Chordata > Mammalia > Rodentia > Muridae > Arvicanthis > Arvicanthis niloticus. The sequence goes on from NC_047673.1 coordinate 2,850,343, forward strand.
CTATTGGTGAATATTCTCTTGTCATGTCCTTGGTATTTGGTCTGCTGAAATTTTAGTTGTGGTGGCTACATACCATGTAAATCAGTCATGAATCATGAACATGATGTCAATTAGCAATTGGGCTTCACCTTTTTGGCAAAGTTTGGTTTTTAAAAAGCTCCCTCTCTCCATTTGTTTGATCCAATTCCATCTGCAGTGCCAACTCTAGAATTGAATCCCTTTATTAAATGAGACCAAGCAAAGCCAATCAGGGCCGGTCAGATGCCAACTGGTTACAATAGCTGCTTTTAATGATGAAATATAACCCATGTTAAAGTTGGAACCAAAACAAACAAACAAATTCAAGCAGATTGGAAGACACACAGGCTCACTGGGGATACTAGATGTCCAAGAAGAATTTTCTAATGGATGGAATGAGATTGAGAGTGGAGATAAGCTTCAAGAATTATGTAATTTTTTTCTCTGAAAATAAATGTGTGTATACTCCAAGAACCCACATTACACACTGAAACTCCTTTAGTGAACCCTACAGTAGTTAATTATGTTCACAGTAGAGACATGATGCTTGGGAGTCGGCCTCTTCTCGATAGATGTGGTTTTTACCCAGGTAACAGTCTAAGACAACAATAACCACGTTCACCTTAGCTCAAATTCCCTTATTTTACACAGTGATTTATCATTACCCTTCCCTTACCCCAAGAAGTCTTCGAGATGATACCCTATTTTTTTTAATTTTTAACCTTCTAAAAGACTTTTCTGTCACCCCAGATGAACAGACCCAAACAACTGTTCTCATTGTGAGAACACATAGAATTAAATTAATATCAGTTGTATGTTAAGCAGTCATTTTACTACACAGAAATTTGCCATGATCTCATACAAGTTGACTTAGAGTAATGGGCAGCACACACTGTATATCAGATAACTTCTGGGGGCTCGCCATATTTCAGTCATGGGATGAGAAGGAAGAGAAAGAGCAAGGAATAATTTACGCCATTGAATTTTCACAGTGCTATTAATGACTGAGGATTCTGCCTCACGCTGTTCAACCTCACAATGGGGTACACAAAAAGAATTGACTTGTGGCCTGTTTTAGGGTGTTGTTTTAGCAGGGAAAAGGCAGAATACATTCCCAGAAAGAATCATAGAAGGCTCTAAAGAATAGTTAACAATAAGATTAAAAACACATGGTCAATCTAGTCCCCAAAGAATGAGCAGTGTGTTTGAAGTGGTTCCTTGTACTCTGTGCTGTGTTTTCACACTTGGTTGTTCATTTGATCTTTTCAGTATTCTGGGAAAGAGGTGGAGAAAAATAGAATTCTATCGTACATATTGAGGTGTGGATAACTTTCATTTGTGTCCTAGGCAACACAAATATAATCACAACTCAACTGAAGACCATGACACCCAAGTATCTGTTGCCTTTTCCTTCTACCACACCACTGGGGAATTTGTGGTGTTCTCCACGTACACGCACCAAGAGTCACTTCAGCCTTATCCAGGTACCTTTAACTCCAGCATTGTCAACACAAAGTTCATCAGTAGTTTGAGCATAGCCATAATCTGATGTTCCACTGGGATGGGGGAAAATGTTTTGACTTAAGATCATATTTTCTGTCTCCCTTGTTGAACTTCAATCTAGTTTTTCATGCTGATTTCCAACTTGTTTAAATCCCAGCTAATAAAAGGAATTAGAGGGTTCAAGATAATGACTTAAATAAAAAGTCCTACACACATGAGCTAAGAAGAAACTGACATAGAGAGATTAGAAACACTGCCAATCCCACTCGCAATTACCCTAGGGTGGCATTTGCTTTTCATTCTAAAGCAGATTCACCTACCTACATAGGGATTTCCAGCTTTGACATTTGCATATAAGTAAGAAATCCCTGAAGTAAAGATGCTAAAGGAAGAAAGATGAAGTCATGGGCCACCATTGTCTTCTATACATACACTGACTTGAATGAGGATAGGCTCAGAGTTTCCAGAGAGCCTTGCACAACTGAAAACCATCAAGTAAAATCTGGGACAAACATTTGGAATCTGAATTGCACCTTCCTTCCACGTTGTTCTTCATCCATATTTAGATGTATTTCTTTCATCTCCTTTCTCTAAACACTTCCCCCAAAGCACAGGAAAACTCGGTGAGATTCCAGAGACTGCTGTTATTATTCTGTCCTGTCTGTTTAATCACTTCACCATGTAAATAACTGAATTTTGATTGTAAATGGAGTCTCAAGAGATGGTAGAACGAAGGCAGGTAATTTTCTTAAAGAGAAACAAGTAGCTTAAGTAGAATCCTGACAGAGCAGAAAGCAGAGCTGTCAGAAGCCATATGCTTGTATTTTCAGAGCAGGATGTAGCAATCCAGGAGGGAAGGACTCTAAGTAAATAAATGAAGCACCACTTGTGACAGGCAAAAGCTTGTGTTGTTTTACCTATTGAACAAACACCGAGACTCCAATAGTCTTTGGCAGGAACGTCACAGGGCAAAGCCAAGTCTGAGAACCCTGTTGTTTGTGTAGTGATCCAATCCCTTTCCTGAATGTCTTTACATATAAAAGACAGAATCCTAACAATGGAATATTAACTGATTTGAGTGGAAGAGCCTGTCTGTATGCAGATGCTGCTGGCAAAACACACCCCAATAGTTATTTACATATATCTGCAGCTCTTCATCAAAAGGAGAAATAGGAGCTGAGATGATAGATGTGTTTTCATCTTTGGGACAAATGATAGATATGAACAAGACAAGAGTGCACTGAATCTATATAATTGACATTGTCATAATAAACTGCATCTGGACATTTTCCCCATTACTGTGTTTCAAACCCATACACTGCAGCTCTAACAAAATCATCATCATGTTCAAAAAAGTCTATTTCAAGAGTTGAAAGTCACAGACAGAAGGAATGGAGGAGTGGGCTCATACTTTTCTATTTTCTCAAAAACTCAGGTTTTGACTTGGCTGCCAACCTTTAAAAAATAATGGTAAAAACTTTTAAGCAACTCCCAGAACATTATATGCTTTAAAAGCTTTCAATATAGAATATAGAAAGTTTCTACTAATTGCCTTAAAATATGTAAATAACAATTACATATTTTTACTTGTTTCAGAATGAAATATAAAGTGTCCAGAAAGATCATTATTTGGTAATAATTGCAGAGTTTGTGAATAGGCAAATTGAATCACTTGTGTCCATGTTTTTCAACATAGCCACGATCACATCTAGTTACTACTTTCAACACTACTTTCCATTTCAAAGCACTGACATAAAAATGTTCACATAGAAAAGCATGTCTGAGGATTGGTTTACCCACAATGAAAAGAAAAATCTGGTATATTGCCATTCAGTTCACTTCAGGCAAAAGCTCTCAGCTTCTCTGCCCAGATGCCAAACAGCACAAATCAGGACTTGCTTGAAAAACATTCCTCACCAACAGCATCATGCTTCAGAGCAGTGGCATCTGACCCCATCTATCCTGCTGCTCCCAGGAAGAATAGCTGTACAGGTTCAGTCTGACACTGCACAGGTAGAGAAGCAGAATTGTTGGCTATATCAACAGGAGCAGTTGCCAGGGCAAAGCACAGCTGTTATGGTTTAGATGTAAAATGCCTCCCTGAAGAACACCAATAGACATGCTAGCAAGGAATGGGGAAAACTCAGGGGCCCCCACCTGTAGACGAAAAAACCAAACCAAACAAAAACAAAACCCTTACAACCAACCAAGGAATATGAGAGCAGGAGAATTAGTCTTCCCCATTGATGAACCTCTAATTGGTTATCTAATACCAAGTGGTCATCCCTGAAATCATATGCACACAAGTAACATAAGACAGACTAATCAAGTTATATTTATATATTTAGGCGTGTGTGTGTGCGTGTGCGTGTGCGTGTGTGTGTGTGTGTGTGTGTAAAACAATAAATATTAAAGAGAAATAGGCCATGATTTCAAGGGGGTGGTATATATATACAGGAAGGATTAGAGAAAAAAGGGAAGGATAAAATGTGTAATTATGCTTTTATTTCTTTTATTTCTTTTTTTAATTTTTTTTATTTTTTAATTAGATATTTTATTTACACTTCAGATGCCATCCCCTTTCTCCATCCCCCCCCCTTAGAAAGCCCCTATCTTATGCCCCCTTTTCCTTTTTGCACTTATACATTTTTTAAAAAAATGTTAATCAAAGGCTTTATAAGTTTGGTAATGCTCAATCAGAGGTGTAACCCACTACCCAACCTAGATATATCAACTATCTTTGACTGGTGGAGACACGTGAACATCTGCCTCCCTGTCTCCCCCCTCTTTCTCTCTCTCATCACCTAGCTTCTCCTGTCCTTCTTCTCCTCCTCTCCTTACTCCTTTTCTTCCTCTCAGTACTCCTCCCACCTTAGCTCCTCCTACATATCACCCTTCCTGTTAAAATAAAACTTTTCTCTCAAGATACAATTAGAGCATAATTATGCCAATTTGTACGAGTGAGATACAAGATAGTCCTAATACCCAGTCCATCATTTTGTTGACTAACCAGAACCTCTGTCATCTATCCTAACTAAAACACTTAGTTCTGAACCTGGCTTTTCCCTTGGCTTTAGAATGAATATCAGCTGAAGATCATCCACTCAAATCTTTTCTCTCAAGGTAAATAGCCAGGATTGGCTATGAGACTATAAGTTTTTAACTCTGTCAGAAATCCAGAATGACTGAGTTAACTATAATTGTGGGAAGCACAAAGCATAGTTTCTAAAACTTAGCCAATTTATAGAGACTGCTGAACACCTGGACACTCCCTCTACTACAAAACCTTGGAGCATCTGTTCTTCCGCCTTCTGGCCCAGGATCATCTGACAGACCTTAGTGCTGCAGAATTATTAAGGGCTGATTACTCTGTCTAGGCAGATATAATCAGTCGACTATTCTGCAAGTGTGTCCTTTTCTGGACAGTAATTTGTCTGTAGATGGAAAGAGGCAATTCTTGTCTAGTGGCTGTCTCACCACAACTGGAGTAACTCTAAAGATGCTCAATTTCTTCTTAGAATTCAATACAGGAAGCTGTCAGGAGCAGACAGGTCTCTAATCAAAATGAACATTAATACAGAAATGTTTGTAACGTCAACAGAATCTGAAAGAGAGGTTGTATGGAGATCATTCCACCTGGGTATTCATTCCATGTGCAGTCACCAAAAATAGATGCTGATATGGATGACAGGAAGAGAAAGCTGACAGCAGCCTGATAAGGCTGTCTCCTTAGAGGTCCCCCGGAGTCTGACATACCCAGAGGCAGATACTCAAAGCTAACCATTAATCTGATCAAAGGTTCCCAATGGAGAAGTTAGAGAGTAAACTGAAGGAGCCAAAAGGGTTGGTAGCCCCATGAGGAGAGCAACAATACCAACCAGCCAGAGCTCCCCAGGGTCTAAACCACCAGCCTAGGAGCACATATGGAGGGACACATGACTCCAGCTGTATATGTAGGGGAGGATGGCCTTGTTAGGCATAGGTGGGAGAGGAGATCTTTGGTCCCATGAAGGCTGAACACTGAGTTGGGGGGGGGGGGATGTAAGGGTGGGGAGGGGGAGTGGGGTGTAGGTGGGTGCACACCCTCATAGAAGCAGGAGGAGGGGGGATGGGATCAGGGGTTCCTGGGTGTTGGGGGGAATGCGGTAAGGGGATAAAATTTGAAATGTAAATATTATATCCAATAAAAGAGGGGGAAAAAAGAAAAGCGGTTAGAACCAACATCCTTAATAAAATGTCAGCCCTCTTAAAAAATGATCTTGATACTAAAATTTGTTTTGAGAATTGTATATTGCTTTTATTTCTAAAAAGGTAAAATAATAATAAGTATTATAACATTTAAAACTGCCTCCCCCAGAATCTTATGTTTGAATACTTGATCTCTAATAATCCTGTTTAGAAACTTTGTGGAACCTTTAGGAGGTGGAGCCTAACTAGACACTTTGGCATTATTACCTAGTATCAGTTACAGCCGATAGCACTGATATGGGCAAACAACCAGTTCTGGTACCATAGGCACAATCTGTTATTGTTACCACTCCTTCCTCACCATGAAGGATCATACCCCACAGAATGTAGCCCAAAACAAATCTTCTTGCTTTAAGTTTCTTTTTCTCAGGTATTTTAGCAAGGCAGTGGGAAACTCTAGCTAAATGTGGAGAGTTGCCTCCACAGGTAAGAGCACTTGTTGCATTCACAAAGAACAGTTCAATTTACAGCATTCACATGGAAGTTTATTACCATCTGTAACTCTTCTAAGGGCACCAGAAGTGCAAGTGGTACACATATATACATGCAGGGAAATCATCTATACACATAAAATAATAAAATAAATAAATAAAATACGAGCTAAACCTTCAAACACCTTTGTGTGCTTACGTGCATGGCTAATCATGGAGATGATATGCAAGCATATGGAATGCCTTGGGTTCACCAAGAGTTCATTAATGTCATTTAGCTAGAAATATAGGATTAATGAAACTAGTTCAAAATTACAACTGCTGAGAATTTCAAATGGTAAATAGCATACTCTAAGAAACATATAGTCCTGTTTCCCCAGGAGGGATGCATTCCATACCAGTCTGTTAGTAGTAAGAGGACTGAGGGGAAAGACTCAGTAACCAATCTGGATGCCTATCAGTGTAATTCTACTACTAGTACTGAGAAAGCACAAAACTCAAGTTATAATCAAACAATTATTTTGTCTTTTCTTTTTAATAAGAAAATTGCTTCTCTCAGAGTAGAATATTGTGTTAATTCTGATTATCAGTTGAAGAGAAAAGTTGAAACTGTAATTGAAGTTAGTACATAAGAAGAGGTGTTCTTTTTCCTATTGAATTCTGTAAGATACCAAGAGTCTCTGACTCATACGTAATAATGCTGAGAACACAGAAACATGTCAACTAAATTATTCAAATATGTAAATCAAAACAGAATTTGCATGTATTTTTAGTTTGAAGTATTAAAGAGGCTCAAAACTGCCATTTCTATGTGTTAAAAGGAACTGAAGGAAATCTTTTAAAACCACGAAGCTTATTTGGGTTTGGTTTTATCTGGACAATCTCAGCAACCATCATGGTACTATTTCTGACTTCTCAACGATGTCAGGAAAAAGTAATAAGTTGAAAATATATATTCATATATATGTATACATATACATCATATATATATATATATATATATATATATATATATATATATATGAATAGCAGAAGTCATCATCCTGGGAAAGGAAGTTTCTATGTCTGTAAGGCAACCCAAGCAATGGCCAAACCTAATTCTCTGATAGAATCCCAGAACAAGAGCATGTCCACAGGTTCTGAACAAATATCAAAGCTCTATGGTTGAATTTCACACATTTTCCCATAACACTTTTTTGTTGAAACATAGTTCTCGGGATCTTCCTATCTATGGTTTCCAGTGTAGGATGTGTAAGTCCCAAGGTCAAACTCTTTCCTATCTATGGTCTCCAGTGTAGAATACATGAATCCCAGGAGAGAAACACTTACGACATCAGAGTTTCAAAACATCTCAAGATTTCTCATCTAAAAACCCAAATGTAAGCTTATTTTTTAGGTAACTGGGAGCAGATCTTCCTCAACTTATATTTGTTAGACATGTTATTAAGAGCTAGTGTTAATTAATCCTAGCAATATACAATGGATATATAAAAACCTTAAACGAAATGTTATACAACTTATATAAATCCATGTGAATAATAAGAAAATCACAAAGCTATTACTTCCCTTTTATTAAACATGAACCCCAGTTTCACCTGTAGCTGAGAGGTACAGCTACCTTTCCAATAATATGTGCTTTATTAAACTAAACACAATCAATTCAAAAGTACCACCAACAACAACTACTAACAACTACTACTACTTCTGCTGCTGCTGCTACTACTACTATAAAAATGTAGAAATAGGCCGATGAAAATTCATACTTTGAGATATGTTTATGCATCTAAGCAACTGCAGAATGTCTTCTTTATTCTAGGTTTCTGCATCCATAGATTCAGCCAACTGTGAAACAAAAGTGCCTAAAGAAAGTGTGTGACAATGCACAGAGCTACTTTGTTATCTTACCTCTTAAGCAGTAAAGTATAAATACTGATCGCAAAGGCTGCCATTGCATGCACTACTGTAAGTATTATAAAGATCTCTTAAAGGGTATAGGACCAGCCCGGGAGATGGCTCAAAGGTTAAGAGCATTTGCTGTTTTTCCAGAGGATCTGAGTTCAGTTGGCAGCACCCACATTAAATGACTTTACAGTCACTTGTGACTCTGGCTTCAGAGTAATCTAACATCTTCTGGCTTTGACACACAGACAGACAGACAGACAGACAGACACACACACACACACACACAAATAGAATACACAAGGGCATACATACAAATGAAATAACTCTAAAATATTTATTAAATATTAGTAAATAAAGTACACAAGATAATATGCATAGGTGAGTTGTAGATATCACACAATTTACACAAGCAATAGCCAGGAGGGTCTCAGATCAATTCCCCACAAATATTAAGAGTGACTATGTGGTTATTGATGACCAAACAGAAAGTGAAACTTACAAATTTTCAGTCCTATGTACTAAAAATCATAGAATGGAATTCCCACCTAGCCAATAAGAAGAAATATTCCAAATATCACCTTTAAGTGGATTTTGAATATAAGGTAAAAATGGGTTAATTTCAGTTCCCAGTGTGTATGAGAGTAACTTCTGGCCATAAGGCAAGCAGTAAATGTTTGGTCTCCTTACCTTACCAAAACATACTGATATTTGTTTGTTTGTTTTATTATTTAATATTTTCATTTTTAAATTAAATATTATCGTACAATTTCCCCCTTTCCTTTATCCCTCCAAATGAAGGTCATTATAGAAATCACAATGAATCAAAATGCAGAGAGCAACTGACTTCATGGTGTCCATCCCAACTGACACACTACAATATGATTCCTACAGCTCAGGGACATCACAGACAAAGAGAGCAGAAAGATTGTAAGAGTTAGAGGAACTGAAAGTCTATTTTGAGGTTGCATCTCCTAGAAATGTTAGGAAAACACAACATATCAAGCCACACAACCAAGGCTGCTTTCTCAAGACCTGAACAAGAAAAACACTAAGAGACATGCTAACACAGAAAGGTGAAAATATAAGGGGACTGAACTCTAGGCAAGGAAATTGAGCAACTAAGAAACAGTCTACCATGGGAAAGATCCCCACAGTGGGTTATTCAATACCATGTGGTTCCACCTCTCTGTTGAAAGCCAGCCTGTGTCACCAACCTTAAAACCAACCATGAAAGGGGCATCAGATAAAATGTTTGCAAACACAGCTGCACCTCTCCTGACTTTTGATAAATCATGCACACTTCTACATCTCCCCAGTGTAACCAAATTACATATTACTTGGATTTGTAAAGCAGGATTAGAATACAGAAAGAAGAATTAGGAATCAGAAGGGTAGCCATGTATAGCAGTTAATTTGGAAGACGTGCACATAGGGATACATTGCCAAGTGAGTGACTTCCAAGAGACTGAAGGTCATTGTTGGGACAGGACTTACTAAGATATCCAGAGGAGGGCCCAGGTCTATACTGTATGCGTTTCTGCATCAGCATCATCTCCTACATGCATTAGTCACTTTTCTTACTGCTATAATAAAATATCTAATGGAAACAAATGAAGGGAACATTTATTTGTCCCAAAACTGAAAGTATGAACTATGATAAAAAGGAAATAGAAGCAGGCAAGAAAGGAAGGCTGTGGGAATGTATCATGGCTATAGCTGAAGCAATGTGAGGATATCTGATCACATCTTGGCTCATCAGAAATCAAAGATCAGTGAAAGCTGTAACTCACCCATCTTTCTCCTTTTTATTCATTTTAGGCTCTAGTCCACGGAAAATATTGCCCACAATCAGAGCAGATCTTTCCTCCTCGATTAATTGTTTCTGTAAAACATATTGTAGGACTGCCAAATGTTGTATCTCCTAGGGGAATCTAATTCCAGTCAAGTAGATAATAAAGATTAAACATCACAATATTTTAAGTGATACTGTTTTGTGTAAATATCCACATATATATAATTACTGAATGATGAAAAATGTGATGTGAAAGAACTGAATCAACATATACTACTGAAACTCAAAACTGAAATCGTAATAAAATATGTCAAACTTTTCAGGGTTTCTGTACATTCCCACTGGGTAGTGACATAAAAAAAAAACTAGGCATCAGAACATATCTCAGTGTCATAAATATAACCATGATAAAGGAAAAACATCTACTAATTAATGCCAATCAATTACCAAAACATATTAGAATTATTTCACAATGGTAAATGTTTGTGGTAAAATCTTGGGACTAATAAAATCTATGTGGAGTGTCATTATTTATTTTCTAAAACTCTACTTAAATCAAGTGTACAAAATCAGCATAGAATAGACATCAGAATGTCAAAGACGTTTACCCTACCCATGCTCCAAAATGGAAATGGAAGCCTCATCCACTGGGTGGTAAAGAACAATAACTTCCACTCACATTTAAACATTTATAAAATGTGTGGTCCCTTTTCTCACTATTTATTAAGTAAATAAAGAATGAATGAAAAAAAATGCTTGACACTTAACAAGTTCTAGGTAGGTTCTTGAAGATCCATCGGGAACTTCTTTATTAGGGACAAGGATGAGGCAAAGATGCTGTGTTCCAAACAGGCATTGGCTGGAGACATGGCAATAACTTAGAGAAAGCTGACAGGGTTCACAGCATGTGTAGATGCAAGGACTCTAGGATGCATCCATAAACACACAGGCTACCTCAGTTTTTCTTCTTCTAAAAAGCAGAAACACCTCTTTTTTTTTTTAGCTTACACAAAGCAATTTATTAACAGAAAATAATTTGAGAAGTCCTGTTCACAAACGGCGACCACGACAACCCCCCTTCCTTCGAGTGCTGTCAGAGAGGATGGGGGTGACATCCTCAATCCGCCCAATCTTCATCTCAGAGTGAGAAAGGGCTGACTGGGCTCCAGTTCCAGGGGTCTTGGTCCTGTTTCCTCCTGTGGCCCGGAGTTTGATATGCAGGGCAGTGATGCCCAGCTCCTTGCACCTTTGGGCCACATCCTGGGCAGCCAACATGGCTGCATATGGAGAGGACTCATCTCGGCCAGCCTTTACCTTCATTCCGCCAGTCACTCAGCAGATGGTTTCCTTGCCAGAAAGATCGGTAAAATGGACAAACGTATCATTGAAGGATGCAAAGATATGGCAGACACCAAATTCATTCTCTCCTTTAGCCACCTGAGGTCCAAGGCTGATGGATGACCTGTTCTTTCTTCTTTTCCTTCTCCTTGCAAGGAGCCATTTCTGAACGTTGTCTCAGAAACACCTCTTCTTACAGACACATGTACACAGCTTTCTCTTTCAACATAGTCTCTATGTTTCATACTTATAAACTCACTAAGAAATCAATCTAAATATAAATGATGATGAACTTGAAACAAAAAATCAAAATAACAGAATACTTTGAAATTATATTCCCTAGCTCCTAAATGCCTGCCCAAAGCACCCTGTTTTAGCGTGTGTATTATACCTGTGGTGTGCAGGGAGGGAGTTCTGATTTATCACATTATATGTCTCACTCCTAAGCCACGCCTCTAAGTCATGCCCTTAGGCCGTGTCTCAGAATCTGATCTATAAGTCACACCCTTAAGTCACACACCTTTAAGTCTCACACACCCAAGGGAAAATCCTGTGTATCTAAAACAAGATGTTATCAGAATGTGCTCAGCTGTTGTAGGCTAATGTAATCGAATCTCTTGTCAGGGTATATGGCTCAAGATGGCTGCAAGGATGATAGCCGTCTTGTGTCAGCTCTCCACACACTCTCTCTCACATACACACATTACATTTGTGTGTGTGTGTGTGTGTGTGTGTGTGTGTGTGTGTGTATGACACTTGTACTTTTTATTTTATTCTTCCCTTAAGCTCTGTTATCTCAGAGTCTGAGAAGACTAGAGAGCCATGCACAGAAGGTAGAAACAAGAGACAGTAACAACTAATGATCTAAGACTTATTGTGTGAAATAGAGGTTGCTTCTGACCTCTGATTCCAGTACTAGTACCCATAACAGAGATGTTCTCAAGATTTTCCTTTGGTAGTTTCCTCCCTTCGATGAGTGGAGCAGAGATGGAACACAATATGGAGAACTGTGTCTCACTGAAAGGGAAAGAATCTGGGAGTTGATATCAACTAAGCAGCCCCACTAGAAACAACATCTAAGATCTGGTATTGCATCAGGGAAAAAAAAGAAGTCAACTAAAGCAAGAAAAGAGTGTGGTGACAGTGAGGAACTGTTTATGTACAGGTAGTCAAGAATGCCACATGCAACACAGCATCCCCAGGATGGTCAGAAAACTGGAACTGGACACCTCACAGATAGGAGACAGAGTCTTCATCTATCAGGAGCTATCATACTAAAAGACTGACAGCCACAGCCTCTGTGGGATTAGGGAAAAGACAGAGGTCTGAAAAAAACTTTGTTTTCAGGTTTCACATAAGAGAACAAATATACTATAGCTACCTTCCTGTCTGGCTTAATATGATATCCTCCAGTTCCATCTATTTTCCTGAAAGTACCAATACTTGACTCTTCTTTATAGTTGAATAACAAACATTTAATTATGCAATATTATCCATCCTCTATATGGAGTCTTTGTGCTATTTCCCTGCCTTTTTAGGCAGAGCAGCTCAATGTCACCCCATTTGTCACATTTCCTTATTTCCTCCATGACCACTCTCAACAGCTGTCCAGAAACACAACTTGCAGAAACAAGACTAGACAGACATTTTCACTTTCCCACTACCAATGGTGGGAACTTGAAGACGTTTACATGTATTGGGTGATGTTACCAAACAATAATTTGTACTATTTCAGGTTGTGTCATGCTACAGTGAACATGATGGGATGATGTCACCTGTCATGTGACTGGATCAATGTGAAGTGCTCAAATTTGCTCAATTTCTATATGATTTCAGATAAATTGTGTATTTCTCTGTGCTTAATTTCTTCAACCACAAACTTTCTGGTGGTAAAATATACCTGTTTTGTTGCATATTTGGTTGGTGTTCTCCTTATGGCTAGAGGTTTTGAGTTTTCATGTGTTTGTTGGGTGTTTGTATTTCTACTTTTGAGAGTTTTTTTTCCAGAGGAATTGGTAACACACCAAGAGAGGAACATAATTTAAAGTCCTTCTACACAGTTTAACTAAAAAGGCATGAAGAGCTACCCCCAAAGGAGTAAGCTGAAAGAACAGGATTTAAAGCACCTCAGGCTATTAAACTGGGGCATAGTGACCAACCTAGATTGATGGGTGGTAGGAGAAGCAGTGCCAGTGTAGCATTCTGGAACCTTCAGTTATAGATGGGTGGCATCAGGATGAGAGAAATGTTTCATTTTTGTTTTTGATTTTTTAAAAGGCAAAAACTAAACCTAGAAACCTAAAGAACAGCATTAGAATCCAACTTAGATTCTACTTCCCTTCAGTTCTCCTCTTTGTACTATGGAGGTTGGTGTTTTGACAGACAGATCAAGGGAAGCTTGGCTTAGACACAGTGCAGGCTGGAAAAGCATCAGTAGACTAGGGAGGAAACAAGTGGAAGACACTCAAATAGTCACAATATTCTACATGGTTATCACTAGGCTTCCAAAAGATAAGGTATGTGTACCTCCTTTAAGAAGTGCTCAGTATTGCTTCCAAGGATAGGTAATAATTGTGTCAAGAGCATGTGGACATGTCTTTCTTTATGTTTCTTTTCCAGAGGAATTTTAAGTTTTGTAATTAGTTCATGAGACATGAGAAGGACTTGGAATAAGTTCAAAGAAAGTGACTTAAGGATTATGAACAGGTTTGAAGAGGAGGAGAGTTAGTTAAGGAAGCAGAAGCCAGAGAACAAGTCTTAAGGAAAAAGTCATAAAATGAGGATTGTGGAGGCCAGTTGGAGAGATGCAGAGATACAGGGTTTACTTGTGCCAGGGAAGATCATTGTAATAAATCCTCTTTATTCTCACTATAAATTAAATCTTCTTCATATTTAATATAAGTGGTGGAGCACTGGTAGAGCATTGGTGGAGGACTGCACAATGGGAGTGACAAACACACAAGCCATTCATCAGCTCAAATTTTCTCTTGAATTCATGTGAGGGAATATTTTGAAGGATGAAGGAATTGTAGCTTAAATGAATAACAGTTTTTTGTGAATTAAATTTTAAAAAGCCTTCCTTATTACGGTATCCAGAAATCTTACTAACTTAAAAGTGAGCTATAGAAAATATCTCTAGAGCCACAAACTTTTAGAATAAAACCACTCAAAGAGAAATCCGCAGATGTGAGTGGTGAGCAAGATCAGAGGAATCTAGCTTCAAGAAAAGATTTTTCTCCCCTCTGAATGTCTTGACTGTATTTCATAGTCTTCACAACAGTGAATGGAAAACCTAAAACTTAAAATTGGTTAAAAACTTGATTAAAAATTTAGAAAACTTGTCCTTTTCTTCATAAGATTTCACTTTGTATTCTTTTGTTATAAAAATCTCCAAGTAGATCTCGAGAGGACTTTAATGCCTGAACAGATTCTACTGGATGTGAGGTCTGAAACTCACATGGACTTTGCCCTTGCTACAGGATTTCTATGAGACAGGAAAGAGTGAACAAGCTTTAAGAATCCTCTCCAAAGACATCTTTCAAAGCTTTTGCAAGGGGAGGAAGAGATAGCATAGCCCATTATCAATATGGTCCTATGACTATGCCTAAAGCTCTTATAAATTCCATCAGGTAGTAACTAAAAATTACAGAAAGCAATTTAATGATATCATGAAGGCTCTAAGTTATATTGGCCACCTCACAAAGCCCCACACTGCCAGTAATATTAGCTTCTTAAGGGTGAACAGGGTCCATGACAAAAAAAAAAAAGATTATAGCTTATAAAATCAGCATTAAAAGCTAGTAGTAAGATTATTTTTCTCAGATCCTAAGTACTCAAATTGTAGCAAACTACGTTGATGTACAAATTGCTGCTTGTTTTGAGAAAATGACATTCCCTTATAGAATGAAAACCCTATGTCTTTTATGACATGCACATCCTCCAAAGGCCAGCTGACAACTGCAGTACATTCACCACCTGTCAGTTCAAACTCTCTGCTTCTTAGGGTCTCATTGTGTCCTGAATCCAAAGCAGATTTCCTACCAAGCTGCAGACCTGTTCCAGGTCATCTTATGAATGGACGTCATTTACACTACTCACCTCACACTCGGCCTTTCTGGGACAGCATGAAATATGAATGCTCATTGTATTACACTCCGGAGGTAAGAAGCTGTGGCAAGATTGACGAAATAATTATGTAAATAATGACTGACGTCTAGGGAAGACTAATGGAGGAAAAAGCTGAATAACATTAAAAAGTTAATATATTTAATGTTAACCTTTGTAGCTCTCAGTAATAATTCAAACATAAGAAAATTGTTGTCGAAAGCATAGGAATATTGAAGCAGAACAAAAATGTCATGGTAAAAAAATGAACACCCAGTTTTCTGGGAAACTGAAAGATATTTTTCTACTAGAATATTAAAAGCTAAACACTGAGTTTTATTAACTTTGAGTGCCGTTATTCTTTCCAAATTAGCTTTACCTAGAAAAGGCAGACTTTTGTTTTTAATTATGTGTTCCTATCAGAATCAGAATCCCTAGGCAACAAAACTGATGTAAGGATTGTTGCAGTGTAAAACAAAAACAATCACTGGAAGATCAAACAAAGAGATGTTAACTTATGGAGCTTTGTCTTTGTCTTTTACTGACCCACATTGGGCTGAGCATTCAAACCTCTCAGCGTTGATGTTATAGAAGCGTTCATGAAGTTTATTTCCTATAAAATCATAAGGATTTAATAATTATAACACTGGGTAGAATGAGAACGGGGTGGTGAGTTTAGATGGCTTTCAGTTAAACAAGGGAGCATACTACTCCTGAGAAAAATTCTATTGGTCAATCTTGATGTAAAAATAACAGCTGAGATCATTAGACAAGAAAAGAATGATCTTGACTCCTTGGAAGATCTCTCTTTTCCAAGGAAAAACACTAGATTCTAAAGAGAAACACTGGATGAAGTCTGCAGTTTAACTCTTGCACTCCCACAAGAAGAAAAAATAAAGCTATATATACCTACCTATCTTGTTTTTAACAAGAAAATAAAGATGCCAGATACTGGAAAAAAACATGTATTGCTTCCAGTTTTCCTAATCAGTTAAGAATCTTAGCAACATCCATAAATTATCTAGCATTTAACTAAAATCAAGTTGTTGGGTATGGCTTAAAAGACAAAAATTGTATCTGTCACTTCTACATGAAATGCTAAAATATTTGTGATATTACAGAAACACATTTTGGGATCTCTCTAAGCTACAGGCTGAGAATGAATGAAATCCATCCTGGAAGCAGTGAACTTAAAAAAAATTGGGTAGAGTTCATGTGGCTCTTGGGTTTTAATAAAAATTTTTTCTATCAATAAATTCTTAAGAAAAATCAGGACATAAGTGACCCTAGATAAAGTAGCCGTGTGAGAATATACTTATTTCACTAAAACCATGAACTTTGGACATGTAACCATGTAACAACATGCCAATGTCATGCCTTTATAATAATGCTGAAAAGCAGAGAAGCAGAAGCACATGACTTACTGTGGTGCCCTTAGCAAGAAGCCATATTGCAATGAAGGCACAATGAGGATATGCTCCATTATTATTCCCCGAGCACATTACATTGTTCTGTTCTACTCTGCTAGCTTGAATGCATATTGCTCCCTGGAAAGAACTTACAGTTCCCTTTACAATGCGTTTACAGTTGATTAAAGAATGGATTTGCAATTTGGAGTCTATAATTAGAGCAAAGGGTCTCTATAATTTTAGTTCCCCTCATTCACTAATGATGATGTTATGGAGATTAGCTACTATTATAAAGACCCATGGCCACTAAAATGATTACGGGAAAACATGTATTAAGGTTTACTATTCCATTCTTTTACCACAGGAAGCCGATTATAAACAGAGTGCTATACGATGCTATGAGGCAGGAAAAATAAGATTAACAATTAACACCTTGCTTAAAGGATTAGTCCATCTCTTATGCTGTGATGGCTTGCATTCTAATTAAAACTCTTGGAGAACTGTGTGTGGCCATGTGTGAACTGATCTGTCCTTTCCCAGGTTTCTGCTATGGGTTCAGGGATTTAGCACAAATGGGTTGACACATTCTATGATCCAGTACTGAGTCTTTTCAGGAACCCATACCAGTTTTTAGAAGTCATCTAATATGTTTTAGGGAAAGTATCAGTATAAAGTATTTAGAGCCACTTAAAATTTTTTTATTACATTTACTCATTTTTCTGTATATATGTGTAAATATGTGGCATATGCATGCATCCTGTGGCACTTGTGGAAGTTAAGTCTCTCCTTGCATTATCTGAATCCTTGGGTTTAACTCAGTTCTCAGGCTGGAAACAAACCCTGATACCTGGTGATTTATCTCATTTACCTCCAACCAACTTTGTTTTGAAAATATTTAGTTCTATATTTTTCATGTATAATCTATTTTCCCATTTCTTTGTGTAATAATTCCAAGACCCTGCCTTTGAATAGAAATTACTAGAATTTCAAGTAATCTAAAACAAACAAACAAGGAATAATAACAACAATAATCAAACATCTATACTCATATCCAAAAGCATAGTCTATATACTCTTAAGTGAGCAGGAAGAGTCACCTTCATCATAGAAGTTTGAGAGGAAAATAATATTTTGTCTATAATATTAAATATTTTGATGCCAGAGTGATGACTCAGCATTAGGCACATTTGCTGTTCTTTCAGAAAATCAAATTAAATGATTAGCTCACCTGTCAAGTAGCTCACACTCACATCTAACTCCAGGTCAAGTGGTCTTTGATTAACTGTACACATGGTACGTATACACACACCTGCATAACTAAAAAATAAACAAATATTCAACTTTTAGAAGTCATTCTATTCTAATTAATGTTTGTGATTTTAAAGTGCATATGTAATTGGCATATAAACATGTAGGAGGAGCTAAGGTGGGAGGAGTAAAGAGAGAAAGAGGAGGAGGAAAGAGAGGAAGAGGAGAAGGAAGAGGAGGAACTAGGAGAGAAATGAGATGGGGGGGACATGGAGGCTGATGTTCGCTTGTCTGTAGCAGTCAATGGTAGTTGGTATATCTAGGTTGGGTATTGGGTTACACCTCTGATTATAAGGGCATCTTGTTACTGATCATTACCAAATATATAAGCCTTTGATTAATCTTTAAGCATTAGAGTCTCATTTTTCTACCAGGCCTGCATGGTTGGCGGGATGGTCTGGGCAATGCCCAGCCTTGCAGAGACAGCATGGAAGATTGGCAGAGCGATCTCCCATGCTGGCGTCTCATGGGTGGCACGGTTGGTATTTCTGGCTGGCCATTTCTAGCTGCAGCATGCATGTGGCCTGTGGCCACTTGATTGAGCTAGGCAGAGCCACCACAGCTTAGCCAGTTGAATTAACCAGCGGCTGCTTTTTTAAATAATTATCAAAACATAAACATGTTATTGTATAATTCATAATTAAGTTAATTTATTGAATTGTACAGGGTTTTTAAAACTTCCAGAAAGTAACTCCTACATTCTCAAGTTCATTTCCATTCTTTAAATTCAATTTGATTAGAAAGTGGAGAAAATTAAATTCATTCCTCCCAAAATTTGCTATATATTCTGAGTATTACTGGTATTTGATGGTGAAAAGACTAACCACTGATTTGAAAATAATGGGAGAAATGTTACAAATCAGACATGCCAGGTATTTGGGGCCTGGCTACAGGAAGTAGGTATTAGAGAAGGATGAACTCTATTCAGTCTCTATTAAGAACTCTTAAAACAGAGTATTCAGCATAATGTATGTAATAAGAAAGGGCAAGGTCACACACAGAGCAGAGGAAACATTCAATCTGAGTCTAATTCCCAGACGAAGCCTGATTCTATGTAGTACCAGGGCATCTTACTACTCAGTAGTGGCCTCTAAAGTGAATGCATGAAAAAAGGAGAATACATGACTGTACTCTTTGACAGTGTCTAAACTTTAGGAATTTTGATGACTTCATTATTTTTTATTTGAAAATTATGACATGCTGAACAATGAAATGAGATCTAGCAAATACAGAGTGCAAAAGCTCAGTCATTGACGTCTAAAGACTTAAGAATATGTACATGTGTCCACCAATCCTGAAAAAAAATTGACAAGACTCTAACCTACTGCAAGAAAAGCACTTGAGTACACAAACACGAATGTGAACACAAGACACACATAAGCATATACACTAGCAAGAGTTATATACATGAGCACACATATACATGAGCTCTCAAGAACACACACATATGAAAATAGCTACTTTCCTCTGTAATTAAAATAGAAATTTTCATATAGTGATTTAAATTAGCATAACAAATGACTAGGGAGATAGATCAAGAGTTAAAAAAAATTGATCTTTCAGGAAATCAAGGTTCAACTCCTGATATCCACATGGTGGTTCACAGCCACTAGTAAATCCATTTTAGGGGACCTGATGCCTTCTTCTAACTTCTATATGTACCCTATCAATATGTGATATACATACACACAGGCAAAAATATACATATAAAATAAAAATAATTAAAATTTTAGATTAAAAAAATTAAAAATAATAGCATAACAAAATCTATTTCTTTCTCATTTCTATACATTTCCAGAAATATTCTGCATAGCATTTTGTCAGGAATTTTGAAAATTGCACATGTTAAGGGTATTAAAACTGAAAAAATAACTAGTTGGTAGAGGAAAACATAAAAGAAATTAAATAAATTAAAATAGAAAGAGAAAGATTAAAATAGATTAGTATTTAAAGAGATCTCAAATATAAGAGAAAATATCAGGACTTAGTTTATGAAATGATGGTAAAGTTGGAAATATAATTTTAAAATTTATTTATTATTTATGGAAGGAGAATTCAAGAAATATTGTAGACAAAAATCTACAGGATCTCCAGTGTTTCAAACACAAAAATTAAAGATGAAAAGTATGAGCAATGCAACGTCTACTTGTAAGTAAACAGAAAGTACTTTTATAGATTGTCAAGGAAAAGAAAAACGCATGTAAATAAACACTTTCTTAACAGTGAGAAAATGGTGCAGATAAATCATTAGCTCTTTTGCAGAGATGCCAGTGCCCAAATCTCTGTTACACACCAATCTCATTCATCATGAAGGGATAGTAAAAATGTGAACTACTATGGAGATTTCTTAGAAAAATGTGAACTAATGAATGTCTAGATTAATAAGGTGTTAAATTCAGGGCACAAGGTAGATATGAGCAGAAAGACACAGGTAGAGAGGAAAGTCAACAACTGAAGAGGTCAGCTTTTTGCACAGAATATAGGAAATAAGTCTAAACAGTGTTGCTGTTATTCACCAAGGACAAAGCTAATGGGGGATTAAGGGCCTCAGGCATTGTACTATTTAAATGCATCCTCATGTTTCTCTGATCTAGACCTAGGATGGAGAATTGATCTTTGGATTGCTTTCAGATTATATTGGAGTTTAGACAAAAAGCAGCAAGAGCAGCAACTTTAAATATGAATTTGATTCCTTTTAATACTGTCATATTTTAGGTGATGCCGTGCATACAAAAGTAGGCAGGCAATTTGGTGAGGGAGAAGGAAGGGAGCCATGTTAAAATGGCATTATTGTTCAATTTGGGGAATTCACATTCTTGGTTTTCAATTATTTTACTATGGAATTAATTCACAATCAAAATAGAGAATTGAGGCTATGCTTTGCAAAGCAGAAGATGTCCAGGTTCTGAGTCTTAGGAAGTAGAACTGGCCCTTCTGTTCATCACCTGTCTGAACATAGGTCCCTTGATGTTCAAAGTCTCTCTCTCTACACCCCTGCCCAGCACATAGCCTCTTATCTACAGTGTGGCTGACCTCCAACTAGCTCAAATAGAACAGTTGTTCTTCCTTTTTCCTCCATTATTCTCCCCCCATGAAGCTGTTGAGATTTAGAGCTAGCCTGGGGCTTCTCCTTTAAGCTCTAATAAAATTGTCTTTAAATTAAAAAAAAATTTAATATATAGACAGCATATGTGTCAGTACATATACAGTACCCCCCCACACACATACACACAGATTTACACACACATAACACAACAAAGGATCAAGAAATAAAGATAAAGTAGTAAGATAAGCCTCCCTGTTGGTTAGCATTTATAATGTTTACAGGTGCTAACCAAGATGTTGGAGAAAAGCTCATACCCAGGTATAAAGCATAGAAACTGCACTGTTACTTGGCAATGTGCCCACAGTTGCAATAGTGGAATAATACATGTTATAGGAGTAACTACCCACTCTTTTATTAGATTTTAGGCCTGCTCCATAGGAGAGAATCCATACCATACCATAAATCCAGTTTAAAAAATGTGTCTGAGGATGTTAGTCATCCCTAGGGTAGAACTTATACCCTCTCTTAGACTCAGGGAGTATGGTAACAAAGAAAACAGGGAAAATGTAAGAGATGGAAGTGATAACTGTAAAGTGCTGTTTTCAAGGCATGACCCAGGAATTGCAAATAAGATCTTACAGGGGCTGCTCTTGCATCCACTGGGCCTGCAGTAAGAACTGGGCCTGTCAGAACTCAATCAATGATTGAAAAGAGACCCAGTATTAACTATTAGATTGATTCTGGAAGTATACAGTATACCCAACAGTGAACTGACCAGCCTTCAATGAATTGATACAAATCCAAGGTCAAAAAGATGACCCCCATTAAAAACAGGGGTTCCAGAAATTAAAAGACATAAATGTGGGAAAGGGACTTGTAGAGAAAAGGAGAGACACAAGGATGAGGAGAGCCATGAAAGAAGGCGGCATGAGAGTAATCAGAATGTGTTACATACATGTATGGAATTGTGAAAATACAAATTGAGTCAATACAAAGTGAGTATGTTTGTGTATGTATGTATGTCAGTATATATGTATGTATATATATAAATATATAAATAAATTTATAGATATAGATGATATAGATATAGATATAGATATATATAGATGATATAGATATATTGCATGACAAAAGTTATTTATTATTATGGGGGAATATGAGGTTTAGTTCCATGGACTCCCAGAATGCCAGTGAGTTGAAGTCTCCCTTCTATTTACTAATATCTGCTAAATGCCCACTTATTTAGGATAAAATATAAAAACACATTGAATATGAAGGTAAGAGATTCTTAAGTTTTGTTTTGTTTTGTTGTTTTTGGTTTTTTTTTTTTTTTGTGGGTTTTTGTTTGGTTTTGTTTTGTTTGTTAAATGAAAGAAAAAAAAAAAAAAAAACACCTTCATTTTATCCCAAGCAGAGAATGACAAACATTTGATCAAGCTTGAGGTAGTGCTTGCCTAAATCTTGCTTGTTTAAAACAGTAAAATATCTGTAACCAACTCAGTCTTGTGTCTCAAAAAATAAAAGGCTAAAAACATGACAGGTTTTATTTCAGATATTCTCATCAATATATAAAACCACCAATTTTCTCTTCTACCTACCAATTTTCTTAAATGTAAAATGTATCCCAAGAAGGATTATACCTTTTTCCCACATGCCATGCATAATTAAAGCATGCAGATCTTAGCCAATATATACCTAGTGGTGTAAATGTCAACAGGAAAGGCTCTTTACAGGAAATGTGACCAGGCTTGTTTATAAAGCTCGGGTGGCATAGTTTGGATTGATTTTCTGGTTATCCCTGCATATCAATCACATTGTGGAGCCCTACTCTTCTTTGAGCTGCCCTTTTCCAGCAACTAAAGCAAAACTTTGACAAGGAAAAGCAAAGACTACTCAACATAGTACTGTTGCCAAGAACATCCTCAAATCCAAGAAGCAGAGAAAGAGGCGAATCTCACATTTTATCAAAGATACAATTTCTGACTAAATGTTCCTCTCACATTCCCTGTGTTCAGATATCTTAGCAGAAGTGATTGATGGAAGTGCTTCCTTTTGAGTTGAACAGATTTTCTTCCTGCAGATAAAATCTGTGATCATTTTGGTCATACTTCTCCAAACCCAGAAGATAAAGATGTAGTCACAAGTAACTGTGTGCTCTTCACTCCCAGTTAATGATCTGCGGTGTTTTGTGTGTAGAGGAAACACAATAGCAAATTAATGACACTTTTATTAATATGTGCTGATTCTGTTTATTCATTTTTGTATGTGTATAAATGTGTGTGTGTGTGTGTGTATGTATGTGTGTGTGTGTGTGTGTGTGCATGCGCACATGTGTACGGGCATGTGCACAGGTTCATAGGCATGCCTCCATGTCCAAGAAGATATGCAGGTGTTCATCATATAGGGGTCAGAGATAAAATAACTTTAAGTATGTTCAGTTTTTGTAGAGAAATCCTTCAATGAACTTGAACCTCACTGGTTTTCTTTACTAATTATATCCCAAGTACGGCTTCTCTCTACCATCCCAGAATTGGGCACACTTGACTTTATTTATATGGGTTCTAGTAAACAAATGGTCTTTCTTTCTTTGCTCCAAGCACCTTATTGACTGAGCCATTGTCCCAGCCTTCTGTTTACTAATTCTTAGCTGGGAACCTATAATGTTTAAAATTGATTCAGTTTCTTAATAATTTTTATTCTTTGAATGTTTCATATATTTTTACTATGTATATTGATGGTGATAGCATTCATTCACCTTTACCCTTTTCCAACTTCCCTGATGCCCCACCCATCTGTCTCCTAATCTCATGAGCTCTTTTTGCTACTGTTGTTGCTGCTCTTTTTGCTCCTGTTGTGATGATAACTCTGAGTCTAGAAGTTATCTTCATATGTACATGTATATGAGGCAATCCACTGAAGCATGGTCAACCTACTAACAATCATGTCCTCAAAAGCATGACTCTTCCTTCTCTTAGCAACCATCAACTGCCAATATCTTCTCTGATAGAGGTTAAGCCTCAGGGATTGTCATAGTCAAGGGAATGGAACTGTTTTAAAAGCCAGAAAACAAGAGGGCCTGCAGAAATATTTATGCTCTAGATATGACAAGAAAACTGCACAAATGAAATGTCAGCTATATGGCTTCCTAGACAGAAAATGAACAATAACATAAGTTCATATGCCAGCATGGAAGGGAAATCTCATAGGACCCTACCCCAATGTTACAAGTAGCTAAGGACTTCTGAGGGAGGAAGAACTAGTCTTTCTAGGGTTGAAATTACTTACTGTTTATCCAATACCAAGCGGTCAGCCCTAGGAACATATATATACAACCAAGAATAAAAGGCTTCAGCAGGTTGTATTTATGTGTGTGTGTGTATGTGTGTGTGCGTGTGTGTGTGTGTGTGTGTGTGTGTGTGTGTGTGTGTGTGTGTTATAAATTAGAGAGGGAAACTGCAGGATATAGAAGGGCTAGAGGGAGGAGAGGGAAGGAAGAAATAATAGAATATTATTTTAATTAAAATAAAATAGAATTTAAAAAATCTTAATTGTCAACATGACAGACTTAGAATGACCATGGAAACACACCTCAGGGTGTGTCTATAATAAGATTTCCAGTTAGGTTTAGAAAAGACCCACTCTGAATGTGGCTAGCAGCATCTCACATGATAAGATCCCCAGCTGAATTAAAAAACAAAACAAAAAAAAACAATAGAAACACTGAGAAGTATCACACATCTCCCTCTGCTTTCTGGCTGAACACAATTCAAACAGTTACCCCGCATGCCTAATACTCCTCCCTTGCCATGATGTGTAGCTTTCAATGTGTAAGCTATTGTAAGCCTTATTTCCATAAGTTATATTATCAAGTATTTTGTCACAGCAATGTGAGAAACGACTAACGTGGAGTCTCTTATCTTTGCAAATAAGCATTATTCTACTGAAGCCTTATAGTCATTCGAACTCTCCAAGCCCAGGAAGTCTGTCAAAGGCATTGTGATGATTGAAGTAGTTGGTGCTCTTCTTTGATGAAAGTGTATGTAACAGCAGAACCTGGTTGAAGCATGTGTTTGGAGGTTTTGTCACATGCAGGTAATCAGAGACAGCCTTTCCAGTTGCTTTTGTTTGGTCTGAACCTGATACTATGTTCTTGTCATTTTACTCAGGGTAGATTGTCAATCATGATATGGTATTTCTTCCTTATCAAATGAATTGACTTCCCACTCAAGTTGCATTCTACATTTTAAATCAGTTTTCACACTACGTAGAATTATATATGTCAGAGATTTGTCACAAACACAAAGTTTCACTCTTCAGAGTCCTACTATTAATATTTTATTAATTTAAATATTAGACTTACATGCTTGTAAAAACTGCAATAAAATATTCATAGTCATAAATCATAAGGAATTGTTTTATTTAGTGGATTACTGAGGGCATTTGAATTATCTATTTGAAAACTGACACAATCATACTTTCTGTAGTTAAGTTTTCATTAGTAAGGATTGGATACAAATCTTTCTATTCCTGATGTCTCCTCAAAATGAAGAAGCACACCTATTTTCTCTTTCTCTCCTTCTTTCTCCCACCCTCTTTCTGACCCTCCAGTGGTCAGATCTGCATGTTGGTGGTATGGACTAGTACAGAATCAGAGAGGAATGCTCTGCTCCTTAACTCAACTGTGCCTTTCTTTATAAGATTAGACTGCTCACAGATTTAAGATACTTGATTTGCTCTCCCTCAAATGAGACTTTAGGGTCACCACTCCCAATTCACCAAAAACTCCCTCAAATTCTCAGCATATTTCTCAGTACCCTTGGTATTATGGTTTTGAGCTCACTATTATCTCAAACTCAAGCAATTGCATACCTTAGCCATGATATGAATAAAGGAGTTATTTTTACATACATTTGCCTGTCCTTGAACTCATCCTATTGTTTAAAAGCTACAGTAGGTTACAAGTGCAAAGAGTTCTTGGGATATGTCATTGAAGAACATTTATTTCCATTTTCTTATAGTCTTTATCTGGTCACTAATGCTGGTGATAGTTTATGTCTATCCCTTCACACAGAGTTCCTATCCTTGACTTCATACTAATAACTTGGGGAATTTCACAAGTACAAATATCCAAGTTATCTCACAGTATAAATAAGCCAGGAAACCTAGTATCTGAACTAAGACATATATTAAGTATTTCATATCACTTCATATGCATGTGTAATAGGGAGAAAGTCTTCTATACCATGCCAAAACTCGATACATTTACAATAAAGAATAGCAGAGCTGCATCTTGTATCATACATAACAGTTTCAGGTTCATTCTCCATTTGCATTATTTGTACATTTATTCTCTTCTTAATCTTAACCCTGTTATTTGACCCAGATCTACATCTGTCAGCATCAAGGGACATTTTACAGCATAGCCAATACACCAGGATCTGTGCTCAGGTTTGCAGTACTGTTTTATAGTTTGTAGGGTAGCTATCACTCTGTTGTTGCTTTCAAAGTACTGATGAAATGATTTTACTTACTATAAGAGGAGCTGCCATTCCATGTTTGACTCTGAGGCCTACATTTCTTGAAGTGCCTTGTTTGTGAGTGTACAAATGGAGCCACAAACTTATACAATAGGTCATAAATCATGTATTAAAATAAACCATAGGACAATATCAGACACTACATGGTCATCACCATTCCCAATTCAAATGCATGATATTCAATGTAGATGACCAAGAAAGACCATCTTTCCTCAGTAAATACCAGAATTTCCATAAGGCATTGAGAAGAAAATATACCTGTTTTTCATCACAGAAAATTACCTTAAAAACTGGTAAACGGAAAATATTATTGAAACTAATTGGTAAGATATAACCAGCAAAATATATTGACCCAGTACACATACTATGCCAGAGAAAGTTGAGTTGAAGCATGTAAGTTATTGCATTAAATAAAATTCAAGAGGATTACAAAAGATAAATGAGAAAGAAGGAGAATGAAAGAAGTCGGAGTAAAATTTCAGCCAGGTTGTCTTTTTAACACTTACTTTTGGATATGTTATAAAACTCACACTTCTCTTAAATGAATTTTACCATGTATGGATTTTTTAAAATGTAGTGACTAATCTCACATTTCTGAAAATTATTCTTGGCATTGAATCTATTTAGATACCTCTTTTAGGCCAAGAGAAACATTCACTCTCTCATGGTTTTCTAGATATTATATATAAAATACTAATAGTGTAGCAGACTTGTTTCACATATTACCTCTTCTTTACATTATAAAGATTGTATTTGGGTTTCATTGAAATTTACTTCTCTATAATTTAAAATCAAAAAAATTATTCTTCCTAGGTAATAAATGGTGATAATTTATCTCTGTCAAATAACTCAAAATCAACAAAAACAAAAAAACCAAAACCACTGTAAGTTACTTTACACATACAAATTAAAAGAAAAGAGAATTAATTAATGTTAGAGGCTGGTCTGTATCTTCAGATGGATGAGGGTTGACCACTATTTTTGCCTGAATGGCTGAGAAAGCATAATATTCCATATAGATTGAAACAAAACTTTCTCTATGGTAGAATACAAATATATATTCAGAGTTTCATTCAAGGTGTTGACATCATCCTTTATAGCACCTCATACAGTCTGGATCTTGCTTTCCTTGGGGATTACCTCAGCAAAAACTACTAAGATATCTTGGCTCTGGGTCCTGATCCAATCTAAGTATTTCTCCTGCGAACCCAGGTTGAAAATTTTTAACCTAACTTCACCATGGACATATCTACTTAAGACAAATTGTCAATTTCCTGAACTTGTTTGCTCAAAGAGATGTTCTACCTAAATAAAGTCTACAGCTTGCCTGCTGGTGCTAACCTCAGAGAACAGTCTGTTTGCACCCATCACATTAAGTCTGTATCTAGCTGCACACTGAGCAGATGAGCCCTCCAGACAGAACTGCAATATCAAGAAGATACACAAAAGTGTAAGGAAGAAACAAACATGTCCACTTAGCCACCACTGTCAACAAAATCCATATAAAAGATAGAGATGTACCAGGGTGTGGATGATAGAGATGTACAAATGGTTACTGACACCTGTAGCAGGCTAGTTCCTGCCATCTAGAATGGGAACACATCTCATCTACCTCTAAAACTCTTAGTGTCGCCGTGTGTGAATACACTGTAAACAACCAATCAAAGGCATATTTCAAAAATCTCAAAAAATCACATAGTTTAAAAGAGCAAACACTGTGTTCACTAACTCAAATCTCAATACCGCTTTCATTTCCTTCAAATTTTACAACTACACAAATGATGTAAAGAATCTAGGTAATTAGATGGACTCTGAGAAATGGACACTTTTGTAAGAGAAATAAGAACTTACTGTTGCCTATAAATGAATGTCATATTTTATACTACCTAAATAAATATTCTCAAGCTTTTACTGCTGCTTGGCTCACTCCAACTGATACCAGTCACTTTAGGATCATCGGTCAGACTGAAGGAGGGAGGTTGGTTGTAGAACTTTTTTCATGGTGTTACATTTTTGAAATATTTGTGGAAAGTGAGAATTCCATCCATATTTTATATTTTGAAACAAATCTTCAGTTTAAGTGGATTCTACTCAGTTACTTTTATTAAAAATTGAAGATGAATATGTGTGATTGGAATTTGTAAAAGCTTGAAATGTGTCTTAGAATAAAAAGGAATTCTGCTCTACCTCAAGTTACAGTAGGCTTCATCTAAGCATGAGTTTAAATAACTAGAAAATTCACATGAGCTTTACTTTCAGCTGAATTTGTCTCAAACTATATTATTAGCCCCCTAAATAGTGTCCTTCTCATTGCATCTCTGTTTTATCATCCCACATAGATGAAAGAGCAAAGAATCTTGCCCAGAAAATTGGTTCATTTGAATAAGGTAGCAGTCTCTTAGCAACAGTACATGACAAAGAAGACTAACAGAAGTCTTGGGGGAAAAAAACAGGTAAGAATCCTTCAAATTCTTAAGCTAAAAATTTAACAAAACATTATTTAAGATGGCAGGATAGATCTTTATTGATTACCCAGAGTGAATGAAAGAAAATTGTGAACAATTTCCTTAGTACTAGCTTGAAAATAAAGTATGCCCTTCTTTCCCAAAAGGCTGTCATGGCAAAGCCTCCCTAGAAACATCCCAGGCAGGCTTCTATAATCTCTGCCTGTTTCCATTAGACAAAAAAGAATTTTCTTTTTCAACTACCTATTTGCACCCAAAACAGTATTAACTACACTATGGATACAATTTAGTCACAAATATTAAATGTTATGGAGATACCCATTTCAGCCACTGGATTCTCTGTACTTTCTTAGAAACATATTCAAGGGCCTACATAGCTCAGTGGAAGAACATTTGCCAAGAATCAGAAGATACTGGGTTAATCCATAGCACCACCACCACCACTACTACAATTAATAATAATAATAATAATAATAATAATAATAATAATAATAGAAACTCAAACATTTTCCTTTAAAAAGTAAGTTATTCACAATTTTCCCAAGCTTTGCTGCTGGGGATAGCCACAGCCAAGACAAATCCTCATATCACCTCAGTTTTCTTCCTATAGAATTGTCAATCAGCTCAAGTCGACTATATTCATATTAGCAATCTGAACTAGTACGGATGAAAATAAAGCCCTATATTTGTTACCATGTTTATGTGAGATTAATCTCAATAACTTTACTAAATAATATTAGTAGTCACTCAGGGGTTATCTCACAGGCTCTTCCATAGCTCCTGGAAAGCACCTTACCTCAATACTCCCAGTGTAACAACAGAAGAAAAAACATGGCTTCATCCACTATAATCAGCATTGACTGAAGTTCACCTTACAGGAACTCACATTTCACTTGTTCATAAATGAAGACTGAAATGGCTAGAAGTAGATGTTTGTCATTAGCACAGAATGTCAGCATTGGTAAATCATGTCACACAAAAACACAAATTTTTACGGATAGCTAATGAATCAGATTCATGGCACATCCTGCTTCATCTCCCCATTGTACTTGTAAGCAAGTGGGAGTACATTCCTGTCATGGTTTACTGTACATCCATGAATACAATGGACATGTGATGTCCAGAAGACAGCATTTTGCAATGCTCCTCTCCATCAAAGACTTAACTTGGAGTAGTCATACATGGGATAGTGTTTATCATTAAAGAGAAATGAATAACATTTATAAAGCAACATAACATTGTGCTAAGTGAAATAAGTCCATTACAAAACATATAATATATATGCCATTTTTGAATATGAAAACAAAACCATACCTGTCTATAGAAAGATAATAAATATTGATTGCCCCCACTGTCCTACACAGGAAAGTGGGAAACAGATTATAATTACCAATGTGTACAGTTTCTTGAGAGCAATACAACCTTTCTAGAACTGGGAGTGGCTGATGGTTAGACATTTTTAATGAATACACTAAAAAAATGTTTCTTTGTACATTTAAAATTGGTGAAATGCATAAAATTTAATGAAAGCCTTTATGAGGATATAAAAATATATACATAGAACAAAGCTAAGTTCCCCTCTCAAGCTACAGTAAGAAGGTTTTTAAACTGGAAATAGAAGTGTGTAAGTACAGAATCCTTATCTGAACATGAGTTACTTGTTATGTTACATCCCATTGTTAAATCCAGGGTTTGGAAAGAAAGACAGCATTGGAAGTCTTGGGAGGCCACAGTATTAAGAGGCCTGGTTATCATCATACTAGGCTATTATACTAGGACTAGCATGTCATTTGATATCACTAGACTTCAATCATCTCCTCTGTAATGTAGCACATACAAACCAGAATACCCCAAAGCTTTCAAGCTTCTCCCTGTCTCCAAGCCCCTGGCATTTCCATTGACAATGAATTTACACTTTTACTGCCAACTTACTGTCTTTCTCTTCAGCACATAACCTATATTTTCTTTTCAGGTTTAACACTTAGATAACTGAAGGCAGTTTTCCCAAACTAGCACAGATGCTACCATGTTCCTCAACAAGGACAAATCAAGGCCTGAGCTTTGAATGCCCAGTGGTGCTATTCACTCCCTAACAGTCTTAGAGAAGGTAGCCTGGTTAGAAGGAAAGAACCGTATGTTGAATTAGATAAAGGTCTTCATGATAGAGCCACAGAACAGCTCCTAAACTTTGTTAGTGTGGGATTTCACTATAGTGTTAAGAAACCAATCCCAACACTCACAGTACAGCTTTCATTTTATATACTCTGAATATGCTCTGGCCAGTAAAACAGGCATTTGTTATCCACAATGTTCTTGCCTCATGATGCACTTCCAAACATAAAATAGCAACTTCCAGCTGTACAGAATAAAGTGATTTCTATATATTACTGAGAAGCTGAGCACTGTGACAATGGACTAGGGAATGGGCTTTAGAAGCAGAATACTTTAAACTGTGAAGTTATCCATAATATTGACTTGAAGGGATAGCTGGGGCAAACTGCCTATAGTCTTCTTACTTTGACAAAGGTCAGTGGCTCCATAATGAGGGAGAAAATGTACTTGGAGCATCTTTTTACTAGTAACAGAGTCCATTACAATGCAAGTTATTTATGCTTATGGAACTAAGACTGGAAATTGAATGCCCTGAATCAGCTTTCATGTTTCACAATGAAACTTGCTCCAGATTTCTTGTGTATAACTTTTTTAAACTCTCCTTCATGATTGTGGCCATTCTTCTCCTATTTATTTCTCAGTATCAAATAGCAGCTACAAGTACTCGTATTTTGCATAAGAATCTGTTTGCCCAAATATAAGCTTCACAGTAATTATATTCTCTCTGTCTGCATAGTACATACAAGTCTCAAAGCAGTTTCTCTCTGAACTGCCTGGGTCTGTGACCTACCAGGTAGATGTCAGGCTGCCATAAACCCTCAGAGAAAAGTGTGTACCCTGTCCTATGGAAGGCAGTAATGATGACATTTTTAATACAAAATAACTCTTCCATAGGAAGCCCTGGGTATTTGAACATATCTCACCTTTAGACATTTCTTCCTCATCCCTCACTTGGAATAACTACAACCATAACTACATTTCAATACACATGCATAGGAGGCTTTGAGTGGATGGGGGTTTATAAAAGGAAATCCAACTATCAGAATAAGGAGACAAAGGTCCACATTGCTTTGTGGACAGCATCTCTCTGGCCAGTGTCTATATTAGCACTATTGGCTAATATATTCCCATTAAAAGACACCAAGGCAGACTCTTGTCATACTGAAACTGTATTACAGAGAAGAATGTCTCAAACTATAAAGCCTTACGTAGCATTTTAGTCCATAATACTGAAAGAATGTTTTAAATTAATTTCCACTTTTAAAATTGGACAGAAGTGAGTGATAATCACTTATTCTTCCATGAGACATAGCCCTATAAATTAGTAGGGAAATGCCAAACTTTCTAGCAATTGTTGAAAATAGATGTTAAGTTTATTATGACACCCTCTCCATTTTTTTACACAAATGATTTTTTTAGAATATGCTTCATTAAAAGAAGGAAATCTTTCTGTGCCTGTAACTACTCTTGTCAATCGTTCTACATCATTTTAACACAAACTTGTGAGTTGAAAAGGTAAATTTCTATGAAAGAATCTACAAAACCAGTATTCTAATTTTGCCAGAATTTACAGAGAATACAGTAACAGGGGGGGGAGGGAATGTGGAGTCAGTGTGCTGGCTAGTTCTATGTCAATATGACACTAGCTACATTTTGTGAGAGGAAACCTCAATTGATAAAGTGGCCATACCAGACTGGCCTGAGGGCAAGCCTGATGTTCATTTTCTTGATTGATAATTGATATGAGAAGACACAGCTCACTGAGGATGGTGTCACCTCTGCCTGGTGGTCCTATGTGCTATAGGAAAGTCAGATAAACATGCCACAAGGAGTCAATCAGAAATCAGCATGCTTTCCTGGACTCTGCATCAGCTTCTGCCTTCAGGTTTCTGCCCCAACTTCCCTTAAAAATAGAGTATGACCTAAGAGTTATAACCTGAGATAAACCTCATTTTCTACAATTTGATTATGGTCACATTTTTCCATTTTTCTTTACTTTTTATCACAGCAACAGAATTCTACCTAAGACAGTCAGTCTCCATTGTTCATCAGAGACCCTGGCTCTTCTGTTCCAAGTTTGTTTTTTTTCCCCTTGGCTCTTTTCCATTCTGCTCTGTGTGGCACTACTTCTTTTTGCTATTGAATGTGTATAAGTAGGAAGAAAGTCTCATGAGTGCACAGACTCTTCTCTTTTATTCTCATCTGTAACTGAAAAAGTGTTCAACAAGTAATCTATCCACTGAATGAAATAAGGGCATGGAAGTTCAGCAACAGAGACAGAATCAGCCACCATGAGGGAGTAAGGTTAAGAAACTCAGTTGTAAGTGATATGTGCTGGTAACACTCATCTCAACAACTAGGACACAGGAGTGTAAAGAGAAGATATAATCCCAAGTGAACTGACAGTCTACAAATGAAACTAATTATACCAGAGCAATGATGGCAGAAAATGTTTCTGTATCAGTTACCTCATACTCCCTCTTCTCTTGTAGAAATGTCTTCTCAAAGATCTTTTTTCTAAATCTGCTATAGAGCATGGCATCCTAACTTGGGCATTAAATATAATCATGCATTGAATATATGAAGGGATTCTATGCAGCCCAAGAGCATTTCTGATCTCCCTGACTTCTACACACTTGTGGCAGTAAATACTTCTTTTAACTGTGAAGAATTGTCCACATGTATTGTCAAATGGCCAATGGGAGCCAAGCAATATTATGTGAAGGAGTCAGACCACCCCTGGATAGAGATTGTCAGATCTATCCTTCTTTGGAAAATGAAATTAGGTGACATTCATTGACCTTAATTTCTCTTTTCTTCTTTCTTCCTCCTTTTTCTATTCTCCCTATGGTTTCCTTCTCCACCACCTCTCCTTTCTTTCTTCCCTTTCCTCTTTTCCCCTCACTCCCTTTTATTTTTGTACTTTTTTCACAATTAGCTTCTAACCAACACTAAATATTTTAATTTAAGTATCAAACCTTAATATGCAACAAGATGAGTAAAGCTTCTACCCAACTCACATACTCAAATTCTTATCTAGAATATCTCAAAAAAAGACATTATTTGCAATAAAATATTTGTAGACAAAATTATTTAAAATAGTTTATCTATGATAAGTTATAGCCAAGATCTATAGAAAGAAAAATATTGTGAAGGGAAAAATATCTATGGGGGTAAGGGGTTGGGGACAGAGAGTACCACTGACATGGAATGTTAACAATTCCCAGAAACTACCCTAAACCAGATTTAGACTTGGTCAGATTCTTCTCAACATCTGTAGAATAAGCCAACTCTACTCACACCTTGATCTTGGACTTCTGACCTTAACCACCACGAGGCAGCAGATTTAATCCTCTTAGTCTGAGGCAGTTTGTCTGTCATGGGAGCGCAGAAAAGTAATGCGATACCCAATGTAAACGTTTTGTACTTGAGCACAGTGATGAATGTGTACATCTTGATATTAGTCTGGTTCTTGACCTTGGAAGTATTCATAAATGACTCACTAAGCCAGTGAAAATGGAACACTCAAAGATCACCAGCAATACCCCCATTCCCAAATAGAAGTCATTTCCTTATTTTGAATTCTCTCTTACAGTACTGATGACCTTCCCTGGTTATTGAAGATTTTGTTCACTTACCATCACTTATGCATTCTATGTTTTGTTTCTTACAGCATAGTGACTCTACCGTCATTTTTATAAGTTGTATTATTTAGGGTGGGGATATAGTTAGGGGTATAAAACTTGCATAGCATGTGCATGGCCCTGTGTTCTATAACCTGCGCTAATCAATGAATTAATCAATTTTAAAAGATATATATATTCTCTTAGTGCTATGGAAGAACTCAAAATGTTCCAGCCCCAAATCCTCAGGCAATTAGACATTTCCAGATCACTATTTCATAATTTTTATCATTATCTATTTAAAAAACTTGCTGAGGACTCACTTTTTGCAGCACACTAGATACACAGCATATGGAAGTATCGCCCATACACATTGTGTACCTTGACTTCTGTGAGCAATTAATCATACATGTCAACATGCCAAAACCACAGAATTTCCAGACAATTATTCTGGGTGTGATTGTGGGGGTGTCTAGTTAATATTTACATGTGAATGAGTTGGTTCAGAGAAACAAACAGCCCTCATTAATGTATGGGGTCATTTGAAGGTGAATAGAAGCATTTTAGAATGTAGAATTTAGTTCCTGTAAGTTGTCCTTTATCTGGCATGTGATTCTTTTCCTTTATTATTCTTTTCTTATATTCACACATATGTTCAAGCATCTGCTGTATTGGCTCTCTAACCTTCTGTTTCCTTGCAGATTGTAGGCTAGTCAGTCTTTGCAACTATAGAGGCCAATTCCTTATCTTTTTAGGTCAGTATATAAGAGATAAATCATTAATATATAGATGATAGTCAAACATATAGAAAGATAGATGATAGATATATAGATAGATGATCAATAGATGATGGATTAACAGATGGCTAATAGAAATTGATAGACAGATAAAAAGAGGTAGAAAGATAGATGATAGGTAGATGATATATTGTTATAGATATTGAGATTACAAATTAACATATGCAGATATGTGCTAGATCAATTTACTTGGCTAACACTAGTCCTATAATATAATGAGAGAATTACTATTATATTTCCACTCTACAGATGAAGCAACCGGACCATAGAGGGTGTCCTATAACTTGTTCAAGAATCCTCTGTTTGAAAGAAGCTGAGCAAGGATGTGATTCTGGTTAAATATGAGTTTATACTTTAACCCATACAGTACTATTCTTCTCTTAATCTGGAATAAAAACCCTAAGTGATGAATACTACTTCTTTTAAGTGCATTCCAATAGCTTTCTGTGGCTGCAATCAACATCTAAGAAAACCAAGGGAGTGCCAAGATGTTTGCTTAGCTCAGAGTTTGATAGATTTCAGTATAGAAATAACTACTTCTTTTTCTTTGGCTGGTAGTGAGGCAGCACACCATTGCAAAAGTAGATGAGGACAAGAGAAACATGTTCATGTAGGACCATGTAACATCCACACTATCACG
The DNA here is from genome assembly GCF_011762505.2 of Arvicanthis niloticus. Lineage (NCBI taxonomy): Eukaryota > Metazoa > Chordata > Mammalia > Rodentia > Muridae > Arvicanthis > Arvicanthis niloticus. The sequence continues at coordinate 2,886,615 of NC_047673.1, forward strand.
GGTATAAATACTTATAAATCGATCTGCCATGGACATAAGCTCTGATTCTGAAAATGATCTTTATTTCTCCCTTTATTCTAATCTGAATGCATCTTCCAAATCTATTCGTGACTCTCCTTCATTTATATTCCAGCTGCCACAACCCTAATTGAGTTCCTGAACACATCATGGTTACAAAACCACATGCGAACTGGGTTGTATGCCTAATTCCTTCCATTCTTCTTCTGCAGTTTATTAATTAGTGTTTTTGAGAAGCACACTGATTGCATCCTTTGACAGCTCAGAAGGCCTAAGTGGATCCCCACTGCCCTGCTCTAAGATATAGTAGAAGTAATATTCTCCTGATTGTCTCCCCACTCTGAGGGGTCAAATCTCATGCTGTCTCAGTAGTTAAATATTTTCAGTATCACTCTCATGTGCCAACATCCTTCTTGGGGAGTTTTCCAGTCTAAACTCACATTCCATGTGAAAATTGGATGTAATTGGGCACCTGTGTTCTGAGTGTGATTCCCAAATGTGTTCTGTCTATTGCCCTTTGCTGATCAAGGGGATCAACTTCAAGACGACTTTCCTCTTACCCCATTAGACTCCAATATGCCTACTGGTTTTAGCCATACATAGAAAAGCTATTGTTTCATCTTTTTAGCCCCCCTTTGATGGTGACTTTTTGTAAACCTATGTCCAAGGCTGTTATATGACTGGACAGGTTTTGAAGATGGCTGTTTCTGCCTGCCTTCCACAGTGAATGCTTGGGGCCAGTATAGTCTGAAGCAAACATGCACAAACCCCTTAGTTCCTGAACTACTTCCTGTGTGCATGTTTGTTTCACCATGTTGTACCCACCAGAACTTAGCATAATGCATCTCAAAGGCATCTATATGTGGATAAAAATTTAACAAAGAAATATGCTGAATACAGTAAAAAAAAAAAAAAAAAAAAAAAAAAAAAAAAAAAAAAAAAAAAAAAAAAAAAAAAGGTTATTTCTGTAGACCTACTGGAAGAAATGAGGACAAGGGGAAGGTGAACTTCCTGTTTGTACCACCTTTCATGTCAAAATGTCACAGCCACAGAAATTATTCTTCTGCACATGAAGTTCTGAGTACCCCTTCTCTGACAAACAACAGAGTTTTAGAATCCTCTCTGAACCTAGACACTGCACAAGGTTTTGTACTTTCTTTCCCAATTAAAGCAATAAACGACAGAAATTGCCTTTTGCTATTGAATAATATACATCCTTATGCAACACCACACAGATCACTTCGTCTACCTTCTGAGCTCGTCCTATTCCTTATGAAAAACAGCTCGTGAAGTAATTTGATAATTTATGACTGCATAAAAATATTTAATATCACTTTATGCCAGATTTTTTATGCCAAGCTGAGGTTTCGGAGTTAATGACAGGCTTTAATTAGAATGATTTAAGGTTCATACAGTTTAAATTAAAGTGAAGTTAAAGAAGTTCAGCAACTAAGTTATTTTTCTTTTCAAGATAGAAATATTTTTCCAGATTGTCTACCTAATGTGGATATTCCATGCTTTTATAAAACACTGAAATATGTTATTCTCATCACCCTGTCTCCTAGTTGCAAATTCCCAATACGAATGGATTGTAGAGGTCTGTTGAGTAGAGATTCAGTACTTTTCTACAGAACAATTGTTTTCTTTTATTTTTAAAAATACTTTAATAATTCATTGAGAATTTCATATAACGGATTTTGATCATTCTCACCATTATCATTTAACTGTTCCCAGATCCATAACTCTTACCTACAATTCCATATCATCCTCTTCTATATCTAATTTAATAACCCTTTGGTTTCATTTATGTGCTGTCCATGAACTTCTGATTGTGTGCCATCCACCATAGCCTGGTCAATATATTTGGACCACATTCTCAGAGAAAATAGAATCTTTCTCTCCCAGAAGTAGTCAACTTTTCCTAGCCCTACTGCTGGCATGGGGGCTCATGAACCTCTTCCTTCTCTTAACTGAGTTGTATTTTCCAGAGGTTTAGGCAGCAGGTACTTCCTCACTTTGACTCATATTGCCAACTCCAAACTTAACAATCTTATGACTATTAGGATAAAAAAATATGTTCTGTGTCTTTGCCCTGTGGATATATGTGTCTGCTGATGCATTAAAGGGCCTAAGATTAAAACTCTAAGGTCCTCTAGTTGACTTAGTGATCTGTGATCAGAGATTATAAAGTTGTTTACACCCACCAAACCTTTAAAAGTTTTCACTGAGGAAAAAATATCTAAGAATTAACTCCTTATTCTGTACATGCCAAGTAAAGTTCCTGTAACATCCCATGGAATCAGACATCTTCAGAAGTTAACAGTTGACAAACAAGCCACATAATTAAGCTTGAGTCTTAGAAGCAATTTTTTAATAATGTCTTTTTAATTCTAGGATGATTCTGAGCTCTGTTAGGGAGCACTTGGCCTTTGCTTCTGAATTCAGCCTTGGTTGCCCTGCAGGGCTATCATGCTCCTAGTTTCAAGATATTGCTATAAAGCTTCAGAGTGTTTTTTTTTTTCTTTCACTAAATGCCTCACTGTTCTGCCTGAAGCTTAGTGCTGAGGCAATTTTCACAGAGCATTCAGTGACATCTCTCTGCTGTAAGTAAGCATTCACTGGAACAGACTCAGTGACAAGATTTTGCTGAAGGAAAAACTGGCAATTTCAGTTTACAGAATTTTGGTGTTTTCATTTTGAAAATTGTTTATTTTGCTTTGTTTTATTTTTTGTATGAAATAAAACACTTCCACAGTAGTAAAGCCCCATTTATCCAGCAAAACATATTTGCAAAGGTCTATTTCTTAAATCAAAGTCAAGAGAGCCAATGTATGGACTGATCAAATAATGTTAATTATTTATTAATGCTTGTGTCTCTTTCAAAACCGAAGAATAGAAAGATCGTTTACCTTCACATTCACAGAGTAGTCTACTGACTTAGAAGTCTAAATAAAATTAATATCATGTTTTTCAAACTTTAACTTCTTAGTGACATATGAAGCACTTAATTTCTAGCAAATATGTATAAATGTACAACTCTGAGACAGCATTGGACAGCAGTAAAGGAAGTATTTGTCCCATCAAAACAAAATTTAGAAATCAAATAAGCAACACCAACCAATAGGCTAGCAGCTATAAAATCTCATTAGTCAATCTTATTGAGGAACAAAATCTTATTTATTTCATCTTCTTCTGTAAATACTATTTTAAGAAACTTGTGTAAATACTATTTTAAGAACTATTTTGTGTTTGTTCTCTATAAATTTCATACAAATATAATGTTAACTGTAATTATTATAACCCTCTACTAAGCCCTTCTACCCCTATTACTTGTCCTCCTCATGAGTGAGCCCCCTTCCCACAATCATGACTTTCTTTCTTTCTTTTTGTTTTCTTAGGCCGTTACTACTTTATCATCTGAAACTTAACTGAGTTTAACCAGGATCATTGGTGTGACTATGGGTTTGTTAAGTACATAAGAGATCCTAAGTTTCTTAGCGGATACCCAACTAAAGATAATGACTGGCCCTCTCCCAAAATCTACCAATAGCCAATAGTTCAGCAGGAAAGCAGGGAAAGGAGAGGCAGTTTAAGTTCTTCCTTGTTCCATGATTGACTGTAGATAGGCCTAGTCTTGTACAGGCCTATGGCACCGAGCCACAGCTGCTATGAGGTCATGGCTACACTGGGCGTGCCATGCCCAGAGGACAGCATTTCACGGTTTTTCTTTCTAATTGTCTCCTGAGGGTATAGGGTAGTATAAGTGCCCTGTTTATTGCTGAGTTTTTGGTCTTTGCTCATTCTCAGCATCTAGAGCAGCCGTGCATCTCTGCATCCAGTACTATTCATGGCAAAGACCAAGCTACACTGATTAAAGCTCACAGTAGCACTTGTCTACCAGCATAAACGTAAGTATTTAGAAAGCAGCTGGATGCCATGACAATTAAAATAAAAAGCAATATTAAATTCTCCCTCAGTCCTACAACCATATCAGAAATGGGCTTTTGATTAGGTTAACAGTACTAAACATGACTTCCATAGGGTCTCAGATCCTATCAGAAAGCAAATGTTTACCTCTCCAACAATTTTCCACTCTTATGGAATATTTCAAGTTCATCTTTTTCTTTAAAAAAGTGTGATAGAGTATCAAGTCAGTGAAGTAAATAACTTTTAAAATGACCATCCAATTTTTATGTTTTGACAATATTAGCATAGATGGTACATAGATGTACAATCTTAGAGTAAGAAAATTAAATTATGAATGATACTGAATAATGGAGGTAGGACTTATTATTACATTATTCAGTGTAATTTTGTTGTCATTTTCTGATAGTTATGAATGATCATCCACATGGCACAACGAGAGAAAATGATAACAAAAGCTGTCTGAAGTCTCCACACTTTATTGGATTTTGTATATTATTTCCTACCTCTGAGCACTTGACTAATGTCACAACATCAAATCCTCATGAAAGCTTGATACACCAGATGCTATCTTTTGCTTCAATTTAAGATAAGGGTATGAAGCACAAAGTATTTACATAATTTACCCACAGATCAGGGCTATTTGAATATCTAATACAGTATTTTCATGTAGCAGAAAATTCTCTAGTTTTCAAAGAAATTTAGTGCCTGGATATTAGCTTTATACTTTATGTATACATAAGTTCACATGTTCATAACATGTGTCTTAGCTGGGTATTGTTAAAATGAATTAAATATTAAATTAAATATTAACTATTTATTAACTAAATAGTTAATATTTAATTAATAGAATTAAATATTTCTGATGACCTTAAAGACACATTGATGCTGGTATTGTGCTTGTTCATTGTGCTGGATGTTTCTTTCAAGGGATGTGAATGATCTGATATGGATAACAGTGAGTTAGAATATATGGAATAATGTCTGAAAAGTTCAGCAACTTCTGTATTTGAATTCTTTGGCTATGTTTCTACCTAAATTTTATTTATCTACTGTATACTAAGATTTTAATACAATAAAATGATTGCATCTTTTTCAATTCCCCAAAGAGCCCTATTTTCTCAAAATTATCAATGTAAATATAACTTACTTAGTGAGGCTGGGTACATGGATTTAAGGAACTGACATATACTTTCTAGCTCAGAAATTTAGTACTTAGAAAAGCAGATTTACATCCCCTAAATTTAATGTTTATCAGCCATTCTTGTAAGTCTATTTACCACTGGGTGAAAAAGCCACAATCATTTCTTTTGAAAGTTATTGCATTCATTACTTTGTCACAGGCTAACAGAAATAGTATTATTCTAGTGAACAGTATGATGAGTCCCTTCATAAGTAAGAATGGAATATTTCATAGCTCAGTCTCACAAACTTCTCTTTTTTTGTTACACTGATATCAGGTGAATTATATTCTCTGAGAGAACTGAAGAGAAAGTTTGTCGTAGTCCAGCAGTAGTGAGCTGTGCCCTGTCCTCTGTTGTTGAGCTCCCCACACTCTGTGGTACATTCCAGCCTACATCTCTGCCAACATCCCAGAGGCCTGTCTGAGCCAGAGAAAACCAGATGAGACACCTCCCCCCGCCCCAATCCTGTCTACTAAATCCCCCTGGGGCACTCCCAGCAATAGCAAAATGCACCTTGTCTTCTGCACTCCATTTTCCAGCCCACAGTTCTACCTGCATTCCCAAAGGTCTGCCTAAACCCGAAAAAAAAAAACAAGTAAGACCCCTCCCTGCAATCTTCTGCCTGCCAGGTTCCCCTAAAGCACACCCAACAACATTAATTGTACCCTATACCTTGCACTCCATTTTTGGGCCTTCTGCCTGCATTCTCTGAGGTCTGTCAACACCAGGGACAAACAAATGGCTAATGACAAGCATAGTGACACATAAACAAAAACCAAGGCAATGTGGGATCCACCAGAGTCCAGTCCTACTACAGTAAAGGACAATACCAGAACATTGCTATTTTCCCACCACAAGCCCTGGATCTCCTAACACAACTGAAGCACAAGAAAAAGGCCTTAAATCCAATCTAATAAAAATCACAGAGGCCATCAAAAGGTGAAATGAATAAATTTCTTAAAGAAATACAGAAAAATATAATCAAACAGGTTAAAGAAATGAATAAAATTCTTTAAGATCTAAAAAAGAAAATAGAAGAAATAAAGAAAACACAAGCTAAGGGAATCCTGGAGATGAAAAGCCTAGGTAAGAGAACAGACACTCCAGATGCAAAAAACACCAAAAAGAATACAAGAGATGGACAAAAGACTCTCAGGAGTAGAGAATAAAATTGAAGATATCGATTCATCAGTCAAAAAATGTTGTCTGAAAGGTTCTAATATAAAACATTCAGAAACTTTTGGCCACTATGAAAAGACCAAACCTGGGAATAATAGGAAGAAGAAGATTCATAACTCAAAAGCCCAGAAAATATCTTCAACAAATCATAGAACATAAATTCTCTAACCTAAAGAAAGAGATCTCTCAAATTGAGATCCAGAATCCCAGAAGTGTCTCGCAGTGCTACTACCCCTGGGGTCACCTGGCTTCTCTCTTTACCAATAATGGTGACATTTGTTGAAAAGGTCCTGTACTTATTCTATTTATGCAAATATGTGCTCTTTAAATAAAAATACAAAGAGGCATTATCTTCATGGGGGAAAAATAAAAGAGATCCCTATAAACATAAAAGAAGCTTAAAGAAAAAATAGATTCAACAAAAAAAGAAGAAAATCTTCTTGACACATAACTAATGTACAGAACAAAGAGAAAATATTAAAAGCTGTAATAAAAAAGAGGGGCATGTAACATATAAAAGTAGACTTATAGGAATTATACTCAACTCAACAGAGACTTTAAAAGCCCAAATAGCCTGGGCAGATGTCTTCCAGGCTCTAAGAGATCACAGATGTCAGCCCAAACTATTATCCAGCAAAACTTTCAATTGGTATAGATGGAGTAAACAAGATATTCCACAACAAAAACAAATTTAAACAATATCTATATACAAATCTAGCCCCATTGAAGATACTAGAAGAAAAACTCTAACACAATGAGGTTAACTATGCCCAAGAAAGCACAAGAGACAAATAATTTCACACCAAGCAAAATCAAAAGAAGAGAAGCATACACACATTCACACACACACTATCAACAGTAACATCAAAGTAACAAGATTAAACAACCATTGGTATTTAATCTTTTTCAGTATCAGTGTACTAAATTCCCAATAAAAGACATAGATAATCAGAATAGATGTGAAACAGAATCCATCTTTCAGCTGCATACAAGAAATACACCTCAACATAAAAGATAGATATTATCTCATGATAAAGAGTTGGAAAAAAGTTTTTCCAAGCCAAAGAACCCAAGATGCAAGCTGGAATAGACATTCTAATGTCTAACAAAACAGGCTCCTAACTGAAATTAATCAAAAGAGGTTGAAAGCATACTCCATACTAATCAAAGGGAAAATTCATCAATATAACATCTCAGTTATGAACATTTATGCCCTGAATTCAAGGGCACATATTTGTGTGTGTGTGTGTGTGTGTGTGTGTGTGTGTGTTTATATATATATATATATATATATATATATATATATATATATATATATATATATATAACTAAAACTTAAATCACACGTTAACACCACACATTAATATTGGGAAATTTCAACATCCCACTCTCACAAATGGATAGGTCATCTAGACACAAACTAAACAGAGAAACAATGGAACTAGCTGACTTTATGACTCAGATGGAACTAACAGATATCTACAGAATATTTCACACAAACACAAAAGAATATACCTTTTTCTCAGCACTGAACCATCTCCAAAATTAACCATATATTTGACAAAAAAAACAAGTCTTTACAGACACAAGAAAATTGAAAAAAATCCCTGTATCCTATCAGACCACGATGGATTAAAGCTAAATTTCAATAACAACAGAATGTCTACAAACTCATAGAAACCAAACAATTCTCTACCCAATTACCACTAGTTCAAGGAATAAAGAAATAAAAAAAAAATGAAGACTTCCTAGAATTCAGTGAAAATGAAGGCACAACAAACACAAAAATATGGGATACAATCAATGAAAGTAGTGCTAAAAAGAAAATTCTTTGCATTAAGTGCCTTTATAAAGAAATTGGAGAGATATCACACTGGCAACTTAATAGTACACCAGTACAAAAGATATGGAACAAAAAAAGCAAACTTACTTAAGAAGAGTAGTTGTTAGGAAATAATCAAACTAAGGGCTAACCTCAAGAAAATAGAAACAAAGAGAAAAATATAAAAAATGAAACAAATGACAGTTCTTTGAGAAAATCAACAAGATAGTCAAACCCTTAGCCAACATTACTAAAAGGCAGAGAAAGAATATACAAATTAACAAAATCATCAATAAAAAGGGGAGATACAAGAGAAACCAAGGAAATCCAAAGAATTATTAGGTTTTACTTCAAAAATATGTACTGCAAAAAATAGGAAAATCTAAATGAAATGAATAGTATAATTTTATTGATAGATACCACTTAAATCAATATCAGGTAAACAGTCTAAATAGACATATAACAACTAAGAAAATAGAAGAAGTCGTTAAAAGTCTCCCATCCAAAACAAATGGCCAAATAATTTTAGTGAATAATTCTACTATACCTTCAAGGAAGAGCTAATACTAGTATTCCTCAAATTATTCCACAAAACAAAAACAGAAGGGACACTGCCAAATTCATTTTATGAGGCTACAGTCACTGTGATACCATGTAAAGACTCAACCAAGAAAGAGAATTTCAGACCAATCTCCCTTATGATCATTGATGCAAAAATGCTTAGTAAAATACTTGTAAACTGAATCCAAACCACAACAAAAAATCACCCACCATAATCAAGTAAAGATTTTCCCAAAGGGGCAGGGATGGTTCAACATATGAACATTCATCAATGTAATCCACTATATAAACAAACTGAAAGGAAAAAACAGCATGATCATCTCAGTAAATCTTGAAAAACTCTTTGACAAAATCTAATACCTCTTCTTCATAAAAGTCTTGGAGAATTCAGGGATACAAGAGATATAACTAAACACAATTAATTCAATGTATAGCAACCTGATATCCAGCATTAAAATAAAGGGAGAGAAACTCAGAGCAATTCCATTAAAGTCAGAGACAGGACAAAGATGCCCACTCTCTCGCTATCTATTCAATGGTACAATGTCAATACTTGATGTTTTAGCTAGAGCAATAAGATAACTAAAGGTCGAGGGGATACAAATTGGACAGGAAGAAGTCAAAGTATCACTATTCTCAGATGACATAATAGTATAAATAAGTGACCTCCAAAATTTTACTATGGAGTTCTTATAGCTGATAAACAACTTCATAAAAGTGTGTGGATACAAAATTATCTAAATAATTAATAAAATTAAATAGTATCCCCTCTTTTATAAAAATGGTAAATGGGCTGAGAAAAAATAGATAAACAATAGTCATAAATAATATAAATTATCTTGGTGTAACTCTAAGAAGAGAAAGGCCTATATGATAAGAACTTTACATCTTTGAAGAAATAACTTGAGGAAGATATCAGCAGATGGATACTCATGGATCAGTAGGATTAGCATAGTAAACATGACCATCTTACCAAAAACAATTTCCAGATTCAATGCCATTCCCATCAAAATCCCAATACAATTCTTTACAGATCTTGAAAGAAGAATTCTAAACTTCATATGGGAACAAAACAAAACCAGGATAGCTGAAATGATCCTGAACAATAAAAGAACTTTAGGCAGTACAACCATTCCTGATGTCAAGCTGTACTACAGAGCAATAGTAATCAAAAGTACATGGTACTGGCATAAAACAAACAAACAACAACAACAAAAACAGGCTGATCAATGGAATCAAATTGAAGAATCAAACAACCAGAAGTATATCCACAGATCTATGGAAACTTGATTTTTGACAAAGGAGCCAAAACTATACAATGGAAAAAAGAAATCATCTTCAACAGTAGTACTGGTCTAACTGGATGTCTGCATGTAGAAAAACATAAATCAATTTGTATCTATCACCCAGCAAAGCTGAAGTCCAAGTGTATCAAAGATCTCAACATAATCTAGATACACTAAATCTTATAGGAGAGAAAGTGGGGACTGGCCTTGAATCCATTGGTACAGGAGACAACTTCATGAACAGAATACCAACAGCTCAGGCACTACAATCAACAATTAATAAATTGGAGCTCATGAAATTGAAAAGCTGCTATAAGGCAAAGAACACCATCACATGGACAAAACAGCAGCCTACAGAATTTCATCAACTTCATATCTGAAAGAGGGCTAACATCAAAATATATAAAGAACTCAAGAAGTTAGACAACAAAACACAAAATAACACAGTTTAAAACTGGGGTACAAAGCTAAACAAAGAATTCTCAACAGAAGAATCTCTAATGGCCAAGAAGCACTTAAAGAAATTTTCTACATCCTTAGTCATCAGGGTTATGCAAATCAAAACAACTCAGATTTCATCTTATGCCTGTCCAATGGCTAAGATCAAAAATTGAAGAGACAACTCATGCTGGCAAGGATGTAGACCAAAGAGAACAGTTCTCCATTTCTGATGGGAGTGTAAACTTGTATAATCACTCTCAAGACCCAGCAATACTACTCCTGGGCATATACCAAAATATACTTCACCATACCACAAGGACACTTGCTCAAGAATGTTCATAGCAGCTTTACTAATAATAGCCAGATTGGAAACAGCCTAGATGTACCTCAACCAAATTGATAAAGAAATATGGTGCATTCACACAACCAAGTATTAGCCATTAAAAACAATGACTTCATAAAATTTGCATGCAAATATTAAGAACTAGAAATGATTATCCTAACTAAGGTAGCCTAGATCCAGAAAGACAAATATGGCATACACTCACTTACTAGTGGGTTTTAGTAATAAAATACAGGATTACCAAGCTACACACCACAGACCCAAAGAAACTAAGCAAAAAGGAGGGTACAAGGTGGGATTCTTGAATCTCAGAGAAGAGAAAATAGATTACACATAAGAGATACATGGAAGGACGGGACTGGGATGGAAGGGGTGGGTGATGGAAACAGGAAGGATAAGGTCGGGGAGGGCAGAAGGAGAGAGTACTGGGAGAGACAACTGGATTCAAGGAGAGCAGGCATCTCTGGGAGAAACAAGAAACCTAGGGCAATGGAAATTCCCAGGAGTCTATGATGATCATCCTAGCTAAGATTCCTAGCATTAAGGGATATGGAGCCTGAACCTGCCACCTGCTGTAATGAGGCATCCAATGGAGGGATTAGAACCCCAACTCAAGATCTTCAACCCACAAATTATCCTGCTTACAAGATGTGCAGGGGTAAAAGTTGGGGTAGAATTTGAAGGAAGGACCAACCAATGCCTAGTTCAATTTGAGACCCAAGTGTGAAAGAGATCCAGCCCCTAACACTATTGATGATATTTTGTTATACTTGCATATAGAAGCCTAGCACAAGTGTCATCAGAGAGGTTTCACCTAGCAATTGATGGAGCTAATGTAGAGACCCACAACCAAACAGTTAAGGAGCTTGAAGGGTCCTGTGGAAGAGGGAAAGGAAGTATTGAAAAAGCCAGAGAGGTCAAACACACACACACACACACACACACACACACACACACACACACACACACAAACCTAGAGAAACAATTACCTGAGCCATAGGGTCTCATATAAACTGAACTACCAACCGGAAAACATGCATGGAACGGACCTAGAACTTCTGCATATACATAACACTTGTGTATCTGGGTCTTCAAAAAAGTGCAATTCCTAAGATTGTGGCTATCTGTGACTACATTTCTTGCCTTTAGATCCTTTTCCCCTATCTTGTCTGCCTTGTCTACCCTCAGAAGAAGAAGATACACCTGGTCCTACTGCAGCTTGACAGGAAAGGTGAGTTGATATCCATATGGAGCCTCCCCTTTTCTGAGCAGGAGAGGAAGGTTGGATGGGGGTGGGTAAAGGAGGTGAGGGGGAAGGACTATGAGGACAGATAGGAGGTGAAGCTGCAATCAGGATGCAAATAAATTAATAACTTGATTGATAAAAAGAAAAAATTATTGTAATACTTAGACATCAGAAATGTATACATGTGTGCACATACTCATTACGATTTTAATAACTGGTGAGTTTGCTAATATTCTTAAATGTTCAGCTTTTAAATAAAGGTTATCTATGGAATGATACTTTTATTTCTCCTAAACAATGTGTGCCCTAAAGTAAACTCTTTAAAAGCAATTTTTATATTAATGTAGACTGTTTTAGGGGAAATAGAATGATTAATAGAAGTTTACTTGCAATGCTTCCTATAAACACCACCGTAAACCACTGCACTTAGAATAATGATGTGTTTTGCTCTATCTCAGGAACCACAGGATCACTCCCTCATACATGAACAACTCCTTTCTACTTTTAATAGACAGAAATAAAATAGAGTTTTAAGCCAGTTTGACAAACGGACAGTAGATCTTATTTCCTTAAGTAACTATTACAACACACAAGGTCATTGCTTTTAGCTCAGTATGGCTGGGCATCCTGTGAGATGCTGTAACCAGAAGGTAATTATCCTGTGGATTTAAATAGCATGACTAGGCATTAAAGTAATTCAAACCCTTGTCACCTGCATTTTCCTCAACCTCTTGGCTAATTGAAAGGGAATTAAGTAGAAGTAAAGAGGGATAAAACTGTGACTCTGAATTTCATAAGGAGCCAAGATGGGCTAGAAAACATAAAGACTCTGTCTCCTGTCTTGGATAAGTAAAAACACAACATAAAAATTTATCCTGTATCAAGAGCAACATTCTGCCTCCAGGAAAAACACACGTAAATATGGGTGTGGACAACAATATATTTCAGGAAAGCCTTGTCCCAGCCTGTCTGTTCACTTGCTGAGTATTATACAGATGTGGTTGATAGCTTTTGTATAAATAATGTGTTGCAATGTTCAGGAAAAATAAAATGATGTTCTTCCTGATTTATAAAAACTCCTTTCCCCAAATTATAGCCTTTCTTGGTTCTGTGTGCTGATTTTCAGTCTTTTACGTGTGGTTGTAAAGGAAGATCCAGAATGAGCATTGGCAAGGTACGGCTAGGTAGAAAAGCTTGGGAAAGAAGATGGGACATTAGTGAAAGATGAAGCAAACTGGTAACAATCTACCAACTCTATCCTTTATTCTATCACAATTCATGGGGCATATACTGTATGACAAACATGTTATAATTGACATGTAGGGGGCAAATATGAAAAATATACTTTGTGCTGATGATAAAAATTTCTAATATTGGAAATTAAGTGGAAACTTAAGATTCTTTGGAAAGTCAGTAGTGTTGAATGGTTTTTCCTGGGGCAATCACATGAAGCAATGTTTCCCTGAAGCAAAGACAGGTGAAAGGATGTTCTGCTAAAGCAAGCACGTGACAGGATGAGTGATGAAGGATTCTTTGCTAATGACATGCATATATTGATCCACTGTACATTGTGTAGTTGAGCTCCATGTGTTATGACTCCATAGAGAAAAATGCACCAAAAAAACTTCTAGTGGTATGGGGTGGTTTCTTGGTGCTTGCTTAGACTGGGGCTGATTGGCAGAGTGATGGCAGCTTATACAGACTCATATGGAGTTTGCTAAGTCAGACTCAAGTGCTGAGGCAAGACCCATGGAGGACACGTGATGTTTGGAGGGAGCATAAAGAGAACTCACTGGACTGTGAGAGAGAGTTTGCTTGTAAAGCTAGCTGTGCAATGCTTGTAGGTCTCAAATCTACACTGATCTCTGCTTTGCTGAGAGAGGCATAGCAGAGAGCTTCTCCTGGAGTCCCTGTAGGCTCTAGTTCCTCCTGCTCACTTGTGCTGATTCAACTGAGGCCTCACTATTCCTGCTAGGTCATACCACCATTTTTGATTCATGTGTCCAACAGGAAGGCATATTCTTTCCACATCATTTAGTAAAAGTATGAACTCTGTCTACTTGTTCTCTACCAAAGTTTTGTACTATAGTATAGAGCTAAAATTAATAGTTGTTCATTCTTTGACAAATATTGTATCTACACTGTATTTATTTCACTTCATATTAAGGGATAAAGTTCTTTTTATTCTGATAAAATACTACTTCATTCTTCACAACCAGATTGACCCAGGTAATCATGCACCTGAAATATATATATATAGACTTGCCTAAGGGACTACCATTCTGCCATCAGCATCCAAGCTGAAATCATCAAGCTCCTCACAAGCTTCCTAACTGAATGCTATGGTAATGATACACGGTGTTAGTGAAATTCTAATATAAGAAACCTTAGGACTCTACCAATACCAGGAAGGCCAGGTACCTGGAAAAGAAACAACTTTGTTTCCAAAAGGATCCTATACACAGAGACTAAGTGTGCTGATCTCCTCAGATCACACATGTAGCCTAGAATAATTATCAAGGGGACCCAACTCACCTTCACAAACATCCTGGCATTGACAATGAGTTGTACGTTATAGCTTTCTGAGTTACAGGCAATGGAGCTTATGGAACATGTTTCCATAACTATGTCCTAAAATTCCTCTTGTTCACTTCTACAATTGGCATTTAGGGAAGCAAATTTCCCTTCTTTTTATATTATCTTTGAGAAGCTCTTGGCCACACCTGGCCCTACAGAACCAAAAATGATTTCAAGGTGAGGATCTGTGGTAGTTTGAATATGCTGAGCCCAGAGAAAGGCACTATTTGGAGGTGTGGTCTTGTTGGATGAAGTATGTCACTGTGGGTGTGGACTTTAAGACCCCCTTTCTAACCATGTGGAAGCCAGTCTTCTCTTAGTTGCCTTCAGAATAAGAGGTAGAACTCTCAACTCCTTCAGCCACATGTATTCCTGGACACTGCTGTACTCCCACCTTGATGATAATAGGCTGAATCTCTGAACCTGCCAGCTGGCCTCAATTAAATATTGTCCTTTGATTGATGTTAATCATAGTATCAGTTCACAGCAATGGGAACCCTAAGACAGAAGTGATCACTTAATTTCCAGAAGCTAACATGTAGTCCATGGAGGCACAATATGCATATTTATTGAATGGAAATAAGCATTATGAATATATGTTACAGCCAGTAGTTTCATCTCTTTGGTGTGTTTATTATATTATTCTTTGACTAATGAAGACATGAGCATGGAAACACTGATGATCTCAAAGGCTAGGCTTTATCTAGCCTCTGGCCACATTCTATTTAGGGGATTTGGATTGTCTCCATCCTTTTATATCTTCACACTGTCAGCTTGGCCTTAGGAATAACAAGTGGTGTTTGCCTCCTGGCATGAAAGCTCCTTAAATATTAATAAGTAATAGATTCCTTTGCAGTGGTCTAGGTATGTAAGACTGAGCAGGTATCTGGCCTTATTCCACTTGACTCTTATCCATCGATGTTAAAAAACAAAAGCATTTGAATCTGGGTCTATAGCTCAGAAATTAAGGTCAATACTATGGTTCTTTGTTTTATTCACTTTCCTTTGTCTGCTAAAACCTCACCACAATTTAACATTCTTTGTTATCCCTGACAAATACAAATTATCTATAGAATAGGAGAAAAATGTTTAAGCAGAAATTATTCTTATTTTGAAAATTTTCCCATGTTTAGTCTCTAGCTGGGCTCTGTGTTCATAGGCCTTGTTCAAATTATTAACTGCTGCATAAAAATTATATTTGATTTAATTAACTAAAACTCTTATTGATAACCTACTGTGTGTACACCTTCTGCATAATAGAAAGGAAGAATTCAAATGACCTGGCACTTCTCTGTAAGAGGGAGAACCATACGAGATTTGGTCTCTGTGCATGGGCTAACAGATGCCAGGAACATAACTTATTTTTAGAATAATTTTAGGCTCACGAAAGAAAACAGTTGAGTGCATTTTCATAAAGTCCTCTGGTTTCCATGGCAAATGGGGCCATTATTTCTTCTGAAATGGAAGGCTTTTACTTACACTTCCCAATTGCTTTTCATATTGTGCCAAAAACTCAAGTTGGTCCAGAAACAAGTACACCAGTAGTTTATTGTTAAAAGCGGCTCTTACGTGAAAATGTGCAGTGGGTCAAAGTGACCTTCCGTTTGAGCCCAAGGGCAACACACGTCAGTCAAATGGTAGCCATGCATCCTGGTTCTACCAAGAGGGAAAAACAGGTTTTTTAATGAGCCTGAGCACTTCATCATGATGAAATACAAACCAAGAAATTTAGATGCTTGTCTTAGTCAGGTTTTGTATTCATGCACAAAACACCATGACCAAGAAGCAAGTTAGAAAGGAAAGAGTTTAGTCTGCTTACACTTCCAAGTTGCTGTTCATCACCAAAGGAAGTCAGGACTGGAACTCAAGCAGAGTAGGAACTTGGAGGCAGGAGCTAATGCAGAGGCCATGGAAGGTGCTGCTTACTGGCTTGCTTCCCCTGGCTTGTTCAGCTTGCTTTCTTACAGAGTCCAGGACTACCAGCCCAGGGATGGCACCGCCCAAAATGGGCTGGGCCCTACCCCCTTGATCACTAATGGGAAAAAAATGCCTTACAGTTGGATCTCATGGAGACATTTCCTCAAGGGAGGCTCTTTTCTCTGTGATAACTCATGCTATTTTCAAGTTGACACACAAAACTGGCCAGTACAATGCTTTTAAAGAAAATGACAATGTTTCTTAACTTATGAGATGGAGACTGTCAAAAAAAAAAAAAAAAAAAAACCCTTCTGCAAATTCATCCAATGCCTAATACTCATTGCTCACCTCAAGGCATCACAAGTGAAAAGCCACGTGACTGGATGAGCTTGGTTTAATTTCATGATGAGGAATGAGATACCTTCCTAAGGTAATCACAGAATTTGAAATACTGAATGTTAAGGAGGCTTTGGAAGTAGAACTAATTAGACTAATAAATATCAAGGTGCTTCTTACACTGTTTACCGTTTCTTTGTTTATAAAAAGTTATACAATTTCAAGGAGGAATAACTTACAAATAAAAAACCCCTAGATAGATATTGGAATAAAATATTTTTTCTCTATTCTGCATAAGATTTTGTCTCTTTTTAACTTCTACAAGTAATAATTCTGATTTTATGTTTTTATACAAATCACCTTTTTTTAACCTAATAGTGCTTTTTAGTTACCTATTTAGCAGTCTATTTTATGGTACATATTGACTGCACTCTCTCCCTGTAACAATATAAGACAATCAATAAACTAATATTTTGTATATAACTAATATATAAGTGCTCATGGAAAACCCTTTAAATATTAAATCCATCAAAATGTGCACAAGCTTAGTTCAGGAAACACTGGAGGACTCTTCTATCAGTGGACTCCTGACCAGGAAGGCATAGACTTCAGTATCCAAATAGGACGTGTCATTCAGCTGCTTTCCTTTCTTTCTTTCTTTCTTTTTTTTTTTTTTTTTTTTTTTTTTTGTTTGTTTGTTTTTGTTTTTCGAGACAGGGTTTTCTCTGTATAGCCTTGGCTGTCCTGGAACTCACTCTATAGACCAGGCTGGCCTCGAACTCAGAAATCTGCCTGCCTCTGCCTCCCAAGTGCTGGGATTAAAGGCGTGTGCCACCACCGCCCGGCTTCATTTCTTATTCTATGACTTTGGCTTTGAGGTCAACTTGTTGACTCCCTTTCACAAGGCAATCTCTAAGCAATTATAATTCATTCTATTTTCAGTCCTTCAGAATCTCAAGTCAGGGTTGGAGAGATGTCTCAGTGGTTAAAACACTTGCAAGAAAAGTGTGAAACCTAGAATTCAGATCCTCAGAATCCACATATAAGCTGAGATGTCCATGGACCACCTACGATCCCATTACTTAAGAAGCAGAAATGAACCCTGGGGTAAGGTGACTACTTGGTTGATTATATAAATTTTACTAATATCAGTCCAGTGTATACTGAAATAGCCAGTGCTGTGTACTACATAAAGAACATACATCATAGTAAAGTAAAAAGTATGTGTCAGAAGTATGATTCTATGTATATATGTGGTCTTTTGCTATGCCTTGTATGAGGCATGTCAATGTGCAGTTGTTAATTTTATACAATCAAAAAATGTAGAGATCCAAATTCATGGACATATAGAAATAGTTTCCTATTCCTAATATTTTGCTTCTTCTGCCTTTTAAGCCTTTCAACTCCAGAACAATGTTTTTTTAATAACATTGGGTAAATATATATAATTTTTAGCCAGTTTCATGGTTTTAATGATTTTATTTTAGTATTAGTGCTTTCTTCTTTCTGCTATTTGTTTTATGTATTTATCCTATATTTACTTTAAAACACCTACCTCTTTCTATTCCAGACAGGAAAGAATAAGAATGGTGGGAGATGGGGTGGGGTAGGAGTAGTTGAACACTCTCCCACCTCTAACTGTTCAGTATTTAGTCATGGAGTTTGGTAGAGGGAGAGAAAGCCAAACAAATTTATGTATTGATGCTCTGGATTTCATCCATTGTTTCTGCTTCTTTGACATTCACTGCCTGTGGTGTTTGTGTGGTGTCTGTCACAGTGTGGGCTCTGGCCTAGAGCTCAGATGTTCTTTCTGCAGAAAGTCCTCCAGAACCTCTGACAGGTACATTTTATAGAAACAGGTTACCAGGTTCATGTGATACCAGGTTCACTTCACCCACCCGTAGTCTTCAAAATAAGTGAGCCAGTCTGAAGCTTGTTATTATATTTTGAGGGTTTGTACTCACTCTAGCATCTCACATCTCCCCCATGGTATTTAACATTCCACTAAAAAATGAGAAGTACAAGAATCTTGAGGTTCCAACTGCTCCTGGCTGTCCTTTCTCTTGACTGTGTTTCTCTTTCTGTGACCTGGGTAACAACATCAGCTTACTTGAGGATACCTGACTGACTCAGAAAAGAATCATATTCCTATTCTTGCTTGCCACATGGAAAAGAGAGTTTATCTCCTGCAGATATATCTTATGACTCCAGGGCCTTCTTTCTCCCATTTCAGGAAAGGGAATAAAAAGAAGGTATGTATGTGATAGAAAAATCTATGTGAACAGATAACAATAATGTCTGTCTTTTTCTCTTGTACCTATGCTGCTGAAGAGACCACACTTGCTACCAGTGTGTTACTGACAGAGTCAGAGTGAGAGCAGCACTGAACTTCAGAGTTTCGCTTTACCCAAATTAGTGCGTCCTTAATCTTAAAAAGTATGTGTGTGTGTGTGTGTGTGTGTGTGTGTGTGTGTGTTGTAACAAGTATGTCAAAGAAAGTTTTCATTTAAAATGAGATTGTTTCTGGTTGGTGTAGGATGATGTAGGAGATGAAGGGACATCCTAATGTCCATACACCTGTTTCAAACTAATAAAATACCCTAAATACTTTAAAATACAGGTTTACATACAAGGAACTTATGTTTGAAATTCTGAAGGTTGGAGTGTCCAAGATAAGGGATTATTGATTCACTTCTACATGTGGATGAATTGGAGGTGGGTACATGGTGATCTTCTTTCTGTACTCTCCTACAGTGGAAAAACAGTGTTTCCTTCTTACTAAGACATCAATCTTTCCACATGCCTCCAGCCCCATGACAGATTTAAGTCCTAATTACAAAGAGCCCCATCACTAACATATCAGGAATTTCAGCTTTAAAATATGAATGAACAGGTGTGACTACTAAAAATAATGTAGACCATCACACTCATTTCATCTCTGTGTGACCCTAGCTTCTCTTCCCTACTGCTCATCAATGTCCCCATGAACACCTCATCAAAATCTTCATAGAAAACAAGACAAAAACACCATTATGATTAAGCTTGAATCATTCCTCCACTGAAATACTGATGTAGTTAACAATTTTTCCACTCCCTAATAGACACATGTATATGCTCATTTTCAACAGCTAGCCAAGGCATTGCTTGGTTTAGGATGCTGAATACATACGTTTTCTATTAAGGGCATGACATCAGTAGGCAAAGTGTCTGGATGCAAGAAATAAGGCAGAGAAGATAAAGAGTGATAAACCAGGGTCCCCAATAGAAGTTCTGGCAATAGTCACAGTACTTACCAGGAAAATGGACAGTCTACTTGGACAGTGCATGCCAAATTTCTATCAGGATGCAAGTTGGAAGAACATACAGTTCTACAAAGAATGTCTCTGGAACATTAGTGAACGCCATGCTTTGAACAAGATCACATATTTATTTGGGGTGTTGGTGAATAAGAGTAGAAACTGTAGGAAAGGTCAAAACTTTTATGTAACCATGTTCAACAGCAAAAAGCAAAGTAAAAGGACATTAAAAGGCTCAGCTTAGCCCTGTGGAGAGACGTATGAAAATGGAGATAGAGAGAAATGAACAAGGTCAGACTAGCCACGAAAGCATACGATGAGCACAATGTTGTGGAAAATGAAGATAAAACAGATCATTTTTCCTCTTGGGGCTTCCTAAAGGATACTGATGAGAAGCTTAGGAGGTTAATATGTGGATAAGAGATAACAATTAAAAATGCCTGATACTTTATAAAATATTAAATCATCCTACAATTCTTTAATTTAATAATTACCTTTGATGTTGGCGATTTCTAAATCTAAGACATAAGACTGATGTTCAAAACCCTCATGTTCTTTCTAAAATATAGAATAAATGAGCTTAGGAAAAAGATAAAAAATAGAATTGTTGTGTATTTTATGGATAAAACATATATAGAAGCCTGAGTTCTGAGAGTTACATGCTCAACAAGGGATGTTTAACTATCTTAAGTGGTGATGTTTTTGTTTGGATACAGAAGAGTTCAGAGCACTCATTTGAAAGCCAGGTTTTAATAAATCCTTGTTAATGTTTGTTGCTCCTTCCTTATTCATAGTTTCCAGTTTCTTCACTCAGAATAGCTCATTAACCTTGCCAAATTTAATGCACTGAGATGCAGGGAAAGCCTGGCAGAAAACACAATGTAGTTTGAGTACTTTAGAAAAAAAATAAATAAAAATTTAAAAGGTACCAATTGTATACACATCTTGGGAAATAAAGATTGGCAATATCATACTACATAGCCCAAGTACCACTGAGAAAATCAGATGAGGTTGTGTAAAACCTCAAAGAACTTAACAATTCTGCTTTAATTAAACAGAAACATTAAAATCAACTGAGTAATTTACATTAGCTTCAAGATGCTACTGAATGCAATGACAAGTAAATTGCAAGCCTACAAACCTGTGCAGGCTGCCCTCTGCTTATATCTGCCTTCTAATTTGGTTGCACAGTGTTATATCATAATCAAAAATAATCCAATTAATACAGCTACTATAGAAAAACATAAGCATGTCCCTGTCTCATTTAATAGTAACTTTCCACTCATTGATAACAAATCAGTTTTTGTCTTCAGCTTTTGTAAAACAAGGCTTCACCCTCAGTTCTTTTGACTTCTCTGTAAGCAGTGAGCAAAAGCCAAGCAAAACCCTAACAGTGGGAGGGAATTTCCTTTAAATCTTAACTGCCATGCCAACTCTTATATAGATACCTGACTCACCAACAAATTATACTCCTGTTCCCCAGGCAGGGAGACACACAAGCACACATGTTTTGCTAGCATTCAACACTCTAAAAAATGATATGATACACCTGAGTTTTATTTGTTCAAACTATGCCAGAACTCTTTATAAAATTAGAAATAAAACTTCAAAGGATCCTCCTAATCATTTGAGTGACAAATGGCTAATTTGCCATTATGCCCTGACCATCATAAATGGTCTCTTTGTCATAAGCAGGCAGCCATGTTATATTACCCTGTGTCCAAAAGGAAATAAAATTTATTTTCGAAAGAATAGAAAGAATGTGGAAGTTACCATTAAAAATGAAAGGAAATATATTATAGTAACAAAACAAAAGCATTTCCAAGTAAATTAACGCATGTTTCTAAATTCTTGGTTGTTTTGATTGCTTCATTGGCTTAAAAACCCATACTGACCAAGAACTTACTTTATCCCAATTATTACTTGAACTCATGAGTCTTCTGACACAGACACTCAAGAGCTGGAATTATAGTTACTCGTCACAGTGCTTGACTGAAATATTAATTAATTAATTAATTTGTATTGAAAGAATCTACATTCCATGACTGCATACCTCTGTGAAACTTATACTAAGTTTCTCTTAAGCTAAATTGTTCAAATAAATAAAAATATTTATGTTTACAAAAGTTAAAATGGAAAAATATCTATAACTCCTGCTCAGTTTACTCTCTAGCTCTGGGTTCCCTTACAAGTTATTAAATGAATTTCTCATATCTTAGTTTAGTTATCAATATGAATAAAGTTAATAATGCCTATCATAGAAGGATGTTTGAGAATGGTTAAACCGAATTCCCAGTACCTAATATGTTAAACATAATTACTATTTTAAGTAAATTAGAATTTGAGTTTTAAAATGTTTTATTACATAGCACTAGTGGATTTAGCTTTGTTGAAGTTCCCTATAGAGTTCAAGAAATAAGATGGTAATTAGAATACTCTAGAAGAAAAAATTCTTGGCGTGTTCAATAATAACAAAACAAATGAGTAAATAATCAATCTGAAAATCATAAAACTCTGTTGGGGGTACATGTTAGTGTCTTATGTAATATGCCTAAACTGGGATTAGCATGCAGAGGTAGACTGAAACTGGAATCCATGAGAGAATCTCAGCTTTTTCTAGGAAACATTGGGATGAAATCACATGTTGACAGTTTACATCTGTAAGTTTACATGTCTAGAAGCAAGGAGATAATGTGACTTGAATGTTTATGATGACATATATATTTCAAAGGGAATTACATTTATTATTCCCCTCCCAGACTCATGAATGAAGCAACATTCTCTCAGCCCATTAGTCCCTAGACAGGGTTAATTACATTTTTATGTTGTCAAACAGAAGGTTTTTTTACTACTTCAAAAAATTTAAAAGGTCCCGAAATTTGATTTGTTTAATATAATTCCAAATTACAGAGTGTTCCTATTTTTCATCTTTTTATTAAGTAAGCATGATTAAAGAATCTCAGTTATACTAAATTACAAAGAGGAGATCACTTTTTTCATGTCCCTGTACAACTTAAGATTTTTCACTGAAATACTGAGGTTTTAGGCTCTCTGTGCCAATCAGCAAACAATAACTCAGAATTGCTTTCTCTGGGCTCCTTGTGCTGTTTTCTTCTCAGTATTTTGCATGTGCACACACTAAGACACATACAAAACTAAACTCATACAGCTATGTGACACTCTCTGGCCAATACTATAAAAGAATGTCATAACACATTCCAAGTTTCTTCCTGGGGCTCTTTAATGTATCTAAAATTAGAGAAATCAAAATTCATTTCCGAGCAGCTTTCTCACAGTAACTGGAGTCAATGGTCACAGCTGGCAACTAAAACAAGAAATACATTCAGAGGCACCATGGGACAGAATAGCAGCGAACACTGCCCACCCAAGATGATCTAGGAATGTTCATCTGTATGCTAGTTGACTCTACAGCTCCATGGTCAAATTTTAAAGCTTGCTGTGAGAAGCACTGAACACGTCTGGCTTATTAGGGTGTTTTATCTATTGTCTTTTCCCATGTCACACCTCTGAGCCACAAGGATACCAGATGCATTCTCCAGGAAAAAAAAAATTCATAATTTTAGGAGAGATCATTTACATGTTGTTTTACTCCCTTGTACCCTAGAATGTTGAGAGCTAATTTCCTTTGCTGGAATGGACTTCCTTTTGGATTATCTTGTTGATATAGCTCTGTGGAACAGCCAAGAGCTTCTATTGTCTTATATATCTAAACAGCAGAGAATTCTGACAGACTTCTATATGGCTGACACCCATTCGGCAATATTCTTAGAGAGTCAGGGTCTTTTGAATGAAGTGGTAATGTATTTGTAAAGACATTGCAGCTTATAAAACTGTTTTTCCATGATCATACACATTGCCTACTTACCTTGTAGATAAGTTTTAAAATTGTAGATTTACCAGAAAATGTTTCTAGATAGCTAATCATGCACATAATGAGGTAGCTATGTTTTAGAGCCTGTAAAAATATACTGTAAAATACAGGGGTTTTAGAAATTTAAAAAAAAAATGGACATATAGCTGCACTCACCTTATCAAAGGGAATTAAGGCTTCCATAGAAGAAATCATGAGATGCCACTGGTCCATGGGAGCTGACACTGAAGGGCTCCTGCTGCATAGCTGACTTGCCCCAGGAGAAGAACTTGTGTTCCAAAGTGAACTTGGAATCAGAGAATCTAAAGTTGTAAAGGTGATTTATTTAAGACCTTCTCTATAAAGCCTGTAAAGAGCTGCATTTCAGATCTCCAGTTCTTCATCTGTAAGGCACATAGAGGAAAGCATGTTTGACCTACTTCAGTACTCTGTAAAAAAACTAATGAACTTGATTAAAAACTACATTAGAAATCACTAACAATTATGTAAAATAAACATTTAGAGATAACTAATTCATGCTTGGAAATGTCAGATATTTATTAGTTCAGCCATCTTTTATGAAAATCTAGCCTATGTTGTTATGCACAGACCATCAGATACGTCTCTGTAAAGACATCCTTACCCAGAAGACACTTGTCAATTTGGGGGTGGGGGGTGGGGATGAATACTGGAAGACTTCCTCAAAGGTGTTGCCAATAGGCAAACTTCTCAATTACAGTTTCCATATTTATTTTCCATTAAAAGAAAAGGAAAACAAGTGGAATTAGTTCTGCCAAAGATGTGAGGTATATGAGAGGTATATGAAGCTCAAAGAGAGAAGATAAAGAGGTAATCAATGTTCTTTAAGGTACTAAACTCAAGCTATCAATATCCTAAAGACTCAGGTTATGTTATATGTATAAAAGCTAGGGCATGTTAAATATTTAAGTACTGGAATATGCTAACTACAAGTGAACAATCAATGCATGGTGATATATTGCCTCAGTTACCAAGGAAGTCTCTGACCCCAGAATCTTTTCTAGAATTTAATCCTCATGGCTAGTCAGCAAACTAATGCTAATCTCAACTGTCTTATGAGTAGTTTAGTAGATTCCTTCCATGAGAACAAGTGGGTAGATGAACCCAGACCACCACACTCACACCTCAGAGACAGATGGATGGAGAAAAAAAAGAAAGAGACAGGAGACTAGAGCTAGTCGTTCTAGAATTCACATATTAAGGTCTTTCCACTCTCTTGGCACCTAATTCTGTCCTAACCACCAATTTACAGTATGTTGACTTTTTTGCTTTCAGCTATATGCATAGAACTGATTAATAAGTATGGTTTATGAAAATTCAAAGTTTATATATGAGGTTTACTTCATTTTGCTTTGGACTCATTCTACTGGGTTTATGCCTAAAGCCCACCAAGGCATTCACTCTCATGACATGATTTTGCAGAACTGAGTGAATGATTTGAGAATGATCCAAATATCTGGCTCTATCACATCCCAGGAGAACATCCATGCTCTTATGCAAATGCCATGGTAGCATCTCCATACATTGTTTCTTAAGTAGCAGAAGCTCAACCATACCATACAGAAAAGGGGGTTGCTTGTTTGGTGTGGGATTTTGTTTGTTTGTCTTATTGGTTTGATTTGGAGGAGGCTTTTGGGTTGGTTTTATTTTGCTTATACTAACACCTGACTTTAGTTAGGCTCTATTCTAACTACTTATCTCTATTATTTCCTTTAGTTCTCATGAGGAACCAATGATGTTTCCATTATAATGCTCCTTTACATATGGTAGCACTGAGACACATGAGAATTAGTTGTGGCTCAAGGTTACACAGCTAACAAATGGCCAGCTTGAAACCTATCTAAGCCATCTGGTCCTGGACTTCAGCTTGCCTGCCTGTTTGTCTGTGGATTATACTGCCTCTTAATGTAAGTGACCTCCATGAACCTGTCAGTGCAGCTAATCCTTTCATATCCTTGCTCCTCCACCTATGTTAAGGGGAAAAACATGGCAATTATTATGAAGGAGAGGGGGCAGAAAGGTGAAGGGCCTGTATGCACCTGGGGCTGCAGTGATACTCTCTCTTGAGAATTGATGCAAGATTCTGAGTTTATACAGAGTGTATAACTCAGAAAGACAGGACAGATGCAGTGGACACATTGGTAGGACCTATACCTATACATACATGTACAAGGGGGTATACTGCTCCCCCTGACTTTAGAAGTGAAAGAGCAGGAAAGTACAAAAGGACCAACACTATAGTTAATGACTTAAAACCTACACAGGCAGAAGCTTCAAAAGCTTTCCTATGTCTTAGCTACATCTTTCCCCACCTTTCTATTCCTGCTTCACCAGGCTCCCCACCAGCATCCCACCAGTGACTACATTACTCCACAACCATGTCTGTGAAGAGCCAGCCACCAGATTTCAGTGAAGAAGAAATGAAGACATGAAGACTATAACAGCCCTGAATTGCAAATCTTAAAATTAACTGTGAGCTGTGGTCTGCTAGGAGTAACACACAGTTTCCCTTCTATCTCATGCCAATGAGCCTTCCATGACAATAAAAAAAAGAAAGAAAGCAAAGTTGTACTGTCACAGTTATCTTTCAGCCCATTCTCTGAGGCCCAGCCTGCACTGAGTCACTTATGTGTCAACACGTCTTCCTCAGGAATGGGCCTGATGGTACAACAGCTGGTGACTCCCCATAGAGAAGGAGTGAGCAAGAAAGCACAAGAGTCTGGGTGTGGCTTGAGGCTGATGTGTAACTTTTCTCTGAGAGTGGTCTGGAACTATGAGTCTTATCTGCCCTACCTCCTCTCTCTCACAAAGCTCTTGATTCTCGTTTGACTGGATAATCATGACCAGCAGGCAATGGCCAAATGTCTCATTGGTCCTGTGTGACCCATGTTTTCAGATAAACTACACACAACCGTTCCCTGAGCCAGCACAGGTCTATGGAGCAAATTTCCTGATGTGCTTTCTACCAACATTGTTCACCTTATTGCAAGAGTCGAAAGAGACATGGCAAAAGATTTGTTCCTGTCTCTTTTTTTTTTTTTGGAAATGCAAATCAAGACAACCCTGAGATACCACCTTACACCAGTTAGAATGGCTAAGATCCAAAACTCAAGTGATAGTAGATGCTGGAGAGGATGTGGAGAAAGAGGAACACTCCTCCATTGTTAGTGGGATTGCAAGCTGGTACAACCACTCTGGAAATCAGTCTAGCGGTTCCACAGGAAATTGGACATAGCACTACCTGAGGACCCAGCTATACCACTCCTAGGCATATACCCAGAAGATGTCCCAACGTATAACAAGGACACATGCTCCACTGTGTTCCTGTCTTCTAAAAGCATGAGTTCAGCATTAGTGGGGCTGGCCAGGCTAATAATAAGGCAAAATTGTTAAAATAGGGCAAAATGTCCATATCTGATATTCTAACTTATTATCAGCTAACTAACTGATCATAGGTATTTTGGTACATTATAAATAAAGTAAACTATAAAAGGGGTAAGTATTTTCTAATACTAACATTGTCTAAATCAAAAAGTTTGTCAATTTCTTTCGAATTTTGAGTTAATTTTTTAAAAGTGTGTGTGTTGGGGAGTAGACATTCATAAATAAAGGTCATAGGACAACTTTCAGGACTTCAATATCTCATTTTAACATGTTGGGTTTGGACATAGAAGTAAAATTGTCAGATTTGGTGCTACATACTTTGCTGACTGAACCATCATGCAGACCCAATGAATCAGTTTTTTAAACAAGTCTTTTAGGTGAAACTAACCAGTCAAGGCTTATATCAATAGGCCCTAAAGTATAGGCAAAGAAACTCAGGGGCTTTAAAGTTATGGCAAGGAGTCTAGGGATGTATATTACTAACAATCATAGATGTTGGCTGATTGTCGGGGGGGGGGGTAGGAATACTGGTTGCTCTTGCAAAGGACCCAAAATTTAACTTTTAGCATTCACATGGCTGCTCTCAACTGTTTATTCCTCCAGTTCCAGGGGATTTATTACCTTCTTTCAGCCTCTGGGGCCACTAAACACATAGTAAGTACACAGACATACATTCAGGCAAACACTCATATGCATAAATTTGTATTAAATTTTAAAACATAGATGACCTTCATAAATCTTAATTTTTTAAGTTTATGGTTGTCAAAACACAAATCTGCTATGAACTTCATATAAGTCCATATAACTGATACAGAAATCATAAAAAAAGATGTTCTTAGTCAGCTAACTAATTTTTTTTTCCTAAAGTATACTTCCTAATCTTTGTTCAATGGAAAATTCAGGAACAAAAGAGACTCTAAAACTGCCTTCACATTTAGGAGCCTGGGAACCATAAATGAAACTGGACTATCTTTTTCTGACATCTTATTCCATTGAATCATGACAGTGAACTTTTGACATAAGTTGTCAAGATTTCTTCAAAGGTATGAGCATTCTGTTTGTGACTCAGACTGGCATTTCTTGCTTCTTCCATGACTTTTAGCTTTATCAACTCAGATCAGTGTTGTAAACCATTCTCTAGGGAGCCATAATGGAGGTCCAGGGCAAAGGTCACTTCCTGTGTGGTGCTCCATGACTCCATGTAAAGTGGTTGTCTCTGTCCCCCACCCCACACCAAACCTCATAATCCCTCTATTATAGCACTTAACATATGGCACTTCTCCATCTGCTCTCTTATCTCAGAAAGAAGGGGAGAGGCTTGCTCCTGACCCTGGGGAGTGGCTCACTGAAGATACAGAAAGGACATCACGTAAAAGTTATAGGGATTGTGAATAACTATGGATATCCTGCCTACCCACTCAATAAATAGTAGGGAATTTTAAGAAGAAATAATCTTCCAAACTCTGCACATGGCATCTGCATTGTGCCACAACATTGTGATTTAGGATGCCAGAGAATTCAGAAGGAAATAACAGAGAGCATGGAAACAGTGATCTAGAAAAAGGCAGGAAATCAGGGTGCCTGCTGGCCAAGCAAAGTAACAGAAGGAAAATGTGATTTTTAAATATGAAATGAATGTATTGAAAACAGCATAAGCAAGTTAAATGGGGTGGCAATAATAATAGCTTACTAGTATTAAGTACTTATAACATGTATATGTTGCTGCTAATGCAGATAGTTTAAGAAATTAATTCTCTCTCACACTCACACTAATAAAATTTTGTTAACTTTGCTACAATCTATAAACCCAAAGAAGTCTAATAACAAAAAGGTCCCAAGAGAGGATGCCTGAATGTTACTCAGAGGGGAAATAAAATAGACAACAGAGGTGGATGGAGGGGGGTGGACTGTATGGGAGAGGGAGAGGGGAGAGGGAGGAGAATGGGGTGGGAGAATCAGGTACAGGGAGAGCATAGAAGAGAAAATGGAAATCAGCAGGGGGGTAGGGTTGAGGCCATCTCTAGGACATGGCAGAGACCTGGGATGTAGGAGAGGCCCCAAGAAGTCTATGATGGTGACTGTAGCTGAGACTTCTAGAAGTGCAGGATATGGAGCCTCAAGTGGCCACCAACAAAGAAGGCCATGTTGTCTCTTTTATCCCTACGTAGACCTGTCAGACACATTACACAACCAGACAGAGAAGGCTGTAGTACCCATAGTTCCTCTAGGGAAGAGAGCACCTCTACTGTGGGAAGCTTTCTCTTCCTGACTGTTTCAGTAACAGAGGTGGATAAGGACACCAACCCACCCACAAATCCTTGTACCCAAAATGTGTTCTGCCTACAAGATGTGTAGGGATGGAGATGAGGCAGAAATGGAAAGAATGGCCAACCAATGACTGCCACAGACTGAGAACCATCCCATGAACAAGAACCAATCCCTGACACTATTAATGATATTCTGTTATGATTGAAGACAAAGGTCTAGCATAACAGTCTTCTGAGAACTCCACTCAGAAGCTGATGAAAACAGATACAGAGACCCTTAGATGGAGCTCATGGTGTCTTGTAAGACAGTTGGGGGAAGGATTGAAGGACCTGAAGGGGGTAGGGACTCTATAGGACCAAAAGAGTAAACTAACCTAGGTCTAAACCACCAACCAAAGAGCATGTATGGGCTAGACCTAGGCATGGTTGATATACATTTATAGCAGATGTACAGCTTAGTCTTCATGCAGGTCCCCCAACAACAGGAATAGGACTGTCTCTGACTCTGTTGCCTGCCTATGGTTCCTGTTCCCCTAACTGGGTCAGGTTGTCTAGTCTGACCAGGAGAGGATGTGCCTAGTTCTGCAGTGACTTGATGTTCCAGGGTTGGGTGATACCCAGAGTCCCTTTCTCAGAGGAGAAGGGGAGTTGGGGAAAAACTGTGTAAGGGAAATAGAGACTGTGGTTGAGATGTAAAGTGAATAAATTAATTC
Organism: Arvicanthis niloticus; assembly: GCF_011762505.2. Lineage (NCBI taxonomy): Eukaryota > Metazoa > Chordata > Mammalia > Rodentia > Muridae > Arvicanthis > Arvicanthis niloticus. The sequence goes on from NC_047673.1 coordinate 2,917,019, forward strand.
ATTTTTAAAAGTTCTTGGTTTTGATGCCATGTGTATTTGTGCTCCGTCCCCTGACATTAATCTCATATTGACATTTTAGCCACCCAATTTAAGAGACACTGTAAGGATGATCTGTTGCTAACTGGGCTCCTTTCTTTCTACACCTCAATCTCACTGAACCCATTGTTCATTGGCAGAGCCTGGACTGAGAACTAGTATATTCCTATTAACCATACATTTGGCCCCCTAAGTTTGGATGTTCTAAACATAGCCAGGTACATGATGATTGGGGAAAAGACACTATGGAAACCTAGAGTAGTGGTTGTTGTTGACTTGTCTTAGCTGCAATCCTCTACCTCTCTTCAGTGATTGTTAATATTGCTGTAGCACCTGTCCTCTGTAGCTGGAGTAATATAGGCAGCAAAGAAGGCCATGCAGTTTCTTTATATCCCTATGAAGACATGCAAGGCTCATTGTACAACCAGACAGTGAAGGCTGTAGCACCTATAGTTCCTCTGGGGAAGAGACCACCTCTGCTATGGGTAACTCCCTCTTCCTGACTGTGTTTCTGTAACAGAGTTGTTCAATGTATGGTAATTACTTACCTTATTTCATAAATCTCTTCTCTCTGGTATTCATCTCATTTAGAATGTAACTTGCGTTTGCTACTGCAGAGGGAGTTTGTATTCAGACTACAACTATAACCAGTTTTCTTAGCAACTTGGTAAAACTTTTTACATTATCCCAGAATGTTGTGCATCGACAAGTTTCTGAAGCAACTCACCTTCAGTGACTTCACCTTTAACTTCCCATGTCTACACACACACAGACACACATGCACACACACGCACACATACGCACATGCACACGCATAGCACATATTCCACTCAAATCAGAAAGAAAAGTACATATTTTATTGCATGATTCATGAGGCATGGGGGATAGCTTTGTTGTTACAGGGCTGTAGAGATTACAGCAGTGCTTATGCAATTTCATGATGTTCTTGGCATTGTAAAATAGGTGTAATCTCATTTTCTACGTCTGGAGGCTTTTGCAGGATAATGACTATCACATAGTTAAGAGAATTGATATGACAGGTGCAGTTGAGTGATGGGGTTTTGGAAGGGGATTTTGTGCATATGATGTGTTTCCCTGGCTGTGGTGCACGTTGAGCCTCTGTGATTTCATTTGAGCTCTGACATGTTGGGGAGGACCTCCCATTGCTCCTCCTAAGACTCATTTAGCCCTTTCTAGGAATCTCTTCATAGACACATCTGTTCTCTCAACATCAATGTCTCATTGGTAAACTTCTTTTGTTTCCTATTTTCTGCAGACCCCTCATGTTTTAAACACTCTGGAGAACAGTTTTTCCTCTTTGCCCTTTTCATTTAAAGGAACTCTAGAAATTTTTATTTGGATAATAATGTCAAATTTAAAAAAAAAAAAAAAACAAAAACCCAAAGACATTTTCCCAGTTCTTTTGGGGAGCAAGTGTTAATCACCTTCCTTGTAGCTCAGCCCCTGAACTCACAAATGGATGTCATTTTCCTAAATGACAATCCTGGGATTGAATGTTTTGAGTAGGAAATCTCTAGGTGGACATTGTTTGATTGTCTGTCTTTACTCATTGGCCTGCTTTTATTTTCTCTGAATGCATCTTTTCTTCTGAACAATCTATGGATTACCTGGTATATTGTTTCCTTGGCAGCCTATGATCCTACCTAGAGTCAGTGTATAAGGTGAGAGGCTACTGTTTAATTTAAATCTACCTTTATACTATAAACTTGACAAGAATCACTTACATGCAAATATTTTCTATGAAACACTGAATTCTAATATATTTCTCAATAACACTCTATGCTGTTTTAAACTCTAAGAGCAAAGGGAATTAACACAAAGACCCTGGAGGCAGAGAAGACGCCGAGTCTATAATGGGGGATAATCTTGTCTACATTTTTATATTGGTTTGCTAGGAAAATCCCTTTTAGATAATTCTTTTGGCAGAACAATGACACAATAATTTGTACCAAACACTCTCTCAGGTAAGAGGAGAAAACTGCTTAGGAGATAAATAACAAGATTAAGTAAGAACATGGAAGCTTCTTAAAACAAATATCTAAATGACACCCAAAATGTCTGGGAAATTTAGGGAGCACAGACTTTCAAAGGATTGGTACTTTAAAAGACAACTTGGAAATATAGACAGCAGGAGACTTACCAAGGCGAGTAACAGCAAGCTATGGCTCCATCCACATACTTTCTGTCTGTCGGAGAAATAGCATGAAAAGGGGATTTGTGTTTGGGGTGGGAACCCTAGGCAGACACAACTGGATCTATGTCATTCAGTCTTCATGAGAGGACTGGATGGTGGTGTTGAACAAATGAGATGACAATGTTGTTTCCAAACAGCAGCAGTACTCAATCTGTGTATCCTGTATATCAGATAATTATACTACAATTCAAAACAGTAGCAAAATTACAGTTATGAACTATTAACAAAATAATCTTATGTCAGGGATCACACCACAACATGAAGAATTATATTCTATGGCCAGAGCAGTAGGAAGGTTGAAAATCATAGCCTTAAAGTATCATTTGTTTAACCTTCAGAAATAATACAGTGCAGTACAGTCACATACACTCTTACATTATTTTGGTCAAGGTGACCTGCATGTGAAATGGTGGTCCTATAAAATTTTACCAACACTGAAACAGATGCCATAACTTAAGAGGCATGAAAACAGGGAACTAAAGAAGAGGAATAAAATAAAAATTCAGAGTGAGAGGCTTAACAAAATCTCTGGCAGATGTCAGTAAGCTTCCTATAAAGTATGAGTGTGTGGGTCTGATCACTAACACAGAGGGAAAATATATATGGAGAGAGAGAGAGAGAGAGAGAGAGAGAGAGAGAGAGAGAGAGAGAGAGAGAGAAGAGAGAAGCAGGAGGAAGAGGAGGAAAAGGAGAAGGAGGAAGAGGGACCTGGAGAGGATATAAGGGCAGGGGAGAAAGAAAAAGAAGAACATGATTAGGGGGCAGGGTGGATGGGAGGACAGAGAAAAGTATGAAAGATAAAGACACAGAAAGAGACACAGGATGAAGAAAGGGAAAGGCAGGGGGTACATAGGGAGAAGCAAGGAGAAGAGAAGGACACAGAAGAAGATGAGATACAGTCAGACATATTTCTAGAGTTACAACTCCAAAGAAAGCAACCAGGCAGGCCACCCAAAGGTGCAGAGAAGACATTGTTCTCAGAGGAGGGAACAGTACCACACATGGTAGTGCCACTGAACATGTTCCTTGGAGCAAGATGTAAAGAGAAGACAGAAATGAACAGGGAAGATGGGGCTGGAGCGGGGAGAAAAGGATGGGGAGAGGAGACAGCTAGAAAGGGGAGAGAGAGAGAGAGAGATGGGGAGGGAAGATGGGGCTGGAGAAGGAAGGCAGGGAGGAGGTTAAAGGGGGAGAAAGAGATAGAGATTCTAAGTCCTGACCAGTGTGTCCTAGGCTAGTATCTGTGTTTTTCTCTCAGAAATAAACAACTATAAAAATAGTGTCAAACAGTTCTAAAACTTAAGTTTCTATAGCGAAATGTTTTAATGAACCAGAACAATATTCTTGGAGAAATAGTCTTTTAGAAAATCACTATGATCTAAGGAAACACAAAGTGTTCACAAAGTCACAGAGGGTCACAATAATGTCACCTCCCTCCCTAACTCACAGAGTGGTAAAGATGCCCAGACAGCTGTACTATTTTTACTTCTAGTTTTGAGTGAAGACTTTCTGTTTCAATAGGCTTAAATACACAAACACTTAATCATTCTGTTCTGTTTGCTGGGAACATTCCATGCAGTGATATACCAGCAGGTCATATCCTAGGACATGTGCTATCTGGGTAGCCTAACTGTCCAGGAGTCTGTGCTACCTGGGTTTGTGTAAACCTACTCTGTGCCAATTGTACAACAATGAAATCACCTGAGATGAAGCCATTAGAACACATCTCACTTTCAGTAATATGTTACTTGAATTGTCTGAATGTAACATTTCTCCCTCTTACGGCAGTCATTCCGAATTCTCATGATGTCATGCAGTCATCAAGGGATTCATGTAGTCCGTTCTAAGACATCCTCAGTCTACAGTAATCATTTTGGTCGTCCTTAACTGGAAGGGAGTGACACTGCCATATAGTGGATAGAGACCAAAGATGTGGCCAAACAATCTGCAACACATGGCACAGTATCTTAAGAGCAAAACTTGACGGAAGCAAAGTGCCAATCAAGCCAAGGAACACAAACCTTTATTGAGGTCCACAGAGTACACAATTACATTGTTGAAAGTTTTCAGTGAGTGAAGGTTGAAAGCTCAGGTCTGTGGCGAAGGACACATGCTCTAGTCGTGAATCCTATTTATGTAAATGTCAAAACTGGCCATTCTATGGCCAGTATTCACTACATCCAAGAAGCATTTTGTGCAAGGCAGGAAATTCTGAGTCAGCTTTCTCATTCATCAGCCAGGCTCAAAGCAAAACTAATTTTTTGCAGTAAGTTTTATTTCCTTATTGATTTTTAAATAACTTCTATGTTAATTATAATCAAACACTTAATAATGTATATAATTGTTGATCTTTTCTAAAACATAATTACAAATCAATTATTCATTCTCAGACAGCACCTAATGAAGAATCAGAAGAGACAAGCACTCAATTTTCCCAAGCTGAAGCACTGTAGTTTTTAGAGAACAAAAAAGGAACAGGTCTATGAACCTATTAGAAACCTTGAAATAAAAGCCTAGGGCATGGAAAAGAACTCTAGATTGCAAATTATTCCATTTGCACATTTGAGATCATTTCTTATCTGCGTAATCAGTAAGTAGCTTAAGTCTTTGTGTAGTGGGAAAAATATGTATACTCTCTTTTAAGCTTTGAAAAAAAAAATCTCCAAATTGGGAACTTGCTAATTATGGTGTTCATGCCTCAAGCTATTGAGTGGACAGAAACAATGTGGGCATTGAAATGTGTAAAGGATACCCTGTCCAATTTCAGCAAGCTTAATATGTTAGAAAAAAATGCATTGTGCCATGTTGAATGAGTCGTAGTAGAATGCGCTGGTACTCTTCCACAAATCGCTTGGTCTCCACCTCCTCCCTGCTCAACACAGCCAATTGGTCTTGAGATACTCTTGGGAACAGAGGAAGTCTTGGTGGGTATGAGTACAGTGTGTAAGACAGCCTGTTTCCTCCTTCTCCTGTTGCTCATTCTAAACACACTTCTCTGGACAGTTTCTTTCATGTTCTCTGTGCAAATGTTACTGAAGGGCATATTAAGGGTTGCCCTTTCACACAATCCCTTTTCTAGAATATTTTCCCACAAAAGGTCCTCTGCTTAATGCAGGGACTCAGAGGAAGCAATGTCACACTGGTGTCGAGTACTTAATGCTCAGGACATCCCAAAGAACAAGGACATTAAGGGGTTCTCAAGCTGGCTTTATGCTCTGAAATGAATTCTGCCTTAGTGAAAATGAATCGAGGAACCACCTGTTAGGTGCTGAGATCAGGTAACAATTCTTGCTGGTCTTTCCCCTTCTCCTTGTATGATTATCTCTCCAGACTTATTCTGTTTGTCAAGGTTTTGAACTATCATTTATAAAAACCCAATACTTCCAAGAAATTTTCCCGGGAAACCGTTCAACAGTGTGTTTCTCTCCAAAATAGCCAGAAATCAGCAGCGATAAGTTGGCCAGGGGTCTAGTACAGGGTCATGTGCCTTTGTTTTTCAGTTATTATTACATAGTGATCTGATTCTGGCCACTGGTCACTCAGGACTGCAGACTACTAAGTAAAGGTCTCACAGCAGGCCATTACGTCCAGGGACATGGCATTGGCTTCTCTGATGTTCCAGGCCAGCCAGTCAGCCTCTGTGAGTACCTATTCCTGTCTTGAGGCTTCCAGAGGCCTGGAGAAGCTCTTCATATCCACCTCTGCTGACTGACATCTGCCAGATTATTCCTCCACTGGAATGAGTAGAATGACTGCTTATCAGCCATTAAAACATCATTCAACTCAGGAGAGATTGCTGCTGCTCATACTGTTACTGACAGTACTGTTCCTATTCCCACCTCTAATTGCTGAACCCATCCCCTGGCCAGTAAAGCCTTCTGCACTCTAAATTAGTCTGGCAACTGTAGTAAATTTCTGCTGTTTGGCTTTAAAATAGCACAAATTTGTTCTTTGTATTTCTGGAGGCCAAAAGTTGGAGGCTAGAGATCTACCAAGACCAAGACCTGGTGAAGGTTTTGCTTTGGGGTTTCATGTAGCTCCTTCCATATGCTATCATTGGATGCAGGAAAGATAAATACAGCAATCTGATCCCATGGGGAAGACTCTGGCCTCATGACCTCAACTTTGCAGTGTTATCCTACTGAACATTGCTTGCCATGAATGAATCTGGCAACATTAGCCTGCCTGTATATCTCTAGCATTTAGATGATAAATGAATGAAATTTATTGTGCCTCCCACTTAGTTATACCAGCTATTACCATCTCATCTCTGCCTTCCTGCAGATAGAAAGTATTCTCAGATGTTGTTTACATTATGATTGTTCCCATTGTGCGAACCCAGCACTTGCTATTTAGATAAAGGTTAACCTGCATCATCTGGGATACCTGAAATGTATATGCTCACTAAAGCAGGCTTCACAAAGTACTCAGTAGTGGAACACTTCCCTTAGCCAATCCCATCTTTATAGAAGGAGATACATTTAGACTATTTCCAGCATGCAACTTTATAAACCAGTTTCATTTGGTTTCCTAAAAGTTTCAGTCATGGCACCCATGCATTTGTTTCATCTCACTACTTTACTAACCAAAGAATGGGCCCATTTTACAGATTATTATTAATTATGATTTATATTTTATTTTGTATTTATTCATTTATTTAGCATTCTTCAAGAGTTTCTATATGTATTTTAATCCCTAGAAGATCATAATTTGTTCTTGAACCTTCCTCAGAGTGATATTTTAAACTCGCTTAGTAAATTTTTAACAAGAATTTTACGACTTTGATATAGTGTATGACAAAGTCCAAAACATTAGTTGTGTGATAATGTTCAAAATTCTACTTCTTTTTAAAAGTACATAATTGATTAAATATATTGCAGCATTAATTTAAGTACAATTTAGTTATAGTCTCCACTCCAGAGTTAAAGGCATATTTTAACATTTATGATCTAACAATAATACATATGCTTCAGTTTGCTGTGAAATAATTACATTAGAAATGATGCAGAATCTTTGTCAACAAACAGCTTCAAAATTGCACATTGTATCATTTGGGGTTTGGGTACTGAGTGCATGCACATGTGTGCATTTTAAATAGTACATTGAGATTTAACTATAATTAAAACATCAAACATGTTTTCATAAACTGATGTGTGTAATTTTTTTCTGAAGAAAACAATGGGTATATTTTTATAGTGTTTCTTCATACTGTTTCTAAATTAGGGCATGAGAGATTTTAGTCTGCATTTGCAAGCTCTTTTCTAAAAATAATACATTGAGGACATGGAAAGTCTTTATTCTGAACAAACGAAAAGACAGTTTGGATATAATTATCACTACATTTTTTTCAGCACTGATTTTGAAGAGCTGAAGACAACCTCAAATGCTAAGAGGCTGGATGAGATGAATGTAAATTCTCAACCTGCTGACCAATTTATCTTGAAACAAATTTGAAGGATTAGTATCAATTTTTGTGTATTTCAACATGTACTGAATTTCACCATCAATGGTTTTAAGCAATAATATACTCAAAGAAAATGTTATCAGCTAGTACATGTTAGTGACATAGCAACAATATCCTACTGTGTGATTAACATATGATGCTCTTCTTGTCTCCACTCATAACACATGAGGTAAGGGCTCTATGTATCCCATGGTGAAAACAAACTCAAATTGTCCGTTATATCAACATGTTTCACAAACCAGAAGCCAAGGTTAATGTCTTTGGGATTAGGAACCTCTGGGAGTGAATTGAGAAAGATTTTCTAGATTATACTTCCTCTCTTTGAGTCAATGGAAAGTAGCTTAATGTATACTTAATGTACACAGAATATAGCTAATTGGCAATTCTTTATAATTCTCTGTTCCAAGGGAAGAAGAAAAGTTTAATAACCATGGAAGTGATTTTGATTATTGAAATTATTTCTTGTAGATCAATTTTAATCTCCTAAAATTGGAAGCCATCTCCCAGTAAGATAGAAATGTCCCTTCCTGTCTTTATTGGGAAGGGGATCGTATCACGGTCATGAGCGAATCAGCATTTGATTATCAGAGTTGCAGACTCTCAGAGATAAGATTCAGGGCTTTCTCCTGGATTCCACATCAGTAAGCACTAGAAACCAGTTCAACTGTCTTCCCCGGCCTGTTATTGACCAGATTATTTACCACTGAAACTATCTTAGCTGTATGCTTTATACTTCTGAAATTTCATTAATTCAAATCTCCTGCTTCTTTACTCCAGACCCTCAGAAAGAGGGTCCTTTTAAGACAAGTAGTAGTCCTCCAACTCAGCCTCCAGTGTTTTGGTGTTTGGGTCAGGGGTCATCTCTCCTACAATTCTTCCTTTCCTTAGTTCACCTCATCAGGTCTTAAGGTTGTTATTTAGCATTAATCTCACAAGTCCAAATTCTGGGGTTCCTATGCAAGTTGAAGCCATTATAAAATCCCTGGAACAGTACATTTTCAATCCTTATAACCGACTTTAAAGTTCACATCCTAAAATAGTTTTTGCTCCATGCAATATGTGATGATTCAGATATAGGCATTTATCTGAGAGTGTTCTTACCAGATTAATCTTCTACTGAAAATGTTACTTTCTTTTTATCTTTTCTCTGCCCATGGCACAAGCCTCTGGATCTCAAAGCTCTGCTTCCATTACTTCAACATCTTGGGTTCAGTTCATATCTCAGTAATAAAAAGTTTGATTCTTAAAAATTATAGAAAGGTGGTGTTTTAGTAACATCATAGACCAAGAATAAACACAGAAGTGGTGTACTATATTCACTTGCTTGCTTGTAAGACTTGGTAATCAAAGGTTGTAATTTGCTACCTATGATGATACAACTCAAAATTTAGAAGCATCATTTGTTTTGGTTCACATAACAAGACAATAATTGAACCATGGCTATGAACATTTTCAAATCCTTTCTGTGGTGCCTGGGCATGCCTTGCTTTTCTCTTGGGACTTCACTAATCTTGCCAAGATAATTATCTGAGATAACTAAACACATGTGAAATAATTTCAAACAAAGCATTTTAAATATAAAAAATTGAAGCATAGGGAAGTGGGAGACTAAGGATAACATTGTTGGACTCCAGAGGTTCAGAGTCTTCATGAATGTTTTTTTATATTATTCTGTTATTTATAACAGTGGGGTCTTCAAGTCTTGTGTCACAAACCAGGCTATTCTGGAAGTCCCTTGTAGTTCAGGCTAGCCTCAATCTTACAAACCCAAAGAACAGGACACCAGTGCTGTCCTCCAGCATTGCTCTGTGGCTATTTCCACTTGTCACTTCTGTGGGCCAGCCCTCACAGCTGTACAACTCTGCATATCACTACTCAAAGATTCTACATTAGATCAAGGATCCCGCAAGGCCATGACACTTCACACTTGGGTGCTGTGTCCATGGCATCAAATGAAAGCATTACATGGATAATTGTAATATAACTGAAACTTTCAGGTTTATCCATTTTAAAGACCTGAATTTCTTTTTTAGGTTTTCCAACTGCCTCTGGGGAATTGTCAGCATATATTATGGAGACAGTGGAAGCCACAGAGTGAAGAGTTCTCAGATTAAGTTACTTGAGAGATCTCTAGAGTGAGGTATAAAGTATGTTTTCTGAAAGTTGGTGTTTATTTGAACTGGTGCTCACATCCTTAGGGATATAGCATGCAGACACACGTGTATAAAGGGAAATTCATCAGAGAGTTATTGTGAGGGTAAATGAATAGCCAAAGTCAAAGGATGTCAACTTATACTCTTCAAGGAAGCCTCTTAGCTGCTACATACAGAGAAGGCGTTTTTTACTTCCTTGATGTTATGACATTCATGTTTAATATGCCTATTAGTTACTTTTTCAGCACTGTAAATAAATATCTGACAAAATGCAATGTTGAAGAGGTGAGATTCATTTCAGCTCATGGTTTAAGAGAATACCATCTCTCATGGTGGTGGGTCCCCCCACCTGGAAGCGACGGGCAGCTGTGTAACAACTCAGTAGACCAGGAAGAAATCAACAAGAAATAGAGCTTCCCTATAACCATTAAAGTATACCAACTCAGTGTTTAACTGACCCAGTTACTCTAGCTAGGCTCTGTCCCCTAAAAGTCCCTCAATCCCCCAAAAGAGTACCACCATCTGAGGGCCAAGGGTTCAAACACAGGAGCCTGTGGGAAAATTGTATAACCAGACCACAACATTCTCTAAATACACACCTGTCTGCAATTTATTGATCTCAGCTACACAGATAAACTCCTAGCCAGCTGCTTAGGTAATTTTTGTTTATTTTGGTAATCAGTTTCCCTCTCAATAACCATTTGGCAAAGTAGTCTGTGAATAAAATTAGGCATTCATATTAATCTTTATGATGTCATGACCCCCACAGAAATCAAACTTAACACGTAAATGCCACCTTCACAGAGTTCTCCCATTCAATATTTAGTTAAGTTCCCCTATCAAGGATACTGAATTGCATATAATTCAAGGTGAGGCCTGCATGCAGCCTTGCAGGAAGAACAACACGCAAACTCTGCTCCCAGATCAGTCAAATCCATCCCAGAAAGCTCCTGTGGGAGTTTACATTCCTTTTAATCCTTTTGTTGATGCCTTTTTTATATCAACAGTATCTCTGTCTATGCTGCTACATGTGAGAAAATAAGCTTTAAACTCCAACAAAAGCATACTGGAAACACTGCAGACTCCTCACTGTGGCCTCTTATTACATCACATTTTCTAGGTGAAAGCTTCCTTGTTCCTATGCACATCTGGCTGAGTCAGCATCAGAAGCTCTGCACACAAATGTCTCTGCTTCACATGGAAATACTTATATGGGCATAAGCTGCATTTGTGTGGAATTATAGGAAGGTAAAGCTGTGGGGAAGGATGTTACTCTGGTTTTCATTTCCACTCAAAAACCACATTTTCACTTACTTACCAGAACAGAGCTAGTGAACATGCAGTTTACTCTTGGCAGAGAAACAACTCCTGCAAACCCACAGCCCGTGGGATTCCTACAGATCACATCAAATAGAACAAGTAGAGCAAGAATCCAGGGTGAAATTGAATGTATCTTGGGAAGGAAAATCCCTAACCAAGATCAGAGGTTTCATGAAAATTTTACATAATGCAAACATTGCTAGTCTCAGGAAGTTTAATGGAATGTGAACAAACTTTGAAAAAAAAAAACCTCCAGGCTCAGCTTAGCCAGTAAAAGCTCAGTTTGAGGCTCCAAATCAGGCAGTTTGCTGTTTATTTCATTCTGTTTTAAATCAAAGATCAGAAGCAAAAGAACTGTGTAAGGTAGAGACAAGTCTCATTAGTGGATAGCAGACAGAAAGGCGGGCTCAGAACTGAGTCAACTGTAGTCCAGCAGTGAGAAACTCACCCACAGAAGGGCTAAGTCCAGGTATGGAATGAAAAGCAGGTCAACGAGGACAGCCTGGTGCTCAAGTTCATGCCCCCTGAACTGCCATGCTGTACAGTGACTACTTTCTATTGGCTATGGGTTATTTCAGAAACTTACATGATTTGATGGAATGGATCAGATTCAACCCTCTGAACCCCATATCTTCAGATCCTACTGCTCCATGTCTAAAATTCCTGCAGCACATTCAAGCCTGAAATCAACCCACAAAAAAAATGAGATCAAACTGCCTCAAGAAAGATATTACGTGAAGTCCATGTTAACTTCAGTTTATCAGATGAAAAGTTTTTATAATGGTGCATAGAATTGGGTACCCTGAAATTAAGCAATGGTAAGAGGAAGGGTGAAGGTTGAAGGGTCACAGAGGCAGGAAGCTGGAGTTTGGAGTAGTTTAGTTACTTCTGAAAATTTATTTGTGTCAAAATATGAGCAAGGGCTTAAGACTTTTATTAGCATCCATACAGTGAACACCTAGTAAGGAATTCCTAGCATAGCGCTTGGCATCCATCAACAAGTCAAGTAGAGTGCTATCCTTGATGTAGTGACCCACCACCAAGCAGCCTCTTGCCTAGAAGTGACAGGGCATCTAAATGAACATGTAAAGATACGCCTCTTCCCAGGAGTGGATGGTAATTCTAGACTATAGTAAAACATAACTTGCCAAATACAGACATATTAATTAGTTCTCTGTATCAAATACTCTTTTCATACTTCAAGATCTTCAGTTTCCCTTCAGTGAGCCATTACATAGTCCCAGACATAGATAGCCTGAGTTCTCTGGTGACTGGTCTGTTTCCAGAAGGAATGCTACTCACAGAGTTGGTACTTGGCCACACAAAGAGACAATCAAGTTCTCTTGGTAGCAAAGACACTTCTATATCCCAAAAAAAAAAAAAAAAAAAAAAAGAACCAATCCTGGTCCTCCAGGAGTACCATGAGCACCCCTGATGGAACCACCTCTGTCTGTCAGTGTCATTCCTCCTATTTATTGCCAGTCAGTCCAGGAAGCAATCAGATGTAGTTGAAAATAATGAACATCTCAGGGAACAATTTTCACAGAGACCAGACAGCTGAATCATTCCAAATCTCATCAGGCTGTCTCTACAGAAGTTTTATAAACTAAGGTTTATAGTTCTGAATGACGTGTCAGACTCAGAAGCAGCAGTTTACTTCCCAGGTATAGCCAGTCCTTAACCACAAAAAGGGGATGTGGATAGTGTGAGGAGGATGGCTCTGTGCAACCTGAAACTTGTTAAAGTTAAAAGAGAAAATTCTGTCCTTCCATAATGGCCATGCTCCCCCATAAAAGGCAACATGTCATTCTATGCATTGTTGAAATGAGCATTTTAAAAAAACAATACAACACAAAAGAAAACAAACAAAAACCATGAACCATGAAACGGTAGGGGAGAACAACAATAAAAAAATTGTTGTTCCAAATTTTAAATGGTATTTTGCATACAGATAATTCCAAACACTAATGATACATTTAATAACTAAACCAAATGAATATCAGTACCACAACCTCTCAACATGTGACTGAAGAACAGTACTGTCTTCTTTTTGAAACTCTGATTTGCTCTTTCATCAAAAATGAAGAATTACTAGGAGGGACAACTGGAATTGTGTGCACTCTGATTTGAGCTAGAAACCTAGGGTGATAAAAACTCCCAGAAATCTGTGAGAGTGACCCTAGCTAAAACTCACTGAACTGACCATCCCCTGTAACCAGGAAACACTTCCAGTGGAAGGATTGGGAGACCAACCCACCCACTAAACTTTCAACCTACAATTTGTCCTGCCTATGAGATGTGGGTACAAGTGGAGCACAAATAATGCCACCAATTGGGGTGGCCAACAAATAATTAGTACTGCATGAAGCCAAGGCCATGAGAGGAAGTTCACCAATGACATGACCCAGAAGGTCAGGATCCAGAGGCTAGACAACTCAGAGACTCACAATAGAACTAAACAAGAACAAGAAGAAGAACAACAACAACAACAACAACAAAAAAAAACAGTCAATGAAATGATTTCTAATGGTATTCTGCTATACTCATAAACTGTTGTCTAGCCCAATTGTCATCAGAGTGGCTTTGCCCAGCAAGTGATTGTAACAGATGCAGAGATCTACAACCAAACATTAGGTTCAGCTGAGGGAACCTGTGGAAGAGGGGGAAGAAGTAGTGTAGGATCCAGAGAGGTCAAATACACCACAAGAAAACCCACAGAATCAACTAACCTGAGCCTATAGATGCTCAAAGAGACTGAACCACCAACCAGGGAGACTGGATGGGCCTTGACCTAGGCCTTCCTGACAGTTGTGTAGCTTTGTCTTCTCCTAATAGTGGGAGCAGGGGCTGTCTCTGTCTCTGTTGCATGCACTTGGATTGCCTTCCTCCTTCTAGGTTGTATTGTTTAGCCTTTTTAGGGGAGGAGGTGCCTAGTCTTACTGCTGAGTGATATCCACCTAGGCTGGTCCTTTTCTGAAGAGAAACAGAGGAGGAGTGGAAAAGAAGTAGGATTTGGAGGAAGAGACTGGGAGGAAAGGGGAACTGCACTCGGGATATAAAATTAAGATATTAAAAATTTTAAACATAAAAAGAATGACTGGTCCTAAATACCCTGAAAACCTCACAGTTATCTAACATCAAGGCAAGTGACAAGTGACTGCCACACAAGAAAGGCTTCTCTGGGTGTTGGAGGTATTATTATAATTCTGAGAAATTCTCTGTCTTTCTGAGTCAGGGTAAGAAATTACCAACAAAATATCAAGTCTCCAAAATGAAGACTATGCCTTTTTTTGGAATTCTTGTGAAACCTAATCATGTTTATGGACATTATTCTTAAAGTAGATTGCAAATATATGTAAAAAACATACTGCAATAAAATACTGCAATTAATAATTTAAAAGAGAATATACATACATATATGTATATACTATAATAGTAGCATCAGAAACAAATACATACACATATGTATCAAAAATCAACTCTAGGAATTAAAAAGTTATAACTTTTCATTACATACTTATTTGGCAGGACCCAATGGTTTCAGACTTGTATCAAAAAAGCTCAGTGAATTTTAGGGAGGGTTTAAAATTCTTAATTTTTATTACTTATGAAAGTAAAGATTACTATCATCTTTAAAATATATTAAGAATCAGACAAATGAGATTGCTGGTCTAGCATATATATATATATATATATATATATATATATATATATATATATATATCAGATAAACTTTAACTTGTTGCCTAGTATACTTGAACCAGAATGAAGAAATTAAAATGTCTCATTTTAATGTCAGATTGTAGTGAATCGAGAACTTGAATAATAAGGTTGATAGGCTCAGCTACCCCAAGTCTGCAGATTTCTTGGATGAAAAGAGTGTTATTGCCAAGAGGATATGATGAACGATTTACTGACTCTGTAATCACAAACTGACTCAGCTAAGGCTAAGAGTAAGAAGGATAGAGGGAAGCATGGTGTCCTGGGTGGAAACATGGCAGGCCCTTTCCTAATAAAATTAATGATTAACTGGGCATACAAAGGAATTGCTCTGAGCTATTATTTGCTTACCTGATAGAGAACTTGGGGGCAGATTTTATCTACACTTATGACTTACATTTAAACAGTAATAAAATATGTGTATTCTTCTTGGTGATTGATATAAAAACACAAGAATGTAAATGAAACTTAATAATAGCACCTTTGTACTAAGTTCTGCTATCCATCATACTCAGTGCCCAATGACCTTTCAATCATTCATGGCCTTAAAATTGCCAGGAATGTTGAGAAATGCAGAGTACCTCCTAGAATGGTAACCAGGAAGAAAACACCATCTGCTAAAAAGTTGCTAGCCGACACAGAAGGAAAAAATGCCTAGTGGAAATGAATAAAAAGTCAACATTGGAAACATTCTCCACTTGTATATTTATGCATTTATTCATCTATCATGGCAATCAATAGGCATAAAATATTGGAAGTTAATTAGATGAAACAGGTATTTGTTTTAGCCCGTCGTCATTGAACATGAACTCGATTCAGCCAAATTTCTGTATGAAGATGATGATTATTTATTATTATTTGAGGGTATTTAAAGGGAATAGAAGATCCAATTATAGAAACAATCAAACGAAAAATCCATGAAGATAATGATGGATTAAAAAACATAAGTCACTGTGTTTTGAGTGTGGAAAAGATAAGTTCAACATTCATTTTGCTTTAGACATTGGAAAGCATTGCTGTGAATAGTTATGAAAGGACATCTGGTGCTGGGTTTGAAATCACAGGGAAATGGGAATAGAATGTGAAGTCAATATTTGATCAAGTTGGCCTTAGGTTAAGATAGTTCTGGACAGGGTGTAAAATAGGAATTTTCAAGTGTAAAATTTGAATCCTGTGATTCCCCACCATAGAGACACAATCCAATCTCCCTTCTAACTTTTCCATATGCTAATCAAGTTTCTCCCAATACTTGACACAGGCAGAGGTTTGCATAGGCTGTCAAAGAAAGGAATACATCATGGACCAATGGCACAGATAGTAATTACTTCACAAATAGAACTACATACTTAATAGAAATACCCTGGACTGTAGTGATGGGGAATTCTGTGAGTCTAGTGGAACAGTAGAAATCAGAAGCCAAAAAAAAAAAAAAAAAAAAAAAAAAAAAATCTCAGGGGAAAAAAAACACATTAAGTGAAAGCAGGGGGAGGGGATAAGAGAAGAGCAAATATTTGAGTTCTCCATCATTTGTAGAGAGATGACTTGAACCTAAGCAAGCTTCAAAGCTCTCAAAGCAGTACCAAAAACTTCTACAGTAATAGGTTTTGAGTGTGTGTGTGTGTGTGTGTGTGTGTGTGTGTGTGTGTGTGTGATGTATATACATAGCACATAAAAAGAATTAACATGAAAAACCTTTAATGAGATAACAATGTTCCTTCTAGATAGCACATACTGACACAAATACCAATGCTAGGAATTGGTTATCTATTTGGAGTTGTGGCCACTTTGACATTGTATTTCTTATTGGTCTGTGAAATACCACATACCACCCACCCCCAACTCTTCAGGTGATAGGCATTTCTCTTGGTTCCTCTCCAGAACTAAACTCTAAGACCCAATTGCTAAAGAATATTGAGAAATCAATCGTAAACTGACCTGGAAGCATTTTCTCTACCAGATAGCTTTCATAACACTGGAAGATTCTATGCAAACTTTCAGAGAAGAAAAATAATCATGAATCCTACCCAGCTGTGAACCCTATGAGCTACAGTAATGACTGGCCTTATATAACATACCCACTGGTATAATACTGTAATAAAGATCACAGGAGTAACCAGTCACTTTCTTATTGGATTTAAATCCCATTCCACATCATGAAACCTATATCTGGTATTATTATCAGACAAAGAACCTGTGTCTAATTAGATCAAAGGTCAAGGAGTAGGGTAGAATCTGCCATTAAATGGAAATAATATTAAATTAACTCATTATAAATAATCTACACAGCTACAGCTTAGTGCATCTGTCAACCCTCACCAGAGAATTTGTTATTTGCAGTAGCTAGTGATTAACACAGCCAAAACTGGCAAAGGTAAAGAGAATAAGAAACTGTTAAATGCTCAGTCCTAAATGGGAACAGTGAAAATATGCCTAATAAATCAGGTTTTAATTGTATTATTAACAGCTGCTAAGTAATCTTCATTGTTATATGTCGCATGCTTTCTTCCAAGGGTTTAGGGATCACTGTGGAAGATAGGGCAAAAGTAATGTAAAAGCCAGAGGCACTGGATGCCTACAAGAAAACAATGTCTCTGAATACAGAAGGGCAGGTGCACATATAAAGCAATTGTCACAGCATGCATAGGTCCTTTGCAAGCTCAAGCCACCCTAACTACCAGCATAGGGAGGGGAGACAGACATTCAGTCCCACCACTAGCCAATGGGTCTCAGAGGATAAATGAAAAATCTGTCAGAAGAGATTTCTCTATAAAAATATAACCCTTGGTAAGTGAACCAAGTGTGTGTTAAGTGTAGAAGGTTACACACCCAAGAGTACTTAGGTGCCATAAATTGGACTTGATGAACTTTGTTTATTTGTTTATTTGGTTGGTTGGTTGGTTGGTTAGTTTGAGTTTGATGTTTTAAAGGCCACACAGTTGAATAAGAAGGAAGTGGACAATATCTGGGTGGAATTTACTCTTCAGGAATTAGCAGGCATAGATTAACTTGGAAGAGTAGAATTTCAGAAGCATGGCTAGAGATGCATTTCCAAAGAAACACTCAGGTATATGGATGGGAGTCAGAAAGAAGGGGGGACCAAGGAGAAATGGCCAAAGGCCAGAATGGAGGGTGTGACAATGGCAGCTCCCAGGAAGTATCCCAGGAGGTACTTCCTCATGCCTGAGCCCAGACTGCTGGAGCTAACCTGACTGGAGGAGGGGAGCTCAGAGGTGTTCCCAAGCTAAAAACTGCAAATATACCTGATTAATCAAGTTTTAATTGTATTGACAGCTGCTAAGTAATCTTCATTGTTGCCTACAAGAATGAAAATCACCAAATGAAGCAAACTTTGTGTATCTATTCATATATGCTCTATGTATGTTTCTCTCTCTCTCTCTCTCTCTCTCTCTCTCTCTCTCTCTCTCTCTCTCTCTCTCTCTCTGTGTGTGTGTGTCAGAAACACACACCCATGACCCAGCTTATGACCCATGACCCAGTTATGCCTTGCACAGCAGCTACTCTTCTTGTAGAGCCCACTTGCCTCTACAGTGCTCCCTATACTGGGCAACTAAGAAAATATCTCAAAGACATTCTCACAGGACAATTTGATGGAAACAATTCCTCAAATTTAGCATCCCTCTTCTCAGGTAACCTTAGTTTCTGTCAAGTTAACTAAAGTTAGTCAGCACACAAAATAACATTTTTTTTTCTTTTAATAGTTTGAGTGTTTTTACTCAGATATGTTTTTCTACTTGAAAAATAATGCCATGGAGTTAGGAGAAACATTTGAATGACAGAGGTATGACTTAGTGGTAGGACTCTTGCCTTTGATTCTCTCTCTCTCAAAAACTCTTTCTAAATGTAAAGTATGTTCTTCAACTGCAGACATAAGAAGGCCGTATAACCAGTACACCACTGAACCACTGAGAGTCTCCTGTTTATACACATTCCTTAACTACTGATCAGTTTAGCCTGAAAAAGACATGTTTACGTGAGATAGACCTAAATAAACTTCGAAGATAGAAAGAAGAGGAATACATGATAAATAAAAACTACATAAATCTATTTCTTGCCTGAATTGTACAACTGTAAGTGTATATATGAGAGTATAGAAGTGTGTGTGTGTGTGTGTGTGTGTCCGTGTGTGAGTGTGTTTTTTTGTAGTTAGTAAAGAATACATTTCTCTCTTTTTTCACTTGGATTAGATAGAAATAAACCATCCATCCTTTGTTTAATAAATTATTTCTTAATATCCTTATGTCTTCTCTTCCTACTAAAAGTTCAATCTTAATGAAAAACAGAAAATTTCACATGGATAAATCCATTATGCAATTTTAATTAACCTCATAAAGATATAAAATGACCTAACCAAAAGGCACGTTAATATTTTAACCTAAACTGAAGAGTTAGCACATTTGAAATCAGGTGTAATGCCTGTTTTATAGGACTTATAGTAATAACTTTTCTACCTCAAGATAACAGTGAGTTATGTATATTAAATTAAGTTCTCCTCCCCCAACTTGGGTTTAAATCCTCAGGGGAAAACAGATAAAATATTTTACAAAATAAAGTTACATTTATAGTGGGAATTTGCTGCTATTTAAATGAGATAAATCTTTCAAGATATTACTAAAGGATTTTAAAGGAACAACATGGTTCACAGAGTTTTAGATTCAGTTTTACAAATAAGAAGAGTCAACTTCAGTCTAATCTGACACTGACAATATGAAAACAGGGTTATTACACTGATAGCTTCCTCACGGGTCTTTGCCTTGTTTAAGTGAAACGATACTTAGAAACATTGATCTCCAAAATGAATATGAAGGCAAAGAGGGATATGATGATTTAAAATGTAAAGGTGGTGGCTTCTAAGCAAACAAAAAGAAGGAGGAGGAGGAGGAGGAAGAGGAGGAGGAAGAGGAGGAGGAGGAGGAGGAGGAGGAGGAGGAGGAGGAGGAGGAGGAGGAGGAGGAGGAAAAGGAGACAGAGTTAACTAACTAATGGGCTTTTTATTGTTTGCTAATCATCTTTGTTTTTGGAAACTCCCTTTCCCCTTAGGAACCTCTTCCACCCCTTAGAGGTTTCATTGAATTTTACCTAAAAACACATGTCAACACATGGAATAAGTAGATCTTCTCAACACGCCCTGAATTCCAGATGTTTCTAAACATGCTTTGACCATACAGATTTCCTATTACTCTTGAACTTTGTTTTGCCCATTAAAACTGGGTCTGAGAATAACTTAGAGTGTGCTATGGGCTGGTGCTAGTCTAGTAGAAAAATAAATGTGACAGGGAGAAGTCCATAATTATGTGTGTGACACAGGACAATGCCACCAGTTATGGTACTGGTTTGTTGAGAAGAGTGTGCATGTGTTTTGGGCAGCAAAAAGCCTTGGAAGTTTTCTCAGCCTTCCCAGTATGAGACAGCTATTGTTGGATGACCTGGACCATATCCTATACTCCTATCTAATAAATGCCATATAAATATATATAATATACATTAATTATATTAGTACTCTTCCTTTACAGATCTCCAACTAACACATGAGTGAATGCAAAGAACACTGGAAGGGAGTTGATTCTGGTAAAGAGAATGAAAGATAGATTTGGGATAAGGAGATACTGTCTAAGATGCCTTTATCCTACACCAGTAACCATTTTTACTTACTTATTAATACAGAAACTACACTGATGACTTCTGGACTACTTTCAAACTCCAAAATTCAAGAAGACAGTGACAAAAAGTAAACATGGCAAGTGTGGGAAGAGAAATCTAGGAGGTAAACTTTCATTAGCACACATGGTTCTGCCCCTTGGCTCTCTGCTCTTTTCCTTGTCCAGTCTTCTTTTTTCTGCATACATTAAGAAACTGAAGGCAGAAAGTTTTGGTGTCTTGACAAGATGAGAATTTTGATCTGCTGCAATGGTACATGGTGCCATGACCAATTTGCCCACAGTGTTCACTGACATTTGGCTCTGTTTCCTTCTTGCATCTCTTTTCTTTTCTTTTTCTTTTTTTTTTTCCTCTTTAGAGAAAATAAGTACAGTTTGAGAATCCAAAAACCAAAATCTGAAACTTCTTTTGCACTGCTATGATTCTCAAAAATCTTTTGATTTTGGTGCATTTTATATTTTGGACTGTCAAGATAGAGGTGATAAACTAGGGGACTTTGTAGATGCACAGAACCCCTAAATGTCTATGGACATCTGCAACCCAGAGAATTCCCAGACCCAGATTTTGGATAAAGAATATCTTACTTGCATAAAAAGACTGCAGTTCACAATCGTGCCTCATCTGTAAGTGTCATACTGAGAAGTTATCTCTGACTCGCTGTGAACTTGGAGCACCTGATCCATGTGTCCGAGATGCTTCAAGTTCTAAAAGAAGTCAGAGTAGTAAGAACCCCTCAACCTGGTAGCAGAACTTCAGCCTCTCTGAGGGACAGATGTATCTGTTCACCTTCTTATCCTCCAACATGAAATAAAAAATGATACCTCCATCCTGTGGCTGGAGGAAGAGAAAGCTGAAAATGCATTGTGAATAACTGAAAACCATCTGACTTCAGTAGATGCAAAGATGAATTAGAGAGTTAGTAACAGTTGTCCTAAGAAAATCAATATAGAGAGAAGCGTAATTATGTAGTTGAGTAAAACCTGGACTACTTCACTTACCCTGTTCACTCTAATGTGCACCTCCCCTAAATAGCAATGTATGGGGTCTTTGGGCTTACCTCTCATCACAATGAGACTGAACATCATTTATCCATGCTACTTTCCTTAGTGGTCACACAAGCCCTGGCCATCCAGACCACTTTCCTAGTGGCCACACAAACCTTGACCATCCATGTTACTTTCCTAAGTGGCTGCACCAGCCCTGGACAATCCACTGTGTGGATACATTTTGCTGGTTTTACTTAATCACTGAGGAATTCCCAAATCTTAAGTGCTTAAATCTCTGAAATATTTTTAAACTGATAGGATAACACAAGTGAAACATATGAGTCCTGACTCAATATGCCAGGGTGCAGTCTCAAAGCTCAGGAATACCAGTAGGGTTCCCTTAAAGCTATTTGTATAAGGTATCTATGAACTGCAAGTTAAATTGCAATTGTAAACAATATCTTCATTTTAAACTGGGTCCTGTCTCAAGTTATCATGTTATTTATTAGCAAATATTCCAAAATAAAACATAAAGAATGGATAAAACACTTCTCATCTCAAGTATTTGTGATAAAAGATATTTAATTTATGCAAGAACCAATGGCCATTTATGGCTCACACAATTGGAGGCCAGAAGGCCAAGGTGAGATATCAGCTGACTGATGTCTGATAAGACTCCTTCCTTATTTCACAAAGGATGACTGACACTTTCACACAGATCTCATGCAGTAGGGGATGAGAGTGATCTTCCCTGTGGTCTCATTTACAAAGGCATGAATTCCATTCATAAAACTTTACCCTCTTCAGTTCATCACTTCCCAGAGGACCTGCATCCACACCCCAGGCTTTCTACTAAGCATTTTACATACATTGCTACATCTCATTTAATTGCAAAATTGCCAGAGAGATAACATCCCAAACAAGTAGACTCAGACCATGAAACTTTAACTAGTCTGCTGGACATGGATTGGCAGAGCCAGAAAACAATCATGTAAGCCTCTGTATATTCAGCATTTTGAAGTCACATATTAGCACAAGTTAGAAAGGGGTCAGAGCTTTCTTAGAGAGCACACAGAGTGCAGACATTCTGCTCTTATCTTAGATTCCCTGAATCAGAATCTAAATGCTGACAATGAGCTGGTGGGAATCATGTGCACACTAAGATTGAAAAGCTCCAAAGTAGATGTCAAGAGAAGTAGATAAAAGGTGTAAGCAGACAAAAATTTAGTTTGCACCTAATTAATTTTTAATTGTTTTTACTAATGTGTATGTGTATGAGTGAGTCTGTGTGAAGTGTGTGTGTGTGTGTGTGTGTGTGTGTGTCCGTGCTCGTGTGCTCACGCACACGCATGTGTGCATATGCATGCAGGTCCCTGTGGTGGCCAAAAGACTCCCTTGGATTCCCTGGCTCTAAAGTCAGACTCAGGACCTCTTGATATATGGCAAGCACTCTTAGCCACTGAGCCATCTCTCCAGTTGCTGCATAAAATTGTTTAAGAGTTTTAAGAAACAAATGCATTCTAGTAGATGCTGCTCAACTGTCAAGCATCAGTCATGAAATGATTACTAGGAAACACTGAAAGCCTTAGGAGGGATCTGTGCACCTTGTATAGGAGGATATAAATTTATGCAGAGGGAAAGGTTTTATTGAAAAGTTGGATTAAAAAATAAGTTTTAACATATAAGAAAATGAAATAACAACAATACCTACACATGTCAGCTAACAGCTTCTGCTTGTACTTTTTCTTCTTGAGTGTCTTGTTGAGAAAGTACAAATCTAAAGAGGAATGAGTAGAGCAAAGGTCTCGATTATCGATTACCACCATGCCTGGACTTCTGCATGTAGATTGCCAAAGCTTAAACTATGCATTATACATTGAGCAAGACAGTACTTTGAAATTTACAGAGCAATAAATTTAGAATCAGAAGTAAAGTGCTGTTTGATATGGTTCACTGTGCGTATCTTTCAGATGAGAGGAGTCAGACAGGGAAGTTGAAGACAAAATAAAAGTTCATTTCTCCAATGACTGGCAGCCATGAGTAAGCAAACCATATATGGCCCTGACAATCCAGGAAGGAGAGTTGATGGAATTCTTCTGAAAACAGACTGTCAGGACTGAGAAGAGAGTTTCACAAAACTTAGTCCACATCCACACTTAAACTGAAAACTTTAGGTTCTTATCAGAAAAGACCAAAGTTATGAGAACTGATAAACAGATAAGCTTCATAGTCTGCCCTGGTCCTCATCCTGCCTAGTGAGGTGAGCTACGTTGCTGCCTGACCCTCTTATTTCCTACTGCGGAGAATGAAAACTACCAGGAAAATGGGATGTGAGGCCAGCTAGGAACAAGCTGAAAGCAAAAGACAAGGAAAGACCAGTAGAGGGGAGACACTGTACCTAGTCAATCTCCAGAAACACTGCTTATTTCTGACCTGGGAAAGGAAAAGAGACAGCAATGCTTTGAGTTTAGGATGCTTTTCAAGCCTCAGGACTGGCCATAGCTTATTTGTTCCTTAATTAAATCCAGAGTAGACACTTTTATACTGAGTCCTCTCTATAATCTCCAGTCCAGCACATAAATTTCTGCATCAGCATCTGGCCCCATGGAGACCAGTGCATCGTTTATAAAAGCATGGGGTACTATGAGGATTGATCCAGCTGCCAGGCAGCTGCTTTCAAACCTCTCCAGAGTTTAAGCCCCAGTTTTATTTAGAAGCATCCTAAAGCCCCAAAAGCAGCATTTTAATTCGTTCTCTGCAATGATCCCGAATTTTTCGTAGTAGTCGTCTGGACTTGGCTCTGTAAACACAATATTTCTTATGTTTTCATGACACAAAGTATGCACTCCACAGCTCTCCCTCAGTGGAGTCATTGTCTGCATCTGGGTAAGATCTTTTTTGCTTGTCTCACCCCTTAGATATCAGAGCAGGATATAGTTGCTGTTTGTCCTGGGGCTGACGTTTGGTCTCTGCATGACTTTTCTGTCTCTTCCACCAGGGGCTTCAGACAACCTGAACTTCTTATCTCAGCGGTCTCCTTTTTGAGCTCTGAAGCTCACAGCCCAACATCAAGGCTTTGCATACCTGGGTAAGTCTAGGGAAAAGTATCCAGCCTCCTTAGTTTCTGAGGAATATTATTGAACACAGTGTGAGGTTGTTCCTGTTCCTTGTACATTTGTATAAATGGTGCACTTTGTGCCTGTTTCTATCTTGGCTTTCCACAACACTCTGGGCTTAGCTTGTCAGAGCTTTCCCTGGCCTTCATGTGTAGCCTTCTGTTTCCAATGCAATGTAACAAGCAGGAGTCCTGGGATCCCCATGAAGACCATATCCAAGGCATCTCTTTTTCCAGGTAGAGGAGGCTCCTTTCATTTAAGGGAACAACATATACAGCAGTCCACTGAAAATTCCAGAAGCTCAGTCCTTTGAGATTTACAATCTCAATTATATCTCCTCTGCTATGAAGGAAACATACACAAGTTCCAAAGATTAGTGTGTGGAACTCTCTACAGAAGCCCAGGGGGTTATCTAGTCTCAGAATGTGTCCAGAGAGTATTCTTGAGTGAGCATCTGGTTGCTATAAAGAAGAACCACATCTGGACATCATAAAAAAAATTAATCTCACATCATACTCTTTCATAGGACCTATGACACAGTAAATAGTGTAAACATTCTACCTTCAAAAATGACATAATATCCTGGCTTTTCTTATAAAAATGAACTACACTGTAGTGTGATTCCAGTTTTTAGAAAAACTTGAAGTGTTGAGACCTTAAACAATTGCCTTAAGTTCACATGATGAGTCCATGATAGAGACCACTTGAGAACACACACTCCAAAGCCAGTGCAAAGGTTATTGAAACATATCACTCCTTACAAAAGCTTTATTCAGAAAAGGTATCCCACAATCACCAAAAGCAATGCAGAGATAGGAATGGGCAGACCCCTAAGTAGCCCTCTATATTTTAACAACATGCAAATCTTACAAGTCCCCTCAAAGCTGGGTAAACTAAAAAAAAATCAATAAAAATCCCTAAAATATTTTCATAGATTCAAAAGTTCAAACCCATTTGCTAAGAGGAAGAGAATGCTATTTGTTCTCTGACCTTTGCTTGATTGACCAGGTAGAACATGATTTACTATCAACTTCTAAACTTTCCCCTCATTCTTCTTTTGTCTATCTTATTTATAATCAAAGCTTAATTAAAGAGGAGGGATGTGAAATCTAAGCCACTGGCATTTTTCTGTAAATGCTCAACTTGTACATGTCAGATCAAAGTTGGATAAAATAAGATCACAACAGGAGCTTGGCTCTGACAGAGGTCCCGAGTAAAGGACAGAGTCATTTCAATCACCAAACCAAATGCATGCAAAACAATGGACATTTATGGTATTTTTAAAAGTAAGTTCTGGCCTGATGAGAAAATGTAAATCAAGTGCATATTATTTGAAAGTCAAAATACACAACGTGTAAGAGCATATCACAGCAGAAGAGTATATTCTTTCTTGTAAATTTCCTTCTGGATGTGTCTAGATCCAGTCACCAGTGTCATGAAGTAGTTGGGACTAGATGGCTATCAGCCCTGATTAAGTGAGAGTTAAATGTATTTTGTAGTGCAGGATTTGGAAGGAGAAGGAAGAGAAAGGAGAGGTGACACGCTTTGAAAATGTTGTTATTTATCTCTGCACTCAGCCCCAGAGTGGTCTTCAGATTGTCAAGATACCAGATAAAAACCAGGATATACAGTGGTTTCTCATGAAAAGAAATTAAGCCATGTAAATATAGAAATGAAGAGATTCCCTTCAAATAACTCAGACAATCCCAGCTGCTTGACTTGTGTCTGTGCATACTCATGTTGAGGAAAGTCTACTAGGGTAGAGTGTCAGTCCTCACGGGTACAAGATGTTCCCTAAGGTCCTCCCAGGGTGAAGTGGAAGTCCCTAGGTATACAAGATGTGTCCCTTATCAGACCTCAGAACCTCTGCTTTCTCTCATTTTATGGTACTCGAAAAGTTAAAAATGTTTGAGAAAGGCATGACAAGGCAGTAAACAGAAAAGCAAAAAATAAGTACCCCACTTTTATTCAAAAGAGCCATTGGATATCATGAAAATTATTTTCCATTACTTTCTTCTCAATGAAAAGCCCTGTAAATCTAATCAATGCTTCTGAACAGAGAGAAATCAATATACACTCAGCAATCAGCTCCTATGACCACAATCTATTACACACGTCTAGAGCAAAGCAAAAGCTCTCTGCCTGTGTGTGCTTTATTAGCCTACACTGATTATACATAATAGTGGGTTCCATCATGTCATGTTCATATGTGTACATAACATGCTTGATCACATTCGCTCTCCTGCTCTCTTATACCTCTGACAACTTCTAACCTATGTTTTCTTCCCACTTTTTTATTCATTTCTATTTTTATGTCTTTATTTTAATAAGTCAGTGAGTTGCATTACGATTGCTTACAGAACAGAAGGTGCTTTGCCAGGCTACACTAGTAAAGAAAATGTCATCTCCTCCTCTTCCTCCTCCTCCTCTTCCTCCTCCTCCTCTTCCTCCTCCTCCTCTTCCTCCTCTTCCTCTTCCTCCTCTTCCTCCTCCTCCTCTTCCTTCTCCTCTTCCTCCTCCTCTTCCTCCTCATTCTCTTCCTCCTTCTCCTCCTCTTCCTCCTCATCCTCTTCCTCCTTCTCCTCCTCTTCCTCCTCCTCTTCCTTCTCCTCCTCCTCTTCCTCTTCCTCTTCCTTCTCCTCTTCTTCCTCATCCTCTTCCTTCTCCTTCTCCTTCTCCTCTTCCTCATCCTCTTCCTTCTCCTCCTCCTCTTCATCCTCCTCTTCCTCCTCCTCTTCCTTCTCCTCTTCTTCCTCATCCTCTTCCTTCTCCTCCTCCTCTTCATCCTCCTCTTCCTCCTCCTCTTCCTCCTCCTCTTCCTTCTCCTCCTCCTCTTCCTTCTCTTCCTTCTCTTCCTTCTCTTCCTTTACCTCTTCCTCCTCCTTCTTCTGTTAATCACTAACTGCATATATCCTTTGAAAGAAGTGGAATATCATGAGCTGCATCTCCCTCCCTGACAGGGTATTGACATGCTTGTTCTTGTGCAGTTCTTGAACAGTTGATCACAGTTCAGTTGAGAGTTCAAAAGTAGGCCAGACATATCATGCTCTGTCATCAATGTACACACACCCAAACGTACATATACCACATGTACAAACATACATATACATACACTGAAAGGGAAATGAATAGATTTATTATTATTATTATTATTATTATTATTATTATTATTAATCATTATTTGAACCAATGCAAGTTTAATGTATTTAAGAGAATCTAATAAAATTGTAGATTTCAAAAAACAGAACCCAAGTGCTAAGTGAGACAATTGAAAAGTTCTATGAATGAGACAAAATTCTAGACATATAAGATACTGTACCCACTTTGCTTCACTCATGGTTTATTATTTGGATCAGCATGTTTATGAACACACCAACTAAAGCAACTTTTATAAGCAATACTAAGACTCCCTTCAGTGAAAGACAACACAGAAAGATACCTTTCCTCGTCACACATCCCTCTGACACACTGAGTGACACAGTTCTCAACTGTTCACAGCCAGGTCTTGATATTCAGAGGCCCCACCATTACAGATATGTGCTGTTGACTGAAAGGAAGAAGTTGGAAAACTGTCAGCACTAGTTCTCAAAGACTGTCCATGCAGGTTAGACCTGGCAATGCAGGTCTGTAATCCCAGATAAGGGGGATGCTGAGGCAGGAGAATCACATTTTCAAAGCTCGTCTGGACTATGGAATGAATATGCATCCAGCTGTGATAATTTAGCAAGAAGAAGTTTCAAAATCAAAAGTAAGAGAGAAGACCTGGAAATGCAGTTAAGATGCAAAGTACACAACTACCACACAAGGGATGAGAAAAGAGTGAAACAAAATACTCTCCCTTGGAAGTGGTATGTCCTCTTTTGGTGTGACAGGAACCTGGCTGTACCATCTACCAAAAAAGATAAGACAGTCAATTCCAGGGCACAATAACAGTGCTCACTAATTTAGCCTCATGTCACCCTTACCACAAAACATAACCTGGATATTATATGTAAAGCTCTAAGGAAGAGTTTACTTGCTTACATAACTGATTTGGAATAATATTCCACATTCAAAGGCAAAGGCTTGGTTCGTATTTTATTGGCAGTTTCTCTTTTAAATTCTTGGTTACTTAAACTTTGTCCTCTTATATTTACTTATGGAAAATATATTACTCACGGGGAATGTACTGCCTGTCTTCATGTCGGAAACTGAAAATACTTTCCCTCTGCCCTTCTCTTTAAATTGTAGTTTGACTTAGTAGAAAATCCCTGTGTTTCTCTATCTGAGATTATTAAAAGCAACACACACCTATCTTCTATCATCAAAAAAAATTGCTGTGTAAAATGCTTAAAATGTCTTGCCTTTTCCTCTCTAGATGACTTAATTTTCGCTATTCATAACAAAGGGTTTTTTAAGCTTCATTTTCTTTTATGTGTATTTGATACAATATACGTATGTGTATCATAAACATGCCTGGTATAGGGAGAGGCTAGAAGAGGGAGTCAGATCCCGTAGAACTGGAATTACAGACTATTGTGTGGTATGTTGCCATGTGAGTACTGGGAACTGAACCTAGGTCCTCTTCGAGAAAAATGAAAACTCTTAACCACTGAGCCCTCTACCCAGACCCTTAAAGATATTTAAGGCCTATACATGTATTGAGATAGCTTGTAGGTTACAAGCATTGTTTTGAATATTTTCCCATATGTAAGTTCTTTAACAAGTAGACTTTGTTATGATGGTTGCCATGGGAGGCAGTATCATTTCCTTCAGTAGTGTAGCCACAGGCAAGCTGCAATGTATTTACTGGTGGTGCCTACCTACTGCACAGGAGCATTAAATAATGTGTGAAGCACTCAGGATGTTTCCCAGTACATAACAAATGTCATGTAAGTATTTGCTGATAATATCACTTTCTTAGTTCCACCCTCCTGGGTCTCTTCTGTGTTTTCAGCAGTATCAATTCTCTCTAGTTTTCTGTTCCAAATGCCTGCTTCCTCCCATATATCCAATGTCTTTGAACACTGCCAACTTTCAATTTATCTCCTTCTGCTGTCTTGTCGTGACTTCCCTGAGTGCAGCTTTGTGGAAGCATGTGATTCATCTCCTTGCAATATCTTAGATCTTAGATAGACCACTTGCTTGCTATTTTCTACTCACCTCCTCCAAATTTTTTTTTTTTTGGTGCTAAATACTGAATGCAGAGTCTCACATAAACTACTTAAGCATTTTGCCACTGACGCCACATCTCCACCTATTATCCTTCATTGTTGAGTGAGAGGAGTTGGTTCATAAAAAGCTACCCACAAGATCATCCTGCTCTGAAAGCATGCATCACAACACCCTAGGGCAGAGGGGCCATCACACCTAGATACAAACAAGCAGCATGGTGGCCAGCCCTCTCATTATTTGGTAAATGAAAATGGCATTTTTACTTTAAGGAATGTATGAGTATGTGAGAGATTTGGTACTTCTTCTGTTCCTGGAAGAATAGGTAGATGTTTTCACATAGATACAGTTTGAGGGGGCATAGAATTTGAGGGAACACCCATTATAAAAACAGATGGAAAGGATACTGGTTTTCAGTAATATATGAAAATAAACAATCATGGTTTATTAAAAAGCCATTTTCATGTTCATGACCTTTTTTATAATATGTTCAAGTAATCTTCTCTAACCCTCAGATGTGATTTATTTCATAAAATACTCTGACTTGGACAGTAGCATGAAAAGAACTGACCCTATAGGCCCATGACATATCAATACACTCTTTAGCACATGTTAGTGTATCAATACCCATTTGAGTACATGGTGTGATGGGTCTTCCTTTAGTCACTGCCACAAATTCTGTAACAAGTGATTGTTTTTAATCTCATGAACATACTCATAAAATCTTGGTGTATTTTGTTTGAGATATTGCTATGTTTTATTATTCGAATTATTTTGGTGTTTCATCCTAGACATTTTGTAGTTTCAAATCATGTCTTGAAGATAAATGACTTTCATAAAACATCATAGAATCTATGACATAGATAAAGATTATAAAGCCTTTTGATATGTCCATCCTGTACAAGAGCAGTTAGCTAACTGTAGTTATATGTGTATCAGATGTATTCTTTATTAAAACATTAAATCAATGAAGATAAAAGATTCATGTACATAACTCACACACAACTTAAAAGTGTACCTAGCAGACACATTTTTTGATATTTTTTTCAACCTGAAAAATCAAATATAAAATAAATAGCAATATTCAAATGCCTGAAATAAACACTCTTACATTGTGTAATGAAACTATAGAGTTCAGTAACACCCATGTTGAGTTATAAATTTGCATAAGACCATCAAGCCAACCACTGTGACTAAAAGCCTATATGAACTCTTATAGGAGCAATTACACAGCCATGCACTTCAACACATACTCACAGAAGGGTTTCCTTAATTCACTTTCCTTCCTCATCTGGGACACTCCTGATGTGTATGTACAACTAGCCCATAATAGCCTTTTTTATAAGGGGATATATATATATATATATATATATATATATATATATATATATATGCAATTGAGCTGACCCTGGACAAAAGCTTCATGGAGGGAGTTGTATATTGAAGTTTAAGGCATACCTTCATATGTGCAATGATATGGCCAAAGACAAAAGGAAATTTAAAGTGAACTGCTTACCATATGTGAATTCAAACCAGTATGTGAACACCTGTCTTAGACACAGAGAAAATCTCAGTAAAACTTAAAAAGAGGTACATGGGAAGAAATGTCTGGGTGTCAACTCTGTTACACAGACTCTGTTCAGGAAGTGATTTACTTTACAAATGTGATCTTAGTTTTTTGGTTTTTTTTTTTTTTTTCTAACCTGAAAATTATATTGGAGGTGGTATGTGGCTAGTGCATAGCTATCCTCTTGTTCTTTCCTCTGCCTAATTTAAAGCCCTGGCTTTCAGTAGTTATAACAAAAGACAGAGTTGTAGTCAGAAACAAAAGGCTCTGCCATGAATTTCCAAGGATTCCCCCTCTTCCCTTCCCCAGTGTTTTCTGAGCTTATATGTAGGAGTGTTTTGTAGATGTATGCACTGGGACTGGGTTCCACAATTCTTCATTTTTGATTGTTTATGGTTTTCTGAAGTGGTCTCCATCTCTTGCAAAGAAAAGGTTGATGAGGGTTTCCCAAAGACCTTAAATGACAGAAAAATAGCATATGCTCATATCTTGGCTTTCCTGAACTAATGGAAGCTTGTCCATGTATGTCAGGTTCCTGTATGTCAGGTTCCTGAGGGTATAGTGCAGCAAGTATGTAACTACAGTAAGACAATAAAAGTGAACTGGAGTGAAATAACTGGCTTTGTAAATAAATAAGGAAGAGAGGTTGAGAGTGAGCAACAACACTTGTCATGAATATTTGATACTAAATAAGAAGTCTTTATTCTTCATGCTGATGAAACATGAATTTTTAAATGAAGTGAAAGAACATTGGCTACAAGGTTTGCAATTTTATACTTGGTGGGGGGGAGAGAAAAGATGAGCTGGCAATTCACCAACCTCTGTGGAGAAATGAGGGCTTGACTACAGAGTCAAGTACAAAGGATAGTAAACTACTTGAATGTAAATCTAGTTGTGAACATATATGTGTCTTGTCTTGTTGTTATGATAAAATCTCTGAAAAAAGTGACTTAAGAGAAGAAAGCCGTCTTCTGGCTCATAGTTTTAGAGGATATAGCCCTTCATG
Source organism: Arvicanthis niloticus (assembly GCF_011762505.2). Lineage (NCBI taxonomy): Eukaryota > Metazoa > Chordata > Mammalia > Rodentia > Muridae > Arvicanthis > Arvicanthis niloticus. Next base: position 2,949,429 of record NC_047673.1, read on the forward strand.
ACAGGGAAGGTATGGTGGTAGGATATTTGTAGCTGTTGAGACAGAAGCTTGTGGTAAAAGCTTCTTGCATATCCAGAGACAAGAAAGCAGAAGAAGAGAAAGAAGTGGGGAGCAGGGATGTGGTAGCAGCAAAATCAATTATAACTCCTAATATTAGGCCAGCAATGACCCTCCTCCTCCAGCTAAGTCCCAACTCTTAAAGGTCTCAGAACTCCCCACAATAATTCTACCATCTAGGGACCCAGTATTAAAAAACGAGATTGTAGGTGATATTTCACACTCAAACCAAATAAAAAGCAACAGATTTTCTGAGTTTAAGGAATACAAGAAGAGGAAATTAAGGTTAACTCAGGTGGGTATCTCAGTTTGGTCAACTGAAAACAGCTTGAAGATGAAAGAGTTTACTAACCCTGGCAGATTAGAATCCATTATCAAGTGAAGACAGGGCAGAAGCTCAAAGCAGGAACCTGGAGAACTTAAATACAGATCATGGAGGAATGCTGTTTACTGGCTACTCCCCCTGCTTGTTCACCCTGATTTTATATATATACAGTACCAACAGCTGAGGAGTGGTATTTCCCACTGTGAGCTGTGTCCTCCCACATTAATCATTAATCAAGAAAATCCCACTACAGGCATGCCTACAGGCCAGTCTGAGAGATGTAATTCTTCATCTGAGGTCCTTTCTCTTCAATGACTCCAGATTGTGTTGTTAATTAAAACTAGCCAGCAGAATGGGTTAAGGTTTTCTTAGATTTGTTGTTCGTGCTAAGGCCATGGAAATAAAGACAATGATGTTAAGATAAGATATTCTTCAATTGATAAGAGTTCAGGTTTTGAGTCAGAGAGACTTGGGGGAACTTGCAAGAATAATGACATATTGAGGTGTGGTTCTGATTTAAGACAAAAGCCCGCTAGTTAATCTAGACATCTCATAAATATTACTTCCAAATATTACTATCCTGCTGAATGGGAGTATTATGAACAAGGAGTCAAGAACACTAAGAACAGGAGCTAGAGCATGTGTGTATAACCCTTTGGGTAGTAAGAGACAGTACGCAAGGAAAAAAAAGGTGTTCAATGTGGACCAGAACTACATCAGAGACAATCACATAACACTATATAGAAAGCCTTGTCAGGGCACATAACATAATAAGGGCCAACTAGCAGGAGAGAAAAGCAAGAATACTATGCGCAGACATATTTTCCATCAAGTTATTTGGAGAAGGTTGGGTTAACACTTGATTGCAGTAAATTGTAATGCGATTAGGAGGCTTGAACCAAAAGGAGGAGATGCTGCTATTTCAAGTTTTCAGGAATGAAAATGGAAAGGTTTCTTATAGTAACAGCAGGGTCATGCAATAATTATTTTAAAGGGAAAAGATATTCCTTTCTAGACAGAAGAAAAGGAGGGCTGCTAAATATGGAATATACAGAAAACACTGAGAAAGTTGAAGCATTAACGATACAAACTCTCTGAAAAATGCGCAAATCTTGGGGAAAAGTTGGAGGGATTTAGAGACATTTGTTGAACTTGTTCATCAGAAAAACCAGTGTGGAGAGCCCAGGACTTCCTTGGCATTTGCAGAAGTCTGACAGTTTTGTGTCTACACAGGGCAGCACCCCAATAGAGCTGCACAGATTTCTATCACAACAGAAAATTTCCTCTTGTTCTTTCCTGTCTCACTACAGGAAAAGCCATCACAGGAAGGGCACTTGCTATAATGTGGCATGGCTTGCTCTGGACCTCCAAAGAGAGAAAATGATGCAACATGCCCTCATGTCTGGTTTTATTGATTTGCTACTTGTGTGTTAAACATTTAGCAGTGAGATTGCAAATAACATCCGCCTTCATTTCCAGGGCAGAGTAGTCTCTGTTTCACCGGCACAGCAGTTTGCTTATCAGTTGTCTCCCAGAGCTCTTGCTCAGTGTCTATTACACAGTTGTCATTTGCACATTTGTGGACAAGTCATGTAACCTTACAAACTTTCATTTGTTTTCAGTAAATACTCAGGGATGCAATGACTAAATAATAGAGAAGGTGAATGGTTGCCATTTCAAGGAATGACCAGTTTCAATGGCAATTGGAGAACTGCAAGCAGTGAATGCTGTAGACTCTCACTGGCATCCGAGTCTGTGTTTGCTGCAGATTTTGGCCTCTCTAGGAGGTATGCAGAGGTATCATCTTTAAGTTCTAACTTGCTCTCCATTTAAAGGCACCTATGCTATGGCTGAACAGCTTTTATCCACTAAATTATTGTTTCAGTTGAAATCAAGTCTGGGAAGAAAGTGTTTGAGTTGATTTTAAAGTTGCTTTGTAAAAGTCAGGTGAAGTAAATTGAGAAAATGAAACGTTCTCATGATTGTACAACCAAAATTATTTCCGAAGTCGGTAAGAGGAAATGGAGATGCAAAGAAGACAAGCTGAGATTGACAGGCTAGGAGACTGGAATGGACCAACATGACAGAAGTCATGAAATTGAGGGTAGGTAAGGAGGGCATGGAACAATCAAGCTTAGAAAGTTCAAGGTTTCCAAAGTCCAAGAGTTACAGGAGATGTTGGCATGGAAATGATATATTAAAGGAGAGTGGGGACAAAGGTAATTTGAAATAAGGGACGATGAGATTTATGTGTCTGGAACACTGGCCTTGCTGTTCCCTAACCATTATAGGCTGATATATGAGCTGAACCAAGAAGGCCATGATGAAATTAAAAGTGAACAGTTGGATATTCCATTTTCAGAATTGTCTCTCCAACTCACTAAATTCTTCTTAAGGCCAGAACACAGCAGGGAGTTTGGGAAACAGGTGGGCCTGCAGAGATTCTTCCCTAGGTTTATGGTATACCAGACCCTGGGAAGAAACCCACTAAGCCCACTTATAACACTAGAGCAGACCCCACAGTCTGTGTCAGAAGAGCATTTTATACTATCTGGATACAACTGTTTCTCTTATGGTTACTGGATAAAATATGCTGCAACATGAAATCTTGAAAATGCTTTGCAGTCACTTATCCTTATTTGAATATTTTCATAGAAACTTCAATGTTTGTTAATATCTGAAACACTAAGTGGTTAGCAGTAAGTTCTGATTGCAAAGTTAATTTTACAGAAAGGCTCTACAAGGATGCTCATCTTTATTAAACACCACCACTGCTTGTACTGGCAAAGCCCAGGCTGGGCCACCATTCAGACCCTGGAAGGAGGTGCCAAGACCTTCATTGCTCATTATAGTCAGAAAGCCAGTTCTGCTGGCAACAGCCTAGGGGGGCAATTAGGACAGGATGGGTAAACAACTCTATTCTCATTGGTGCTGCCACATGCTGATCCACAGTGGAGGCAACGGCAAGCTAATATATTCTCTGCACCCTTGGAACTTAATGGGAAAGCTCATCACTGATCTTACTCCACTAGAGGTGGCCCTGGAAATGATTTTTAATTTTATCCATTTATTTGAAGTAGTTTATTGAATTGTACAAAATGAATAAGGAAAACACAAATTCATAACATTTCAAACTCTCCAGGAAAGATTTGGAATCCTTTGAACACTCTAAAGAAGCTTTGGACTTTCATGTATATTCTAATACAGTTCCATTTTTGGAATTTATCATTTTAATAGCCCCTGTATCTGTTTCCATTCTAGATCTAAGTAGCATTGGCAATACATTTCTGCATATTGTCTGTTACCTCCATAAGGTAAAACAAGTTGAAACAAACCAAGAATGATGATTCTACTTGTAAAAAAGTGAACATTTAAATAAATTTAGCAAGATTATTGTTCAGTTGTGATTTTGCTGGGACAGAAGTGATGAATGCTAATTTTTAAACAAACTGTTTTACTCTGGTGGGTTACAGTTTTTGATATTACATTTTTCTTCTAGTCATTTATTTATTTTATATTTTATTTACATCTCAGATGCCATCCCCTTTCCCCATTTCCCCTCCCTAGAAAGCCCTATCCCATTCCTAAAGAAAAGTTTGGGGCTTGATCGCTATATTGAAGGTTTAATTATTAAAAGGTCTCAAGAACATTTTTATTTTGAATTGATATGACTCTAATATTTAAATAATGTATAAAACTAACTAGAGAGCTGGGAGACCTGGCAGTTCATGTTTGCCTCTGTGACTTTATGAATGATGGTCTCCTCCACAGACATGATAACGGACAGCTGATTGAAACTAGGGCTATGTTGTCAATGAAGCCAGTATTTATGATTACAGATCATAAAGTGGAACAAGACTTGAAGGATCAAAGTATGAAATTTCTTTCAAACTTTGAATTTCCCTCCTATATTAGGAAGGAAAAGTTAAGAAGTAGGAATAAATACATATGGGCTCCCAGTGTTGAAAGATACCTGCCCAGTATATTGTAAACACAGCTTCCAAAGCTCTGTTAATGCTTGCTCTGGTGTGCTACTGGCGACACAGCTTCTTCTATCATGTGGCCTTAGGTGACAGCCCTGTGAAAAGCTTAGAATAATCAAAAGTGCTAAGCTACACTTAGATCACCAACTAATGTACATGAGATAACCGATAACCAAATACTTTTCATCCTTTGGTAGGAAAGTCAACTCAGAGACACATCTTTTCTGAGATTCGAAGTCATGATGTGAAGAGATGTATCACTGAAAGTAAGCTTAAGGAATGGCTTTCTTCAAACCAGAAACAAACCCTACATTTGTCAAAAGGATGATGGACTGCACTCACAGCATACACAACTACTTAGTACCTAAGGGCAGTGATTGATATAAAATGTTACGGTCTGGATGAGTCTCAGCTATTCATGCTGAGTGAAGAAGCCCACCACAAAACAGAATTAATTCCTTAGGATTTGCAGTATATTTCTGTTGTGATGAAATGCCATGACCAGAAGCATCTTATAAAAGGAAAGGTTAATTTTGTTGTCTTTTTCCAGAACTGGAGTCTATAATGGTGAGGTACAGTGGGCTCAGGGGAAAGACACAGCAGCAGGTGGTCAGAGTTGGAAGCTGAGAATTTACATCTTCAACCAAGGAACACAAAGCAGAAAGAGTGAGCTGGAATTGAGGGAAAGCTGTATACTCCCAAAGTCTGCCCTCATTGACATTAGGCTGTGCATCCCCAGACAGTGACACCACGTATTCAGTTCCTGATCCTGTGAGATACATTACTCATTCAAACTATCACAGGGCATATGCCCAGAAGTAGCATTATGAATACATTTACGAATATGTCATAATGAAACCCATTACTTTGTTCAAGTAGTATATGCTAATACAAGGACATAGTGTTTTATTCCGTTAATGTACAGCTATAAAAAATTGAAGCTAATTTCCAGTGGGGAGAAGATGCACCAAGTTTGCCTAGAAAGATGAGAAAGAGGGTAGGAGAAAGTCGTTACAAAAGAGACTCAGGAGTTTATGTTTCTACTAGATTCTGATGACATGACGAATGCATAGATTTAAATGTCTCTTAAGGGACCAATGAGGCAGCTCAGCAGGTAAGGGCTCTTGAAGCCCAGCCTGACAGCCTTAGTGTATTCCCTGTGACCCATGAGGTGGAAGGAGAGAACTGACTCCTGACTCTCACAAGTTGTCCTCTGACCTTCATACATACATTGTAATATGAGTGTAATACACACACACACACACACACACAAACATACAAATAAAATTTTAAATCAATAAAAATAACTGCCTGCTGAAATGTACACTTTTAACTACTTTTCATATATTCATTTAAGAATATGATAGTGCACTTTACTATCAGTGAAGTTACTTTTTAAAAATGACTATTTACCAGAGGGAAATCAGGGTCAAACACACACTATAAATATTATGACAAATGCTCAGACTTGGTATACAAGTATCAGGATGGAAGGGTACTGTGTATGGTGTACGCACAACTTCCTTTTCAAACTTCACAATACGTATCTATTTCTCCTTATTAGGCCAAGTCCAAGCCCCTCCTTCTTCTCTCTTATACATGTGTCCCCTTCCAACCACATATATGTTCTACACACAAGACTTACTTACGAGGTAACTGGTGCACATTCAGACCTATATTTTTCTCCTTTCAAACTCCCTTTATGACTTACTTACCACCTCTGTCTACTTTGGCTAAGGTTCCAGTGAGCTTCTACTCCTTTCTTAGGCCTTCTCAAATCCTGCTTTATTTTCTTTAAACTCTAGTTACTGTAGCATTTGGAAATCCTTAAATGATATTGGACCAAAAAGCAAGGATAGTTTTAGCCAGGGTGTCTCTGTCTGTTAACCTGGTACAGAGCAGTTGTTAGTAGCCCTCAACTGGGTCAGTTTCTGAAACAAGTAATGACTGCATCATTCGACTTAATATCTTTTTTTAATTAAAAAAATTTAAAGATATATTTTATTTTATTCATTTTATGAATATGAAAAAATATAAGGTATTTTGTCTGCATCCATGCAATGTGTCCCACATTGGCATCTCTAGTGATCATGGATCCTCTGAGTTTGAAGTTTCAAACAGTTCTTAACTGACATGTGGGGGATGGGAATAGAACGCAGGTCTTCTGGAAGAATGACCAGTGTTCTTCAGCTCCCAGCCATTTCTCCAGCTACCTATTTAACATCTTAACATCAAAGAAACCATTCCTAACAAAATAGAGATATTGAACACTTCAAACAGATCTTGGGAATTTTCTAGCAAACTGGTCTTGAACATATTATTATTCACCTTCAATAAGGAATGAAATCAAGCCTCAGGGGAAAAAAGGGGGGGCTAATTTCCTTGAGGCTACGGGGTCTGTCCATGGTTCCTGGTCTATCCTGCTAAGGCAGTAAGGGATCACCACATGTGTTCTGATGGAGGGTTTCACTTTTCACGCTTCCATCATCAAGTGTATTACACAGTTTACAGGCTGGAGTCAGGTTTCCTCGTCTTCACTGTTCGGCCTTGGTTGTCCCAGACATTTTAGATTTGTTTTTGGATACAGGCACAACGCAGACATCAGCAATGTGTCTCCATCCTTACACTGCCATCAACACATGTGCAGCTAGTCCTTTAAAAGGGATCATTGTTTGCAACACTTTCATGTCATAGGCCATTTTTCTTTGCTGGTAAAATAAGGCACACTTTGAATGAGACAAGTAAAAGCCTTCAACAGAAACTTAGGACAGGGGAGTAAAATATCTACACACTCCCCTAATAGGTTTGTTAAAGATGAGTCTAGGCCTCATCCTTCTGAGGCAACATGTTGGGTGGTAAGATGAAAGAGTAGTATTAGCTGAGTGATGGCCACTTAGGGATTATAAGAACAAATAGAGATTCTGGTAAGTTCAGATAACTTTAAGTTATCTGTAACTTAAAGCCTATGAGTGAGGCATGACTTAGCCCATTTTCTCAGAGACAAGTCGAGTACTATGTTTGTTTCTTTACCCTTGTGCCATTTATACATTTATGTTCATCAAATATTAATGATGTCAGCCTCCCAATATATCAAGGATCTGCCCTCTACTCTTTTAGCACCAAGGCAACAACCTACCACCAATTACCTTCTTCCTCCACCAACAATAACTATCATTGTGTGTCTTTTGGAGCAGACAGGGTCTTGTAATTCTTTGCCTTGGTTTAAAAATTGCATTGCTTATAAACCCCCACCCCATACATTGCAACTGGAAATCACAGTCATTCTTTCAACTGTAAACTCAGTAGTTTTGGTTACCTGTTTAAATACCACAAGCTTTCTATCAAAGGTAGGATTAACTCTAAGCCTCTGAATTTGTTTCCCAGGACCTGTTTGATCTAATATTGTGAGACTCTGGACCTCATCTTCCTATCAGATGCTAGCCATGCCATGTGAGTGTTGCACCATGATTTATAGAACAGACATGGACACATGAATCTGGGTAATGGAAGCAGCATTTTCATGCCAATTACTTCATCCCCTCTTGTGTACACTGGACTCGCCTTCATTACCTTTTCAGCAATGAAGTCTCTAGAACTGGTTTTGAAGATTGTGAAGATTTGAACATGCCAGCATTTGACACTGGGAGGGTCTACATAAGCATACTCCATTCCTAGGTCAGTTTATACCTTGATTTCTATTTTGCACCCAGATTCTGCTACCTAGCTCCAGAATGTGATTGCCTATCTACAGCCCTTGGTGAGGCATCTGATGCAAAATTTCTGAACACTTGACTAATGAGGAGTCTGTGAAACTGAACTTTCTGCAACTTCTAAGTAAGAAGGTCTCATAAACTTCCAAGTACAGAGCAACTCTCACACAAACATCCTCATGATGCCATCCACTTCTGTAAACCACCCTGAGTGTTTTCATAATAGTTTATCTTAACATTATTACATACACTTAGCACTATATCTAAGGAAAATCACTTCCACTCCTAAAAGGTATTGTTATAATTAGTGGGAGAAGTGCCATTCTTGGTATTAACATATAATTATGTCTCACAACAAATGTGAGAAACATTTTATTAAAGTACTCTCTGCTTCATTTCCTATGGATAAAACAACTGTAATTATATATGTGAATATATATAATGTGTGTATATGAATATTTGTACTTCAAAGTTAGTTTTAAATTTTAGCATTATTAAAATAGCACTAAGTCTAAATTCAAAACTAAAACATGGATTCACAAATAGTTCATGAATTTATTTGGGTATGGAAAAAAGTAAAAGTAAGTTTGAATTAAACTTGCATGGCTTAATTTCAAAATGGGTACACTAATAATTACTGGAACTACCAGAAATCTATATTGGGTTAAAGTTAAAAACTCATAAACTTGAAAATAGTAACAATAAATCACACAGCCAGACAATTTTCCAAAAGCCTTCCAGAAATTTGAGATTGTCTAAAAAGTTCTGAAACAAATGCCTGAAGCCTCAAATACTGGGATAATTCAGTTCAGTTTTATCTAAATTTCATTTAATCCCAGACTGAAATCTGACACGATGTTCAGAATGTGTATCAAAGTTTGCCCAGGAACCACTTCATACTTGCATGACAATTTCATTAACATCACCAAGTTCCTAAAGATAGTGTCCCCTTAGGTAATTTATTCCAATACATTCACAAGCTTGATCTCAGCTGTCACTCAAAAGGACCAAGAAGATTTCCAAAATTAAAAATTAGAACCCAATTAATCTTCAGCCTAACGTCAACATGTTTCACATTTCCTTCTGTGAGCCAAGAAATTTTGGAAGGTGACATCATGTCTGAGAAAATGTCACACCCGGCAGGAATGATTCTTTGACTAATTAGAGTCTCCCCTTTGAGGGGATGCTGTGGAGAAAGTGTTGAGAGCATACAACTGTCCAGCAAGAACAGATCGATTTCTTTTTAATACATATGACAATGCAACTAAGATCAAGAACTCAAGAACTTGCTCAAGAACTTGCAAGGTCACCAAGTCTTTCTGGTTGAGGGACAGGTGCCCACAAGGAACATAGAAAAAATAGAAAAAGCTACTTTCTCAGGACATGTCACCTCTGAGAACAAGTAGAAGAGGAAAGGGGGGGGGGAGGGAGGGAAGGAGGAAGGGAGGGAGGGAGGGAGGGAGGGAGGGAGGGAGGGAGGGAGGGAGAAGGAAGGAGAGAGAGGGAGGAAAGGAAGGAGGGGGGAATACTGCAGGTGCTATAAACAGTAGAAATTAAATAAATGTATGTGTTCATCATGGGAAGAGAATAGAGTCTGTGGTTCATCCCATTTAAGTCTGACCACAAATAAGCATTTCCTTTTAGCTCAGTGTTCCTGAAAGTTGAACAGACAATCATTGCTTAGATGCAGTTTTTAAAAAGCAGGCTTCTTAAATCCCAATAAAATTTCATACTACATTGTGTTTCACTTAAAAATTCATCAGTTTTTAGCTGAAAAAATACTATAAGTTAATCAAAATGATATTAAACAACATAAATATTTGGTTAAAGACCTTGCCTAATGGTGATTTCATTGCTAAAATAAACATGAAATAAAGATGAGGGATAATGCTGAAGTTTGTTCTTCTCCTACAACTAATTCTCTATTACAAGGATTTTGCCAAAAAAATGAGGTGTTCCAAACACTCAATCCATTTCATTCTTTTAAGGAAATAAATACACTTTAAAAATAACATGTGTTCCTATTTCAAAAAGCCTTAAATAATTCATGAAATGCATGTGTAGTGCTCATTCCCCCAGTCCTTGTTCCTCTTCTGACACATTTTTGTAGAGACGTTCTGGATTTAGGTCTGTGGTGCAGCATTTTCCTCCATGTCCAACTGTTCACATACCACACACCTCAAGAGGAGGGCAGAGCAGAGCTCAGCTCTCCAGGAGACACTTTTTGGCCTATGTTCCTGTCACATGCACTCACTCCACTGTCCAGTCCACTTTAAATTTGATCCCACAGTCCTCATCTTCTCTGTCTTCCCTTCACTGTCTGCACATCATGTCCCTAGTAGGCTTTGGTCCCAGTTATGAGTGAATTTCCATACATAGTTTCATTATCTTGTTCCTTTACTGTTCTCTATAGGTGTGGCCTACTTCTCATGGTTCATCTTCAAAGAATAAAGCTCCTGTCCATTTCTTTAGTCATAGTAATCACTGGACAAACAGTACTGAAAAACCTGACCCACCTTGATATCCATCGAGTCCTTACACAGTGGAGTTTGGCAGGTTTTTTTTTTTCCTATGGCCTCCCTTAGTGTTTACAAACCACATCCTCTCAGGCTGTTTTCTACAATCCCTGCATGGTTCAACCTTCTCTCAGGAACACTGAACTAAAAAGAAAGACTGGTTTATGTTCAGACTTCTGTAAATGGATGAACTCTATACTCTTCCCATGACAAACTTATCCATTGGTATGTTTAATTTTCAGTGTTATAGCACCCGCGGTGACTCAAGTATTTAGTATATCTTTGTTATGGGCCACTACCTTATTTCTGCACATCGTTCAGGCCTCATTCAAATGCCACACTTCCCATTAACCTTTCAGCCTGGAAAAGCTCTTTTCTGACTGGAAACATCAACTCAGTGGCACTTCTTAGCCATACCATATTTATCCCAGAATACAATCATCATCTCTATATGGATGTTATCTCACTCCCTACATCAAAATCTAAAAGCAATGATAAAACAGCATCTTGCTGCCTTTTAAGACCCATTGATTTTAAGAACTAAACTTAATGACTGATTATTATAATGTTTTTAATACAAAATATAAAATGCATCATAGCTGAGGTATAACAAGGAAATAAAAATTGAATAGTATGTTTCATCAGAAAAAAAGTTGACTTTCCAGTGTTTGTTCATTCATAAATGGTCAGAAAATTAAAGTAATATCTGTTATACTTTAATGAGTCAAATTAAGTTGTGACAAAAAAAACCTGTTACTAATTTAATATCAAACTCAAAGCACATGATCTGCCCAAGATTTTGTGAATTATTCCTACATAAGAACACTGCATATTTTATAAAACACAAAATTAAAATTATAACCTTGACCCCACAAGTCAATGATAAAATAGGAATAATTCTTTAACAGATGTGTATTTGAAGATAAAACATTGTATCCATTATGATTAAAAGGTTCATAATAAGAATGAAAAATTATGTAGAAAGGAACACTAGGCTCAATGGGGTAACAAAGTGCAAGCCCATACTCATTTGAATTTATTGAAATGGTGGAATTGAGGCTGTGCCTCACAAACATTCCCTGTTTACTGGTCTCACTTTGTAGACTTGCATTTCAATCATGCAGATACTTCTGGAACATTTATAATTCTAAGGGACCAGAAAACTTTGCAACAATCCCCTTTGAGACTATGGCATTCCAGTAGCCACAAGTGTCAACCTTACATATCTGAAAATTTGTTATACTTTTGTCTCCAATCATATGGTTCTGCAGAAAGGCATACTTCACAGAAAATTCTTTCAAACTCTGAAGACAGTGATTATGTTGACCTAATTCCTAGACAAGCTTGGAGCACAATCCTGTCTCTGCTGCTACTAGATGACGCTACTCCCACCCCATGAAGTATCTTCTGATGATCCTTATCCACAGTCCGTTCTGTTCATTTCGCTCATGGTTTCCAAGATCTCTTTTATATTACATGAAAACATGAAAGAGAGAGAGAGAGAGAGAGAGAGAGAGAGAGAGAGAGAGAGAATGAGAGAGTATGTACACATGAACCCACATGTGGAGATCAGAGGATCACATGTGAGAGTTTCTTCTTTTCTTCCACTACATTGGTTCCAGGGAATTAACTTGGGTGTTCACGCTTGGGTAGAAGATTCTTTATCCAATAAGCTGTTTCACCAAACAATTTTTTAAGATTTTAAAAGGAGTGTAAGTTTCAAGCTTCAACCTGAGACAGACACCAGATAGACAAAGCGCTTCAAAGCATCCTCTCCTCTCCCTGTACCACTTTCTACTGTGCCCGAACTGGGAATCTCAGGTCCTTTGTTTCCCTCTGGACAACTGCAGGTGTGGCCGCCAAATATGAGTTATGTGTGTTTCGGGATTTCTCCAAAAATATGCCATTGTCTAAAAGTTCCAAGAAAAATTAATGTTCCACTGAAAGCCACAGTGAAAGCTGAAGCTTTTCTTTAGACCTAAACAAAGAATACATTTCTTGGTGTGTGCCTGTGTGGCCTGTACAGAAAGTAAATACACAGAGGCTATCTTCTAATATCAGCCTTTGCATGATAAGGGATAAAATGTGTGCCGTATGTTCATTCCTGATTTTGATTTGACCACCTGTACTGTGAGACTGTGTCCAACCACTGGCAAAGAGAGTCAATTTGAGCATAAGAAAACATCCAAGCGTGGCTGGGTTCTGCAGAGGAAGGGAGGCTTTCCAAGGATCACGTAATACGATATGTGTGCCCACTCTTGGGGATGGAAACCAGTTATATATTCTAGCTTTTACTATTTTTTTAAGCAGAAACAGAGACGCGATGAGTCCAACTCATAAAAATTCAAGGGAATATATATATATTTTTTAACAGATGTGGTGGCCTGCTATTTCAAACAGCTGAATGAGAGCAACTTGGCGCATAAACCTAGCTCCCCAACTGCCTCTCTGAAGCCAATCATATAAATGATTTTAATTGCCACTGCATAAGTGGGAACTATTGAACAATTATTTGGATGTTATCATGCTTTTGCTGCTACTACTGGCTCCCCACACAAAGGTTATTATAAGCACTGTTTTGCACTCTACACTTTCATTGGCCTAACAGTCAGCCTCTGTGGGTATCAGCCATACAGGTCCGACTTTAAGGCACCTGTCATTGTCTCTGCCACGCACAGCACAACACACATGCATGCCTCATTCAGCCTCACCCTTCTAGCTGTGATGGATAGGAAGAAGGGAATGTGATAAACTCACACAGGGCTTTGCATGATTTATGGTCCCTCACAGCAGTGTTTGCATTTTATAGGGGTCAAGTGTGCAAAGCCTTCATCTCTTGGGTTGGAATTTCAGGCATGATTGGCAGAGCAGAGTTGGGGAATGAAGTCCTAGCCCCTCCCAGCCCCACCCTACAGACAGCTCTAGGCTGGGCCTGCAGGTGAGGACAGCTTTGCAGATTGCCCTGCCATGAGTTGCAAATGAAAAGGCCATTTTAAGTGCTTCTTTTATAAAGAAAGACAGATACACGCTCGTGCGTGCGTGCGTGTGTGTGTGTGTGTGTGTGTGTGTGTGTATTTTTTAAGCAATGCATATAGTTGCTCCATAAAGTCTTCATAAAGTCATAAAAAGACCCCTCTCCTCCCTCTTCTTTTAATCCCTCAAGAACACACTGCTGGTCATCATTTGCTGACAGTACAATGAGGCTCTTCCTTTACTAGGCAGAGCTTTGGGCCTGTGCTAACACATAGGCCTCTATACAGCTAAGAATATACAAGGGATTAATCCATGGGAGAACTGTGAGACATTCTTGAGGATCTCGTGTCCACTGCTCTCACGGGCCTTTGTAAGAGATGAGTGGCTGAACCCAAATCATAAATATGTTTCTTTCAGACCAAATATCTACTGAATATCTCACCCTGCTAGACCTACAAGCTTTCCTCTCTCTTTCTTACGATGTAGGTTTCCAGGCATCTCACTGAAACCAAACGAGACTGCATCATTCTGGCTCTTGAAACCACCATCTGCAGAGCATAAATGTGCTGAATTTAATATTTAGAAAAAATGCTAAGAGAAAGTGTAGTGAGGGAATCTACATTTAAAATAAGGACTTGAGAAAATAATAAATAGAAATAAAATTAATTTGCTTCAAGTTTGTAAACTAAAGTATCTGTTAATAATACAAGATATCATTTCTAAGAATAAACTATTATCTTCTAGATATGGAGTATGTAGGTATCTGCTTTACCTCTCTGTTAAGAGTTTCTTTCTGGTTTCTTGTCTTTCTCCCCTTATAGGTTCATCTCCAGATGAAAATAATGTAATATTTTCTACCTGTCTTTCTCACACCTCCTGACTCCCTATTTTCATTGCTGAGTCATGTTTACATCCCCTACACAGTCTGTTCAAACTAAAATTCTCTTGCATGCTTACCTCCTTAGCGTACACTGCTGAGTCTGGAGGAATGTCTGTTAGCATATGGCTCCTTCCATTCAGGAATTCTGCCCTTCCCAACTCTCTTCTCCAAATGGTTTGCACAGATAACTTCATGGCTCACTCACACACTAGATTGAGTCTTCTGTCCAACCTTTGCCTTCTCTCGGGACTTTTTTCTTGGCCAATCTATCTGAAACAGCACATGGTTTTTCTTAGCCTTTCTCGTGCCGCTCTATGTTTTCCTGCTAGGATGGTTTATTAAAATGTTTTTTTTTTCTCTGTCTCTCTCCCAGTAGAACTGGAACAGAAGAACTATGGTTGCTCATTTTCTCTATCTTTAGTGCCCATGCCTAACACATAGTGGATGTTTCATAAGAGCAGATTAATGAACTAATGAACACATTTGTACGTACAACTCATGCTGAAGCTAATATTTAACCCTTACCATGGTCTGCTGAGAAGGCATTTTACATGTTAGTGCATTTTTCAAAGTAATAAAACAATCAAATGCTGGGACCCTGATACAGTAGATTTACTGGGCTCTGACATTTGCACTCTTATCCACTAAATGTGCAAATACAGGGATGAGATAATTGACAGGATGTAACACACACATACACACAGTGCCTTCTGGCACAATGCCTAGTTTAATACAGAGAAGAGATGAATCACAGGATGAGATATACATTCACACACACACACACACACACACACACACACACACACACACACACAGTGTCTTTGGGTACAATCTCTTGCTTGGAGGAATTTAGTTTCTAAGCCTCCAAATTAAAATGGAAAACTACTCAAAACTGCAAATTTTCTCCATCTACAGAATATAAGGTCTAAATGTGGTTGCAGGTTTCTGGGGAAAAGAAAGATGGTTTGCAGGCGGGGGCCTGTGAGAATGTATTTTTGCAGAGGTGGGGAAGTGTGGAGCAAGGGAATAAAACAGAGAAAATGAGAAAACGAAAGGAAGAAAAGAAACAGCTTCCCCTACCAGATGCACAGAACTGTCAAATACGGCAAAGCCTGTAAAATGGTCCTCCGCTGTAGGCCATAGAATAGAACTGTAATAAACTGACCCATAAAAAGTCATGTAAACATTATAACCTGTTTTTACTAGGTCTTTAAGCACGGGGAGCAATTGATCTAAACCAGCTTGGCTCTCCTAGGTTCCTGAGTCTCCGTGAGAATCCAGCCTCCAACATGGGTGTTCAAATGCCTCTGGCACTAAAAGCCAAAAATAGGAGTGAGCTAGAAAATTGCAGCTATTTAGTTATTTGCCCTGGGCAGAGGGTTGATATTTCCTAAGAGCAAAACATCTAAAAGGAGAAGTCTAAAGCAAATGTCCCTTTTCAGTAGGTGTCAGCATGGAATACTTCAACTCTCTGTTTCTGCCTGGAAAAAAAAAAAAAAAGCAACTTTGCAATCACAAGATGCCACTGTAATCTGTCCCCAACTATCTGAGAACATAAGTATTGGGTGAGAGTTGGCACATCCATGCCTCAGGAAAGATCAGTGCAGACTGTCTCTCTACAGCCCTAACACTTTAAATATGAAATACAAATGTGGAAATTTCAAGTAAGATTTTTACAGGTGTCAACATGAACAGTCCTTCCATTACCTCCTTGTGGAATGCTTGTTAAGCCACTCTTGAAAATATCCCTTTCTCTTTCTAAATTCCTAGAATCTAAATGCAGGGACGGCTAAGGGCAATTAGGCATGAAGCCTTCAGCTATGTTTGCAAGCTGTAAATTTTTAGTCTTGTTTTTGATCGAGTTAATGTTAGTTCAGAAAAAGATGGTCAAGACCACGGTTTTGCTGGTCATCTGAGAGACAGTTGTCAAGCATCAAAACTCTAAGAGGACATACCCAAGCAGAAAAAAAAATCTTCATGTCACATTGAACTTGACTGCCACTCATGTAGGCCACTCATGGTCTGGTTGGCAGTCACTCCGTAGCATCATATGGCATCATATGGTGAATGGACTGATTGATTCTGGCCAATGTTTCAGTTCCATGAAGGAAACACAGCTCTGTACCTTCCTTATGAAAAGCCAAGCAAGACCTACTACCCCACTTCTAAGATGAAGAATAATGATGACTATGTTCAAGAATCTTACCTAATTTGGGGATATCCAGGGTAAGACAGGAGTCACCCTTTACTGGGAGATACCTATAGCTGCCCTAGACAAGATTCTGTGTTCTCAACATCTGATACATGAAACACCAGGGTTGAGAATGCTTCCTAAGTAGTCATAGAAAAATTGCTATTAGGTAGAAAACGTAAAAAGAAATTGGAAGTGAGATTTATTTTTCTTATTTAAAATTACAATTTGCAAGAATTTTCCCAAATTTGAAGACACTGAAGTTTGCTTAATGCATGAGCTTTACATAAATATGTTATTAATTAAGATGGCAACTCTCCCAAAGGAAGATTTACATTTGAGATACATTTTTTTAAGTCATAGAAACCTGAATGCATTTTAAGCACCCCTGAGAATTTAGCAACAAACTCACTGAATTTAAGGGGAGGAAGTAAATGCCTTTTATCTTCTGGTGAGGAAATGGAATGCTATATGCAACTCTTCAAACCCTAAACAGAAATACAGAAAGAACAATCAGATACTACATATGTCTGGTGTCTGCAGATCATGCAATTAAATGATGCATCTGATCTCCAACATAATCCCTGGAAGTTGGCTCATCCTGGCATTTGCGGATAAGCAAGGCTGAAGGAAAGTTACTTTTTACCAAGACTATGTAGTAGAGCCAGGTTCTCAAACTTTCTGTTTCCTTGAGATATGAAAAATTGCAAAACATTCTTTGTCCCCTCTTTCTGGTCCACATTCCTAGTCCTCCAGCCCTTCTTTCATCTGTCTGTACTTGTTGAAAGATACAAGTCAAGAAAGGGCAGCAGCCTTTTCTATCACAGTAATCAAATGCCTCACAGAAACAACCTAAGGAAGATACTTTTATTTGGGCTGGGAGTTTTAAAGGGTGTCATGGCTTAGTTTGTGTTGCTGTGATAAAACACTCTGACCAAAAGGAATTAAGAGAGGGTAGATTTTGTTTGACCTATGCTTCTAGGTCATAATCTATCACTGAGGTAAGTTGGTTCAGAAACTCAAATGAGCTTCTTGTTGGCTGGTTTTCAAGCTCATACTAAGCTAGCTTTCATACATGGTCCAGGCAGGACTACCTAACCATGGATAATCTGCCTATGGTGTCTGGCTTCTGTCACATCAGTTATCAATCAAGACTATCCTCTGCAGACATGACACGGATCAATCCGCTCTAGGTAATCCCTCAGTTGTGATTACCTTCTCAGACGACTCTAGGCTGTATTGAGTTGATAATTAAAACTAACTAGAGCAGAGGGATTGGAACACCATGAAAAAGACAGTGACAGTATCAGTAGGGAAGAGGTCCTCACAGTTTAGCAGATGAAGAAGCAGAAAGAGGTATCCCCGACCATATATAGATATGACTTTTAAAAAGGCCGCACTCCAGGGCTCACCTGTAGCCAGGTACCATAGACTCCCAATGCAGAACTAGTAGCCTTGGGCCAAGTATTCAAACACAAGACACTAGAAGTACTTCACATTCAAACCACAACCGAAGGGTCACCTGTCCTTCACTGGCCATTCTACTAAGCTTCCCATTCTTTCCCATGCTGGTCACAGCACAAATAAGTATCCTTAAAGAGGATGGTGTTCTTGCTAGGAAGGCTTGTAGTCTTAAGAAAATAAAGAGTATCCTTATCCCTATCACAAAGAAAGACATGTCTAAGAGGCTAGAGAGCAAATAAAACAAGCATTTGTGACTCCAGATACGACACCCTAAGTTATATACTTGTCCATCTTATCTTTTCCATGGCATGAATACAAAACATCCTTAAGTGAAGTCACAGTTCTATTTGTTTGTGTATCTTCTAAGATCAGTTACCTCTCTCAGTCGTCAGAGCTCATGAGATGGGTAGTGAAGGCTATAGAAGGCAATATGGGCATAGCTCAACAGCAACCTGAGAACATTTCTTATGAACATGAAGCTGGGATAAGACAAGTGTACAGATAGCCAGACATTGACAAATGATAGTTATTTTCTTATTTAGGAGGGAAGCTATGGTTCATTTTTCTTGGTTATAGCACTTGGTTTTCATCTTGACTATATCTGGAATCTACTGAGCAATCTTGTGAGAGAATTGTTGACTGGGTTATTTGAAGTGAGAATAACTACCCTAAATGTAGGCAGCATCTTCCAGTGGAAGGAGGTGCAGAAGGAAGGTTGGCCTTTGCCTACTTTGCCTTTATACTTGCTGGCAAGTGCATCTACTCTAATGCTGATACTTTTAAATTACCTCACTGATATTGGAACCCACCATCTTCAGCCCTCCAATGTGAACTGAAGAACACTGGTTCTCTAGAAATCCTCCAGACCTTCCGTGTTAAACTGGATCTGCTATGACACTCGGCCTCATGGATTTAGCAATTTCTATGCTTTCTCTAGTATAAGACATCCATAGTTGGAGTAACTAGATTCTACTGTAGAGTGAAATCTAATAAATCTCCCCTTAATATAAATTCATTGTGTCAATTCCATTTCTTTCATCTGACTAATATAACAATATATCTGAAACTTGGCAACTAACTTCTTTAAAATGCTAGTTTGCTTGGTTCATGGTTCTGTAGGCTGTGAATTCTGAGATTATGGTGCCCCCAACTTTACATGGCCAGAACCTTCTTACTATGTCATTTTATGGCAGAGGCATCTCAAGTCAAGACGGAGAAAATACAAGTTTAATTCTCCCTATTCTTATAAGACCACTGATGCCACCATGGGAGTCTCACCTTTGATACCACATTTCATCTTTGTAAACTCCTACCCCACACCAAATAACACTCAGGGATTCAAATACCTTCACAATCCCTCAGTTGAATTGAGGAACAAGGTTGCCAGAACAGCATTTAAGGGGCAAATTTGAATCCTAGCATATGTATCCTGAAGAAATCTATTCACAGTCTTTTGCCAATGTTATAGAGAAAAGGTTGAAGAACAAGAAAATCAGGGAACATGAAGAAATGCTGGCCAATTGTTCAAAACACAAGGAAACTCTGGTCAATGGTATCCCATAGACCAAAGACTACTATGTTATAATTAAAAAAATATTCAACAGGGGGCTGAAGAGATGGCTTGGTTGCAAGCATGAGTACCTGAGTTCAACACCCAGACTCATCCACCAAGCCAACACACATGAAAAACAAGAGTGGACATACATTTTCCATCACAGCTCTAAAGAGATAGAAACAGAAAAATTCTAGAAGTCTCTGGTAACCCAGCATAGTCTGCTTGGTAAGTTCCAGGCCAATGAAAGACTCTGTCTCACAAAATAAAAGCACACAGTATCTTAGAAAAGAAAGCTGTGGTTCTCCTCTGACCTGTAAACCTGTGTATACACACCTGTACATACAAATGTGCATGTACACACACATACATGTGCACAAAGAGAGTAATCTTAAACAAAGCATGCCAAGTGGATATATCTGATATCAGGACTAAGTCACAATGTTTATTCTTCCGCACTTTTATTATGTTTTAAAAGTTTTATTTATCTCTTTATCATGTATATATAATTATGTATGACAGTGTGAGCATGTTGATGCCACACAATTTGTACAGTGATCAGAGGACAACTTTTGGGAGTTAGTTTTTTCCTTACACATGTGTTTTATTAAACTCAGGGCATAAGGTTTGCATAGATGGTCCTTTCACCTGCTGAGCCTTCTCACTGTCCTAATATACTTTCAGCTTTTGCTTTTTATGACTGTGTGTGTGTGTTTTTTTAAGTTACTCTTCTTATGACTGATGGCCAGAAAGGAACTCTTGTTGAGGTATCTCTGATACATACATCATGAATTACAACACTGAGAAACTAAAATTCTCGCAGGCTGGAGTTGTCAACATTCTAGGTCTGAAAACTTGTGGCTAGCAACCTCATCAAGGACAAATTATGATTGCTTCCTGTGGACTAGAATCAGTGTACTTGGAGATTTCTGGAGCATTTAGCAAAAACTGAAAATTAGGGAGAATCATCATCCCATTGGTTGATAGACAAGGACCAAAGGATATGATGCTTTTTATTATTGCTAAGCAAAGTGAATTACAGTAATATTGACATTTGTGGTGTTGGTTAAGTGGCAGACACTGATATAGGAACATCACACATATGAACAGCTATCAGTTAGCTCAAAGAGGAACCGAGACTTTAAGAAGAACTCTAATTCATGTACAGCACACCTAATGCCATGCATCCTGTGATGTCAGAGACACTGGATTACCATCATTTCAGACCCTTTAATGAAAAATTCTTGGAATTTGCTTCTAATTAAAGATTCATCAAATTTAGATTTAGTGCTAACTGCAATAATGGTAACCTCAAACACTGTCTAAAGAGTCAAATAATGAATACTCTTGACAGCCGAGACTCTTAATTGCTTTATTATCACTGTGATAAGACACCATGACCAAGGCACCTCATGGAAGAGTATATTTGGGCCTTACGATTTCAGAGTATTGAGTACATGACCATCAAGGCAAGGACCATGGCAGCAAAGAGGCAAGCATCGCATTAGAGCTGTAACTGAGAGATCACATCTTAAGACACAACTAAGAAAAAAAAGACACTCCCAAAATAATTGTGGGAAGCCATGGCAAGGCCTTACTCTTGGCAAACACTCACCCTTGGCTCTCCTATCTACTATTCTTCTTTCTGCTTACCTTCCATGATTCACTTGTCAGTTCTCAGAACTTCAAACAAGGCCTCATAGCAACCCACCTTAGTAACTCTTCCTCCTGATCTCTAGATTTGGCCAATATCCTGCTAGACAGATGTTTTTAGAACCCCTGGTAATGGAAAGGTTTTGTGAGAATAACTTAGACCCCACAGCTGCAGCTAGCTTCTTCCACCTGCAAAGCCCTCTTTCCTTTCCTACACCCTCCCCCATATCCTGTTTTCAGAGTTTATAACCAGGGTGAACAATAAAAATTTTGCCAGCTTGATCAGACTTCTTGATTTGCTGTGCCTTTTTATTTTCTCATGCATCTCAGTCCTCTCCACAGGGTCTAAGTGTCCCACTTGATTGTCCAGCAGGCCTGGACAAATAATGAGTCATTTGAAACCTCAAAATCCTTCTCTGCAACATACCTCCTCCAGTGAGGCCACACCTCCTCCTAATCCTTCCCAAGTATTTCCACCAACTGAGGACCAAGTACTTAAATATATACGGCAACAATTCTCATTCAAACTCCCACAGTAAGTGTTCCATGTGAACAATGACTAACAGTCAGAGATGATTCTAGCAGGACATTCAAGAGAGAAAAAGTATGTCTCATGATGGAGGGCCTAACAGTCCCAGGACCTGATCTCACTGGAATGAGCATACAGTGACTCTAGTAGGCTGTTCAACATCAGTTCCACATGCATCTGTCCTGGCAGAGGGACACATTGGACTGCAAGTCTTCCTAGTTCAAATGCATTTATTCTAATTAGAACGCCTAGGATGTTGTGATTAGACAGTAAAACTGGAGACATTCCAGTCCCATGGGAAGAAATCACTGATCATAGTGAAAGGGGTGCTCTCCTACCAATGTATCTTTAAAGATGAGCACTAGAAATGAATTAGAGGAACAGCAGGAAACTGGAAGCATCCTTTCTGATCTCAAAGCAGACTGGAATGTACACCCCCAGCCTTACTCACCTGCAGAAACAGCCTATAATCACAGTCTTTAGCACAGCCTGTCTGCACCAACATGAACCTGCAGCCCATGCCCAGAGGCTCCCACCCTCAACAGTCTCAGCCTCAGGTCCTGGCTCATTCATCTCCCTTCCATTATCTCTCCCTCAGTTTCAGCAGCTTAGCAAGCTGGGTTCATGAAGCATGGAAGTAGCTTTATCAGAGTAACTCCCAGTGTTGTGAGAAAGACAAGAGACACAAAGAATGCCTCCCTGACTTACAGGTTTCCTCCCTGGGTCTGCTTGACTTTAATTACTGGATGACGTCCAGGGCAGAGGCTGTCTGGGCATGTTAAAGGATTCCTTGTATATCAGAGGTGCCACCACCCAAACACTCAGCCAGAAGACAGCAGAAGCCCTCACAGTAAGAAACTGGGAACAAAAGGATGTGCTCAGAAATCTTCATTGCAGTCTAGGAGAAAACCATTGCTTATTAGAACAAAAGTCCACAGACTAAGCATTTACTAAGGTTTTGTTCTCCCACGTTTTCATCTGTGTCAGCAGAAACAGTCTCACTTGCTGTTCTGCAGCTGCGTCATGTCTCTCTCTGTGTGTGCACGTGCACTGGGGCTGTCGTTTCTGTTGTAGGAGGAAATTCTAAACAAACTCTTTTGAAAATCAAATTAAAAATATAAAATCTTGAGGGCTAGAGAACTGGCTTACCAGGTAAAAGTGCTCTAACTGCTCTTCCAGAAGACCCAAGTTCAACTCCTGGCACCCATGTTGTGGCCCACAACCCTCTGTAATTCTAGTTCCAGATGATCTGACAACCTCTTCTGGTCTTCTGGCCTCTGTGGGCACTAAGCACGTACATGTTGTACAGACAGACAGACATGCAGGCAAAATATCCATATACAGAAAAATTAAAAAAAAAGTAGAAACTGTAGAAATTGTAGCATACAAGATACTAAAAGCCTTTGCGATATATATATATATATATATATATATATATATATATATATATATATATAAAACAAACACACACACACTGCTATATATGCTCAGATGTTTGGCGAGTTTTAAAAAAATCATAGTTTTTAGAATCTGTTTGGAAGAAAGTTGAATTGGAAGAATTACTTTAAAATTTCCATTTTTCATTCAGTTGTCTGGAGTATATGGCCTCTTTGGTCCCCTGTCTGCCTCTCACAGTGCCTCTTACCAAAGGCTTTTTCACTTGGAGCTATCAGTCTGTGACCAGGGGGTTAAATTAAATTGATTCATCTGAGGAAAAAAAAATAATGAGTGCATAATCTCAGTGTAGAGCTCCCATCAGAAATATCTGTCTAATTACAAGACAGCATGTATAGATGTTGATGGTGAACTTACCATATCTTCCTGGAGGTTTGTGGTAAAGCTGTGTTCCTACACAAGCCACATTAAAAGACATCAATGATTCCTTTCTCAACAGTATAGAGACCTATTCCCGCAAGTTGTCTTATATCCCAGGCCAACAAAAATGTCACTGGAATTTTCACAAAGCCTAAG
The DNA here is from genome assembly GCF_011762505.2 of Arvicanthis niloticus. Lineage (NCBI taxonomy): Eukaryota > Metazoa > Chordata > Mammalia > Rodentia > Muridae > Arvicanthis > Arvicanthis niloticus. The sequence continues at coordinate 2,973,233 of NC_047673.1, forward strand.
CTCTAATTCTGGCGCTCAGCATCTGAAGGCTTTATTAACTCTTCTCCCTTCACAGTAGCTGATTAAAGTCATATAAAAAGTCTTTATGAAAGCAGCGTGTGAGCCTTCGAGTCAAATAGGAGCATTTATACCTGTTCCACATCTTTTTAATATTTCATTCCCACACTATTGCTTTTCAAGCTGTATAATTCAGCAGTAAAATACAGTTGGCCTACAGAAACTCTCCATATAGATACGTCCCTGACACAGTGTACCAAAAGGAGTCTATAAAATAGATGGTATTTTAGGCTCTTATTAACTTGAATTAAGTTTTCTTTGGCTGTCATATGAAAGATATTTTAAGTATTAACTTCATTTATCTTGCATTTTCTCGTTAAATACTATTTCATAAGAAAAATGCCATACTGGGGGAAAGGGGGTTTTGCTAAACTACTGTTCTATTTGGGCAAGCATTGCAAGTATTTACAGCCTAACAGAGGATAACATAGCAGGCCTTGAAAACCCCACACAGCATCAGACTTCATCTCTGCTAGCATCTTGGGTGGGCTTGCATGAAATACAAATTGTGCTATTAAACCCGGAAAAGCTTGGAGAAAATCCGGAAAAAAAAATCTGATTATTTGAGACCAGCTCTAAGCCACTTTTTAAGATTCAGAATCAAATATCTCTTTTTTTAACAGACTGAAGTCCTGTCATTGCATTAAAATCTACAACCTGTAAGAGACTAAGATTTATTTGCATGCAAAGTGGGTTATGTGTGTATGAAATTTTGATGGTATAGGGGCCTGGAGTAGAAAATCTAAACACCAATAGATCTATTTTCCTCTTCTATTTTTATTTTTTCTGAGGCTGGGGAAGGGGGACAAAAAAGGCAGGAAAATATATTTTGTTTTCTGTATTTGTTTTAGGATTTCATCATGACATTTATTAAAGTAGCCCAACCACATAATTATTTTTAAAAGTCAGTTTGCTTATAAACTTTCTTTTCAACCACTCCAGGTCTTAGAGAGCTGTGGTTTTACTAAGTCTTTCTTTGGTGAATTGTTCTGTATCACAAGAAAAACAAAACAACAACAAAAGAAAATAAAATAGCAAAAACCACAGCCACAGGCTTGAAGGAGCATGAGAGGAAAGCTTCAGTCCCTCTGGTGCCTTTCTAGCTGCTTCTGATCACTTCCTGCTCCATCTATCCATCCTATTTTATACTATTGAAGTTCTTCCTGCTAAGCACAGTTTATGTGTAAACTGAAGCTGTGGCATTTATCATTATGGTTCAGAAAACTCTTCCCAGTGACAGTGTTTATACAAGCAAAAGAATGGAACTAAAGTCCACAGAATGGTGACAGCCCCAGCTCTAGTGGGTGGAATTGCACAAAGTACCTACAGGGCCAGCTCTCATTTTGATAACATGAGCACCACCCCCTCCAGGTGTGCAGCATACTTCCTATGCACCTACAAGCAGGAAGCCCCTCCCTGAATCATTCACAGAAGCAAACAGAGACATATAGATGGCTAGGCTTTAAGGATTTGGCATCTGTGTCAACTTTCCATTGCTCTGACAAACTGAGGTAAATCAATTAAGAAAAAAAAGGTGTGGCCTGGTCCAGCTTCAGCCCATGGTTTCATGGCCCAATAACTTTTGAATCCAGATTGAGTCATGTAGGGCAATGGGAAGGTAACATGTAGGAAAGCAGGTCACTTCATGGCAGCCAGAAAGGAGAGAGCGCTAGAGTGAGAGCAGGAGCAAGAGGGAGAGAGAGCGAGGAAGAAGAAGAGGAGGAGGTAAAAGAAAAGAAAACTATGCCATGTGGTCAGAACCCTCATGATCTTGCTACTACCTTGAGATTTAGCCTTCAACTAATGAGATTTGGAGGCAAATTTCAGGTCTAAGCCATAATAGGATCCAACCTCTCTCCGTGTCTCTCTGTGTCTCTCTGTCTGTCTCTGTCTGTCTGTCTGTCTGTCTGTCTGTCTGTCTGTCTCTCTCTCTCTCTCTCTCTCTCTATATATATATATATATATATATATATATGGATTCATATATACACATATATATGAATGATAGATAAAAAATATCCTCTTTTATCTCTTAAACGTCTGTAGAAAAATCCTGACAGTCAAGACTACCACAATGAAAACCATTTGAAAACCTCAAATCTTTCAAAATCATCATGAACAATAAAAGGAAGCAATGTGAGACTGTAGACAAGCTCTTCTAGGACATGGTGTGGCTCTTCCCTGTGTGAGCTGTGATCATAGATGCCATTTACACAACAGTCCCTCACTAACTGTCTGTATGGCAATCAGAAAGACCACATACATAGGTGTGCTACACATTTTCTCCACAGTATCAGGTGAACCATTTTTGGACTAGACATTTGGTTGACACTGACCTAAGCACTACTGCACAAAACCAGGGAAAGATGAAAAAGATGAGGTCAGGTCCACACCCAGATGCCACAGCCCTTTATTTATCTTGTAAGAAACCAAAAGTATTCCCAGTATTCCCATTCTGAGTAAACATTGTTGTTTTCTTGCTGGTCAACTACAGTGAGAAAAATCAATCTAAAGGTTTCACAAGGGTAGAAATCATCAAAAGTATAACTCTGGAATATCAACCCTTAGCCAATTGAGGATTAAGAAAGAAAACATTGGGACTAAATGGAAACACATGCATAACTCCCCAAATGGACACAGACATTGATCATAGAGTAGTATGCTTAGTAAGAGGTCATCACTGGTGATCATTGGGTATGGATGACCAAATAAAAAGAGACTGTGACCAGTTAGCCCAAGTCACAATAGGTAGACATGTATATGGCTTATCAGTAGAATTAAACTTACTAGAGCAGATAAGTGTTTGAATAAGCCATAGTATATAAACCAATGCAACTTGGTTATATTTAGTTAAATGTCTGACATTTATTTAAAGTCAAGAATCATTAACTCTGCCTAAACACACTTTGTATATAGGACACATCTGTACTTCACTACAAGTTAATAGTAAATCTTTCAAATATAAGGACAGATTAGCTTTGAGTTCTGGGTTGAAAAAAATAAATGGTTCTAATATGGGCATCGAAGACAAAGAGCAAAAGAGGGACTCCCAGTGCCAAAGATGAGGGATTGAACAAAAACGCCAACCAACACTTATCAGGAATAGCCTGGCATTAACACTTGGCTCTGCCTGTATGAGCCTGACATGTTTTATTCATATCGAGCATTGAGATATTGTTCTCTTTCAACAACTTGACTACCCTTGCCAGTTCATTTCTGATTTGCAGTTAACTACAATTCTCCAATTTGTAAATTTGGGTTTGCCTGTAGTTCTACAAGCTAATCAAGCAAATGGCTTTTGGATTTTTTTTAAGCTATCACCTAAAGCTTTAAGCATTTTAAATACTCTGGTAGGAGAATAAAGCAGTTGGGTTTTCAGTAATTGCAAAATGAGTTCTGTAACACAGACATCTTACCCATGACATATTAATCTTATCAAAGAAAAAATTGTGAATGCATTTGTTAGCACCACACAAATAATAGGGTGGATAAATTATACTTATAATTTGTCACACAGGCTTAAGTAGGTTTAGGTGTGGGTGTGAAAATATAAGTAGGTATGAGTGTGTGGATGGGTGTGCATGCTTACATAGGTACACACATATGCATGTGAGTGTACAACATTGGATGTTGTTCCTTGGGGTCATTCACTTCATCTTTTAAGACAGGATCTCTAATTGTTCTGGACCATACCAAGAGGTCTATGCCTGTAGGCCAGTAGTCTCCAGAGAACACTGTAGCCCCAGCATTTTGATTATAAACAGCACCATTATGCCTGGATGTTTATGTGTTTCTGGGAATCAAACTTAGTTTGTTGTGCTTGCACTTAAGCAAGTAATTTGTTAAGTGAGAATGTCTCTAGCCATTGTGTTAGAAACATTAGAAAATAGGTGAGTTTCTTACTTTTTTCTCTTGTGGAGGAGTTTTCTCAATCTAAATTCCTTGGCTTTGACATAAGAGGACTCCAGAGCCAAAATAAATATATTTCTGATAACAGAGTAGACGATCTTTTTTCTCAAATGGAAATTTCAGAATATTTGAGCCAAAGGTCCCAACCCTTTCTACAGGCAGTTGAACAGGGCATCATTAAACCTCTAAACAAGCCTCAACAGAAGCAATGTGGTATTTTTTTTCTTGCCTTGCCTGGTCCTTCATTTCAGTCCACTGGGTTTCAGCTTCAGTAGCTGAGCTGTGCTAACTCCAGAAGTGTGTCTTGTCCCTTGACACTGTCACCTCTCAGTGACACATCTTTACTGAAACGTCAGAGGATCCTGCCCACCCACTGCCAGTGTGGCTAACATCAGTATGGACAAGTAGAAGTCGTCATTTAACAGTTCTGTGCTTGTCACTCAGAAGCTGACCTCTAAGGAGAGGCAGTGAGCTTGCTCACAGTGTAATTAAGTGTTAGGGCTGAGAGGTCAGGTGGCTGCATCTTCTCCAGCCAAAATAATTTGGAACCTTCATGTGGAGATTTATGATTGTGCTGCCTGGCCAAGCACCAGGACTACAGCTATCTTAACTCATCCAGGACCTGCTCTGAAGAGCTAATGTCTGCCTTTGAAAAAAAAAAAAAAAGTCCCTCTATTTGTAGAGTATCACACATTCTCAGGTTGTCCCTCACCAATTACCTTGGTTGGAATTACTCATACTGGCTTGGTTGAGACTTTTACTGCAGCCTAAGGCAGTTATCACTGAGAACACAGCCTTACAATGCCCCATTTACACTACATACCTTACAGCCATTGACACCTTCTTGTTAAACCAAGCCGTGAGCAGGCTTTGCCTGGGCACCACTCAAGGCAAGCCTTTTCCTCAGCTTTTCTCTGAAAGGGAGACGGTGCAGATCTCTTTTGTTCTGACAAGCAACAAATTGAAAAATCTCTCATTTTGTGTCTCTGGGTAACAATCAAAATAGCATTGCAGGGGCTGGAGAGATGGCTCAGTGTTTAACAGACAAACTGCTCTTATAGAAGATCCTAGTTTAGTCTAAGCACCCATCATGAGTGGTTTACAGCTGGCTATAACTCCAGCTTTAGGGGATCCAACACCCTCTTCTTGTCTTCATGGGCATGTACACATGCCTATGCCACCACAGAGATGTACACATCTATGCATACTGTTTCTTATTTTTCATTTATTGAAAATGGATGTTTTTCTCATATAACATATCCTGGTTACGGATTCCCTTCTCTCCACTGACCCTCTGCTCCTCCCAATTTCTCCCTTCCAGATTCACTCCTTTTAGTCCCTCAGAATATAAACAGGCTTCTCAAGAATAATAATAAAATAAATAGAATAAAAACTAACATATCAGAATTAGGCAAAACAAACAGACAGAAGAGAAGGCACAAGAAACAGTCACTTACTTGTTCACACACTTTGTTTACACATTTTGTTCACACACTAGAGAATCCAAAACAAAACAAAACAAACAACCACTAAACTGGAAGCCAGTATATTCATAGCAGACCTGTGCAGGCCCTGTGCACACTGCCTCAGTCTCTTTAAGTTCATATGAACTTTGATTATTGATTTATGTTTAAGCTTTATATTAAGCTTTCTTGTTAATTTAGAGGGTCTTGTTTCCTTGGTGTGCTCCATCCCCTCTGGCTTTTACATTCTTTTACCTCCTCTTCCAAAGGGTTCCCTCAGCTTTGAGGAAAAGGATTTGATAGATACAACCTATTTAGGGATAAGTCTTTCAAGTTCTCTCTTTTTCTGCATAATATCTGGCTATGGGTGTCTGTATTTGGTCTCATCTACTGCAGGAGGAAACCTTTCTATGATCTAGGAGTATGATATGAATTACGCTATTGTTTCATTGATCTTAGAACAGTAGTATTTGGTTTTACCCTTGGACTACCTAGTTTCAGATTCTTAGATGCCATTCCATCTCATTGGGTGGGCCCTAAATCCAAACCAGATATTGGTTACTCCCACAAGTTTTGTGCCACCAGTAAGCTTTGTACCACCACTGTACAAGGATATCTTGCAGGCTAGACAGCATTTTAGATTAAAGAATTTGTGTCTGCATTGGTGTTTACATGTTTTTTGGTAACCTGAAAGGTATCTTTCTGTATCAAAGACATTATAGGGCTGAAAACTCTATATAGGGACCAATTTAACTTCTCAATGTTCATTGGTTTATGTAGGTATTCCTTTCAGCAATGGGGACTTGCCATTAGTCTGTGGGGAGAAACCTATAGTTTTGGCAACTCTATAAGTTGCTCAGAAATTCTCATGGATCCCTGTTGCCCAACAACTGAATTGGATACAATACAATTCTAGTGCTGGAGGCTTCATTTGGTGACAAGAGACGGCTATTTGGGGCTCTCGATATCTGATTATTTGATGATTTCACTTAGATCACCATCATATCTGTATATATTTTAGCTTCTACTATATTAGGTTTTCTAACTACACTTCAAATAGCCCTTAATTTAGCTTTCTTTTCCTGTATTTTCTTTTTTGTCCCCCCTCCCCATTTGATTCTATCATACCATCCGTCCGTCTATAACAACCCATTCTATTTCCTTTTGCTAATGAGATCTTTCTTGATTACTCTATACCTAATCTCTGTGGATCTACAAATTGTAACTTGTGTATCACTCAGTTAACAGGTAACAATTACATATAAATGAATATGTACATTATATGTCTTTCTGGGATAGCTCAAGATAATTTGTTTTTAGTTCCAGCCATTTACCTGCATATTTCATGATTTCACACTTAACACCTGAGCAATATTTCATCATGTAAATGTACCACATTTCCACATTTTCTTTATCTACTTTTCCGTTGAGGGACTTCTAGGTCATTTCTAGTTTAAGGCAATTACGAGTAGAGCAGCAATGGACATGGTTGAGAAGATGTCTTTGTAGCAGAATGAAGCATCCTTTAAGAATGCCAAAACATGGTATGGTGAGATCTTGTGACAGAACTATTCTCATCTTACTGAGGAGCTGACACACTTGTTTCCACAGTGGCTGCACAAGTTCACACCCCCATCAACAGTGGATGAGTGTTCCCTCATTCAAAATTCTCATTAAGAGCTTGCTGAGCAACTAGCCTATAGTGAGCTACTGGTTTAGTGAGAGACCCTATCTCATGGCTATAGGGTAGAGAGCAATAAAGGAAGATACCTGACATTCTACTCTGGCCTCTGCAAACTGGTACATGGGTATATGTACCCCCATACACCGTATCTTATACGCATACTTTTTGTTCATTTTTTAATTTTGAGTTTGGTTTTACTCAAATATGTGGATTTGACATGCTGCAGCAGATATTCCTTGTTTTATAAAAACAAAACAGTAATAGTCATTAAAAATTTAAAATACTTTAATAAAATTATATGTTCAGTTTTTTTTCTCTTAATTTCTAACAATAAATTCCCAGCACAAAATTCTAAATGGATTTTAAGATGCAATCACATCAAGTATAAAGCCGTGTTACCAGTGACTGGTAGAGCCCCTGAAGCCAATGTTTCTGGAGGTCAAGGGCTGGAAGTCAATTGCTTACTGTGTTAGGGGCCAAACTGCGTTCGCAATGGGGCTCACTCTATTTTCAAAACACTGCTGTGTGTTTTTGCAGAACGAATGGCATACAGACACCAAATTACAGTAACTCAGACAAAATGAACTAGTGGTTTAAATTCTAATTTTAACATAGTTTTAAAACTGTATGTTACAAGAACAAAAGGAGTCTATTTTCCACCTGACAATGATAAACGATGGTGAATATAGAAAAACAACCCCTCTCATATACTGGTGCCAGTTTTGTAAATTGCTACAAAATTTTTTGGAGAGCAATTCAGCAATTTCTATAAAAACATAATATGCTTATACCCATTGTCCTAGTCATTCCACTGTTGGAAATACATACCACGAATATGGTGCCACACTGCAAAAAGAGAGTGAATGAGGATACTCAATGGAGCTTAAGTGTTTAACCCACCCACAAGAACATCAGCCATATCCCCTGTGTCCATATGCAGCGTGCTTCGGTAAGTGAGAATAATGAGGGAAAATCATACTTGTGAATAAGAAAAGAATAAAAGCAGCTAAATTCAATGAGGATAACTTTGCTCCTGTGAGATTTTTTTTTTTTTAAGGATTAACTTATATAATAGATGATCGGGGTAAGCAGAGATTTTCCAGAGAAACTAAGCCAAAATCATATAATGGCATAGAGACAAAGGAAACAGATGGGAAACCAGAAAGACAGACAGAAACACAGTATTTGCTTCTGAAGACCTTCAAGTGATTTGATAAGGCCCACTCACACTGTGGAATATAAATATGTTTTCCACAAAGTTCACTGAATTAAATGTTAGTAACAGCCAAAGCATCTAGACTGGGGTTCAACCAATCAAGTAAGAACCACAGTGTGCCATGTAACATAAATGATCAAAGACATATATGTGTATGACTAGATAGCAGCTAAAAGGGAAACAAATGCATGAATAAATTATATTTTTTTAAAAACCCACAGCTTTGTGGAAAATTCCTGTCATGGAACCATTAGCTGTAGCCCCAGGTGATGTGATGTAGTGAATATGGAGGAGTTGAGTTTATCTAAACTCTGTGACGCCTTCTTTTTCCTTTGCTTAACCCACATTCATGCACACATTGGATCTTAGTAACTGCTTAACATAACAAATAGCATAAATGTAATTAACATGAAAATACATGGAATTACTCTTGTTACTCACGTGTCCTTTCACTCTGTCCCTGCCTCTGCCTCTAAGACAAGGGCTTTTCTGCTCCTGCTCTCTCTGAGCTTTAAAATGCTGCAGCCTGGGGCTGGGAGATGGCTCAGTGAGAGAAAATACTTAGAGTGCAAACATGAGGACCCACATTTGACCCAGCACATATGAAAAAACAAACAAACAAACAAACAAACAAACAGATACGGCAGTGTGTGTCTATAACCGAAACACTGAAGGGACAAAATAGGTAAATCCAAAGAGCTCACTGGCCAGCCAGCCTACTCAAGACACTGGGATTCCCAATCAGTGAGAGACAAGACATGTGGTGGTAGAGGAAGATACTGGATGCATGATTGACCCTCTGCATGTACACACACTGGCAACTATACCTGTACATTCACATGCATGTCTCACATATGCCCTTTCCTCCATACATTATTCTCTGATACTCTTCCTTTGACTTCTCTGAATCTACATTTCTCCTCTGTCCTTGCCATCTTCTTTATGTGTTCTCTTCCTTCTTGTCCTAATGACCACATGCACTGATCCCATTAGGGTATGAAATAGTTGGTCATATGTCTACACCACGTGAACCCTTTATTTTGGATTTCCTCCAGTGAGAAGGGTCATTTCTTATTATATCTGTGTCTTTCTATTCTCATCCAAAAGCTTAAATCTTGCCTTATCTTTACAATGTTTGCCCGAGCATATGGAAATGTGCTTGAGGTGACTTCATGAATATCAGAATTCTATGTCAAAAATTATGAAATTTTGGAGATTCTGAGACCCACAAATCAGCACTTTCAAATAGCCGCAGGTGGCAAGTAAGCACTTGAAGGCTAAGATGCTTATATCAGATAGTGCTTGAACATTCAGTGTCCCATGCCACTATGCTAATTACATGTTCTCTGCAACATGCAAACCAGCTATTTGCAAACCAGCTGTCCTTGCTCTCCTTTCTCTAAACCTACCATTTGTTAAGTATCTTACTATGCTGTATTAAACCTGCTTTTAAAAAACATATAAAATGGACTTGAATACTCATATCCTTTTCAGATGAGTATTGTTTTTGCTTCATTGACAAGTAAAGACTGAAAGCTAGAGAGAAGACTGAGGCATGATCCCAGATGGTGATATTAGTGGCAGTTATGGCAGACCTACTGAAACTCAGCCCGTAAATACTTTCTGCTGCTGCCACCTGTGGCCTCTGCCGAGACTCTCTTCATGATAACTCCTGCCCCAGTACTGAAGCACAATGTTCTTAAATTTCGTTCAGATGTCCATCATTCCCAGCCACTCAGCTTCTTCTTAACTCTTACACCCAGAGGATAGAAATCCAAAGGGTAGCATTCCTTCCAAGGCAAATTCATCTTTCTGCCTTCAGTCACCACAGTGAAGTGAGTTTGAAGTCTACACTGAAAACTGAATGCCTTCTTATAGTAGATGACTTATGAGCCATTTCTTTTCTTCAGCAGAATTCTCATTTTTCTTCTAGAAATATAGATGTCATGACATCTCAGTCTTAGTTCTACTGACCCTTTGACTAGACAGGTCTTCTCTTGAGTAGTTTTTCCCACAGCTGAGTCCAATCCATGTTCACTCACTAGGTGTCAATGGTAGTGTAGTTCCCTTTAGGACACTCTCAATGTCCCCACATCTCAATAAATGTCATCTCTGTGAAGAGAGGGAGTACCAAAATTTCCTCATTTGTAAAATGCAGAATAGCACCTGGGTGTCCCACTATCCCGATTATCTATTGACTTATACTAATTTAATGATCTACTCGCAGCCATCTCTGTTTTTATATCCTAAATTCCACTGGTAAAATTATAGTATTTGCAATATTTTTGTTGGTATGATCAAAAAATGATTAAAAACAATTTAAAGAGGGCTGGAGAAATAGACCAGTGAGTAAAGACCATGTACTTCTTTAGTGGAGTTTCCAGTAGCCACATGGGGCCAATAACAGCCACCTGTAACTACAAGCCCTGCCCTCTTCTGAACTCGCATATGATGTGCACACATACTTTCTAAAGAAGAAACTATCTATTTTGGCTCACAGTTTGAGATGATAAAGTCCATTGTGGCAGAGAAGCATGGTGGCTGGAGCAAGGATAGCTGATCATATTGGAGCCATAGTCAGGAAGCAGAGCAATATGCATCCTGGTACGTGAGTCACTTTCTCATTTTTATTCAATCTGGGACTCCAGCTTGTGGGATGCCATTGCCTACATTCAGGTCTGGCCTTTATTAACACCCACTAAGACAAACAGTCTCTGTACAACCTCACTGGATTAGTCCATTCCATGCAGTGATATCAAGAAAAGCTTTCCCAACACATCTTGTACTACATGACTTCTCTTCAGTGTTCCCCTGTGATAGAGCAGATGAGGTCCAGGTTTCTTGATCTTGCTCTTCAGAGCCTACAGCATATGGTCCCTCTTAATCTGCAGCCTTGGTTCACAACTCTCCTCTGCAAGTATGAACAGGGCAGGTTGTGACTCATCAACACTGGGCCGTGCACATGGCCTGATGCCTTTTGCTAATGCTGCTACCTCCTTTGGAAAAATCCTCCCACATGGCCTTCTCTTAGGAAAGATTCTTTTCTTTCAAGACCAAATAGACAACCTACACTGCTCACAAATGTTTACTTCCCTGGTTGACCTGAAATATTACTGCTTTTCTTGCTGAAGCAATATGGCTATTTACACAAATTCCCTTTCATCTCTTGAATAGCCTTTCTGGGTTAACAGCATTTTCCTTGTTGGACTGAAAACTTAATGATGGAAGACATTTAATCATATTCTTCTTTATGCACCTGCTCACACCTCCCATACCAATGTGTTTTTGTTTGTGTGTGTGTGTGTGTATTATTCAATATATATATATATATATATATATATATATATATATATATCCAAGTTATTTCTTACTGTCTTAAATCAGTTACTACAATTGCACTCTTAATTGGCCTACTGACTCCTCTCACTTCAACCCATCCTTTGCCTGCTACAAAAGGAACTTTCCAAGCACAAGTCTCATCACGTTGATTCTGACTTAGAACACAAAATAGCTCCTGCTGCTGTAGGATGGAAGCAAATTCCTTTGCAGGGCACAGAAACCCTTTTGTGTTCTGGTTATCTTGATGTGGCTCAGCAGTCCAACCTCATCTTCTTCTGTGGCATGTTGTCAAGTTTCTCGATGTAGGTGTCCTGCCAACCTTCTGTTTCTAAGCCTTCTGTCTTAGTTAGGGTGTCCATTTCTGTGAACAGACACCATGACCAAGTCAACTCTTATAAAGGACAACATTTCATTGGGGCTGGCTTACAGGTTCAGAGGATCAGTCCATTATCATCAAGGAGGGAACATGACAGCATCCAGGCAGGCATAGCATTGAAGTAGCCGAGAGTTCTAAATTTCTATCCAAAAACAGCCAGGAGCAGCTGGCTTTAGGAGGAGGGTCTCAAAGCCCACCTCTACAGTGACACACTTCCTCCAACAAGTCCATACCTCCTAATAGTGCAACTCTCTGGGTAAAGCATATTCAAACCACCACACCTTCCATACCTCTAATTGCTCTGTCCCTTCACCCAGGAATGGCTTGGCCTGTGTTTATGCACTTGTATTTTTAGTCCATCTGCCTCCACTGTACAATGAAAGCCCCCACTTCTAAGTTCTGGGATCCATTGTAGTTTCTGTAATATTTTAGTGAACTGACCTTTCACATAATGGAATACATCACTACTTGATAGATATACAGACAACATGAGCTAATGGTAGTCTTTCTAATGCCTAGGGTGATGCTAACCAACAAAAGAAGTTGCACAAACTGGCTTGCAGAGTTCCTGGATGGACAGATGAATGTATATATGTATGCATGCATGCATGGATGGATGCATGGGTGAATAGACAGAAGAATTTAAGCCAGAAAAATCAGTATTTTTATTTACCAATAAAAAGTATAAGAAGCTTTGAGATTAATCACATTAGTGAGTAAATGTGGCCAACAGGATCTGTTTATTCTGAAACCTAAATGTTTGATACTACTGAAAGAGGGACATCTGAATGAACAGTCACTTGGTGCACTTGTCCATTTTATATTTAGACAATTTAAGCTATTTGTATTGCTCTTCCTTATGCCATCGGACACTCAGGAAGCATCTTTATTCTTCTTGTAAGTTGGTGTCACATGGTACAAATCCCCCCATGTGAGCTTTGATGCCTGTCCACAGATGCCTTAGTGGAATCAGTCTATGGAAAGGCACATTTGTTCTCACTCTGCCTCCAACAGGTGCTACTTCTCAATGCTGCTTGTATAAACACTTAAGCATCTCTCCACCTTGCTCCTTCAGCACTCTTGACCCCTCACCTCCACTGCGTATCAATCTTATGATTCAAGAGCACTGCCAGGAGAATTGAGAAAAACCAAGGGTGTTAAATCGCACATGTGGTCCCATTTGATTGCTTAAAACAACATGTCATAAAATAATAAATTTATAAACAATAAATGTATTCCTCATGGTCCTGGGGGCTCAGAAATTGAGATCAAATTGCCTGATGATTCTGTTTTTGGTAACGGCCTGTTTTCACATACATAGATGACACCTCATCATGTCCTCACACAACAAACAGAAAAAGATATAAAATACTCTGGAATCTTCTCTAAGGGCCTGAATCCCATTCAAGAAAGCTCTCCAATCACATCCTCAAGTCCTAAAATCCAAATATTATACACAGGATATTAGCGTCATTTTGTGGCATTGGTGTTGGGAGAGGACAAAATCTTGAAACCACAGCACATAATAATTATGCACTATTCTTATCAGTAAGTACTGCACTGAAATTGTTATATTTCTGTCCTCTAAAAACACGAATGAGCTAGTTAGGGGCTTTGCCTTTTACACTGCAGCAGCTTTACACATATGCTGCTACGTATGACCTCTCCCAGAACGGGTTTTGTCTTGTTTAAAGATGGAAGCTGGCTCAACATGACCATCCATCCCTCTCTGTTTTTATACTCTTTTGCAATATAAGCAGCTGCCTCAAGCACTGGTTGTCTTGACTTCCTTACCATGAAGGACTAAACTCTGAGACTGTGACCCAGATAAACTTCCTTTCTTTAGGGTGATTTTGCCTGAATATTTTATCACAGCAGCAAGACAAGTAACTAACACAGAAAATAAAGAGAGAGAGAGAACTAAAAATAATATGAAAAAGCAGTTACTGGCTAAGAGAAAACAAAGAACTTACAAAGGAAAGTGATAGAGTCACTTATACTAATATATGAAGGTAATTCTATGCTTTAGCAGTCAAAGATTAGGTAGAAATGAAGCCTAAATCAGCCATGTTGACTCACACCCACAATCTCAGAATAGGAGTCTGAGGCAGGGGACTGAGATGAGTTTGGCCAACCTGGAGTCTATAGAGAGTACCAAGCAATTCACCACTGCTGCCTTTCATAGGGTTTTTGTTGTTGTAGTAAAACACTATGACCATAAGCAACTTGGGGAGGAAAGTGTATTTCACACTACAACTCTCAGATAACAGTCCATCACTGAGGAAAGACAGGGCAGGAACTCAAACAAAGGAGGAACCTAGAGTCAGGAGTTGATGCAGAGGCCATGAAGGGGTGCTGCTTACTGGCTTGCTCCCTATGGCTTGTTCATCCTGCTTTCCTATAGCACCCAAAACCACTAGCCCAAGGGTGGTGTGCCCACAGTGATCTGGACCCTTTCACATTAATGGTAAATTAAAAAAAAAAAAAAAAAAAAAAACCACTGACTTGCCCACGGGTCAATCCAGTGAGGACATTTTCTGAACTGAGGTTCCCTCTTTTTAAGGCACTTCATCTTATGTCAAGTTGTAATCTGAGCCAGAACAACTATATAGCAACATGTAGTTGTTCAACATGTAGCTCAAAGGAGAATAAACAAAGAGGAAGAACCTAATAAAAGGAAGACAAAAAGAATTACAGTATAGGTATAACTATAACACATGGTTAGCAAAAGAATTTGCTAGCCCATGAAAGGAAATATAATCACAGAGGAAGGAAATTTGTCCCAAAGAAAGGACAGAGACAGGCCAACCCTGGTTTCTGAATGGTAATAATTAATACTTACTATGCATGTGCTTCCCAGCAGGCCCAGGCAAGGCACCTTCCATGCATTATACCATTTAATCTTCACAATAATTTTGAGGTAATTATAAACCTTTTACCTATTTAAAGGTGAGAGGCCCTTGTGATTCAGTTATCTCTTTCAAACAGAATAGCACATTCATATAAAGAGTCATGTGACTACAGCAGCCTGTAACAATAACTGTGGGCCCAGGAATGAGTGCAGATAAGCCATTAGGCTCAAGTCCTTCATACTGTGCCTGCACCTGGAAAAGTGTATGTGTCCAAGTGCAGGTGACTAGTCCTCTGTGTTTGGGGGACAAAGCAGGCGACAGCTGTTCTCCAGTATCCTCCTTTCAGTCTGAAGCTATTCAAAAATGGGCTCCATAAATCTCATCCTGCAGCAGGCTAGCTCAGGCATGTTCTTCTGCAATGATGGTCAAAGGAAAGCTTGCAAATAGAAACTTGCAGTTGCTGTTTCACTACCACCATCACCCATGGTTCACAAGCAGTCAAAGTGCTAGGAACAGAAGCAAAGTGAGCATGTGTGAGAAGCTTACTGCATTGTGAGAAGACTAAAGACTCAATTGGGAAAATGCCTCCAACAAGGCCAGGGTGTAGACAAGGCTGCAGAGCATTCTTTTAATTAGTGATTGATAGGGGAAGGTCCAGACCATTGTGGGTGGTACCATCTCTGTCTGGGATAGTGGTCCTGGGTTCTATAGGAAAGCAAGCTGAGGAAGCCATGAGGAACAAGCCAAGAAGCAGCACTCACTGCATCAGCTCCTGCCTTTAGGTTCCTTTCCTTTCTTCCTTCAGTGATAGTTGATGCAGGAGTGTAAGCCAATAAGCCCTTCTCCAAGTTGCTTTTGGTCATGTTGCTTCATAACAGCAATAATCACCCTAAGACAGTCACCTTCTAAACAGCGTAGCTCAAGAGAGAAGTGAAGAGTGATTCCCTACAGCAGAAGAGGTCAATCAGACCACTGCCCAACAGCCATCAGCAGTTAGGTGTCAGAACTAGGATCCAAACTTGAACCATGTGACTTCAGCTCATCCCTGTAAAACAGCTAACATGATTGGGAGAGGGTTCCATGTATGTGATTATGGAAACCTGCAGGACAGGCATGAACAGCATTCCTGAGAAAGTGGTGGAAAGTTATGAACTTAAAAAGGAGTGTTTAGATCGGGCTGTGCTTTGCTTTAAATTGCTCTGTATTGTATAAAACACTGGCTTTTCATGCTGTGCCTCACCCTAGAAGACTGCATTTTACAAGAATTCATTTTGAGGAAGAAGGATGACTAGAGACCCTAGGTGGATCCAGAATCTGTACAACCAATTCAACATAGGCTGATATATCACTTATTTTTGGGACTAGAAAGCCACCAGATACTATAAGTTTGGGTCGGTGAATGTTAGACTGTAGGGACACGTGGACATAGTAAAATCATAAAAAAAAAAAAAAAAAGAAACCAAGCTAACGTATAAGCCACAACAGACCAATAAAGGGGTATCGCCTCATAAAGTATGGACACTTAATGCTCTGATATCACAGTATTGGAGAAAAGTGGCTGTAAGGCCATTTTATGTTCAGACAACAGACCACTAATATGGATTTCCAGTATTGACCAAGATGGCAAATCTAGACATCTGAGGGCTATGTGTCAGCATACAATGGTTGACGCACTGGATACCTGGGGACCTAAGAAGTAAGCAGCGATGCAATGTGTTTTATAACTATTCCTGTAGAATGTCATTTAGTGTGGGTTCTATATACATGTAAGGCCTTCCCCCTCCTCTTTAACCAGCCTGCCTGTTGTGTAGGCTTCTTTGGCTTCATGAGGCCTGTGTGCCTGCTGGCAGCCACTTGCCTAGCAAACTTTACCCATACTTTAGTGAATAAAGTATGTTATATCTGCCCTTGGCTCCTTGCAATCTCTTAAGCCTTTTCCAACCACCACTGTGCTCCTTTTCCTGGCATTAGAAAATGGACTTTACACATGCCTCTACCTATCATCTGATACCTGGCATGCTTAGGACCAAGGACTCTCCAACTTGGTCTCCTTCTGCTGGGACAGCCTACTTTATTCCACTACTTATCTGTCCACCTGTTTCTCCATCTGGACCTGGACCTGACAGGCTGTTTCCTGCTCCTGACCCATTTCCTGTTCCTGACCAGATTTGGCCTTTTACCCCACAGTTGTACTCTGCAGCTTCACGCTCAAATCTTATTCTAATTTATCCAAAAGGAGTTCCAACCAGATACTGGTCTGGTTTATTATTTTGTCAATATAGACACTTTCTGGGTCCACCTCTAAACCCTCTTGAACTTAGCTACAGCATCTTTAGCTTGTATAGAAATATTATATTTAGAAATATGTATAGTGTATATGTGTATATATGTATATGTGTATATGTATGTATGTGTGTATATATATGTATATATATGTATGTATGTATATATGTGTGTATATATATAGAGGGGGGACATATTCATGAAATAATGTGTCATTATGTATGATATGAGTGTTAATATCAGTAATTAAGATTGGAATAAAGAACATACATTCACCTTGACTAAACTACATAGGTAGGCATAATCCATGACATGTTCCTAACTTTGGAACCACCAAACAGTCCAAGTTCATTACTATCTGACAGTGTAGTAAGATACAAACATGTTAATCTATGTCTCTGGCCCAGCATACTAATTATAACACCTGCATTCAACCTTAAAGCATCTCATTTCAACTCTCTCCTACAAAGAGCTAGAGTGTTGGGGAGGGCCCTTAATGTATGGGATGTCACAGAGCAGTCATGGCAACATATCTGAGAAGGTATGAGAAGACTATAATAGAGATAGAATCCAAGATCCAATTTTAAGAGTGAGAGAAAGAGATAAACTAAAACCAGATGTCAGATTGCAATGATAAATGCACCAAGATGGAAGGCTTTGGAGCCTTTGCTTCTAAATCCACAAGAACAGCTCTGTCCAGAGAGGAAAGCACTGAAGAAAGAGAGGACTCTGAGAATGTGTCACAACATTTATTTATCTTTCAAAGGTTACTCACTTCTTACCTCATTTTTCTGGTTTTCATTGTTGAACATTCTACAAACAAATTTTATAGTGCAAAATGCTACCTAATATTTATTTTTTAAATGCATCTATGGATTGCAGCTGGAGCAATGGTCAAGACAGGAAAGGCAGACATCACCATCTTTGTTTTTTCCATGTATATTTTGTATACAAGGAGGTTTCAGCACGTAGCACAGGGTAACCTGAAGCTAGGGATTCTCCTGCCTCATCCTCTCCAGTGGTAGGATTACAGGTATGCACTTGCACATATAGCCCAAACTGTCTTTTTGCTTCTGTTTTTAATCACATACTGTGCTTACACCTGTGTGTGAATATGTGGGGGCAGGTGTATATGCACAAGTGGGATTCAGAGATTACCCTCAGGTGTCTGTCTCTACTGTCATTCACCTTAATTTTTGAGACAGGATCTATCACTAATGCAGAATCTCACAGGCTGAACAAGACTACCTGGTCACAGAGTTCCAGAGATCCTCCTGTTTCTGCTGCCAAGCACTAGGATTACAAGTGTGTCCATCACACCTGGCTTTTTACTTTGGTACTCGGAAGCCCAAAATCAGGTTCTCATACTTGAACAGCAGACACTATCCACTGATCCATATCCTCAACTCCTCCAACAACACTTATAAATCAACTAGTCTGGCTGGTTGAGCTTGAACCATCTTATCTGTCAAAATTTTTACATGCTTTTGAGGAAAACACGGTAGCCAAATTCAACAAATATAACTTATGACAACCTTCTTAAATGTTACCAGAGCGGTGTGTTAGGGTGGCAAGTCAGGCATGAATAAATGCAAAAGCAAAGAAAAACATCTTAAATGTTAATTCATCTGAAATGAATCCTTTGTGAAGGCAGCTGCTGGGGTCATTGGCACCCACACTCAGCTTCAAGACAGAATAAAGTAGACAGGTAACATTTTTCAACGTCCGTGAGTGACGTTGAACTTAATTTTGTCCTGTGGCTAACTTCTAACTCAGTGTCTCCCCTGACAGAACCATTTTCACTGCAAGGCTAATCTGGATGTCATGGTCACGGTCGGAAGCACTCACGATACCGTCACTTCCGTCACATGTCCTTTGCCATCAGCTGTTCTGCTCTGACTTCTTGCCTTACAGTCGCTGGTACTCCCAATGGGATAGAGCGGAATTCTCTCTGACCATTATAGAAGTTACAAGGGTCAGAACCAGGGAGTGAAATAAGAGATTGACTGGGAGTGGGGACTCCACTTGCCACCCTGATAGCTATTGTTCAATAAGTCACCCACAGGTGTTTTGTTAGTCATCCTGAAGCTGTCACTCACAATCATAAGAATCAAAGGCAACAACATTTTCAATGTTGACTTTGATATATTTATTAGTGTCTTTTTATCACAGGCAACTTATTAAAGGAACAGGTTTAGTGCCTAGTGTCAGGGTTCAAAGTTCATGATGGAGAAGATGTGGAGAGCTGCTGCATGGAGGCAGGAAGGTGTGCGTAAGGCTTCACACCGAAGTTAAACAAAAAGGAAGACAGCCATCAATGCCTGCTACACCTCTCCTACTTCTCCTCACTAAGTCTTGCAGGCTCCCAAAGCAGCAGACTGTCAGGAGAACAACTGATCAAAGACGGGATCCTGTAAAGAGTATCTTACACTGGAACTTCAGATTATGCTACCCACAGCACCTATTTTAACCCTGAAGACATTTCTGGGTCAGCAGGTCATACTGATTTTCAACTCAATAGAACCTAGGAACAGCTTGAAGGCAAATTTCTGGCCATATCTGTGAGGGGTTTTCCAGCCTAGGTGAGAAGACCAATCCTACTTGTGACCAACACAAAGAAAAGAAAGGAAGAAAGGAAGGAAGGAAGGAAAGAAAGAAGGAGAGAGAGGGAGGGAGGGAGAAAAAGAGAGAGAGAGAGAGAGAGAGAGAGAGAGAGAGCTCAGCTGAGTACCTCTGTTTACTGACTGTGGACACCATACAGCCAGCCACCTCACACTCTAGTAAGGCCTTCTCTTCCATGATAGAATATACCCTCAAATCGTGAGACAGCTAAGCTTTTCTTTGGGTTGCTTTCATAAAGTATTTTGTCAGGAATACAGCATCACTCTGCATAATTTAAATGCAGAGTAATAGTGGCTTGTCACTGTAGGAATGACTGGAGGGACACAGCACAGCCTTTGGCTCAATCAGCTCCATTTCTGCCTATAGATCAGATCCTGTGGGAGACAGCGTCTTTTTTCTTGCTCTTGATTTTTCTCCTCACACTTTAGACTTGCAGCCACTTATCAAGATGATTCTAATATTATAGATTCCCCATGGTTTTTATTCACCCTGACAATGCCTGAAGCCACAAGGCAAACTCTCTGATGGGGGCGAGAGGTACAGAAGAACAGAATTCAGATCTGGTGTTCTGTTAAACTGTCCATGTGAAGTGAAGCAGGCTATTTCCCCTTCCCAGCTGGGTTCCCTACTTCTAAACATGAAGTGACTAATCTTTGCCTGGCCTCCCCTCAGGGTGTGTCGGGAAGACCAACGAGGACAAAGTAGATGATGTTCTTTGTAAACTGCCGAGCAATGCATGCATGCTATACGGGTTTCTGCCTCATTAATCTCCCACTGTGGCCTTGGAAAAGCTGTGTCCTGTTCTTTTTGCCAATGAGGCTGCACAGCTGGACAGTCAGGTTAATATCATCCCACCTTTAGCTAGGTCCCCCTCCTGCTGACCCTCTGCTCTTTCCCATGCATGCCCATGATTTATCTTTTAGAAGCAAAACAATATATCCTGATGACTCCCCCCTGCCCCTGCACTTGTTGCTCTGCCCTGCCTGCTGGGCTCTTTCTAAGGCATGCAAGGAGCTGGAACCTGATGCAAGCATCGCCACCAATTAACACATGCTTACATCTCCTGCAAGGGACAGATCCCTCTCTTTTCCAGGATTCAAACAGTGTGGCTCCCCCCTCTTAAGTTTTTCTAAGCACTATGCAAACACCCTGCTACATGATGCTGAGACTCTGAACTCAGGAGCAAGCTGTGACTCTTGGAGCCATGGGGCTTTTTAAAATTATTAATGCTGTCTCTGGAGCCCAGAGAAGCACACTGAAATATCTGTTTGTCTTTAAGCTACCCTATTTAGAAACTGTCTTCAACCGATTGCAACCTAGTACCTAAGTCTCTCTCTCTATCCACAGAGAGAAGTGAGGACAGGTGGTGACCTGTGCCTGTTTTCATTGCCAGCCTGAGCTCTTACATCCTGGGAAACTCCCCTCATCTTGAACAAACCGCATAATTAGTCACTCTAAAAAGAGAGGTTCTCTATTTAGCACCTACCTGAAGCACAATGAATAATTATTATCTACCATTTACTTGTACAAAGCATTTTTGAAAAAAAAAAAAGTTTAAAAACAAAAACATGAGCACTTCATTTTTGCTCTTTCATGAGAACAAAAATGTTCTTTTTTGTCTTCCTGGGAACTGTGGCTAACCTGGAACACCCACATCTAAAGCCAAGCCTGGGTTCTTCCCTGTACATTCTGTCTCCAACCCTTTCAATAAATTGTCGGCTGGTTTTCACGTTTGCAGTTCTCCCAAACAATAAAGCAAGAATGTTTGTCATCCACAAACTACAGCTGCAAGAATAGTGTAGGAGTGATAATTGGCTGACACCCAGGAGAGGAAAAACCAGGGAAACATCTCCCCCAAGGAAATGCATCCTTGGAGAAAGGAGGCCATCGCTCAGAGCACCAGCTCTTGGCCAGCTGGGGCCACTCTCTCTTCCTCCTACGATGCCCACCTGGTGCCAGCAGTGGGGTTCCAGTTGCAGCATGCTCCCAGGTCCTAAGACACAGATCACCTGCCAACACAATGCTTCCCACACCCGGTGATGGTGGCTGTTGCAGTGGCAGCAGTCTGATGTAGCCTGGGGAGAACTTTGTTTCTGATTCCAAATGGGCCTCAGAGCTAGAAAAGGGCAGCCACCCTTAACCCAACAAAGAAACCCCTTTGACAGTCAGTCTTTGAGTCAGGGAAAGTTTGGGGCTCTCTGCGACAGGCAGCCGTCAAACAGGGCCTCTGGCAGAAAGGCAGTAGGAACATGGATCCCCATGAAAGAAGCACTACAAATGTTTGATCTTCTTATCCCTATGCGTCCCACTTGGATTCCTCACAGACAATGGTGCAACTTAGGAAAGTCTTCACACAAAGAGCCGTTTATTCTCCCTGATCTTGGCAGAATTGCTACTGCCTTTGAACATCTTGTTGAGGGAAATCCAAAAGGTTTAAAAATCATCCCACTAGTTTTGAATCTTTCCTTGTAGCATTTGAGACCTGAGATCATTTATATCAAGGTCAAGACTTACAAATAATGTCTCTGTGTTTTCTCACTTCCCATGTAAAGGGCGGGGGGGGGGGCACAGAAGGGGAATATTAAACCTGAGAAGAGAAGGGTTTTTAGTCCTCTGCAGAGTAAAGAGCTGTGAGGCTTTACTCTGGAACTAAAGAGAAAGCGACACCTACAAATAGCATCGGTACAAAGCTGAAGGAAAAACAAAAAAAGCAGAGCAAAGGAGGAAGAGGCCTTGAGATTTAAATAAATGAGCCACAACTCTAAAGAGAAGAATGGGGGGATTTGATCTGAGCTCCCCTCTGCCCACTTATCTTCTCTAGAAAAGGGAAGGTGAAGAGTTATGTTGGTACCATGACAGAGGTTACAGCTTCTGTCATTGAGGTCCAGATGCTATGAATTCCAGTCAGTGCACAGAACACATCTGTAGCAAGCCAGAACAGAAGACCTCTCTGAAGCTCAAAAAAAGGTTCCGGAGATCCCTGGTACATGCACCTGACTGCAGAAGTATAAATAAGGACTAAGTGTATATGGTCTTCTCACTGCCAGAAGATATATTCTTGTCTCTGAAATGGGAATTCTTAATCTTGGTCCCTACTGGCCACTAAGATCATATCAGTTAAGACCTGCCTTTGCCAGTTTGGCTATTATATTAAAAAAAAAAAAAAAAAAAAACTGGGGTAATGCTGTGTTTCCCATAGTACTACAGGCACAGGATCAAAGCGACAGGTGATTCCATATCTGGTAAAGGCTCTGGTACTAATTTGCAAATGAGCATAATCTTTCCAACTCAAGGAGTAGAGAAAGAGAGCAAGCAAGCAACTCCTCTGTCTCTCCACATATGGATACTAATCCCCTTTCCCAAGGAGACCACCCTCATTATGTAATTACCTCCAGGGAGCTCCATCCCATTGTCATCACAGAGGAGATATAGATTTTAACACAGAAGTATTTTCAAAGGACACATACTCTCAGTACACACCTGGATCTTCTATAGAAACAGGACCAATCTTATGTGTGTATTCCCTCATTCCCACTGTGGAAATTTTCAAGCTTATCTCTTGAGATCTTCAAGAGATTGGATAAGACTCACACACTTTGAGTAATCTATCCTATCGAAAGTCACTGAAAAAGAGATATTAACCAAATGTACAAAATGCCTTCACAGCAATACCATCACTAGTGTTTAAATAAAGAACCGGTTTCTGCAGCCCAGCCATGTGGATGCATACATTAGTCCTTTGCATAGATCCACCCTACTCTTTATCGAGTTCAGCTCTTTTGTTCCACCAATCACAAGGTATTTAGCAGAATTCTTGGGGTTCTGTCTGGCATATGCCAATCAATGTCCATTCTAACTGTGGTAATCACAACTCCTATCTCTACACACACACACACACACACACACACACACACACACACACACGAACATGCCACACTGCTGAAATCTTCAGGATACAGGAGAAAAATTTTTCAACTTGAGATGTGCTTTCATAGAATATGTGGTAGAAAACTTGGGGTTTATGTGTAATACCTCAAAGAGTTCTGCACTGTTCCAAGGGTAATATAGAAGAGCCCAATGATGGGCCAGCAAGATTGCTTGGCAGATAAAATCACTTTGTCCGTAAACCCAATGACCTGAATCCAATCCCTGGGACTGCTATCCAGGTGAAAGAAAGAAAAGATTCCATAAAAACTGTCCTTTGGCTGCTACACTTGCGCTGTGATATGCAGACCCATTCGTGTACAGCATATGCACCTAGATACATAACAATAAATGATAAACAGAAATAAAAATTTTAAGAGTGGTGACATTTTTCTTTTTAGATACTTGTCTTTTCCCTTGAGCATTGCTTTAGTACACTGAAGGTTAATCACCTTAATTAATATTAATTCTTCTTAATTGATATTCTCTTGTAGGTTCTCAGGGAACAAAGCTTCATCCCTTGTAGGCGCCACCCACTAGAGAACACTGATCTACCACTGCCTCGGGTACTGTACCATCCTGAGCTCTCATTAAAGCTACAGTAACTTTTCTCCTAAGACTTATAATTAAAATAAAGTCATGTGACCAAATGGGGGCAGGTGTCCCAGTAGCTCTAGTTAACCCTTGCAAGTCAAGCCTTAGAATCTCTAGTCAAAAGGATGTAAAGGCTTAATATCATAATTTTATTTGATATTTCATTAAACAGAATATATTTTACTCTCTGAATACATAAAAATACCTTCGAGCTTGATATGGATGAAGGCAAAGTAACAAATATACTTTTCCTAAATTATGGCTTCTTTTTCTTATTCATTTTGTTGCTATTAACAGATTTGTACATACCCTCCTAATATGTATATAAATGTGTCCTGTGCTCTTCCAACCATCTGGAGTGAAATGGCACATGGGTAGCAAACTGCTATTTTAAGCACTGAATGTATTATCTATAACTAAGCATGATTATCTCCTGCACTGTTAATTTCCTGCCGGGTCTGTGTAATTCTGGTATCTTCATGGTCCATGCACAACTGTGCAGCATCTTACATTAAGTATCCATGTACATTAAAGAAGGAAACTGGAGTTTTCTTTAATAGCATGTTAGCTGCAGCATTCTGGTGCCAGTGTTGCAAGATGAAGACCCCAGGAGGCTAGTAAACCACTGTCTGTAACTGGAGAGTACCTGTTTATTTAGCTGCTTCAATCAAGGCAAAGAAGAACATCCAGTTTGGTTTTTCAGCCATTAAGCATCATAGCCGGATATGGGAATTTCTTCTTGGCATTCCTCTCTGTTGATCTAAAACAAAGAAAAGAGCATTTTTTTTTCTTTTTTTACTGGACTCTTAAGTGGCTGCATCTTCTGTTTTATGGTGAGGTCAGCTGAGAACCATATGCTAAATGTGCACACTGTGAAGTACACCAGAGCCTGCATGTCCAATAAAGTGTTCATTTTGCAAACCTAGCAAAATGGCTGTACAGACTCAGGCAGAAGCCAACTCTGAGATTATTCCTGGTGAGAGGCTCCTGGGGTTCACCAAGCCTGCCTGGATGATAGCACAGGGCTACTTCCCAGCACAACTGAGTGCTGACACTGGCTATCCTCTTCCCCATGTTTAAAGAAAAATAGGTCTAAAGAATCCCAGAAGGAGTAGACAAGATGTTAAAGAATAGTTTTTTTTTTTTTTTTTCATTCTTCACCATAATCCTCTCTGTGTGGCACTTTCATCTTGCTTGAAGACAAAATGAAACTGAATTATGTGTCTTAAGGCCTTCTTCAAAAAAAAAAAAAAAAATCTCTGTTCTACATTACATTTCCAGGACAGACTTTCCCAGGTTAGAAGTTAACCTTACATGCTCATCAAGGAAGATGTCACAGGTGGCAGGTCCTAGTCCTTCTGAGTCCTAGAACTGCACAGCTCTCTCCTCTCTATTCAGCTGGGGAAGTCAGGGGCTTGGGCCCCATCTCCTCTCAGAGAACATGCATCCTAACCAATTAGACTTTCACTCCCCTTTCTGTTATATTTTAGAACATTCAGTCTTACACTCACAGGGAGAGAAAAATAGAAAACAGGTCTGGGCTCATTCTGTGTGAACACATGCATTTACCCCCTATGATAGCAAATAGCCTTTTGTCCTGTTTGGTTTGCAAGTTTACCATAGTTTGAGGGTGAAAGCAAGAGGCTCAGACTTGCTGCTTTGCATGTGTATTCTCAACTATTGCTCACAGAAACTGTGCAAGATGGATATAATATTTCTCATTTGCCTACCCAGATACTGATTGCATTTCTTAGATTTATAAGAGTAGAATAAAGTACATCTGATTATTAAGTCCATTGTCTTCCTATTTAAGTATGACACACAATAGTTAGAATTGGGTGAAGAGGGGCACTGGGAAGTGAATCCAGAATGCTGTTTTTCTACATGTCAGAACATTGTTCTATACCTAAGCTGCCTTGACCAATTTAAAAATTTAAATCATAGCTTTGGACAAGTACCATTGT
The DNA here is from genome assembly GCF_011762505.2 of Arvicanthis niloticus. Lineage (NCBI taxonomy): Eukaryota > Metazoa > Chordata > Mammalia > Rodentia > Muridae > Arvicanthis > Arvicanthis niloticus. Next base: position 2,999,516 of record NC_047673.1, read on the forward strand.
AACTGGGACATAGATTCCCAGTACTCTCTTATCCTGAGTCAAAACAGTTCTAAAGTTGTGTTAAATGGTACCAGTTACAGTAGTAAGTATCTGCTAGTACTGAGTATGGTGAACTAATGAGAGACAATAAATGGAGACATGTTTATTGTCTAGCAGAAGATAAAGAAAAGCATTTCCTTGGTGAGGTTTAGAGAGACATGTCAATGTTTACCAGTGGACCCAGATACTTTTCAAACATTCCACTCTAGAGTTTGAACTCTTTCACATCTTTCACGGGGTTTGATGAATATTTACCTGGGCTCAAGTTCACTGAAACCAGCCAACAAAATTTCAAATATTGTCACCTAAATATTTTCTGTTAAACTAGGTGTTGTTGTACATGCATACAGTCCCAATATTCGTGAGCCAGAGGCAGAAGGATCAAGACTCAAGCCTAAGTTACACAGTGAAACTCTGATTCAAAAGACATAAATTTCATTTCATTTTAATCTTCCATTATACCAAACTACATCGTCGTTCGCCATGCAATCACATTCAACCAACGTGTCATTCATATTTCTTGTTAAATCTTGAATCACATGCAAGAATGAGAACCAACATGAACTAGGAAAACCCTTCTAAATTCATCTGTGAACAGTTTCTTACTCAGAATCCCAATATGATCCCGTCTGTGAGGCAAAACACATCTAAAGCTACTATACATAATATAAATTCTAACTATATGGGTTCAGTATTGAGTATCTCAGAATGAGAAATAAGCCTAGTAGGATAGAGCAATCCTTTCTGGGTTTTATCACCAGGACCAATTGCTAGTTTCCAAGAACTATCTACTCAATATTTACTTAATGGGTGGATTACTGGGTAAACAGAGTATTTCATATCAGAAATTCCAAAAACTTTGTGTTCTAACATTTTAACCAAGGTTTAAAAGAATGGATAGTCTGGAATGACTGTGTAAAACAAAGGTACTTGAGATTTCTCTGACTACAGGATTCCCTGCACACTGGAAAAAGAGAAAACACCAACTGAAGGAAGAGACAAACTGAACCTTGTGGAAAGGATTATTCATGTAACCTTATTTGTCCCAAGAGAGTTGTAGGGTAGACATAGACTCACCTTGTAAATGAATAGTTGGCTGCAGTAGAAAGAGAAGATAAGGCAAGCCCTGAGGCCCTGCCAGCTTTCCCACTGCCCAGCCGTCACCTACTGAGTAACACATAATTGGTCTGGGAGACGTGGAATGGGAGAGGTTCTAATTATGGACAAGCTAATGATGCCCAAAATAATTACTCTGGAGCCTTTTGCATTGTGTGGTTTCCATTTTATAGTTTTAAGAAAAGAGAATGTGACATTCATCATGGTCAAGTCCAAATTCCTTCAAGATGATAGAAATGTAATACAACTTGACATGAAAGAATTCTACTCAGTGACTCCATGTGTACCCCTCCTGACAGACTCTGAAGCTCTCCCCTTCCCCACATGGATTTCTTTGTAAGGCCTGTCAGCCATCTCAACCACCACATTGCATTTATTCTCCTTGAAAATACATGCTCTGACCTTCTTCATTTCCTCCCAACACTTTATAGCTCCTAGAACATTACCCAGCCAGTTTTCTGTTTATCATCTTCCTGCTATTTTATACTTCCCATGTGTCTCACCAGCCTCCTAACAGGGTGCCTGCTCTAAGCCCATACCCAATAGAAGCCTCCTACAAGTTAGATTCCTTTCTCAAAGTGTTAAATGATAATGCACTCATTAATTCTGAAACTGTCTTCTATTTTTCTCACTTCCTCCTTTTTGTTAATTGCATTGCGTCTAAGCTCAAACTTCCCAAGTTGCCACATCAGTATGTATTTTAAGTGTAAGATTGCTTTACTTTGTAGGGGGCGGGGGATCTCTACCGAAAGGAAGATGAGACTCCCTCCAGTGCCTTACTCCTACTCAAGACTGAGTAAGAAGTGCCACGAAACAGAAGGAGGGTATGTTCAAGGCACCAGGCACTTCCTGATAAAGATAAAATGGCTCTCCAACTGGCAAGAGGGAAGAACCTCCCACACCCAGGACCCAGGTTGATAAAGAAGCCAAAATATCTGGAATATTTTAAATGAGCCACTGTAGAACTGCAGAAAGTTTGGGGGAATGAGTCCCTTCCATCTTGTTTCTTTCTAAACAGAGTACCTAATCCTCAGGCCTTCTTACTTCACAGCAATCAATACCCACAAGTAACACAGCTATGCTCAATACACACCAGTAATGCAGCTATGCTTAGGACACACCAGTAACTCAGCCATGCTCAATACACACCAGTAATGCAGCTATGCTCAGGACACACCAGTAACTCAGCCATGCTCAGGACACACCAGTAACCCAGCCATGCTCAATACACACCAGTAATGCAGCTATGCAACATACTTCAGTAAGAAAATGAAAAGATGTGAGACGACAAATATGTATAAAAATGTCATAAGAAAACCCAATATTTTGTATACTAACAAAAAGGTTGTTAATTCAGAATGACCAGAAATTGAACTGGAGTTAAACAAACCTACATTTGATCACGTTCTGTGATCACAGACATTGTATCAAGCAACTACTTTGTAAAAACCTTCAATGCGCCTATCTACTTCTTTGCTAATTATTTAGTGCTTACTACAGAGTCATTAACACAGATTTGTCTTACACACAAAATATCAGTACATATGCTCTTAATTCTGTACTGTGTGTGTGCATGCCTTTGTGTCTGTGTGTATGTATATGTGTGTAAACATGTGTGATTATGAGCAAGTATGTGTGAAACTATGTATGTGTGTGAAAATGTGTGATTATGAGCAAGTATGTGTGAAACTATGTATGTGTGTGTGAATGTGTGAATATGTGTGAATGTGAACAAATATGTTTGTATGTTTGTGTGTGTGTGTGTGTGTGTGTGTGTGTGTGTGTAAATGTAAGACTGTGTATCAGATTTATTGATGTAAAATGAACACAGGGTGAAACTCAACCTTTTTGGTTATTCAGTTATAAGGACTATTATAAATTCAAATTATTATGACCATTATAAAATAAAGGTACACACAGCTGCTATGCCCCAGAGGTCCCTCTTATCTGGATGGATAACCCCTTTCCTAAGCCTCAGCATTGGTAGACAAAAGTACATTTACTTGTCCCATAGTCTCGCCTCTCCAATAATGTCATAAAATGCACCTTACTGTATTTAGCTGTTTGTTGATGTATGACATCAGAAGACATGAGTGCCATTGGTAAAATTCTGGGATTCCAAAAGTGTCAGAGAGAAGAGACTGACGTTCATGGTCAGAAAGTAAACAACTGTACAAACACACCCTTCTACAGTCAAAAAAGAAGGCACACACCTTTGAAGAAGATATCAGAAATTGTTGTGGAGATGATGGTTAACAGAGACAGAATGATGGCAGAGAAAGTGAAGAGAGAGAAATTAAAGAAACAGAGGAGAGAAGAGAAGAAACAAACGAGGAAAGGCATGTGAAGAAGCAAAAGAGGAGAAATACAGAGTTGACAATAAAGAGTGGAGAAGAATCAAAGGCACTGTGCAATAGCAGTGGCAGAGAAACAAATGACCAATATTTCAATACACAATTAAAAGTGAGGCAGTTGCAGTGCTGGGGAAAGGCAGGCTTCTAGCTGTTGAGTTGTGCTTCCCTCTCTCTCACACCTGCAGTTTCCTCCTGTGCATACGGCAGCTCTTAGGACACTGAATTGATATGTAGGGTTTGGTTTAATCTCATCGTTCTACTGTGATTTTTTACTATGAGCTATGAGTAGTGGGGGATTACAGTAACATTGTGACTACCTCAATGACAAGGACTTACAAGCTCATCATCAAATCTCACCTAGTACCTCCCACAGTGCCTCATTCATGGCAGATGTATGTCAAGTGTCCCTGAATGAGTAAACATGTTAAGAAGCAGACAACACCCTACTTCAAAAGCTAGATCTGAGCCAAGACTTTCAACAAGCACATATTATTATAAATTTCTTCAGAGGACTGTTTGCAACCTCTGCCTTGTATTAGTTGCCCCCCTTTGACCATTGAGTTCATGTAAACAATCAGATAACCCAAATTAGTTCACAGTGGAAACAGATCAATAGTAGACATAGACAGAAGAATGCACCTCTGAGAAAATTGGATCATTATGGTTTGTGGACTATGAAATTACAGAACACCACCAGGCATATGCCATGGAGTTTCATGTGATGTCCCTTCAGCAAGGCGCCATTAATTTCTAGAACTCAGTGAATGGAGCCACCACAGACAGCCATTTGTCTTGATGGTCTTCAATTACATTATATTATTGCTACATTCATAAAAAATAATGCCTGTAACCCACCATCAATTGGCCATTCACAAGAGGCAGCTTTTAGCTCCTGCAAATTGATCTACTAACCTGATGAAGGCATCCAGGACAAGCTCTGGTTAAGAAATACCTGAGCCCAGGAAGGATGTTTTCTGATATGAATGAAATTATAACTACCTCCTTCCATACTTAACCCCATATATAGTTGACTGATAGATTTATTATAAGGTTTTCACTGTGGGAGGTTAAGGAGGATAAAGAGGGTTGAAAGTCTGCCTTCTCCTTGAGCTAATTTGTCAAAAATGAATCCTATCTCACCTTTTCTACAAGTCTTGGAAATATACTGCTAGAAAGTAGGTTCTTAGGAATTTCATTTCTCAGGAAAGACCAAGACCTTTAAAAAAACCTAGGTTTTCTCTACAAAGGGTATGTAGGACAATGACTTCTCCATAGTTTCTGAAAAGCTCAACTCAGAACCTCTCAATGTGGGTTCATTGGGATACTTTTAACAGATCATAATAGATAAAGGTAGACACTGATTCAACATATGCCATTCCTTTCTAAGAAGAAAACTGGCCACAAAGATCCACAAAAGGGGGAATGTCCTATCATTGATATGATGTAGCTATGAGCCTAGAACAGAAACAAGCTAGAAAACACCAGAAGCTAGGAAGAGGCACAGAAGTATTTCCCCTTACATTCACAGAGAATATGCACCTAAGTTAATCCCTCGATTTCAGACTATCTTCCAGAGAAGTGGGATAATAGACTTCTAATGGTCAAGCTATCAGCCTGTGTTCTCTGTGATAGAAATGGAAGAAAGTAACCTGAAGATTAGCCTTGAAGATCACCAGGGCCAAGTGTTAACAACCAGGCTCTGAGGGAAGACATCACATAAGCAACACTAGCCATTCACTTGTCAAGTAAATGCCACATCGTTTAGACAAAATAGGGAATGTCCTATGAAAAAGAGACAGCAGATTTTGGCAGGAGGTGTTGTATGGACTTCCAAAGGGTATGTGAGGTGTGTCAGAGGTTCAAGTGGGGCAATACTCAAAGATGTGGGATCTCTGGAACAATCTATTATCCCTGCTAAAATAAGGCCTACAAACATTCTGTTTTCCCCATATGGAATCTTCTCTACCTAGACATGCTAATGGTCAGAAGTGAAAATCTTAAAAGAAAATCATGTGTACCCTACAAATAGCAATGCAAACATCTGTCACCTTTATTAAGAACCTTGAGGATTCTATTGAGAATGTTGGTATTTTCAAGTGAATGCTTCAGGAATGTTTAAGAATTCTATCCACTCAATTCTCCAGTAATAAATTATATATCCTGGAGCAAAAGTATAAGTGAACATAGTAAGGATAAATTATTATTAAGAATGAAAAGGAGAAGATATTTGCAATCAAAAGTCAGAGTCAAAGATATGGCTTGTTGGGAAAGAGAGCACCTTAGCTTGAAACTCCTGGTCCCACATGAAAAGCAATGAGTAGCCATGAACATCCAAGCCATGGGGATAGAGGTTGGAGAATTGCTTAGAGATGCTGCATAGCCTCCAGGTTCAGTGAGAGACCCTTTTACAAGAAAGTAAAACAAGAATTAGAGGCAGGACACCCGGTATCCATACTCTCAAACACATGTCTGCATATACCACACATCCATTTAACACACACACACACACATGTCCCCCAAATAAAAAGGTCAATATACTTCTATAAACAAGCATACGTTTTCAGCTAAAAATCTACATAGATTAAAATGGTGAAAACATTGTTAAATATAATTAAAAACAAAATTAAATATAAACAATGATGGTTTAGAATTGTGTAAACATAAGGAATTTACAGAGACAAAGATGCACACAAGTGCTCTTACATGTGCCCTAAAGAAGTATTATGTGTCATGCATGTTTGTACTTGAAATGTTCTCAAGATGTCAAGAGATCCCACTCATCCCAATAGTATTTACAATGAAAATACAATGGGGGCTTGATAGTTACTAGCACTAGCTGCTCTTACAGAGGTCTTAAGTTCCATTTCCAGCACCCATATCACAAGCATCTGAAACTCCAGGTCCAAAGGATCTGATGCCCTTTGTGGCCATTGTAGGCACTGGATGCACATGGTGCACAGGTATTCATACATATACAAGAAGTCTTTTTTCTAGAAATATCATGTGTCACTTCACATCTAGGCTAAGAGGTTTTATACATCCTTTTCTCCATCAAAAATACCTATCACTTATTTCACACATTGTTTATAGATAAAAACTAGGAGTGGATGTTTCAAGATAACCCCCATTTTACTTCAGATAACAGGAAACAAACAAAACAAAAACAATGTTTCTAAAGGCTAATTTCCTGACTTGCCTATCTTAAAACCTGTCATATTAAATTAACTTTTTTTTTCCAAAAGTGATACTAGATAGATTGGCAATGGTAACAGGAACTCAAGATCTTTCAATGATAAATGTAATTCAATTAGAACTCATTAAGAAGTACGTGATTTTTAAGGGTTGTATCTCATGAAGTTGAAAGGAAGACTGGATATACTTGTCTATACATATGGACACATATGAAATTCTCAACACAGCAGTCAACTGTCTAGTGCACTCTGAGGAACTTTGATACCCAAAACTTAGTATCCACCCATAGATCTTAATGCCTTTCTTGGTGAACTTAGCCTCGGCATCTGACTTTTCCTCCAGCTCCACATTCATTTTTAGATTGGTCCAGTGTGGTATCTATTCTGCTACCTATCATGAGCATGGCACACCACTCATTGGTAAATTTTGTATCCATGCAGAACTTCCCTGGAGCGTGCTTCCAGCCCATTCATGGCCTGTCTTCCTCTGCTGTCCACCCACAGCAGCTACTCCTTCTAAAGAACCCTCATTGATATCTTTGCAGCCAAATCACCCCTGAAAAGTCTAGAAGGCATGTCCCCACCAACTCTGCAATCAAGCATTACTCACTGTGTATTTCACCTCTGTGAAGTCAGTGCTTTGGACTACAGAAAACAAACACATACCGTCTATTAAACTTATCTTGCTCATCTCCTGTCCTTCTCACCCCCTCACTCTTTCCCATGCTTTCTTCTCTTTCTATAACTTTGTCCAAAGTACAGGCACCCGCAGGAATTGGCTCCAGCCTCTTCACGCTTGTTGTTTCAAATATTCATCTTGTCTTTCTTAGTTCCAACCTATCTCAAGTTGAAGAACCATATGTCCAACTGCTTGCAGGATTATCTAAAAAAATTTTTAAAAATCTCCTTTTCGACAGCCTACTTGATTATTACTTTAAAATTATGACAATGTATTTCAGTATAAAAGAGTTGGGCCTGGGACCTGGAGACTTGTCCCAGCAGTTAAGAGCACTGGCTACTCTTCCAGAAGACCCAGGTTTGATATGCAGCACCAATGCTGCAACTCCTAAATTTCTGTAACACCAGTTTCAAGGGATCTAATGCCTTCCTCTGACCTCTGCAAGTATCAGGCATGCATGTAGTACGCAAACATACATGTATGAAAAACACCCATAGACATAAAATAATTAAAATTTTAAAAGAAAACGTTGTGCCCATGTGCATGTGTACAAATTGACTTTGATATATCTGTTTGGGTAGCTTTTTCAGTATTTTAAATACATTATCAGTAACTAATAAGCTATATAGCAAGTAAATTAAATTTCTGTCAAAACACACCAAATTATTTCCATGAATTATGCCAGATATAAATTTATATTGATAAAATGAAATTGAGTAGTATTCATGGAACATTTTATGTAGCCCACTGCCCTGACGATATGAGATATCATATGCAGGAAACAAGTGATCCCAGCAAGATGCTGGCTGTGAGTGTCATCCTCCACTTGATCACATTTAGCCTGCGTCTGTCCAAATCCCTCTTCCATTTCATTATCCTCCACCCCATGGGCTACCCATTCATCCTGTTTCCTGACCAATACATACTGACATAAAACAACCCTGGCCTTCATCTCAGAATTCACCTTATATGCAAAGCAGTGATGACCAGAGTATTGAGACCAGGTCAGAGATACCTCTGATACCCCTGATCTCTTTCTGGTAAATTTTCTCCATTGTTGTTTTCTTCTTTTTAATAATGTTCCCTTTCCGAGGAATTTCAGTTGACTACCTGTGGCATAATGCATATATAAGCACAAATGATGTTTCTGTGAAAACAGAGAAACTATAAGTAAAGAGTTTGTGGGGACAGCCATCAATTCTAAGTTTGCTCAGTGGTTTTCTAATTATGGATCAATTTTTTGAGTTGTTTCATAAGGTAAAATAGAAAATTCAATCAGATGTCATTAATACTGAAAGTACAATATGAGTTTGTATGGTCCTTTACTCTCACCCACAGAGACCTGGGAACTTCATGTAGCTTCTTGCCTATTATTTTTGACAAGGAAAATATTTTGGAGGAAACATGACCCTGATGGCTCCTCTTATTACACTGATGAGCTGAAGAATCAAGAGAGAACAGATGTCTGTATTTTTTTGGATGGCATGACCCTCTAACCCTCAGGACAGACGAGTAATTTTATATATACAAGTAATGCTTTGGCATTTGACAAGAGGGGCTTTAAATGAAGGTTACTCCATCAACCTCTTCTCCATCTTCTGTATTAAAATAAAATTAATTTTTCTGTTGTATACAGTTGCCACTTATATTCATCTTACTCAAAATCTTCCTGGAAAAGACACAGCACAAATTCAAAATAGGTGACACAGAATAATCAGATTACAAAATACAGCCAAAATTCTGAGCAAGAGCCTCCAAAGACAAATTCCACTGTTCAGCCTCTGCAGTGTCATTAAACTTCCCCCAAGGCATGGTCTTGTTTCTTGATTCCCACCATTCCTAAAAGGCCACAAAATTGTCTTTCACCTTGCTCTATAGAATAAACCCTGTTCAACTGCCAGGTTCAAAATTATGTCCACCCCCTCAGGAGAAATTTGCATTTTTACCTCATAAAACCATATGCCTACCCAGTTGTACATCATTTATAATACCTAACGCACTCTTCTGTCCTGTGCTGTAGTGAATAAACACTCTAGCTCCTCAACTGGTTCTTAAGTTCCATGAGGGTTTCCCGTTCTGTGTGCCTTGAGTTGTCTTGCATGTACACTGGCATTGTTGGATGATAATGGTCAGATTAAAGTAGAGATGAATTGAGGTTATTTGAGTAAGGGTCACCGAGCAAATGTTAATAAAATAGCAGTGTTATTCCTTATTCAAAGGACTATCCAAACATGCACTGGCACATAAGACATAGTACATTCAAGAATCTACACAGAAGTTGCCAAATAAGTGATTGTGTATCAGGGAGAAGAAAAAGTAGAGATTAAACTGACCTTCATGAAGAAAGTTGTTGCTGACCTTGAATGTCTATGGTGTGTGTGTGTGTGTGTGTGTGTGTGTGTGTGTGTGTGTGTGTTAAATGTGTGTGTGACCATGTATTTTTGGTATATGTATGTGTGTGTTGTACATGTGTATATGTGTGTGTATGGTGTGTGTGTATATGTGTGATGTGCATGTGATATATGTGTGAGAGAGAGAGACAGAGAGAGACAGAGAGGCAGAGGCAGAAGCATAGAAATACAGAGACAGAGAGACAGAAAGAAGGAGACACAAAGAAAGACTACTTTTATTTTCTTTCCCTTGTCTTTTCTAAATGAAAAAAAGAAACATATTAGCATGTGCTTGTGCACAGGCACACATACCTCATACATGTATAAACATGAACAAAACTTCACTCTATATATACTGAAAATAAAATATCCATGGTTTATTTTCCCTTCAGCAATTGTAATGAATATTCCTATCTGAAATCAGAAATTGAATCTTTCTTGTAATCTGATTATTCTGTGTCACCTTTAGAATTCTTCAGCTAACTCCCTGACATAGCCCTCAATGGACAGCATCTGTGATTTGTCTTTGTAACTTATAGTGACCATCCTCTGAGTCTGTGTCCTGAGCTACTGGGAGATTGCCATCTTTCAGGAGAGTTTCACATGCTGAAGCCCTCTTGGTAACTGTGTGCTAAGTACTTTCATTGTTTCTGTTATTTCTTTCCTCTTTAAAGTTTTCAGTGGTGTTGGTTGTTGATTTGATAAAGTATCTCACTATGTAGCCCTGGCTAGCTTAGAACTTTCTATATGAAATCTACCTGTTCTACCTCCCAAGTACTGGGATTAGTAGTGTGTAAAACCATTCCCAGCATCTCTTAAGTTCTTTATTGCTTTGTGTTCTATGAATTTATTCTGGTTTACTTAATAGATACCTTATTTTAAGTATAGAGTAAAAGACGTTGATACAAGAATGATATTCTTATATCTAGAAAGGATAAAAGTGAAAAATAACTGAAGCATGTTCTGGGAAATGGGGAAGAGGGTTCACAAATGTACTCACAAAAAATTAAAATCCAAATTACTTCTACTGCATTAGTGTCTAGCAGAGACTAATAAAGACATTTGATGAAGTAAAAATGGCTTTTAAAAAACAAATATTCTAATATAATTATAGAAATATGACATTCTATGTCAAAAAAAGCACATTTATTTGCCTTGTCTTGTAAAAATATCATAGCTTATATTCTGGTGATAAAATCTGGGTGTCTTTTCTGTTAGTTTCTAATCACAGAGTTCACATGGAACTACTGGGCTCTGCTTTTAGGCAACCATACTAGAATGGTCTAGAATCCTTTGTCTCCTTATCTACTGAGAGTCAAGCTCCTCACCACTCTTCCACACATGTGTGTTTGCAAGGAAGACAAAAATTTGTAAAGTTCCACCATCGATGTTCCTACTAATTTTGAGTGGATTGTGTATATATTCAAAATTTGGAACAGAATAATGACCTCCCCATTTTATAATTGTTAAAGAGATTTTTCTTTAAAAGTAAATGTAGCCCACACTTAAACACTTGGGCATAGATTGGCACAGCTTGGACAACCCAATATGACCCTGTTTCAAATCAAAGAGTGAGAAGAATTCTAGGGATATAGCTCAATGGTGGAGGGTTTTCCTAGATTTTGTGAAACCCTATGTTGAATCTCCAACATTTCAAAAAAAATGAAAGAGCTGAGGGAGGGAAAGGAGATAGGTGAGAAATAAGAATACTAATACTGTGATAGTAACAGAAATTGGGTGAAAGAGAAACACAAAGAGCATTTGCAATATTGGATTGTCATCCAGTAGTACGAGTACAAATCCCTCAGAGGCATCAAGCTGAGGCAGAGCGGAGTATCCTGGCATTCCACACAAGGTAAGCTGGCTTCAAAGATGCTGTAAACATACTAACTCACCCTACCATTTTATCCATTCACCTCTCCTATCTGTCCTGAAATGTCTCTTCAGAAGCTGCAGAAATTAGGTATTGACTTCCCCTTTAGAAACTAAAGGGAATCATAGTAAAGAAATGTAGACTTTAAATAGTGGGTGATTTTCCTGCATTAATTCTCTTCTGTCATTAAATTTGTTGTCTGACCATTGCACACATAGGTAGCCTTTGGAAGACTGTCAGCCTCACCCTCTCTCATTTCCCTCTTGCCTCTGCTATCCACCATTACCCCTATGCATTGCTCCCCACATTGGTTTCTTCTCATTATTTGACCCATTTGAGTTTAACCAGAACCATCTGTGTGATGTTGGGTTTGGAACTCCACCTTTGAGCACAATTGGCTCATCAGTAGGTACACAACTGAAGACAGTGTCTGCTCCTTCCCCAGAAAAAGATCAAGAGCTTATAGTTTAGCAGGGATGTATAAGCTAAAAAGGGCCCCTCTCTAGTTACTGTAGACTGCTGGTGTGAGAGCGTGATTTTGTTGGTTGTAGAGCACATGAAGATAGTATTTCACAGCTCTTCTCCCCTTGCCAGTCCTTTGCAGCTCTCACTATTCTTTTCCCCTCTTACACACTGTTCTCTGAATCTTAAAAGTGAACACATGACAATCCTGTTCAGAGATGAGTCCCCACCATCACTTGATCTTAGCACCTTGGCCATCCATGTATCTCACCACGTATTTCATCGACATTCATTGTGAATTTTCTCCGATTAAGACTGAAGCAGCCTTTGTCTGTGCTTATACATGTAACTATTTAGAAGGCAGCTTCAAGCTTCATCAGCTTAGCCAAACAACAGTAGGAAGCCCATGCCCCAGGTCCTGTAACATCCTCCACCATGGGTTTTTAGCATTCTGTCTTGTAGAACTTGCCTCAAAACTAATCAGAGAACACCTGTTTGCCCCTGTAAAAATTATACCACTACTGTTCAAGTGAGAATATCTTGCCTGGCAGGGGACAGAGTAGTTCTTAGGGTTCAAACTGGGTAAAACAATTGAAGCCCTTTCTTAGCTAGCAGACTGAATTGTACCTCCAAGCACTATGAAAGCTGGCCAGCAGGGAGAAACCTTCCAGCTTAGTTCCTGCTTTCCTTATGCATCTTGAAACAAGGTCTGTGGTATTATAAGCCAGAAGAGACTATCAGCTAGTTGTGGTGAGCAAGCAAAATGAATGTCAGGAGCTTGTATTGCTTTGGGTGTCTCTGGTGCCTGTTACCAACACCTCATAAGGAGGTACCCAACACCTGGCATTGGGGATTTTGTTCAGTAATCTGTTAGATGCAGCATAATTCAGCCGTGCAGGCTATGGCCCTTCTGATTTTCATACTGTTTAGTTGTCTCAGAAAGTCAAACCAAGTTTCCTTGTGGATTTTTCAAGCAACTTTCATTTAGTTTAATCTTCCTCCCCTTCCATCCCCCTCATCCATGTACTATTGTCCCTTTTAACATTCCTTCTTCAGTGTCACCTCTCTTAGCTTTATCACCTAGGTTCTGCTATATTGCCTCCCCTGACACCTTCAGACCAATGATCCTTATAGTTTTCTGGCTTCCAAGTTAAATACACAAATCTCAACCTTTGAAACTATGAGAGAGAGCATGTCCATTTGTCTTTCTGGCTCTGGGTAACCTCATGCTGTGCAAATTCAATCTTCCTGAAAAATTCATAATTTTTATGAATTTTTGTGAAAAAAATTTGTTTCTCTTCACAGCTGAACAAATTTCCATTGTGAATATGTACCACATTTGCAATACTCATTCACTCATTGATAGACATCTAGGCTGACTCCATTTCCTAGCTCTTATGAATAGAGCGGCACTGAACATAGTGACCACGTGCCTCTATAGTAGGACACAGAGACCTTCAGGTATAATATGCCTTTGGATGGGTTGGCTGGACTATTTGGTATTTCTATACTTAGCTTGGTGAAGAACCTTTATACTGACTGCTTTGGTGTCTGTGCCAGTGTATACCCCGAACAAGTGAATACAGGTTACTCCTTCAAGGTATCCTCCCCAACTCTTGTTGTCATTTGATTTCTTAGACAACCAATCCAACTGGGATGAGATGGGATCTCATTTGCATTCCCCTGATGAATAATGATGTTGAAACTTTTCTAAATATTTATTAGTCATTGTATTTGTTATCTCAATAGTGTTCTATTCATATCTACAGTGCAGTTTTGTTTAAATCAGCGTGTTTTGTTTGCACTTAGTCTTTTTATGTTATTGTGTATTCTGGATAGCAATAATCTGTCAGGTATGTGGCTGGTGAACAGTTTCTCTCATTCTATAGACTGGCTCTTCACTCCATTGACACTTTCCTTTGCAACACAGAAGCCTTTTAATTTCATGAGGCCTGTCCATCAGCTGTCAGCCTTGTCTGAGCAATGCAGCCTTGTTTCAGAAGTCCTTGCCTATGTCTTAATCCTATAGAGTATTCGATACATTTTCCTCTATCTTTATGTTAAGATTTTGTATCCATTGGGAGTTGATCTTACACAGGGTAAGAGATAGGATCTATTTGGATTTATACATGAATACTCTACTTCTCCAGCATCACTTATTGAAGATATTTTTTTCAACGTGTCAAAAAAATCAGGCTATCTTTTCTTGTCTTATCAATCTGACTAGGACCAAGTAGATCCTATTCAGATCAAGTACAGAACTGTAAGAACAAGAACATGAACACCATGGTCTTGTTACTAAATATAGTGAAAGTGCTTCAAGATTTTCTCCACTTAGCATGATGACAGTTTGTCATATAGAGTATTTATTGTGTTTAGAAAGGTTCTCTCCATCCCTAGTCTCTCAAAAGTTTGATAATATTGATATTTGTAAGAAAAATATTGTTTCAAAGATTCTTATAATGAAGATACTTTTGTGGATTTCATTAATCCAGGATTACTAGAAATATCCCCAAGAGGCTGTTTCAAGTGAATGGAGGACCACCCTTACTACTCAGTGTACTTTGTATGGTCCCAACAATGCAATACCACATAGGCAATTTCATTGCAACATATTATTTAAATTTCAATGGCATCACACTATGTTTATTTCTATATGCTAAAATGTGAGTGTAATCAATTAGGTTTGTATTTGGGGATACAACTTCTACTTGAAATAACTGCCTGGACATAACTTCCTACTCACCTATGGAGGTACATCAGTAAACTTCAAACAGAACTGGACAGATAACCCCTGTACAGTACTCACATCCAACTTCATGGTTATCTGCACAATGATCCAAGGACCATTATGAGTGAATGTGCAGGAAAGTGCCAATGTGAGTCCTGACTTCAATCCTAAAGGCAGCTAGAAATCCAGATCTTTTTTTAAATTATTCTGGTATCTTAGATATACAAATTAAATCCCAAGAATGACTGCTTCATACTTTTGAGTTTTATTTCCAGCCTGATACATACTTTTGTATGTCTTCTTTGTATGGCTCCTCCAGGTGCATCTTGGTTTATGAGTCTCCCACTGTGTGACTTTTTATTTATTAGACCATTGATAGCAACCAACCCCTCAGCATGTTAGATCTCAAAGAACAATGCTGGTTTCCAACAGCTATTCTTTAACAAAAAGATATGTGTTTCTCTGTTGCTCATCTTTTCCATGTTTTCATTATAATGAGCACAATAAAAAAATAGCCTCCTTAACAAAATAATAAAAAGCAGAAAAATGACAAACTCCTTGGACAATAAAAAAAAAAGTCAAAATGTAAACATGGCAGGGTACAAGTGAATTCAGAGCCAAAAGTAAATAATCAGCTGATTTGTAGAAGCTAGAATTTGAAATGAGCACAACTGAACCGGTATTTTTAAACTGAGCATATGGTATCTTACCCTTAATAAATTGGTGTTAATATCAACATCAAAAAATTAAGAGAGAACATTCGTTTGAAACCAAAACCAAACTGCAAAGGAGGAAAAATAGACCAAGGAAATGCAGCAAGCTCAAACTCCGGATCTGCTGCTTCTGTCCTTGTTAGTTAAACAGGAAAAAAAAATCTGTGTTAATCTAATGAATGCAACAATCATATAAGGAGAAGTTTTCAGGAGGGTGTGATACAACAGAATGATATATAAAGAAGCACCTTTATTATTGTTTAAAGAATCTCTTTTCTGTAAATAAATCTCATTTAAAGGGGTCACAGCTCTAAAAACAAAAAACCTTGAAATATCAAAAAATCTGACTACAGGTTTCAGGACAGATCTCCCACAGAGCATAGTTCACCTGCCACCTGATGTCTGAAGTTGTTCATTTGCAAATAAATCTAGAAACAATGAGTTACCTTTAAGCACTGAAGAAACACTGGAAGACATTAATGGTGAGTCTTCTCTATGCCAAACATGGTCCTCCTACTGCCCACTGTACCTAGAAATACACATTACAAAAAACACTTAATATATTAATATATCAGATGGAGCTAGGTATCTTAGTTAGGGTTCCTATTGCTGAGATTAAACACCATGAACAAAAGCAAGTCAGAGAAAAGGTTTTATTTCAATTATATGCCCCGGTAATAGTCCATAGCTGGGGAGAATCATGGTAAATATCAAGTCAGAAACCCTAAAGGCTAGAACTAAAGCTGAGGCCATGGATGAATACTGTTTACTGGTTTGCTCCTCATGGCTTGCTCTTCCTGCATTCTTATTCACTAAAAACCACTAGCCCAGGAATGGCACCACCCAAACCTGAGGGATATTTTCTCAATTGAATTTACCTCTTCTAAAAGAACTCTAACTTGTTTCAAATTGACATAAACTATTCAGCACACTAGCCAAACTAGCAAGAACTCAGAACAAAATTGGAAAATGTGTACATATGTGCATACACCGAGAGAGTAGAATTTTTTTACTTCAGCAATATTTTCTATGGCTGTATTTGAATTGACTTCATACACACACACACACACACACACACACACACACACACACACCAGTCATGTTTACAGGAGATGATGGATCATGAATGCAATCAGCACTCAGAGGGTGAAGCAAGGAGGGTAGGGATAAGTTTGAGGTCAGCCTAGGCTACGTAATGAGCACTAGGACAGCAGAGGTTGCAGAGTTTGACCTAGCTCAGAAAAAAAAACAATATGCCATTAATTAATCGAATTCAGCAAGGCCTAACATTCAGTGACGGTTTCCTATATTATCCTCCTTTGAACTTTCATGTTTTTGCAAAACTAACTTTCTTTCCAAGAAGAATTGCATACATTTAAAATTCATTTTCTCCTACACAAATCAAATACAAATTTAACCAAAACTTCAGTAAACATGACACATGGCCAAGAAATCGGAAAATTACTTGTTTAATTAAATGTTGTTTATGCAGAAACGTTTCACAGGCCTGCACACAGCTTGGATCCTGAAAGCCCATGTTGTGCAAGAGCTGACTCAGGGGCAGGAGTGTGGGCTAGGGTTTACTCAGCAGTTAAGTACTTGAAGAAGCATTTACGTCCTCTTTGGAAACTTCAGTCTTTATGTTAGTAGAATTCAAAGAAGGCCATCATCATATCATTGTCACAGGACCACAGGTAGAATATTTAAGATGGCATCAAAACAGAAATGCCAGCCTCATAATTGCATTCTGTGATTGTTGTCTAGATTAGCATTCTTGGCTTTTACATATGAATCATAAATAATGAGATTATATCAAAAACAAAAATAAAGGGGACATTAACCTTTCTTCCAATTAAAAATCTTAAAAAGAAATAACATGATGAAGTGTAGGTAAATCCAAAGATATGAAATAACATTACTGCTGAAGTCAGGAGTACAGAAAAATTCCAGAAATATTCTAAGCAATTACTAGCTGAACTCTACTTTCTTTGTATTTTATGTAACCATGGAATAATGGTGATTTAAACAAAATCCTTTTCCCAAATGTGATAGCAAAAGAAATTGGAACAGGGGAACCAATGGCCTTGGAGTACGAGATAGAAAAGCTTCAAAACTGCTCATATTCAAAAGGCATTGTTATAGGAAAGCTTCAAAACTGCTCATATTCAAAAGGCATTGTTATAGAAAAGATTCAGAACTGTTCATATTCAAAAGGTATCAATAAGGTCTAATATCATGTGATATCTAATATCATAGGAGCTGAAACTCTGCCCTCAGTCTATTGTTTTATAAAATTATGAATAAAGTACATTAATCTCTATATGACCTTTTATATATTTTATTATATGAGCAAAAGGAAAATGCAGCCTTGAAATACCAAAGTGATGATTGGGCCAGCCTGCTGTGTACAAGCCTGTCCTAAGCACAGGAGGATCAAGACTCAGATAAAAAACTGACTTTCAACCCTGGCAAGGATGAGGGGACTATGCTCTCACATATTTCTGGAAGATAAGCACATGACTACAGCTTCTTTTGAAATGTTTTAGGCACTTTTTTTAAAATTAATAATATATAATATTTTTTGACTGATTTCTCCTTTAAAAGCTAGCCAGCACAGAAAAATCTAAGATGCGCATATAAAGATATTCACTGGAGTGTTTGTATGATGGCAAACTGACAACAGTAATGGCAATCGTAATTTTTAAAAATGTGACAGTCACCATGTAAAGTAGAGTTTAAATGTATTCATTGAGTGCCAGGAAGATGGATCCATGGGTAAAAAGGCTTGCCTGGTATACCTAAAAGCCTGGTGTCAATATTCAGGAACCATAAAAGGATCGATGTGAGGAATATGAACGTATAACTCCAGCACTCCTACAACAAGACAGAAGACAGAGACAAAGAATGGCTGGACAGTCACAGGCTGGCAAACTTGGAAAATGCAGTGCAGTAGTAGAAACAAGAGAGTCTCTTCCTTGGAAAAAAGTAGAAGAAAAAAACTGAGCCCTAAAAAGCCATGCCTCCATATGTATGCTATGACACACACACGCACATGCACACACAAACACTCACATGCATACACATACACAAACATACACAAACACATACACATGCGCACATACACACATACATATACACATGCACATGCACACGCATACACATACACACATATACACATGCACACACATACACATGCACACACATACACAAACATATACACACATGTACACATGCACATGTGCACACATACAAACACATATACAAATGCACATAAACACAGATACACACACAATCACACATGCACACAAACACACACATATACACATGCACACACATACACATGCACACCCATACACACACTTATTTTTAAAAGAACATTTACTTTTATTCATTTGTGTGTGTGTGTGTGTGTGTGTGTGTCTATATCTGTGTCTGTGTCTGTGTCTGTGTCTGTGTCTGTGTCTGTGTCTGTGTCTGTGTCTGTGTCTGTGTCTGTGTCTGTGTCTGTGTCTGTGTAGATTGAGGTCTGGCAGGATGATTTAGTGAGTAAAAGTGCTTCACCAAGCCAGACGACCTGAGTTTGAGCCCTAAGACCTATATGGTTGCAAACAATAAGTGACTACTTTAAATTGTCCTCTGGCCTCCATACCTATAGCATGGCATGCACACACACACACACACACACACACACACTCCAAAACAAACAATACACACTGAAAATAAATACATGTTAAAATTTTGATACACATATGTAGATAGATGTTGAAAATGAGTTATGTGTATATGTATGCATATGTGTGTGTGTACATCAATGGAAGGTTATTATATATTGCTCAATAAAACAGTAATACGCTTCACAAAGGTTATTTTTGATTATCCAATTAGCAGCATTTTGTTATATAGAACACTGCACAATAGCAGCATATTTTAATTTCCATGTGTATAGAAAATAAACAGGTTGGAGAAATAATGGCAAAGGCAGCCCTGAGACAACTGGCATTGCTGTAACAATAGGTATGATAGCATTTTAACATCAACCCTAGCACAGATGAGGAAACCAGGTGAAATCTACCAAATGGACCAAACCACATCAGCAGAGCAATGATCCCTTGGCAGTGCCAAAGACTGAACTGGACAGAATCAGGTAGTGTGGAGTGTATCTTTGGCACAGCTTTCCAAGAACACTCTGGGCCAAATGAGACTACAGGATCACCAAAGAGAGCAACAAAGTGCAATTAGTATGAGATGTGTTCTGTCTGGTAGACTGACAATGAACAAGCCGAAGTTATAAGTCTCCGGCCCATCAAAACTCTTCAAAATGTATCTTGTTAAGTGTTTGGCTGTGTCTGTTTGTTGTTGTTGTTGTGTTGTGATTTCACACACTCAGGCATAGAAAGCTGAAATACGTAGTGGAAATGATATATATCCTTCAGAATTTCTAAATCAGTTTTACTGAACTGTCATCTTAATCTGATACGTTGGGAAATCATTAACAAATGAGGAAGTTTCTGAATAAGGATAGGCCTTGATGTCCTCACTCCCCTCTAGCTGTAACACTCCTTCCACCTCCTCTTCCACATATTTTTCATTAACCCTGAGGGGAGGAGTTTGGTGAGGTCATCCCACTCAGGACAGAGTGCTTCAAAATCTCACATTTTTTTTTTCAATATACAGTTATTGGTCTCTGTATTATTTGCCATCTAACTGCAGGAGAAACTTCTCTGATGATGGCTGAGCAAGACACTGATCTAGCAGTTATTTTATCACTGTTTCTTTTCAACAGAACAGTGATATTTGGTTTTTCCCTGGGTTCATGACCTATCTGATCTCAGGTTTTGGGCACCCAAGCAGTGTCAAGTATGGACCCCATCTCATACAATGATCCTTAAATTTAAGCAGATAGTGGTTGTTTACTCCTAAAATGTTTGTGGAATTATTGCACTTGTGTATCATGCAGATAGGTCATCGGCTGTCAGTGGAAGGATTTCTATCTGGATTGGTGCTAACCTTTCTCCATTGGTAATGTGAATAGTACTTTCCAGTACCATGAATATTGGTACTCACTGGCCAGCCATCCTGGCCTACTCAATGAGAGACCCTTACCCAAAAGCCAACAAACAAATAACAAAAAGGTGGACAATGCCTGAGAAAGTCTACCTGAGGTTCTCCTTACACACACACACACACACACACACACACACACACACACCATCCTTCTCTAACTAGCAATTTTACACCTTTCATCCTATATAATCTTAGTGTTTCAGATTCCTACAGATTCAACATCCTAAGTAAATTGTCCTTTTTCTATATCTAAGAAAGATTCTGAACTTCCTGCAGCTTTGTTAACCTTCACAAATAGAAGTCTGTGAGCAGTCGAATGTCCCTTATTTTTATTTCAAAAAATATATGAAACCCATTGATTTCAATATCAAGTAAATGTTCACAGCTTCTTTTATACATTCTCAACCAAATGATAAAACCATGTTGTCAAATAAGGAAGGGTGACCCAATAAGATATTTACTCCAAGCTCTGAGTAATTCATTTCCCATGTGCTGATCACAGTTTTATCTTCCAGTCACTGGCAATACAGAGGCTCAAATTCTCTTAGATTCTATAAACATTATGTGCAAATATTTGCAAGGTAATTTTCATCAGTACTGTGGTACTGGGGACATGTGGCCAATCACATACAAAAATATAAAAAGATCATATGATTTATAAATCGATTTTATTTAAACAGTGTATCTAAATTGCTAGTAAACAAGTTTGCCCAAACATGTTTGCCTTTGCACTAAAATATCATCTCCATTGTGGCTGGAATTGGTGTCTATATTAAATAATATTTTGTTTCAACAATTTGCTTTCACAATAACATAAGTGTTTAAGCAGATGGACCACAATATACAAGCAAACTAGGAAGTGTGTTTTGAGACTGAAAAAGGCTTAGTTTTATGACTAACACCATCTAAACCTTCAGAAGGTAAGAACCAAAATTATTGATTTTTGGTGACTGCTCCAAAACCACATATACAAGGGGAAATGGGCCATTTATTCTAATGAGAATAAATGGGCATTTTTCAGGATCTTGTTCACTGCCCTACACTATGACACACTTGAAGATCAAAAGATTCTGAACTCTCTGTTCTTCCATCCTGGCTCCTTCATCACCTATAATCTGTGTTTTTAGACAGGCCTTTTCTCAGAAGGCTTCAAGGATGTTATTCTGTAGTGTTTCTTGTCCTTCCATGTGGACAAACGTTTGCATACCACCCCTATCCACTCCAATGCTCCTTGCATCCTATCTTCTGCTGTGTTACCAGACCTCTGTCTTCTCTCTTCTTAAGCATACGTCTCTCCATGAAAGAGCTTAGCTACATTCTTCTTTGTGCTATACCTTCAAACTCATTTCTAGGCAAGTTCTCCAAGTTGAATGCATCTAGTTTCTAGAAGAGATACTCATCTGAGTCTCTGAGGGCTTCCATCCCAACAGTTCCACACTAACAATTCCACACCAAGGTCACCGACTTCTTTTTCACTGCTTTCCACACCTACTCACACTCTTCTAGTCACATGGTCATTGGCACTCTAACTAGACTAACAGTGTACAGAGCCCCTGGAGTTTAAGTACATAAAACAAAGAGGGCATTTTAAACTCATACCTGAATACTTTCTATGGCATGAAATACTGTTGATGAACAAATGCTTTTAGAAAAAGTTACAAGTGAAGTTTATAAGGGAAAAATTAGAATAATAGACAACATCCAAAAACAGAACAAGAAAGTTTAAAATAATAGGACAAAACACAAACCAGGGGGTTGTGGTTGTTGATATTGTTGTTGTTTTTGTTATTGTTTTTATTGTTATTGCTTTTATTGTTTTTGTTTTTGTTATTATTGTTTTTCTTGTTGTTATTGTTGGTGATGGTGCTGGTGGTGCTGGTGGTAGTAATGGTGGTAGTGGTGGTAGTGGTCGTGGTTTTGAAGAGGGAGACAATAAAGAGGTGTGTCTGTGGGATGTTGTGGTGGTGGTGGTGATTGTAGTTGTCTGGTGTTAGAGAGGGCAAAAATAAAGGATGTTAAGCATGCAGGCTATGTCTCCATACCTGATAGCAAGCACCCATCCAAGAAGTAGATGTTTAGTGACTTCATGAACAAATGTTCTTAACAGGAAGCTGGATTTACACTTTAAACTTATAACTGGATGACTGACACATTTCTAATTTTGCTAGTGAATCCCTTTAAACAAAATGTGCAAAGACAGTACAGGCTACCGTTATCAGTAGGGAATAGATAGTACAATATAACAGAATTGTACATGTACTTATCCCTGACTCAATGTCTCTATGACATTAGAAAGGCCATAGCCCTTCCCAAGCTGCAAGACCTTCCTCATTTGTAATGGGATGTAATCACCTTTAATTTGCATAACTAGGCCAATATCAGAAAATTTCATATGTGTATGGAAACTGCTTCAACAAATACATCACCCAGTGATGGAGGAAAAATATAAATTTCACAATGGGAGGTACCTAAGGACAGGCATACTTTAACCTCTTATCAAGGTGCGTGACAACATCAGCAGCAGCTCCAAGTGTGAATGAGGTACTTGTTTTGTTGCCTCTGGCCCTTTGTGATGCCCACAAACCATATGTTTAAGGTCCACTGGCTCAAATCATGACAGCAATAGATTACACTTCACAGCCATGTCTTTTATTTAAACTGTCTTCAAACACATTTGCTTCCACGGTTTTTACAGAACAGGGAGCCACTGAGTCAGTCACATGCTAAGCTGGCCATGTTTGAGCATGGGGCAATGTGTTCACTCGGTCCTGAGGATGATGAGTAAAACAACACTAGACATCCCTTGGGCAGTCTTGGAGGATGTAATTTATATGACAAGTCATCCTCAAACACTAACTCAAATGAGTCTAAAGTTAAACCATGCCAGGTAAGAGGAAGGAAAGAGACAGCCATGATGAAATATCTACCCAGGCCAAATCAACAAAGAAACAGAAGATCAGTGGGGCCACTGTGCATCTTAAATCAAATTCATCAGCCATGACCCAAAAGAGTAAAAGAGTGGTTTTGTTTTACCATGAACACTCTTCCATCTGTGAAAGTATTCTTATCAAGTCCTCGACTGGATGTTTGCAGACACTGAGGGCACAGCTTCCTACAGAGCTCATGAGTGACGAGTTGACCTGGGATCATGTCAAAAAGAAGAAAAAATAAGATGCTTCCCAAAGTTTTGAGGCTGTAGAGCGGGGCCAGGGCCTGAAGGCAAGAGCAGGCAGGCCAACATGGAAATAAAAAATATGCAGCATGTTCCACAAACTGTGTTGTTGGAGGATGTGCCCTTCACAGGAAATTTCAGAGAATACAAAATTGAGATCTTTCCACTGTACACATCTTGAGACCACAAATTCTATATTTAAGAATTAAATTTTCAAGATTATCTTTTAAATTTTACAAGTGGGTCTTATTTAGATATATTACTTATGATTTTATAAAAATGGAAAACAAATGTATAACTCATAAGGAATTTAAATAAACATGATCTACTCATGAACTGAAATGTGAATAGTTACTAAAACTATAGAGATGTGCAGCAAGAGAGATACCTTAGCAGTTAAGAGGACTGGCTACTCTTCAAGAGGACCCAGGTTCAAATCTTAGTACCCATATGGTGACTCACAAATGCCTGTAACTCCAGTTCTGGGGAATGTTATGCCCCTTTTATAACTTCCACTGGCATTACACACAGGTGTTGCACACACAGATGCAAGCAAAATACCCATTCACATAAAAACAAAAAAATATAGAAAATAAATTGTAGAGATATGAAAATGACAGGATATATAATTGCATATACATGCATATATATGTGTGTAGGTATGCATATATGTGTGTACATATTATTTGATCTGAATTCCGACAAACACCAGCTACACGTGCTCTTTCTTGTGTGTGAATCTCTGCTTCTATGTGGAGAAATACACAAGTGTGTAAACAATAGCTAATCTGCCTTTTAGCTTCATTCTGTCTCAACCTTCACTCCCACCCCCCAAAAGTCCATCTGTGATTTTATAAAAATGCAAAACAAAGCCATGTGTTAGTGCAAAGAGAGAGCTTCCAGAGAGCCTTATCGCCTCTGGCTGACCCAGAGGCTTGGGAACACTGAGTGCCCTAGCTGGCTTTCCACAGAGGAGCGAGTGACTGCCCCCAAAGAAAATGGCAGTAAGAACTCAAAGCAACCAAAGAGTCTTTGAAAAATACAGAAATCTCTTTCAGAAGCTTTACCTCATGTTGCATGAAGCATGTATTTCAAACAAGAAGCTCATAGGTAACTAACACTGTTTCAAGTTGTTTACAAATTTTATGTAAATAGTTCCAACAATGATGGTCATGAAATTATGAACATATTGTTTAGAGTAAAATAATCCTATTCTTTAGACATCCATCAACTGTATGGACTTTGAGAAGGATAGATTCCCTTAAAGTCTCATGTCTACTTCTACCTCTGTTTCTTTTAAAGACTTGTGTCTTTATTCTACATTACTAATTCAATGTAAGCATGTGGCCCTTAACTGAAAGACTTGAACCATGGCTGTATACTACCCACATTGTCATGTATGCTGAAGCCATGACATCAGAAACTGTCACCTAAGGACAACCCATAATATTCAGGAAGATACCTCAGGAGGCTCTGGGTGACAAGCCAGCATCAAACTTGGCCAGCCAGCCTGTGGAATGATGCTGTACACTTTCACATCAGGTCTGTGGTGCCTGGAGCCCGATGCGCCTAGGGGGTAAGACACACAGGCTGCCCTCCCAGCTGGTGGCCATCTGCCTAAGTGACAGCTGCCAGATGGGGAGAAAGCACTGAACTGGGGATCAAACAGTAAATAAAAGAGGATTTCTTGGGAAGTGGCACTGACACCAATTCTTCATATGACTTTTTAATGCCTTGGAAGTTTTCATTTGAAATATTTTGGGATGATTTTTTTTTAAGGCAGATAAAATAATTCCGGGATGAATGTGCCTAGTGTGCAAGACATGAAATGCTTTGGGCTTCCTACAGAAAACACACTGAACTGATTTATAAATGTACTTGTTGTTCCATTCAGACTTCAAACTAGACAGATCAAAGAATCAATAAATGCAGGCTTGTGCCTCCCCTCCCAGAATAGGAAGCACTCTGCTGCTTCCATTTTGTGGTAGAGTTCCCTAAAGCTGTTCTCCCAGGAGTCACTAACCTGCTGGTTGTCACACACGTTGGAACTGAACCATGAGTAGAAGAAGGGGTGAGGTGATGGGATCTTGGCCCACTCTTCCAGTTTGCAAGCCTTGACTAAGGAATGGAAGACGGAGGGTCAAAGAAAAATAGACTCTATTTTCCTAATTCAGCTAAGAAAGAAACATTTTTTCCTGAATGTGTGTGTGTGTGTGTGTGTGTGTGTATGTGTGTGTGTGTGTGTGTAGGCCAGAGTCAGATGCTTGTATGAACCCTCAGAAGCACTGGGACCTGAGGCTTGCCCATGAAACTATCCTGAATGACCATTGAGCTCCGGTATATCACCATGTATCCACCTCCCCTGTCCTGAGTTATAAGTATGTACCACCATACTTTTTAAAAACAATTTTAGTGTATGCGTTAGAAATATAACTCCAGTCCTTCTAGCTGTGTGGGAAACTCTTTACACAGTGAATTATGTCCCCAACCCCTCCCATTTTCATTTTAATATAATATTTTATATTAAGGGTATAAAAGGAGATAATACTATAGGGAGGCAGAAATAACCATTAACAGCCAGAAGAGGAGTAAATCAGGTGGTGATGACCAGATTAAGTTTTTCCTTTAAAAAAAATGTAAATCTTAATTGAAATAAAAAAATTAAAAGACATATTTAAATTACTATCTCATTCAAACCCAAACATGAATAAGGATTTAACACTGAAGTTGAGGACAGATGTTAAGAAGGGCACCACTGTGCTCAAGTCTTCTCATACAAACAACTGGAGGCAGAGTGGCTTCTAAAACCCTGTGAATGGGGCTAAAGAGATGGCTCCATGGTTAAAAGCTGCCACTGCTGTTGCAGAAGACCCAAGTTCGATTCCAAGCACCTCCATTAGTCAGGTTACAACTACATATAACTCCAGCTCACAAGGATTCAACAGCCTGCTCTTGAATGTATGTACACAGAGTTAAAATATAAAAGTAAATCTTAAAAGGAGTTTAAAGTCTGAGAATGTGAGTGTTTCTGGTTTGTCTGTGATTTGAGGGCGGGCCCAGTGTCTGCAGTAGTGTCAGCTGACACCGTGATTTGGGAGTGGAGCTTCCATTTGCATCCTCTTTAACAACAGAGCCCACTGCTCCACTCTGTCTGGAATTGGTTTCATACAAGTACAGGTGAAAATTTCTAACAAAAACTGACAGACATAAACCCTCTGATTTGACATTTCCCCTGGTATTTGGCTCTGGAATAATTGCTAAAAGATGGTACAGGTTATTTTAATTTATTTACATTTTTATAATTCAGACTTCTATCATGCCTATTTTTATTCTGTTGTATGATTTGATTTTTTTTCTGGTGTTTTATTGTGGAAATATACATTGGTACCACCCCTAAAATGATATAATCAGTAAAAGCAAAATCTGAACACTAACATTTATATAAATTTTCTATTTCACCGTGGAAACACAGCTGAATTGGGCTCCAAGTCTGACCAGTACATTTATTTCTAGGCAAATAGATACCAGAAAACACAGACATTCATAAATTTCCTACTAACGTGTAAATGTCTATATTCTCTAAAAGATTCTATTGCTTCTGGATTGAAAGCATGCAGATGTCTAACTGTCTGTAACTACAAAGCTAAGAAACATACACAACAGAAGAGATCATTATAAATCATTTTACAAATGGCTCATCTAGCTCCTTTTCATAATCTATATTAATCACACATAGATCTAATTGAATTAATACCATATAAAATAACTGCAGACATCCAATGATTTTTTAATGTATAGGGCAATGTCATGAGCAGTGGTATTTTTCTCCTATGTACTTGTTACTGTGATGTGTGACTTAAATGAACAGTTACCTTTCTGGTTAGTTCCAAATGTGCACAACATCATGGGGCTAACTGCACATTTGTCTGAGAGAATTAAGTCACAGCACTGGATGACTGACATCCATCTTGCTCTGCTGCCCTCACACTTTGAAGATATCTCCTGTCTTCCTGCTTAGAGGAAGAGGCATCAGAGGCTGGGTAGGTTTGCAGCTCACCTAGAGGACTGTTTGCCTAACATGCACAAATCCCTGTTTGATCCACAGCACTGCAAAACAGGACACACATCTGTAATTCTATCAGTTGGGGGATCAAGGCAGAAGGATCACAAATTACTAGTCATCCTTGGCTACCCAGTGAGTTTGAAGCCAGCCTGAGATAAGGACTCTGTCTCAAAAATAAAATGAAGCAAATAAAAGACAAATTCACCTAGAAGGTATAAACACAGGTGTGTTTCTGAGAGCCAGAATATAGCAGTTGGTCTTTGCAACAATAGATAGCTAACTCCATCTCCCACAGGCTCTGTGTGTCAACGGGAGTTATTCTTACCGCACGTTGGGAAATCCAGTGAGTGTTATTTTGCAGTTTCTCATGGCATGTCACATTCTTCAAAGTGTTGTGCTTTAGAGAAATATTTCCTAATTTGTAGCCAAAATTCTCAGCATTTGGGAAATAGTATTGACTTTCTGGCAAATTCCCTGATGCTGAGCTTTGAGGCTGAACTGCAGCTGCTACAAATCCTGTGAGGACACAAATAATGTGGTGCAGTTCACACTTCAGACCATTTCCCTCAGGTTTTTCAAAGATGATTGTGGCTTGTAAGATGCCCTGCTTCAGGGCTCTTCCTAAAATCACAAGAGAATGAAGACCTGAGTGTCAGAAAAAAGAAATGTCCAGAGTCCCCATGCCATTGTGTACAGCTTGAGATGATTTGAAGCAAAATACCCCACACAATTCATTCCAAGTTTCTGTATTTAAGAAATAATGACTCAATGAGATTATTCAGGCCAACTCCCTAGGTGATGAAACACTTGTTTAAAGTAATATTCTTGGAGTAGAAAGATAACTCACCAGTCAAGAGCACTTGCTACTCTTGTGGAGGACATGGGTTCAGCTTTTAGAACTCAAATGGCAGCGCACAACTGTGCATAGCTACAATTCCCTTTTCTCATCTCCCTGAGTACCAGGCATACAGTACACATATATACATGCAGGCAAATACTTACACACATAAAATAAAAATATTTAAAAAATAGTAATATTACTTTTTCTGTGACATGGAGCATCCTATCAAGGTATCTTCTGCAGCTGCAATCTCCCCAAAGTTTTATGAGGTAGATATGCTTTATATAATATGAATAAGACCCCTTCTTCTCTAAACTTTTACTTTGTGGGTATTGGGAATTTAACCTTGTGAATGATAAATAAGTATGCTACTACTAAGCTATGGCTTCAGTCTTCTAAACTTCTTTTAAACCGAAATTATCAGGCAAGATAATTTCGAATTATCTTGAATATGTGAGCAGGTATCTATCAGATCATCTATAATATGTGAGAATATGTGAGCAGGTATCTATCAGATCATCTATAAGTGTGCTTAGGGACACAAAAGTACCTAATATGATTGCCAACCTAAGTTCTTGGCACCCTTAAACAACATTGAGGATTTCTTAAAACATATCAATAAACCTGGAGTTCCATTGTGTATGAAAATACACACACATGTGCACACACACACCCTTTATGTTTAACAGTGCACAGCTAAATTTCATCCCCAATTAAATGAGTTTAAAATTGGAAATCTGAGGAATTTATCAGCAGCAATACCCCCATGGTTTCATGGTTATCACCAGCCAGAGTCAGCACTGCAGGAAGTCAGCCTCCTAAGAATCTAAAACTTCCCGCCCACCCCACCCCCAGATTAGCAGAGTGTCTTTCAGTGCTGACATTGGTGATTTTCCACAATCTCTCTTTGATTTCTTTTAGTTTCTCATCATTGTGGTCATACTTGAAGTTACCCCATAACAATTAAGTCCACTGGGTGTGCACTGTGTGCCGCATCAATTACAAACCCCTGGCAAAGCTGGGCAGAAGCAGTCCCTGACAATTTAGATGCTAGATAAGGGGAAATATTAATGCATGCTCAGTCAATCAATAAAATATTGATAAATTGAAGATACGTGTAATTTGAATTTCATGCCATAGGTAAAATACGGTCAAGATTAATTAAGAAATAATCATATGAGAAACTCACTAGTTTAACTACAAGAGCCAACTTCTTTAAAAAAGGAATTTGAAGCTGTTCATCAAATTGTTGGGCATAACAAAGAATCAGGCTTAAAGCTAATGTGCCAGATATTAACCCCCATAGCATGCCATAGACTTGATACAATATCAATCCTAATTTTCCACTATCTGTTCCTCAGTTAGGCTTGGATTTTATTTCAGCCACCTCCAAAAACTCTCTCACTCCTGTTTCCATGAATCAACCTCATATACATAACTACTACTGACCCTAAAAGGAAGATATGTCCTCTGATGTTACCTTTCATTGTCAACCTGATACCATCTAGAGTCACTTGGGAAGAAAGCATCAATCCAGGGTGACTTACTTCAAACTGGCCTTGGTGCATGTCTATGAGGGGACTGTCTTGGTTACTCTAATTGGTGTAGGAAGATGAAACCCCGCATGAGTAGCATCCTTCTTTAGGCAATATTTCCCGAACTGTATAAGACTGGAGAAATACAGCTGAATACAAACGGGCAGTTTCGTCTGGTTTTTCTCCCGAAGATGGTGTGACTATCTGCCTGGAGTTCCTGCCTTGACTTTTCCACAATGAAAGACCAAAAGCTGAAATTGTAAGCTAACGTACATCTTTTCTCTCCTAAGTTGCTTTCTGTCAGAGTGTTTCACCATAGCAACAAAGAAGCTAAACAAAAACAGGTCCTGGAAAATGAGGTTCTGGAGCCTCAGTTCTGAAGGTATCTAGAGTTGGTGAATTTGACTAGCAGAGCCCTGAGCTTTTTGAGCAGGAGAAGCTGGCAAGGTGCATAAGCATAGCTCCCTACTAGAGGAATTTTCCTTCGTCTACATTAGATTCAAAGAAGAATCACCAAAATATGTCCAAGGGCACGCAAGATAAGTAACAGTTTTGCTAGTTCCAGTGCTCTAGGTAGCAGCGGCTTTCTGCCAAAAACTCTTACCTTCCATCTCCACGCAGCACCCAGCACCCAGCTATGGCTTATCTCATAGAAAGTACTTACTTTATCAATAAATAATGAGCTTTCTAATCCTTAGTCCTTCTGCCCTTTCTCAGTGAGTAAATTTTTTAAATAAAGCCCAGGCTGGTCTCTGACTCAAATCCCCCTGTGAACCCCACTCTCCATGCTAACAATCTGAATGATGCCTGGCTGCTGTCTTTTCTTATTCAGCCCAAATACTAACACTAGTGTTTATCGCTAGGGAAAACTGTATGTCAGACCCATCCCTGTCCCTCCATCACTCATTCCATGGTTGTTAAGTGTTCAACCTGTTCACTAGAATATCTGATGCTTCTCTCGGTTGCCTCTAATTGATTCTTCTATTCTTCAGTAGTTTGGAATTGCTGTATTTAGTCATTTTAAAGAGTGTCTGGAATCATATCAATCCTATCTATGTCTTTCCCTCTTTACAAATTACAAGCAATTAGCAAGATGACTAGCAAAGAACAAGGATTCACAGCACATGACCACAGCCTGGTCTCATTCATCAGATGTTATCCTGTCTTCCTTGTTACTACACAGCAGGTTCAAGTCCTCCTCCCTGTTTGCCAAGATTCTCAGCTGATTCTGACCCTACACAGACACTGTAGTTTCCAACCCCTTTTCTTTAGCTTTAGCTAATTCCAACTGAAAATATAAGCCTCTTTGTAAATGCCATTCCCAGGAAGCCTAACCTATCCTCTGACTTGTTCTTACTTGTGTGCTATTTCTGTGTTTTGACATATTTTGCACAGGTGATAATCATTTTGCATTTAGTTTCCTATTGGATTACATGTTCCCATTCAGCCCTCCCCTTAGCCTTGTGGAGGTTCGGATAGTTGTTTCTTTTTACTCCATTTGAGAGACCTGGAGCCTATCATGTATCTTCAGATAACTAGCATTTGGCAGAACACAGAAATGACCAAATAAGCCAATCCAGGTATGGCAGACACCACATTAAGAGATACACACAAGTGATAGACTTTCCTTGCAGAAGGAAGACCAGATTAGAACTGATTCTGAAGACAAATATAACAAAAATCACATGGAAAAAATTAACAGGCCAGTAAATGTAGTCATTGCCTGCAACACAAACTACAAATTCATAGTGGGAAACTGATGAGAAAGGATGAGAGAGATGTACAGAAAGCAGGACTGGGCAGGAGGTCATGCCCCTTCACTTGAAAACAGGACAAAGAAGAGAGGACAGGAGGAAGAGCCCATGTGTTGACAGTGCAGAAGCAATGGACATCTTCCCTGGAATCTCCCTGCCACTAAGCCTGGCAGCCACATGCCTAATGCACACAGCTGGAGCCGGGTGTCCATTCAGTGTCTTTTCCAAGTGTCTATTATGCTCAAGGCAAAAAAATAACAATTCTAGCTTCCAATAATTTGAAGTCCATTAGGAAATAATGCAAGGACTTCGGTAAAATCATCAACGCACGCACCTGCTTTGGGTGCATGCTCAGAGTCTACAAAGTGCTTTCACGTGCAAGATCTCTCAAAGAAAAACGTGCTCAGGACTGGATGAGTGGCAGCGCCGTAATTGTAGTCTAGTGCAGGAAATTGCTTATCCTTAAACGTTAAAAATAAACACTTGAAAAGGTAAAAGCATAAGGAGGTCCACACTTCACAAGGTTCCGTGCAGACCCTAATGAGGACTGCGCTCCTGCCGACAGTCCAAAATCCATTTTCAGAAGCCATGGAGCACTGAATGCTCTCTCTCTCTCTCTCTCTCTCTCTCTCTCTCTCTCTCTCTCTCTCTCTCTCTCTCTCTCTCTCTCTCCCCTCTCCCTTCTCTTTCTTCTCTTCTCTCCTCTCTGTCTAGTTTGCTCTCTCTCTCTGTCTCTCTGTCTCTCTATCTCTCTGTCTTTCTCTGTCTCTCTCTCTCATATCTCTCTGCATATGTATGTAATATTTGCTTGGAGACAATACTTCTACTACAAAAAGAATTAGCTCACCTTAGAGGTGCCAAATGTCATATTTTATCCTGAAACAGACTTGGAAATAATTTCTCTTTATTGGTCGAACTGAGGTCTCACATCTACATGCCTCCTGCCCTCGGTGAAGTTCTTCATTTACTGATACAATCTCCTAACAACACATTCATCTCCAAAAAATTAGAGAAAGTAGCTGCCTGTTGTCTAAATAAAATATCCTCAAAAGATCTTGTCATCAGGGTTCTTGTTGAGTAGCTATGATTAAAAATATATATTCTTCGGAGATAAGTTCTCCATTTTTTATCTAATAATTCAGAAATTTGGGGTACAGGAATAAGCCTGCCAAATCAAAGTGCCATGCATCTTAAACAGATGGATATGTGCAGTTTTAGATAAATACTTTCCATTCTGTAAATGTCTGGAATCATCAAAAATAAACATTTAAAAATACTAATGAAACAGATACTCTTGGACTTTCCCTTGAAATGCCTTAGAGATTTAGTTTAGTTTGCTTTCAGATAATCACACCAGGCAAACAGAGAAACAATACAGCTGATAATGAAAGTTTAACATTGTTTAACTCCCTTTGCTTTCCAGCCAAAACAAATTGGTCTGATCTTACATTCATTTGGAATAACAGAGAAAGGAAGGGAGAGAAATATCTAATGCATGACCTCAACGCATCTTTCTCTTGGCTTAAATACCATTTGTTTTCCCTCCTGATTTACTGCAGTAAAGGCCAGAGCAAGGACTATTATTCACATGGAGATACAACACTAAGCCTCAAAGAGGGCAGTGGTCTGAAGAATATCAGCATAGAACGTAGTGCACCCAGGCCTTCTTCAAATGTGGTGTCCATCGGTCGTAGAGAGTAATCTCCTTAACTTGAACATTTTGCTTATGGAACAAATGTGGGTTCACCTGTCCACAGGCTTTGATCATTCTTGGAATATTAAAACCACAAAGCGCATTTACATAAAATCATGCAAAACTGTCATGATAAATCAGCAAATAAAGTAAAAGGAGAGAGAAATACATCCTATAACCCGTAAGAGGAAATTCGGGGCAAACCTATGATCCAACATTTTTGCTCGAGGTCTGAAGGGACAGCTGTGTTCCATGTAAATTTGCTGACCCTCCCAAACTTCCTATCAACAAGGTTTTCTCAGTCTCCCATTATTGCTGTTCAACAATTAATCAGCAGCTGTTGAAACATTATAAGCATGCATGTAATTTGGGGTAAAATTAATGATTGTCTATCTATTAAAATGCTGAGGGGAGCTTTGTTTTCCAGCCCCAGTGTGAACTTGCCGACTTATTCTTTAAATCAATTACCCTCCTGAACTCCCAGCCTTCTGACTGTTGGCTAACAGCCTCCCACATCCCAAGCCTCCCCTGAGGGAGCCTTGACATATTTAAGACTGTATACATAGCCTGGCCATGTGGTTCTACAGAGGAGAGAAATATGTCAGTAGAGAAAATATAAAACATACATATACATAATAAAAGGAAGATTGTGTGTGTGTGTGTGTGTTCTAAAGTTATCTGAACATTTTTAGAAAAATTCTGACTTCATAGCTATGAAATTCCATGAATCAGTGCCTCGAGCATTAAAGAAGATATACTATGTCTTATGTGAGAATGGAATACAGACAAGCCAATGAGCCACTTTGAGTGGGTTGACTGCCCTCTGGCAACTATGTGTCAGCTTCAGGGCTTCATGTGAGTGCTGCCAAAGTCCACTGGAAACTCAGTTTCAGAAAAGTGGGCTCTTATCAGTGGTGGTATTCTCAGCTCACAGCATGCCTGTGGATTCTGTGCTAAATGGCCATTAGCCTTGACCCAGTCTGCACTTACACTCTACAGCACTAAGCTAGATACAGAAAACTATTCTGCTTTAAGGAATGCGGTCACCTTCAAGGAATGTGCTAGATTACTATAGACTGTTTTAAGAGCTTGCTTTTACTCAACTATTCATATCAGTTTTACAGTCACAATTTGTAATGATGATCCAAAACATGTAATATATGTATTATGTAGTATATATGAATGTTTGTATGTGTGCATGTGTTTATTTGTGTGGCATGTGTGGGGGGGTATGTGTGTATGTACACACTTGTGTAGATGAAGGCCAGAAATAATGTCTCATGTCTTCCTCAGCTGTTTCCCTTTAAGACACAGTGTCTCATTGAGTCTGCAGCTCACCAATCCATCTAAACTGGCTAGGCCAAGATATCCTCCAGCCTCTGTGTCGCTATCCCTGAGATTTCAGGTGCTCACCACCACACTCAGCTTTTCACAAATGTGCTGGAAATCCAAACTCAGGTCCTCATGTATGTGTGTGGCAACCCCTTTACTGATTTGGATACCTTCTCAATTAAAAAAGTGAATCTTTAAGCTCAGAGACTTCCACAGCTGAGACGTAGAGATGAGCATAAATCCGTCGGATTTCACTTATACTACTAAAGACACACTATGGCTCTGTGGCTTCTTGCTAACTCACAGAAGATGATGGATGCGTTTCTACATTCCCTGCTGTATAGCTCATACCTATCAGGTCAGTCCCCTACAACTTTCCCTAGAGCTTCCAGGTCTGCTACACACTGAAACCAATTACCTTGCTTTATCTGTTTGTATTGTTTCAGATTATGTATACATAAGAAAGAATAAGAGCATGGTGAGATGTCTCCAAAGATGCAGGTTCCTGCCATCATGCATGACAATTTGGGTTCTATCTCTGCAGCATCTAGTAGAGAAGCAACTCTCAGTCTTGTGCTCTGACCTCCACGTGCTCACAATGGTACACAAGCTATGCTCCTCACCACACACACACCAAATAAATAAAGGCAAGCCATATATTTTGAAGAAAGTTTGACGTGCCAAAACATGCCAGTAACACAACACTTTGCAAACATAGTAATAGCAGATGCAGGCTTTGCTGTGAGACTGTGATATACATATTTAGTAGTGAATAAGGGTTTTAATAATATAAATGTATTACAAATTTTCATTCCTTTATACCATTATTAAATGTACAGGTTTTTCATCTAACCAGTATCATTTTATATTTTGTTAAAATATAATAACAGTATTAAATACTCGGGATGCTAAATATGTTTTTCTTCCATGAAGGAGCATCATTTTTCTACCCACCACAACTAACATCTTGGCAAAAATGGTGACAAATCAGAAAAGTTGTGTTAGTGTTGTACCAGAGAATGACTCTTTGTAGGCCAATGTGCATAAAAAATTACATTTAAAGCTAAGTTATATACAATTACTTCATCACAGAACCGTGAGACTGTAATAGACTACAAGCTACTTAACTTACTGCAAGGACTTTTAAGAAAAATTATACCATCAGAGGCACCAGCAGAACACATCAATCTGTGTTCAGTTACAAGAAAAAAAAACTTATTTAAATTTAAGGAGCCAACAAAGCACAGCTCTTACATTGCAGCTCTGTGCTCCTGCACACCTCCAGTCTGACATGAAACCCTGCACAGTGAAAGGAAGCCTGGAGAGATTGTTGTCATCAAAGTCAAGACTACAGTATGGCTATGGAAAGGTGAGTTTGAAGCTAACCTGAGACTGTCATAATGATGGTGGTGGTGGTGGTGGTGGTGGTGGTGGTAGTGGTGGTGGTGAATAGGCAGGGGAGGAGGAGGAGAAGGGGGAGGAGGAGGGGAAGGAGGAGGGGAAGGAGGAGGGGGAGGAGGAAGATATCAATATCAATGAGTAATAATAATGGATAGGTTGCATTTCTTTTAAGAGAGTGTTTTGTTTAACTGTAGATTATAAATAACAACTGTGCATCCACACAATTTTCTTTTTTAAAAGTAAAGTCATGTTTAGAAACTGAGACAGGAGAATAGAGCATCCAGAGCCTCTAGTCTTTATTAGACAGTTCCAGATTAACTTGGCCTGTATAGTAAAACCTTGTCTCAAGACAAATCATAAATAGAGGAGGAAAAAAACAAAATCATGTGGCACAGGCCTAAGTAAACATATCTTACTGGGTAGACTGAATTTTAATTTTCCCTAAAGTTAAACTTTTAGATGGCTAGCATGAATTCTGTATTTTAAGTGGGGACAAATGGACTCTTATGGATAACTTACAAATTCTTCATTCATATTAAATTCTTCATTCCAATTAGAGAGAAATGCGTTCCTCGAGTGCTCTAGTGTTTGTTTCCAAAAACAAAAAATGCTTCTGGGTTTTATAAACACCTATTTGTTGGCTAAAACTGTAGTCATGCCCTTATAATTCACTTTAATGTTTTTCATATTTTATCTACAGAAAAATAAACTAACTGAAGTCAAATGTGTTTATACCAACGGTTGGTTTACAAGACAAAGTGACAGAACGACTTGATTTATTAAGGTATTACAAACACTCAGAAAAGCCACAGAGACCGCCACGTAAAGCAATATGCAAGTTCGTCTTCTGTGTGAGTGCAGACATCCATGCTCACACACAGACTAGCACACATCTCTTGAATGGATCTTAAAGAAGACATTGCACGTGCATCTGAAATGCCATTTGACAATGATCTCTTTAAAGCGTCTATTAACAATCAAAGTCCCATTCTTCCCTCTCCTCCTTTCAGCTTGCCTTTCTGTGCACTAAGAATGACATAGTCCCCCAATCTTCTCCATTCTCCCCCAGCACAATCTTTCCTCCATCTGACTAATATTATTAGTCAAAAGTGCATGAGTAAGCAGTGGGGGATGGGACTAGGCAGTGCAAATTCTACAAAATCTGGGAGCTAAATTCTGATCTGAGATAAACAAGAAAGCAAAACTTACAGCTGCCAACACAAGAGAAAAAGAGACAGCACACAAGAGGAGATGCTTCCAGGTCGAATTTTTATTTCGAACATAACACTACAAAGTGGTAAAAATTATAGCTTGCTGTGAAGAAGGGTTAGCACTCTCTCAGCATACCTGCTGAGTTGGGTCACGACCTTAGAAAAGTCATTGAACTGTTTTGTGACTCAACTTCTCAGAAGCTAAATTGGCAGAAACTTCACCTGATATCTCCACATCAACAGCACAATGAATATTACAGAGAAATTTGAGGAAAGACACTCCTGGGTCCCAGATTTAAAAGAATGTTGTGTTCTTACCTGTGTGAGTAGTTTCCTCACAGCAGGGTGCCAAGGATACTGCCAGTCCATCCATCAAGGTAGAAGAGACAACAGCCTTTTAATCCACATACCCAGAGAACCCTTAGCATTTTTTATTATTCCAAGTATGTTTTGCAGCATCTGTATTTGGTTACTAAGCTCATGCCTTTCCTTGTACACACATTCAATTTAACCTTCACAGTCTGCAGCCATCTGCTCACAATAGGCCAATCCACTGACTACAAAACATATTATGTGAAGTCACCATCTTAAGGTCAGCAAGATAGCTCAGCAAGTATAGGTCTTGTCACTGAGTTTCTTCAGGCTTGAGTTCAAGTCCCCAGAACACACATGGTTGAAGTCAAGAGCTGACTCCCATGCATTATTTTCTGACCTTAACATCTGCACAGTCAAAAGCACCCACATATGTGATCAAACAGAGGTAACAAATAAATTAATCAATCAAGTAATCAATGGATATCTGTTTGTTAAAACAAACCTTTCATTGCCATTTTAACAATTTTTTGTTGTTTTGTTTTTTAAATTTATTTTCTAAAGATAAGTAAAGTGAATAGAGCCCACATGCAATTTTATAATGTTCAGTTTTCTTTTATAGTCTAATCATCTTTTTAAAGGGAAAGACAAGCTTTTTCCCTTCAAGTTGACATCCAATATTAATGACAGCATTATTTTTTGTATTTATTTATTAACTATTTTTAATTTGTTTACTTTTCTATACTTTAATCTTTGTTTACAGTCCAGTCATTATTCCCCTCCCTGTCTGTCCTCTGACTGTTTCTCATCCCATAGTCTCTCCCCCATCTCTAAGAGGGTGACCCTACCCCCACCCTTACCCCACCAGACCTCCCCAGTACCTGGGGCCTCAAGTCTCTCAAGGATACGGTGCATCTTCTCACTAGGGCCAGACCAGGCAGTTCTCTTCTATATTTGTGATCGGGGTCTATATGGCAAAGGACATAATCAATAGGACAATTAACAACCTACAGATTGGGAAAAATTCTTCGCTAATCCCACATCAGATAGAGGGCTAATATCCAAAATATATAAAGAACTCACAAAGATAGCTACCAAAAAAATGAAACAACTCAATCAAAAAATGTGGTATAGAACTAAACTGAGAATTCACAACAGAGAAATCTCAAATGGCTAAGAAGCACTTAAAGAAATGTTCAAAGTCCTTAGTGATCAAGGAAATGCAAATCAAAATAACCCTGAGATTCCACCTTATACCAATCAGAATGGCTAAGATAAAAAACTCTGGTGACAGCACATGTTGGCAAGAATGTGGAGAAAGAGGAATATCCTCCATTGCTGGTCAGATTGCAAACTGGTACAACCACTCTAGAAATCAATCTAGAGGTTCCTCAGAAAATTGAAAATAGATCTACCTGAAGGCCCAGCTATGGCATTCTAACAATTTCTTTAATGAAGACTTTACAATTAAAAATTTTAATAAAGTCACAAGTTTCTCCTCCCTATATTATATGCATTCACTTCCTTAGAACAGAATGGGAAAACAAACCTTGAAAAGTATACACAGTATGACATGTTTGCTAGTCCTGGGCTATGATAGAGTAAGCCCTGTGGTCTGCATTCTATGTCACCCAAAATTCATCTTTTAAAATGTAATCACCAATGTGATGATACTCAGAAGTGGGAGTTTTGTGCAGGCCTCAGAGCATAAGGACAGAGTTGTGATGTACAGAATGAGTGCCCTATAAAGAGAGGCATGGGGCAGCCTTGTCTCTTCTTGTTCCCTAGGAGTTCAAAGCACCATCTAGGAATAGGAAGACATCCCTCATCACACAGAGACTCCACTGGTATCTTGATCTTGCACCTCTGGTCTCCAGAGCTGTACAAAATGAGTCCCTGATGTTTCTGAATTGCCTGGAGGCAAACCCTAAAAGATTCATGAGACGATACTATCTCATCCATGATTTTCTTTGACATAACTAGAAAAGTAGAGGGAGATCCAGGGCGGCTCCAGCAAACTGAACATTCTTGACTGACTTTATCACCATGAGTCATCAAAAAAACAGACTTGCCTTGCTATCTCTGTTGTTTAAAACCATGAAAAACACACTGCGGTATCAGCACTTAATGTATAATACATTATCTCCTCTCAGAAGAATTCACAGGCCACAAAAACCATTAAGCCATGCTCTTCAAATCTGTGCAGTAAAATGTGGGTTAAAAGCTTTGAAACTAAAGAGTCTGTTGCAGTGCCTAGCCCATTTATAAGTGATTCAACGCACACTTCTGAGAATCCAGGGTCAAGGGTGTAATTCGTATGAGATAGCCCCAACTATAAATGAATGGATGAACTCAAGAAACCCAATTCTTGAGCTTCATATAAATTTGAGTTGTATCAAACTTATTTCATATTCCTTTTCATTTATCAGTACTCATTTGGAAATAGTCCAGTAGTTACTAGAAGACCCACTAATGTGACAAGACATGATCTGTGCTCTCAAAGTACCATGTCATATCCTAGCACCCTAATCAAGTGTGTGCAGTACAGAGTCTAGCAGGTGACATTAAATTGCTAGCAATAAATGTTTGCACAACATGATATATATTCACTAATTATTGAAGAAAGACTGAAAAATGTGTTGATCAAATGCCTACGGCACAAGGAAGAAGAGACTTCTGATTCTGACATGAGGAAAATTTGACATAGACAAAGTCAAGTTTAAACTTAAGAGAATGAGAGGTGTAACCTAGGAACAGGGTAGGTGAGCACACAGAGAAGAAGTAAGAATGTTGGACCTCTGGGAAAGAAAAGGTGAGCATCTGGGACTTCAGAACCTGGCATCCAGGTATCCAGTGACTTCTTTCAAGGTGGCCACGCGTCCCTTTCAGATGCATCAATATTGGAGTTTCCATGGTTTGCTTAAACCTGCATTGATTTTTAAATTCACACTACAAGTGTATGGGTTGATTTAGCAATCATATTCTCTATTGCTTTATATTGAGTTTGCAATCACCTAAAACCTGCACATTTTCCTCTCAGCAAATATTGTCAAGCTTGATCACTCTTGAATTTTTGTCAAGAATTTCTTAACTTAAATGCAGAGCCCAGTGCTCCCTTTAAATTTCTTCTCTGTTGTTACGGTGATCTGTTATTTTAATTTGTCAAATTTTTCTTTGAATCCTGACTGTGTCATCCTCTACAATAGCTATTCCTCCATGCACTAATAATAGCAAAAATTATAATTGCACCACACTGTTTTGAGAGAATCAAAAGATTGGGCCTAATGGTTTGACAGTGGAGACCTTTAGCCAAGCTGACTGTGCTCAGTCAATCAACACTTTTTAAGTATTAACTTGATGAGCTATTCATCAACATAATTATTATACAATCTGTGTTTCTTTAACTTCTACACAAGTTCATGAGATATTTTTGAACTTCATGCTTGAAATTAAAACCCGCTCTCTCGTTGCCACTCCATAAATAGCTAAGCTTGTGTTCTGTGGATGGGACATATTCCCTGAACACAACAAACTTATGTTCAATATCCCTATTTTTTTTATTGAGCCATTATCCTTCCATTTTACTAACATTTATAAATACACAAATAACTTTTTTCTGGTTGTCTAGAATTTGAAATTACCTGCAGTATCTTACTGCCATTTTGTTCCAACTTATTAAAACCTACTGGAACTTTTTCTTCCCAGTTTCATGGTCAAAGACTTATTGGTGGGTTAAATCATCCTGGTAGGAATATTTATTCCATGACAATCAGGTAATAGTATATCTCATTGATTGTTAGGACTATTTTTTAAAAAAACTGTTTGTGAGCATTGTTTTTATTTAAATAAAATAGTCCTAAATGTCTCCTAAGTTTCCTAGCTCTTAGCAATTCATCCTTATCATTGCATAAAAGTCAAATGCTTTTGATGTGACCTCAGGACCTCCAAAAGAAGACATTCAACTCATAAGTAAGGAGGAAAGGATGTGGCTTAAGGAACACAAAACAGAGGTCCCAGTTTTGGAACCAACATGTAAGCAATGTGGCTCCTAGACCATAGTGGGCATAGGAAAGATAATGTATCAGACGGGAAGAACAATGTCCTAAGAACCAAACCTTGTGTGGCCCCTACTTTGAGAAAGGAGGGACTGGGAGCCTTTGTATAAAAGAAAAAACTTGATCCAGGGAGAACCAACTTAAAGCCACCAGCTCCTGGTTAAGCATACACAGAGCACAGGACAGCCCTGGATGATTCAGACCACACTGAACTCCAGTGATGTATAAGAACCAGCCAGTGCAGCAAGCAACTAAAGAACTATTGCAGGAGGTAGAGTGGGGGGTAGGTGGGGGCACATCCTCATAGAAGCAGGAGAAGGGGGATGGGATAGGGGGTTCCTGGGTGGTGAGAAGAATGGGGTAAGGGGATAAAATCTGAAATGTAAAAATAATATCCAATAAAAAATTTTAAAAAGAACTATTGCACTTCTAGCCTAGAGATTATATTTGTGTGCAATATTCCAACATGATTTCAAATATAATTGTGTCTTGTGTACCTTGGAATCCATTTTCTTTTTCTTTTTTTTTCTACTATAAAGAATCTGGAAAGAAATCACCTGTGTGTTCTTTCCCTTACCCTCCTTGGCAGGACTTAATACAGAATCTCTGCATCCATTTCTTTTCTGTTGATGTAGTAGAGCACCCTGACTCGGAGCTGCAGAAATGGCCCTGCAGTCAACAGCACTTGCCACTCTGGCAAAGGATACACATCAGGCAGCTCACAACTGCCTATAACTCCAGTTCTATGGAATACAGCTTCCTCTTCTGGCATCTGTAGGCACCAAGCATGCTAGAGATACATATACATACATACATACATACATACATACATATTTTATATGTATGTGATATATATAGATATATATATATATCACATAAATATATATATATATATATATATATATATATCACATAAAATAAAACTAAACAAACCTTAAACATAAAAAAAATCAACAAACGCAACTTAAGAAATAAAATGTTTTCTTTAGCTGGCAGTCCCAAAGGGGATACAGTCACTCAGGGTAGGAAAGAAGTGTGAGGCCAGTCTATCCATCAAGAAAACTTATCGCACCATTTATCCACACACAGGAAGGAGAGAGAGAGAGACAGAGAGAGAGAGAGAGAGAGAGAGAGAGAGAGAGAGAGAGAGAGAGA
The DNA here is from genome assembly GCF_011762505.2 of Arvicanthis niloticus. Lineage (NCBI taxonomy): Eukaryota > Metazoa > Chordata > Mammalia > Rodentia > Muridae > Arvicanthis > Arvicanthis niloticus. Next base: position 3,042,652 of record NC_047673.1, read on the forward strand.
GACAGAACAGAAAGTGACACCAGGCTCTAAAATCTGAATTACAGTGGCATGGTGTACTACCTCCAGTAAGGTTCTACCTCCTAACAGTTCCATAACTTTCCCAAAGAGTACCACCAACTGGGAACTATGCAAACATGTGAGCCTGTGGGAAACAATTTTTATTTGAACCAAAATATCACTAATGAGTATTATATTATCTTTTCAAAGTGGGATGGTTGGAGGACATTCATAATTCCTCTGGATTTGCTTTGCCAGACTACTGAGATTACGCCATACCTGTGCACATGGTTGACTCACTTTCAGAATTTCAGATGCTGTGCCAGTCCCCGTGGGATTTCTAAGAATTGGGAAAGATTTGACACTACCAATATGAAACAGTGACTTAGAAAATGTGAAATGTTTTTGTGACTCCAGAAAATTTTATTTTGGTTTTCAACTGAAACTATACATCTTTCACTAATGAAAATTTGTAACTATTATATGATTCATCATAAAACTGAATACTTTTAAGTATTTTACAAAAAAAAATGGACTTCTATCTAATTTCTGTAGTTCATGTTTATCTTCTATCTGTTACCCCATTCTAGATTTTTAATCCCGAATTCTCAAGAAGAGGTAGACTTCAAAATATTTAATTTTTCTCATTTTGTTTTTCTGTATTATCCAAGTTTTCCACAACTGAAAAAAAAGAAGATATTGATTTTTTTAAAGACATATGGCCCACAAAAAGGAGGATTGGGTTTTATATGAACAGGACTTTTCATTCAGAACAATATTATATCTGTTTGCTTCATTGTGACAGCAATTCAGTTAAGGTGGGGGGAAAAAAAAAACCAACATGCATGACCTAGTAAGTGACTATGTTTACTGGCCAGAGCTCAGTAATTAAAGATGTTACCTTAAAGGTTTAATTTGTAAAAACTTATTAAACTCTAATTTTATATTAAAAGTTGACAATTTTAAGAGTGATCATGGATAAGGACAAATAGGTTTCAAACGTGTTCACAAAGATACTTTCATCATGAATGACATACATCTCAGGACGTTAAAGGTTTGTAAGATCATGAGAAGACCTGCAGCCCTATCACCATCTCGGAACAGCTTAGAGGAAGCCTCAGAATGAAACTTCCATGTGTGTGCACATGGATGACTCTAGCCTGCAGTACAGGCAACATAGGAACAAGGCTATTTTCTCTTCCATGATTGATCTCATTCTTTTGCTTGCTTGAAAATACATTAGTCATTTCTGCCAACAACAGCATCCTTCCAGCAACAGATGTTATGTCATAAAGAAAGACTTATACATGCTGGTATAAATAACAAAGGTGTTAGCTAGAATTAAAAGTAGACATTTCATATATATATATATATATATATATATATATATATATATCTTTAGTGATTACTGAGTGAGTGTAAAAATCCGCTATAAATAAATTTTACATAAACAACATGTTTAATGAACACTGGAAAGTTTGACTAAGAAAGAAAATTTATCTTCAAATTGATGACTGTTTTGCTCACCCTAAACAGAGTTTACATGACTGTTATACATAAACAGACTCTAAGATATTCATTAATCACCAGCTTTGAACTAAATCCCCCACTTGAAGAGAACACATGTGCTTCTGGGTGTGATTTTTATAAACACCATGATGCCTTAACCCCTTCCAACACCAGAAGTCAGTGACTCTCAAATCACCTCCTAGACAGAGACACCATGAGGAAAGCTGGGTGTTGTGGCAGCAGAGTGATGGCTACTGCACAAGGTGAGTGTGTATTTAGGCATTGTCAGGTCAACCTGTCATGTCCTACACTCTGCTCCATCCTCCATTGCCTGTCAGCTCTTTTTGACACTTCTGAAGGGCTCTGGGAAAGAACAATTGCCAACAGTGACAGACAATGAATTGTAGAATAATGAGCCTCCTCTTCATCTGTTGCACATCCTTGGAGGGCAGAGCCTTTATAAACTGGGTAGAGAAACATGATTCCCTGGCTTCAGAGGTCCCTTCTTTTGGGTATTTATCTAAACTCTTTTGAGGTGTATCAGTGTACAGTGCTAAAAGATCAAGCAAGAGAGCATGCACGCTGCACAGGCTGCACAGAGCATGGTTTAGGCCCTAGCTCTTCCACACAGGCCCTGCATCATCTACATGCCTATCTTCACATTGGGCTCCTCTCCTGTACATCAGGGCTGTACCTCTTGCATGTGATTGTTAAAAGTAGTTGATGGATTGATACTTGTGGAGGACACGGAATTGTTTCTCAGGGATTTATTAGAGAAAACGTGACTAAAAGGTGCCCACATGCAATGAGGAGCATTTTCATGCTTGTTCCTTAGCTTCATTTCTTGAACAAACACATGAGCACAGCGTTTTTAACTGTCCATTCGTTAGATAAGGAATCTGAGGCTTATGAGGTTAACCACGTTGCCAACCAAAAGTTCGGTAATAGGCCCACAATTGTCTGCGGCTGAGTGAGGGTGTTCCAAGCCCTTGTTAAATCAGCCTTGATTAATGGTGAGAGGATCAACTGCCAAGCTACTAATTAAAATACCCACCAAGGTGAGTGCACACTTGGATCCCATGTTGCTCAAAGATGCATTTAGAGAAGCTGATAAAATAGAATTCCAAAACAACAACAAAAAAATAAACAATTACAAAAAGCTATAGATAGATGAAGAAAATAATACCTTAAATATTTTTAAGTTGTCACTTTCTAAAACTAAACAGTAGTTCTTTATATTTGTAGACCATTGACACTTTGAATTCACATATTATTGTAGGGAACCTATTTGTAGAGAAATGTATCCATCAAAAATTTTACATAAATGCCTAAGGTGCCAAAGACACAACGTCTACCTACGAGTTCCTCTCCACCTTTGGCTATGAATTTGCTTGGAGTCTTATACTAATTACCAAGGAAGAGAAGAAAAGATGTACAAAGGAATGTCTTTCATATAAATTATTTTAATTGTAGGTGTAAGGTAAGTCTTCTCAAACCTTGCTCTGTGAACACGTGCACATCCACAGGAAATGTATGCCAACAGTGAGTGAGTAAACCAGAAATGTTCTTACCTGGAACACAGCCACTAACTGAGCAAACCACACGTCAGCATGACCTGAAACAGCCCACATCTCCTCAGGTGGTGAATCCACTGCCTTCTGACCAGTGTGTTTCAGACTAAGGTTGTTTGAACTGGAAGAGAGTAGTATCTCCTTGCTCATCTCCACAGACTTGGCAGGCAAACATTATCTGCTGTCTGGAGGTAATTTAATAAATTTTTAAATTAATAGAAGAAATGAACGTGGCTAGACTGGGGAGATGAGTCCAGGCATTGGGGGCTGCACGGGTCATAAACTATTTTAATACAGAGCACTGTTCATATTTATTTATTTGTTTATTTATTTATTTTATGTGTTTGGGTATGTTGCCTTTATATACATATATGTGCACCACATGCCTATCTGGCACCATAAATCCCTTGGAACTAGAGTTACAGACAGTTGTGAGCTGTCACATAAATGCTGGAAATTGAACTGGGGTCCTTTAGAGGAGCAGCCAATGCTCTTAACTGCTGAGCTATCTCTCCAGACCATGCAACTGCTCATATTTAAATGACTGCATTAATGACTTTCAGTATAATCTAAAGAAAATTAATAAGCAAAAGTGTATTTCAGAATACATGGCACAGCCATGGACTATAAAATTTTATTTCTCTATCTCATTGTTTTGCAAACAATGTCAAATTGAAGAGGAAGAACAATAATATATTGTACATACTTATGGTTTGTACATGAAAGTTTCTACCAAAAGATTCCTGTATTGAAGTCCTGTTCTTTGATCCAGGCAGTGGTCAGAGATTATGTATTTGGAAAATGCTTAGAAAGGAAGGCTTTTCTCTTCATGAATGGGTTGACCCATTCATAAATACCATATGTGGACACACCACTGGCAGAGGGCAGAACTCTGAAAGGTGGTGTCTGACCACTAGGAGAGTGCCTTTAGGAGTTGTATCTTGTCCCCAACTCCTTCTCGGTCACCTTTCTCTATCTTTTGACTGCTGTGTTAAAAACATGTTCTTCTGTCCTTTCTGCTCCCTGCCATGGTGGTGTGCCTCACCGGGGCCCATCATAATCATGCTATCTGATCAGGGCAGGAACTCAGGCTTCATCCCAGACTATTTACAACTCTCTACCTTTCCTGACCCAAAAGTGTCACATCATATTTAAGCCTGTCTTTCAAAGTGTGTGACAAATACAAATTTTAAAATATCAAGTGCTTTTTTTGTCTTAAGGACCCAGAAGAAGCCTACCAGTCCCCTGTGCCCTGTGCTTTCCTGTCCTTTTCTCTTTCACATCTGTGTACTTTCCGTTGTTTTTTTACTTGTCTGCTTTGGGGTATGCTAATATTGAGGCTCTTCTCTTTAGGAAAGCTGAGGATGTTAATGACTTATTCTGGAAAAGTGGAAATTATGGAAGAATGAAATCTGAAAATCTGATTCCAGTTCACCTGGCCTATCTTCATCAGTTTGGTGAAACCACAAAATACTATCCCTTTCCTGAAGGTGGCATACACCAGACCTAGCCTCAGATACCCACTGAGAAACATAAGCTAAATGGATTTCATCAGCTTGACTCGAACTTAGACAGATCTAGGATTTAAAAAAATCTCAGTTGAGAAAATACCTCCTTCGGTTTGCCTATGGGCAGGGGTAGGATGTCACTTTCTTGTTTGAAGATTCATGATTAATGTGGTTGGGAATCTGTGTGTCACCACTGGGCAAGTAGACCTGAAGTGTGTAAGGAAAAAAAAAAAAAAAAAAAAAAAAAACAAAACTGAGTGATCCAGGAGAAGCAAGGCAGTAGATAGCATGCTCTCATACTCTCTTCTTCAGTTCTGTGCCTCCAGGTCTGCCCTACCTGAGTTCCTGGCCTGACTTCCTTCAGTGAGACTGTTTCCTGGAAGCATAAGCTGAAGTAAACCCTTTCCTCCCAAGATGCTTTTGGTCATTGTCTTTATCACATCAATAGAAACCTAACGAAGATGGGAGCATCCTCTGCATCTATTTGAGCTTTACCTCCTGGGATTTCACCTAATCATCCCCTTGAGTAAAACTAGTAACACCTCAACAGGGATGGCTGAGTCACAGAGCACTCAACACTGTCTCGTTGCCCTGTTTGCCCTGAATTTTTCATTCCATATGCTTTGAGTGTGAAATGTCTCCCACAAACTAATGTGTCTGGACAATTGGTCCCAACTATAGACACTGTTTAGGAAAGCTGAGAAATATTTGAGAAGTGGAGCTCTAGAGAAAATGGGTTGCTCAGGGTAAGAATGGGACTTTTGCTGGGATCCCAAATTCCTGTTTGCTCCTTACTAATAAAGACACCATGGATGAAGACACCATGGTTGCAATGTACCTACTGGCTTTCTGCCTCTGCTGCCATACCGCCCCCATCACAAATGGACTGCGTCCCTTCTTAAACTCAGAGCCAAACAAAGCCCTTCTTTCCTGGATTTGCCAAGTATTTTTGTCAACACAATAAGAAGTAACTAATACAAATATATATGTATTTGTATTATGTTGTAGTAGTTATTTAAGAAAACGGCCACCAGTCAACCGGACTATCTAAGCTGCAATGTCTTTGCCTAGCTCAACTACATGGCTAGAGGCCACGTCATGCCACAGCTAGAAACAGCCAGCCAGAAACACCAGCCCTGCTACCCACCAGATGTCAGCGTGGGAGATGGCTCTGCTGGTCTTCCATGCTGTCTCTACAAGGCTGGACATTGCCCAGACTATCCCAATTAGTAATGATCAATAACAAAATACCCATATAATCAGAAGTGTAACCCAAAACCAATCTAGATATACCAACTACCTTTGACTGGTGGAGACATGTGAACATCTGTCTCCATGTTAGCCTCTCTCCCTCTCTCCTCCCTTAGCTCCTCCTCTTCCTTTTCCTCTTCCTCCCTTACTCCTCCCACCTTAGCTCCTCCTACAGTATTATGTACTATATATAAATATATACAAATATAGATATAAATATATACAAAGATAGATAGATAGATAGATAGATAGACAGACAGACAGACATATATCTGATACTCATGATTATTTTGTAAGGGAATGTTTTGTTTTGTTTACCTAAGTTATATTGAATAGTGATGTCCTGGTATAATATTTTAAACTTTCAAAGTGTCCATTACATGGCCATGGGCTTACCCTGAAGAACTCTGATCCTTCAGCAGGAGCTTGAGCTCTGACAGACAGATGGACTTATCAGTGATTCTAAACTGGGCTGCATATTCTCAGTCTTCTACAGACATGAAAGCAATAAGAATGGAGCCCTGAAGGTTCAACAGTGAAGACAAATGAGCTTCTCTAATGCAAGCTTTTGAATGTGAGGAGGCTGCCAACATAAATTGAGCATGTTGTGCTCAATGTTGCTGTGAATTTAAACTGCCTTTAACAAGGACTATTAAGAAGAAAATGACCATGTGGGGGAGATGGCTTAGTGGATATGAATGCTTGTCCTGCAAGTATGAGGACTTGGATTCTAATTCCCAGTATCCACCTAAAAAGTAGAGTATGGCTTCACATACTGTAATTCCAGCCTGATGTTGGAGGAACGGGTGGAGACCGAGAGCTCCCTGGACAGTCAGCCTTGCCAAATAGTATGCTACCAGTTCAGTCAGAAGTCCTATCTCAAAGCAAATAAGGAAGAAAGCAACCAAAGAAGACACCTGCTATCCTGCTCTGGCCTCTGACTTCATGTGGCATGCACACACACATACACACACACACACATGCATACATGTGCATGTACCAAACATATTACATACAAATACACACATATATACATACAAAGAATAAATAAATAAAAATAGCTAATATCCAACTCCCAGCTTCAAGCAATTTGATTTAATTTGTGTTGGTTATGATATGGTGGAATAATTTTTTAATGTACCCAAGTGGTTCTAGAATATGTTAGGATTCAGATACGTTGTGTTGTGTAATTAAAGTTTTAAATTATTTTTCTCTTTTCTCTGGTGTCAAAGGCCAGAAATTATAACACTATGTTGGGTTTTTGTTTTGTTTTGTTTTCTGTTTCAAGAGCACAGTGTTTACTTGCAACCATTCAGTAGCTAGATCAAAAGCAAATGTCTGAGGGGCTTGGGTGACAGCTTAATAAGAAATTTGCTTGCTAAGCAATCTTTAAAGATTCAATGAACTTACACAAGAGACACACCCATCAATGCTTATCTATAACCCAGTGCTGGGAAATGGAGTGGGGTCAATATATGCCTAGAGCTTATTGGCTAACCAGCCTAACCAATTGGTGAGCACCAGATTCAGATGAAAAACTTCATCTCACAAGATAAGGTGGAAAACTAATATGGGAGAGCCTGGAAATGAACTCCTTCTACATGCATGAACACACATGTATACACATACACACATAATAATGATATTATTAAATAAATAAATAATGTAAGAATAAAAGGTAAAGGGTTGGGTAGAAAACAATTTTTCCATTGGCTAGAAAGTTGATCTCACCAGTGTGTGTGCGCATATGTGCATCTGTGTCTGTCTGTCTGACTGTGTACAGATTCCTTCAATAGTAGGTCAGAGGTGAGCATCACATGTTTTCCCATGCACCTCTTCACTTCGCTTTTTTAGATAGGATCTCACATTAGACCTGAAAAAAAAAGTGTTTAGCTAGACTGGCTAAAAACAATGTGTCTCCCTGTTTCTGTCTCCAGGATTAAGTGTCTCGAAGTCTTCAAAGTTTATATATAATGTTTTCTGATAATGCTGCCTAAAGTGTAAAGTACAAATCAAGACCAAAACTGACAAACTAGAAGACAAACCCAGTACAGTGATAAGAGAAATGAACACTAGCTGTGCAGCATTGCCCCAAGAAAAGCAGATGAGCAGTTAGAAAAGCTTGATAATGTTGAGCTGAAAGGAATACAGAAGAATGAGCCCAGCTGCTTCAAAATCTGACATAGGTGTGGAATATGATCTGGGATAGCTCTTTGTTATTGATACAGCATGTAAAATTTAACAGTGGTCACTGCCATAACTGAATTTCATGCAAAAATGTATTTCTTCTCTAGAAGCTATGGAAACACCAGAACATATGATTGACTACAAACTCAGCATGTCCAGTAAACATTTGTCAAGAATTTAAGGATCACATCAGGTCGCTTCAATGACAGACAAGCTAAGCACTCACAGAATGAAGCAACAACATATGACTGAATTTTTTTCATGATCCTGTCTCTATTGAACAGAAAACTTTGAATTACAACCCCAAATATTCTTTCACCTAGGGTTGGTTTGTGCTTTCGTGAAAATGGCCACTCACTTATAAACTTTCTTCTTAACAAAGAGAAAACTTCTTTTCTGTTTGTTTTTTCAGAAAATAGCTTTTAAAAGAATAAACAAGGCAATCTGAATACAACAGAGAACTACAAGGTCCCTACCATCACAGCCCCACTGATGAATGATTGGATGGTGACTGACCATGCAGTGCTGGACAGTTCAATGTGCAAATGTTTTGAATACAATCATTTCCCCTTCCATCAACATCCTCAGTCTGTGTATATTTGTAAAGCTCTCATATGTGAGGTGCATAAAGGGCTAGGAGCCATGAATGACATGATCTCTGGATCTTCCAAGTATTTCAGCCACATTTGTCAAACACAGTAAACCATGGATTCAAGATTTTAAACCACCCTGTCCCAGTACCCCCCAAACCATGTTAGGGTATTGTGTTACACATAACACACCTGGCTCTTCATTCTTTCTCTCCTATGCCCTTATCTCAGCTCAACACATGCACACACAGACACATATACATGCATACAAATCCAGTACAACAGTACAAACAAGGACACACACACATACACACACACACACTCAGGCATAAACACACATGCACATATATGTAAACATACCACAAAGTCTTGTATATATAACTTGGGAGTCAGTTAGGTATACATATATACATGTGTACACACATGCACATACATATGCACACAGACATATTCACATCACTCACTGTGGAACTTGGCTGTCAGTCGCATATATTATACACACAACTGAAGCACTTATGTTACTTTATCCTGTAATGTACCAAGAAGAGGTTAGTTAATACTTGTCTCTTCCTGGACTGTATTCATCTTGAAAGGATGCATACAAAAATGTGAACCGGTTACTTGATGATTGAAGGAGGCAGCATAAAAATTTACTTTAGAATAATGAGATCTTTCCCATTATGCTGATTCTTGGTTTTGGTTTAAATGATTCCAAAGAGAAGCAGGTGTTCTGTTTTATGTGGGTGGGGGTTACCAACCACCCCAAATTTGACTCATCAAATTCTTCTTTACATACAAGATCTTTGCATTCTGTTTATTCCATCATTATACAAATAATATTAAACTAAATCAAATATAATTTTACAGAGCAGGTTCACCAGTTAGGGAAACTATGACCTGCATGCAAGGACTCCATCTGCAACTGAAAATACACAAAGAAGACACAGTATCTCTCAAAGATTCCATTGATGTAAGGAGGCTGTGTTACAAACATTCATATTCACCTACAAACAACACCTTTGAGTTTGCCTTTGCCAGCAAAACCTAAAGTACTTTCTTTCTGGACCCTTACAAAAAGTGTTTGTAGATCCATGGTTTAAATAGCCATTATTCCTTTAATAGGTAAAACCTATATTGTCATTTCTATGGCTATATTCTCAAATACTAAAGAAGCCAAAGCAGAAAGATTTCAAGTTCATGTCCAGCCTACAGAGTATGTTGTAGATGAATCATGTAAGAACATGACTCAAAAAAAAAAAAAAAAGTCTGATGTACTAAAGGCAAGGTCATGTACTAAAGGCAAGGTCAAGGCCTCCTAAAATGTGCTGAGAATCCACCTTGTCACCTTGTTACTTGAGGCTATCCAACAGAAACCATTCAGCTGGCCCACCTTTACTCCTCTAAAATGAGTCTACAGGAAGTTCTGGTGATGTGTCATTAGCTTTTACCAATGTGTCACCTCATTAGATGCCAGACAATCTGGCAGAATTTGACCATGGTGTCACCTAGCTCTTATCTCTTAGTAAGAGGTAAGTAAGAGTGGCACATCTTTCTTTTTCAAACTTGCTTATAGTGCTGTTTCCATCCACATGTCTGTGCTGCACACTACTTTGTGTGGAATATGGAAGAGACCTGAGAATTCTTGGGAGGTGACAGTCACTGATCAGGAGGATGAGATTGTGAATCCTTATCTGTCATTGTTGGTCTGATAGTGATCATTGAATGGTATTATTTCTAAGTGAGAATATCAGAGACATTAAAAATATAAGTGGATTCTGATACTATGATAATAATCATGAGAAAATATGGTATATACTCTCTGACAGTATTCTTAAAGATGGCATGAAAAATATACTTAATTTTTTTCCAACGCAGTGATTGGTTGATGGATAATTAGATTGATTAAGGCTATATATACATGTATGGAACACCTCTACTAAATATTCATCTATCAAGTTTTATAAATGTAACTCTAAGTGGCTTTAGATTAGTTCCCCTTATCCTGCTTGATGTGGCAGATAAATCATACAATGTTTCTGAAAGCTGTGGGCATTTCACAATCACCCCTAAGCAATTCCCTGTAATGTTAGTGTTATTTTATGCCATTGCTGATCCCAATTCTTACTTCTGCTCTGCTATTTGAAGAATTCTAATCTCTCCTGTCATAAAAAAGGAAAGCTTTGGTGATTTCTTAGAAATTTTCCTTTAAGATATTTCCCTAGGTTGTATCATGCAAAAAAGTAATTATGACGCATATTGTTTAATTGCAAATCCATGTTTTGAGTTAAAATTCTGACTTGAAAAGTGAGGTAAATAAAGGAAAAAGTGATCCCTTCTCTGGGGAAGTAGAAAAGCTATGCTAATTTGAGAGTTAAATGGTTTTTGTTTCTGTATCTGTTCCAGCTGCATGGATAAAGAATAGTTATGAGACTGTCTCGAATTCTCTTTTCTATTCACAATGATCCAGGTTTTATGATTTCTAGGGTAGAAGTATAGCCTTTAGTAGATGAAACAGGATGGAGAAGACCTTGGTTATAATCAACAAAAAATAAGAAAGGAAGGAAGGAAGAAAGGAAGGGAGGGAGGGAGGGAGGGAGGGAGGGAGGGAGGGAGGGAGAAGGGAGGGAAAGAGGAGGGAGGGAGGGAGGGAGGGAGGGAGGAAGGAAGGAAGGAAGGAAGGAAGGAAGGAAGAAAGAAAGGAAGGAAGAAAGGAAGGAAGCAAGCAAGCAACAAGGAGAGCAGGGGTGGAAGGGAGGTAAGCCTGTTTACTCTTCACAGGTACAAGAACTATAAGGGGCTGGTGGCTATACCAAACCTTCTACCCCAACAATTAGATCAAATACCAACTCTCCTCATCTACTATGTGGATACCATTAGGGGCTTCTACATTCACTGGGTAAAGGTGTGAAAAATGAGATGAAATTATTTCAAATATATGAAAAAATAAACAGGAATGTAAATTTGGCTATATCTGCAGTATATTTGTAGAAAAAAAGTATTGCTCAAGTCTTGTCAACTCTAAAGCTCTTTTTAAAATATCTTTAATGGCCTTACAACATGGATATATATAATATATTCATATTTTATATATAATATATTTTATATTAATTCTAAAACACACACATATATATATATATATAAAACTCATGCTGTAGGAAAAAAATACAAGAAGATAAAGCTATATAGTAAAAAATGAACATAATTATATAGTCACTAGCTTATAATTATCCAGTTTTCAATATTTGAGGCCTTATCAATAGTGCATAGGTGATCTTGAGTTTTGTTCTTTTCCCTTGCCATCTATCTGCAGCGTGAAACTCCCTTGGAATTCTGATCAATGACAGAAACCTGTACTGCAAAAACAAATAGCCCATGCTGTGCAGTGCTCTGCTGCTGAGCTGTGAGGGTTTGTAATAGTATCTTAGAAGTATCAAGTGCATTTCTGACTTCTTATATCTTAATCCTATGAGGCACCACCTGAAAAAACATGGAACACTAAAATATGATAAGCATTTTCCCTTGACATAGCAGACCTTGAAAGAGTTTTCCCCTTGACACAGCATGCCTTGAAAGCCTCCCTAGATCTTGGGACTAGAATATAATAGTTAAAACACTCTCTGGGATAAGGACCTTCAGAAAGGACCAAATAAACTTAACCATTAAACCAGAAAGGAGAAATTAAAAAACAATCACATCTTTCTGATGTGAAAATACAATTGTGTCTATTGCTTCTTGTAGTTTTAATATGAAAATAGACAAATTAAGCATGCAGAAAACCTAATTCTAAACCTAGTCAGTCATGAACTTTGGAAATAGACTTAGCCTGTGTTTGTTTTGTTGCTAAAACTGTCACAGAACTGTTGGGAGAGTAGACTATGAATAAAAATTAAGTAATTTTTTCATTAAATACTGAATCTTTCTTCTTTTTGGGACATATTCTGTAAACAGTGTGTCATTATAAATTATTACTAGAGGGAATGCAGAATGGTACCTTACTAATCAATGGGAAGACATATAACAGTAGCCACCAAAATCATGGATGCAATTATCTTTTGCTTCGGTTATTTTAGTTATAATATTGTATTGGCACAGAAGCAAATTTAAGACTATGTGTGGCAATCTAAGTTCAAGACCAGAATTCATATATCGGAGGAAGGAGAGAGTAGGTTCATAGTGAACAATAATTCATTAACCTCTGCATCTGTGCAGTGACATACATACCTGCACACACACATCATGAACACACGCACAATAATAAATTAAAATAGTCATTTAGCAATAGCCAGTAATTGTATGAACCATGAGAAGTCACCATAATAAAATTCAGTTTTTAGATGATGACCTATATTTCAAGCCAAGATGAAGCAACAAAAGCATGTTTTTCTATTTGAATCAACAACGTTAAAAATAGATAAGGCACGTAGCTGGCCAAACAACAGATGCCAGGAAACAAATATGAAGAGTGGGAGAGACTAAAATTGATTTGTCTTGTTTGCTTGATCAGCCCATTAATGTAGGAATTCTCTCAGATCGTTTGGACCTGGAATTTCACTCATCCAGGACACTCTAGCTCCCTGACAGATGCCAAAAGCAATGTGCCCATCCAATAATGGAATGGACAAATCAAAGACCTGCAAATATAAAGAAGAGCAAAGGATTGCTTTTGTATATCTTTATTTTCTAAGATATTTCTTATAGCGATTTTTAAAAAAATGACTAAAACTACCTGGAGTGGTTGTTAGTATCAGAGTCCAACATGGGCAGAGGGCCAGATACCTGGCTGTTCCCAGGAGAACATCAAACCTCATGATTCATTGACAATAGAATATTGAAGGATGTCTCAGTAATGAGGAAATACAGTTCCTATTTAAACTACTGTTCTACATATGCCTGATGATAAATCTTTAAAACAATATAAACTATTCAGAAAGGTAAAGTTTATAATGTCTGATTTCTGAACAAAAGTTACAAGAAAATAAAAGCAAAGAAACAGGGAAAAATACTACAAATAGATAAAACTGTAAATCTTCCTAATTAACACTGATTCTAGAACTAGCATAAGACTTTAAAGCAGATATTGTGACATGTTCATGATTCAATAACACATGTTCATAATTAAAACAAAGTTACAAGAAATACTTTTTAAAGATTTAAAAGTCACTTAAAATTTAAAAATAAATATAACAATGCTTGCAACTCATAAATAAACCCTAATGCAACCACTGGATATAACTAGCCAGTGTTTAGAAGCTGCAAAAGAAATATTTGTGACTTTACATTTACACATGAAGTCCATGCAAATAAAATACTAAGAAAAACAGGAATCCTAAAATATAAAATTGCATCAGCGAGCTGCAGGACTATATCATGTGATCTAATGTATGAAGAAAGTTACTGAGGGAAATAGAGGAAAGGTAAGAGAGAAAAGTCTCAAAGAATTAATTACCTTTTTAAAAATATAATGAAAACTACCAACCTACAAAAGTTCCAAGCAAAGAGACATTAGAAAACAACAAAGAAGATAATAATCAAAAGTCAGTGTATATGCACACAGTAAGAGAGATACATAGACTATATAAGACATGATTTCATCTCTATTGAGAGATTTTAATACTACTTCAATAATTGGCAGGAAATTATATATAAATCATTAAGGTTACACATGACTTACACTCTTTTTCAATTTTGATCATTTATGCAACCCCCCACACAACAATAGTATACATATTTATTTTAAGTGGTTACAAAACCTTTACCAAGATGAACATTCACCCTATACACCATAAAACATATCTCATATATACCATAGAACATAAATTTTTAAATAAGGCTCTTTCTCTGGATGTAATGAGATTATCTTGAAATTCAATAATAGAAGAGTTTTTGGTGAATTCCTAAACAACTGAAAACCAAATCATACATCTCAAATTAACCTATTGATCTATACCCTTGGGGGAAATCTAGAGTCTGGAATTAGTCTGTCCAGAATTATTCCATAACAAAACCATAAAAACAATGTATGAAAATAAGACTGAATTCCAACATAGCTCATGGATACACATGCCTGGATTTTTAAGCAAGATTTTGCCAAGTAAAATCCACCAAAATATTTGAAAGGACATTACATTGTATTCTCCAGAGTTCAAATACGTCCTCAAAAAATCTCCTCAGCTACTGTGTTACAACCATATCCTACATAATCTATCCTGCCTGTGTATTAAGAATGCTTAAAATTGATTGATGGATTAAAGTGTGGGTAAAGTAGAGGTGGACCTGGAATTCTTCACACTACCATAGGAATGGAAAATAATGCAACTGTGAGCCTGGCTAGCAATCCCTTATGTTAGTAAATGTGTACCAGATGTAAAACCAAGCTATTTAACTCTTAGATGGTTCCTAGAGAAAGGACTGCCCTTTCCCAAACAGGAGATGTACCCGAGTGTCGATGTGGCTTTATTTTCTAACAACCAAACACTCAACCTAATTCAGATGTTCATCACAGGTCAATGAGTAGACACTGAAGTCCATGCACATAATGCTGTGCCACACAACAGTGAAAGAGTAAGTGACTGATTAGTGCCACTGTATCCAGGCTTCAAAATAATTATACTTGATGAAAGAAGCCAGACAGAAGTAAATACGTGTGTGATATAACTGCATTTGTATAAAAGTCCAGGAAATGAAAGCCAGTGTTCAGTGACAGAGAGCAGATCAGCAATCCCTAAGAACAGATCTAAGATAAACTCAGAAAGAGAAGGAGAAAGCCATGGCAGTGGTGGACGCGTTCATCGAGCCAGCAGTGGTGATTTTGTCGTGTGAACATACATATGCATACACTTATCAAGTTGTGTATTTATGAAATCTATTAGGCCCCAACCCTGCATAAAGAACTATAAGCAATTAAGGTAAACCTGGAGCACAGGAGAGGTCCTCTTTCCCAGGGTTGTCTAGTGCCAAATATCAGCCCAAAAAACATATGTATAAGTAAAATTATACAGGCCGAAAAGGTTATATTTATGACTATATATTCATATATACATACACACATGCAATTACAGTTAGTGAGAAAACAGAAGCTATAAATTTGAAGAAGAATGGGGAGGGATATAAAGGTGGACTTGGAGAAAAGAAAGGGAGGGGAGATGTCATAATTATATTATAATCTCAAAATCAAATATATATATATATAGTTTGCTATATATCAGTTATATCAGAATGACACTATTTTTTTAAATAATTGAATAATGAAGAATATTTTATGTACTGATCTAGAAGCCATGTGAAACATCTGTAGTAAAGGGGTTAAACACAATAATGCAAATATAATACTATATTCACATGAGAAAGGAAAATAAATATATGGTCTCACTGGGAGACCCCTCAGTCTATAATTTCTTTCAGTATTTTGATATTTGATCTATAAGTAATCTTTAAAACATAAATGTAGTCAAAAATAATTGACAATCATAATGCCCATAACTAGAGGGTAAAGTAATGGGATGTGGTATCTATGACCATTCAGCGCATGTTCTTTCAGAAGTAAAATGTATGAGGTATTGCTAGATGCTACAACAAAGATGAACTTTGCCATGCCACACTAAGTGGAAGAAGCTAAGCACCTCACACCACATGGAGTCTAATTCCCTCCATATAAATGGCCTAAAACAGATTAAATCCACAGACACAGAGCTCAGAGACTCCCAAGTGCTTGGGGCAGGGAATTGGTGCAACCGATAGTATATTTCAAGTTGCTTTTCAGAGTGATAAAACTGTTCTAAAATTAAGATATGGTTCTGATTATTACACATCTCTAAGTTATTGAAAACCAGTGAAGTGTGTGTGTTTTAAATGGTGAATGCTGTGATAACATGTTCTCAGCAAAGCTGTTAAAATAATGCTTTCATAGTCATTGAACTCACTCTATTTGAAATCTTTGTATACGTTATTCTTTTATTTGATATAATTTAGGAGCCACACATTGAGGGAAGCCAACACAAAGCAATAGTATTCTTTGTCTCTGTATCCAGCAGCATGTGGGTCATGAGTGATCCCACTGAAGTCTGAATTGACAGGCTCATAAAGGGTCATGGGTGCCCATCCATGTTTCCATGTGTTCTTTCCTAAATGTGTCTACCTCGGTCCTCAGATACACTTAGTCACAAACTGGCTCTGACCAATAGATGAACTCAGAAATTCTTCCCATAGGAGCTCCCTCTGACAGGTGTAAAACAAACAAAAGCTGAATGAGCTTTGGGGTGTAGAGAGGTCATGCTAGGGTTCATTTAAGTATATTTGAACAGATCAATTAATGAGGCAGGTTTAATATCATGTGACTTAACAATTAAGTCTCCGGTCGATTTTCGAAGACCGTAATGAAGCAGAAGATTTGAAGCCTCCCATCCTGATGGGTGGTCTGTGAGTGAGAGCAGCTGTGCAGAGAACATGACAAAAGCTAAAGAAACAACTTGAAGATAGATAAACCAGTGGGTGACAGCAAAAGTTACAGAATTAGGTCAACACGGTGTCGGCATTTGAGTGCAAAAGAAGTACAAATTAGGAGCTTAGAAATAACTTCACTTGATTAAATTAAAAGTCTACAGGATAAGACCACACAGCAAGTGAAAAATAAACCCACGACTAATTATTGTTCTTTCAAATTATTTAGAGAATCATTATAATTGGAAACAAAAATTCCACGGTGACAGAGGTGACAGGCATCCTCGGGATCTGCCACCCTGGTACAAAACCACAGGTTAAACTGAGCTTCTGTTTCTCCTCACACTTGAGGTCAAATATGGAATGCCACTCCCTTGCTTCAGCATGTTTGTGAACAAAGCAGGAAAATGGAGTGGATGAACTTGGAGAATATACCTGAAGTTATTAAGAAATAAGGAGAAGACCATGTTCCCCACAGCTAAACATGCCTCAGCCCTCCACAAATCACGTACAACTACTTTTCTAAGTTTTGTTTTCCATTTTTTTAATTTAAGCACCTAATAAAAACCATGCCATTTTCCTGTTTTAAAATGAGCAGCAAAGGAAAAAAAAAAGCACTCTGAGTATTTTTTAAATGCCTGGATTATGTCTATTTCCGATTCAACTTCCTTTGCTTTCTTTACACAAATATTAGAATCGAGAAACCTATTTGCATGCAGGGATGAAGAAAGGAAATGTTTAGAACTTCCTCCTAGGATATAAACAGAAAGAAAATCCTTCCCTCCCTGGCTTCCAGCGCCAAGGAGGACAATGAGCATATTGTGGAATTTGGAGAAAAGTACTGATGTTTCTAAAACACAGAAAAATCTTCAGGAGTAACCCCTCGTGGGTTCATTGTTGCCTAAGTACGGCCTCTAGCCAAGAGCTTGCTCTAGCACTGGTTGCATGAATAATCACTAGCTTTAAGAAAAATAAGTTAATAAAGTTGTACAATTTCTAGTAATAAAGGCGCCAGAAAGCCTAGAGCGATGTGGTTGAAAATGCTTCAGTGAAGTCTTTTTCCAGACGTTTCCCTACCCAGTGCTCCTCTGAATCTAAAATCAGTCACTCACTGTTCAAAACCTGAACATTTCCAGTGGAGGACAGCTGACAAGCTGTTATTCCAGGAGACACTGTCTGTAAGTTCAAAGACAACCACATACAAAGACCTTTGAGAAAAGTCAACAATACAACTACAGAGAGAATATCTTGTCTGTTATATGGATGTACCACCTGTCAATTAAAAAGCCTATGGCCTATGATTTAAGCAGGAAATAGAGGTGGGACATCCGGGAGAAGAAAAGAATTCTGGGATAGAGCCAAGGAGAAGATTTGTTGAGAAGATGTGAGAGGAGACAGACCCATGATACCTGAGCACAGAGAACCAGCCACATGGCAGAATTTAAGTTAAAATAAATGGGTTATCTTAAGTTATGATCTAGTCAGAGAAGAGCCTACCTATATGGCCAAGGTATTTGTAAATATATTTTTAGTCTGAGTCTTATTTCTAGAAGCATGGGACTGGAAGGTAGAAGTGGGCTTAACAACAACATACAATGCCAGCACTTCTCTCAAGAAGCCAGCAACCCAAAAACTCCATGAATGACAAATCCCACTGGAGTCTAGAGAAATGGAGCCTATACTAAATGCTTTGCCTCTCATGAGTGTATCCAGAGTCTAACTGATAAGAAAAAAAGAAATACTTCAAAATATGAACCTTAGAAATTCCTCAAGAACCAAGGCTGCCTTCAGAGAGGGAAGAAAGGAACAGACTGAAGAATTTCTACCTGAATCTGCACAATTCAGTCCCATCAGAGCCTAAACATACACCTGTAAATATGTGGCACAAGAAGAGAAAAATGAAATATGGGCACGGGTGCACTGGTTGGGAAAGTGACAGCAGCCGCAGTATTCTTTAGAGGATTGTGTTGCAGGACCCAGGGTCTACCTTCTTTCTCCTTTTTTTTTTTTTTTTTTTCCTAGATTGCTTCCTCAACCCAATGCTGCAGAAGATTCTGCTTTGAAACTCACATGAGGGATTGCTGGGACAGCGACAACTTTTCTTTGACCAATCAGAGAAACTAATAATAAGTATATCTATTTATTATTCACAGCATGTTCTACAGAACATTCACACGAGTGCACCTGCACTAGGGTTCACTTGAGAACACCATCAAGACTTTCTAGTAAGAGAAGTCATCTATGAAGATAGCAAACAGACACGTAACTCCTAGAGAAAAATGTTTTCTCAACAGTTTTCCTGAAATACTGTAGAATGTAGCCAAATGTTTGATTAAATACAGTCTTTCTTGTTTGTTTGTTTGTTTGTAGGTCTGAGTTTTTGATGTTCTTTGCAGTGCTAGGGATGGAACCCCCTAACATTACTAAGTGTATCCACAGACCATAAATTTTTGGAAGTTATTTACAAGTTGACTAATTTGGCTGCTCTTCAAAAAAGACTTTCACAATGTTTTGGATAAACATGCTCAATCATCATATAAACATCTTATTCTGCAAGAAGCAGGGAAGAGAGTGGATCATGCTATACAACCCAGTTGCAGAGAAAAAAAAATATGAATGTGCCTTTTTAAAATATTCCATTTTTATTTTTGTGTGTGTTTGTGTGTGTGTAAGAGAGAGAGGGGGAGGGAGAGGGAGACTGAGACGGAGACAGAGACAGAGAGAGAGACAGAGACAGAGAGACAAAGAGAGATTAAAGACCAGAAGAAAATGTTGAATCCCTGCAATAGGAATTAGAATTCAGTTCCTAAGCAAAAGCAGCAAGTACTCTTAACTGCTGAAACATCTCTCCAGGCCCTCTGGGTGAACATTTTAGTATTTACTTTCTGATTATGTTTGGTAGAACATGCCATGAAAGATGGAAATTCTTTTCCCCTCCCATGGCAGAACCTCTGTGAGTGCTGTGTCTATTCTGAGCTTCTCTCCAACATTGCAAACAAGAATCATCAGACCCATGGGAGCAGCAGTGAAGGCTACATGAGAATGACAGAATGTTCCAATTCCTTGTGAAGTGGGTAGCAATGAATACGGATTGCAAATGGAAGAAAACCATGGAGAGCAGGGGAAGCCCTAAGCAAATGTGTAAGGAGCAGCTGAGGTGCTGAGTGATGTGTGATATTGACAAGAACCAATGCCTCAGGCTCACAGAAATTGACAAAGTCTTCCTCTGGTCCAAGTGCAAACGTTGACAGAGTGTACAGAAAACACAGACAGACCACAGCTTCCTGGTCTCAAATGTTTACATCCTAAGTGTAAACCCTTACAGACTTTCTGCTGAGATGAGCTAACCCTTCCTCCTTGTGCTGTGCATAGGAAATGCACTGAGGGTCCACTAGTGCCTCTCCATCAGAACATGCATTCCCTACATTGCCCCAGCTTTTCTGTATGTGTCTATGTGTCTGTCCTTTCTTCATTCCCTTGTCACCCCAGTCACACACATCTAGGACAAAGCTGTGCTGGACATGTGCGTTTACACAGAGGACTTTATAAGACACACACACACACACACACACACACAAATAAAACGAAGAAAAGGCCCCAAAGTAGCATAGCAAGAGACATGGCTAAGATGTGGATGAGGAAAGGGTGCTTCAGGAAACCATCACTCACGTGATTCCTAACCCCAACTCCACCTGCTTTATGGAGCCACAGTAGCACAGAGATAATCTATAGTGACTGGCTAGCTACATTGCTACTTGAATTCATTGGAGTGACATATTAGACTCTCTGGAATGGAGACAAGTGACATATTTTAATCACCTCTCAACATCCAGATATTAAGATCATCTGAAAAGACAGAAAGCTCCATCTCTGACAACCAGAAGGAAGGCTCCTCAAGCCTTCCAGAGAATAAATGGGCTCAGTCTCATTGATGCTACACACAAGAATTGTCCAAGGTGACTGTGTCTTTCTGCTTAAGGACATGGGTCATAAGATGTGATTTGCTCTCATCCCATAAGATGGGTTTGGTATCTTTTCATCATTTTGTTGTCTTCCCAACATCTCAAACCACAGGAGTAAATTATGATTTATAAATTATTTAGAACATGTATATCTCACATAACCAGGCCAAGCACAAAGAGCCAAAGTACTCTCAGGAAATGTAGTTAATAGCCAAGATCTTGCCCTGCAGTCCACATTACACTTGATATTTGAAGCAAGTAGAAGAACGCCATAGCATGACCCTGGGTACTTTTATATTATACCAGTGGATTTTGATAGTTTTGTTAAAATATCTACCAAGAGAGCTCATAGGTAGGTATGCCTCGTAGAGAAGATTCACAGGAATATGTACATCAATAAATGAGTCAATCAATAAATTGTCTCTCCAAAAGAAAAATCGCATTTTCTTTTCCTTCCTCTAAATAACAACACCTAACCCTGACATCCCAGCTAAGCTCAATGGCAAGGAACTTAATCTCGGCTTTAAGTTACTCCTGGTTTCCCTTCTCTGGGATTTGCTGAGATCCCAGGGTTCCCTCCAGGAGCTTTGATCTGGAAGCCACTTCTGAAGAGAATAATCAGTCCACTCTTGTTATCATTTGCTCTCCATCTGTCTCCTTCTGCCTGGACCCTGGGATCTGGCAGCTTTGCTCCCTCTACAATTAGTCACTGGAAAGTCTGGGAAATAGGAATCCAGGAGCCAATCTTCTAGATGGATCAGGTGTTACCTCTCACCCCATGTATTTGCCTAGGCAACCCTTTCGTTTTTATGTGCTTCTAGTCTCTCTTGGTTCTAAAAATCATTTCCCTTCTAATTCTCCCATTAAGTAAATGTCCCTGTTACACCAGATAGAAAAGGCTGTTAGATTTAATGTCTTTGTTTGAGACATGTAAAAAGTGTGAGACAAGAATGAAACAGAATATTAAAAAAAGAAAGAAAAAAAAAAAAAAAAGCTCCTGGCCGTAAGGGCACGGAGAAAGTGTGCCACACATAGAAAACATAAGTACATTTATTCACCAGCTCTCTCTCCTCTACTGTTTTGTGTGTATTAACAGCATCTGCACTGACATTTTCCTACTTGGCATAAATGAGAGTTGAAGTTCCTACTTGTCCCCTGAGGTATGTCTTTGTATTTTTATTTATTTACTGTGGTTGATTTCTTTTTTTTTTTCCTTCATTTTATTTTATATGTTTTGTATGAGTGTTCTGCCTGAATGTATGCCTGAGCACCTGTGTGTACTGTGACCAAGAGGGATGTCTGTAACTGGGATTACAGATGATTATCAACTGCTATGTGGGTGCTGGGAATTAAACCTGTGTCTTCTGAGAGAGCAGCCGGTGCTCATAACCTCTGAGCCATCTCTCTAGCACAATGACTGACATCTCATTGAAATACTTCTTACTCAAGTTTACATAAGTGAGAGGAGTGGCAAGTGGCCCTTGGACTTTAGGGGGCTCGATGCCCCAGTGTAGGGGAATGCTAGGGCAGGAAGGCATGAGTGGGTGGGTGGGTGAGGGAGTACCCTCATAGAAGCAGGGGGAGGGGGGATGGGATAGGGGCTTGGGGGATGAGACCTGAAAAGGGGATAACATTTGAAATGTAAATAAAGAAAATATCCAATTAAAAAGTCAATAAATAAATAAATAAATAAATAAACTATTTTCTGAACAAGTTTAAAAAAAAAAAGCAAGCCTTTTTAAATGTTTTTTTCTCCTGACTCTTTTATACTTGACAGAGTTTCATGGTACCCAAATAAGTGGGTTTGACTAGAAATGGCCCCCATAGGCTCATATTTTTTTCCTTTTTTATTAGATATTTTCATTATTTACATTTCAAATGTTATCCTCTTTCCCAGTCCCCACCAATCCTCCTATCCCATCCTCCCTCCCCTGCTTCTATGACGGTGTTTCCCCACCCACTCACCCACTCCTACCTCCTGGTCCTGGAATTCCCCTATACTGGGGCATCAAGCCTTCACAGGGCCAAGGGCTTCTCCTCCTATAGATGCCCGACAAGGCCATCCTCTGCTAGATATGTGGCTGGAGCCATGAGTCTCTGCATGTGTACTCTTTGGTTGGTGATTTAGTCCCTGGGAGCTCTGGGGCTCATCTAGTTGGTTGATATAGTTGTCCTTCCTATGGGGTTGCAAACCTCTCCAGCTCCTTCAGTTTTTTCTCTAATTCCTCCATTGGGGATCCTGTGCTCAGTCCAGTGGTTGACTGGGAGCATCTACATCTATATTTGTCAGGCTCTGGCAGAGCCTCTCAAGAGACAGCCATATCAGGCTCCTGGCGGCATGCACTTCTTGGCATCCACAATAGTGTCTGGGTTTGGTGACTGTATATGGGGTAGATCCTCAGGTGGGGCAGTCTCTGGACGGCCTTTCTTTCAGTCTCTGCTTCACACTTTGTCTCCATATTTCCTCCCATGAGTATATTGTTCCCCTTTCTAAGAAGAACCAAAGCATCCACACTTTGGTCTTCCTCCTTCTTGAGCTTCATGTGATCTGTGAATTGTATCGTGGGTATTCTGAGCTTTTGGGTCAATGCAATGTCCACTTATCAGTGAGTGCATACTATGTGTGTTCTTTTGTGACTGAATACCTCACTCACATATATTTGAATGCTGGGTTACCAAGAAGTGACCTACTTGACAGGGATTAGGAGGTGTGGCCTTCTTGGAGTTGGTGTGGCCTCATTGGAGGAAGTGTGTCACTGAGGGTTGGTTTAAAAAGCTCAAGCCAGGTCCAGTTTCTTTTTCTTCCTGCTGCTTGCAGATCCAGATGTAGAACACTTAGCTACCTCTCCAGCACCATGTCTACCTAGATTACCATGCTTCCTGCCGTGTTGATAATGGACTAAACCTCAGAATGTAAGCAAGCCCCAATTAAATGCTTTCTTTTATAGGAGGTGTATTGTCATAGAGTCTACAACAGTAGAACACTGACTAAGATACCACGTATATCAGGAATAACAAATATACAAATCAATCACGCCAGAGAAGCACCTTTAAAGTTATTCTACATATACAACTTTCTGTTGTTAAGAATAAAAGGAAATTTTATACAAATGAGATCAATATGCTTGTTTATTTTTACATAAATAATTAAACTTCAGCTAAATATTTGATATTATAAAATATACAGAATCCTCACCACTTTTCAGAGTTAATTGATATTTTAATTTTACAACTGTCAATGCTGAGAAGGCTTCTTTGCATAAATATTTTGCACAAAATGGCAGAAACATGTTTAAGGCCATTTCATAAATTGTTGGAAATTATTTCCTAATCCCTGGCAAATTCATTTAATAGCTGTTGGTTTTGACTTTGGTTTGTTTTGGTTGTTATTTTTGTTGTTGTTATTGTTGTTTATGTTACTCAAGTCAACACCTAAAACAGCAAAATTTTAAACATTCTATGCCAATATGGTCTAAAGATGCACTAATTTGATACTCACATGGGAAGGAGTCAATTGCAGTATGCAAGTCCTGAATGCATACTGTGATATTTCCGAAAACACTGGTCAGCATTGTTTGGAATGGCTTCATGATCATCGTGGAATGTGCGTGCTAGGTATCCAGATTCCAGGCTATAGCGAAGTTGCATGGTATACAATGAGTAGGCACTTATCAGAAACAGCTCAGATTTATTATGGATTTAATTTTAAATTACTTTTGTTTGTTTCACGTTCGGAAACATCTTATTGTTGCCAAAGTTTTTACACCCTTTGCTTTTAGCTACACATATGGAAAGGGAATCCACAGTGTTCAAAACTGGACCGTAAAGTGCAACAAAAGAACTTTTTTTTTAAATCAACATAAATTAAAGAAATATTGAGTTTAACATTGAAAATTTGTGTGAAGCTGATGCTTATGAGGAAATGTAGTGTTTACATTCTCACACCTTAAAAGTAATTCTAGACATAAAACACAGGCTGTGGAAAGAGGCTCACAACTGATTCAAAACTGGCCAGCGGCAAGAGACTTCTGCAAATAATTAAGAGAGGAAATTGGAAGATCAAAGATGAGCAGGAGAAAAGTGTGGCAGAGGTGTGCTTGTGAAGGTGGAGTGGGGGCTAAATGACCTGCTACATAGGCTAGGAAGAACAAAGTTAGAGACGCTTCCTGGGAGTTCCAACCCCAGCCCCACCACCTTACTAAACACAACAAACAACACCGGAAGGAACCAGCTCTCATTTTAATTCAGATAAATGGAGGTATGGAACTAAACCATCAGAATTGCTGCCCACAAAAAACATAGCAAAACTTAAAACATATGGGACAAGCCCAGGCAGGACAGCTGGGTGCATCATGGGAGAAGCCCAGGTGGGAAAATTGGGTGCATCAGGGGAGAAGCCCAGGTGGGAAAGCTGGGTGCATTTCTTATTATTCCAAATATAACTCATCATGTGACTCTCACCTTTAAGAAGCCTAAACCAAGCTGAACAAAATATTTACAGGGTACTTATTTTGTAATGATAGCTCTGTAACTATTATGTTAAATGCCTCTATCATTGCCTCACCATTCTGCTCAGAATAAAAAGTAATTCATGGAAAATGTGTTGATATTTTTGAGAAAGAAAGAATAAAAGCAACTGGAGTAATTTCACTTTATTGTAAATTAAAATAACTGGAGTTATTTAACTTTATTTTGGAATCAATTAAAATTATCTTAAAATTTTAAACTTTTTTTCTTATAATTCTACATTGTTTTAAGACAATATGTAACTTCTGGAATAACGAATGTTTACCTACCTTAAACGTAGTTTAAAAGTATCTGAACTATTTTTTAAAATACTTCATTGCTACTACACAAAAATAAATCAAGCCATGCAAACATATACATTATTTTTTTTTCTCGTCAGTTTTAAATAATAAGTTAAGGAATTTGGGTCTACAAAGGAGATGGCTCATAAGAGCAAAGTTCAGTTCCCAGAACCCACATCAAGCAGTCCCTAACTACCTGTAACTCCAGGGGCTCTGACATCTTCTTCTGACCTGTATCCACAAGCACATACAACACACGCACACTACTAAGATTAAATAAGAGAGAGAGAGATTTTTAAGATATGCAAAAGGCAGGGGGCCTGTCAGGAGTTACATATGTATATATGCTATGAGGGCAATCCATAACCTCATAATGAGACTAGCATATTCTTCCCTGAAAAAATGTCAAGTTCATGCAAACATTGGGCATCTTGATTGAGTCATACACATATGAATACTTTTACATAAACACATCAGCAAGCCTTCCACAAATTTTTAGAAGACATTATAAGAAGTTAGGAGAAACCATGCAGTTTGGAAGCACTCAGAGCAGTGCTGGGTAGTCTTTCTAGAGGTGGAAAGACATTAAATAAAGAGATGATTCCAAGTTCCAGGTCATGACTTGTTGCTTCTCATTCAAGAGCATTTTTTAAATCTAAGATCCATCTGAGATCCCTTATCATAGCATCTAGAATAAGTTGGGTTTTTTGTTTGCTTTCTGATGTTTTGTTTTTGTTTTGTTTTGTTTTGTTTTTAAGACAAGGGCTAACAACAGCTGTGGCATCAGGGGTAGAAACAGGCCATTGGTAGGCAAATCATTAGGGAGGTAGGGGTAGGAAGCAGCGGCGGCTTGAAAGGAGGATTATGAAACACCACCGTACAGTATCAGAGATTTGGGGGATTGTTTATGTGCTAAATGGAGAATGACAGCCATAGAGCCATTGTTTCACTTCTTGAACAGCTGACCCCGCTGAGCCTTCCACACAGGGCATGTTTGAGTCTCAGCGATGCTCAGCTGGAGCACAGTGAAGGCAGAGTCTCTGAAAACCTTACACATCCTGGGATGGTTTCAACAATCACTAGCTTCCCTATAAAATGAGCCTCAATATTAAATATGTGCCTGGAAGCAATGCGTGAGAGCAAATGCTGACTTAATCTGATGAACTCAAGTTAGGCAAGAAAATCCCCTCCGTGACTCTTCCCCATTTATGTTCAAACACTCTTGAGAAGTTTTGCAAGCCTGTTGATGCCCATGCAAGGCACATTCTGCAAACAGACAGAAGACTTTGTTCGCTGGTTCCTTTCATTCAGAGCCTTTCATGAACTGTGAATTCCCTCTAAAAGCACCTATCAGCATGAATAAACTGATAAAAGCAAACGTGTGAAATGCCTTTCACTTAGCTAACAGGCATGACTCCAGACCCTGGAACTCCCACTGCTTTCATCTGAAACCCTACCCCGCCATGATAGTAAACACAGTTTGATGGAAGGTCCAGGACTGAAGTTACAAGATCCTTGGCCTATTGTGAAGCCATGGTTAATGGCCAGCTTTGTCAGGCATAATCCATTCCCGTGCAGTCTTTTAGATCACCCTGTGACTGTGGTATTCCATTTTGCACACAAAAAAAGTCAGATTAATAAATCCATTCGGCCTTCCCAGAGCGCCCATTTATACACTGGTTCCTTCAGCAACTGCCACGCAGGAAGATACTAGGGTGACAAAGCGGAGCCCATGCCTCCAAAGCCCAGTAAAGATGTCATGCCGGCAGCTAGGTTTAAAAAATAAGAAGGGAAAAATGATAGAGCTGTGGGATATTGATTAACTCACAGCAGCTGGGTATCTCAATCACAGAGAGGTCAGAAGCACGGAAATAGTAGTAAAGACCTTGAAGGAGGTCAGCACAGGGCACATCAGAGTGCAGACCTAGAATCTGAACGCCCAGAACACGTATTCTCCCAAGTACTACTGGACTCCCTAATCACCACATATGTATTTATAAGAAAATTTCCAAAATGTCAAAGGATCTGTGCCAAAAAAGAAAGATAAATTAGAAAAATAGTAGCCAAAAAACTTCGTTAAAATCCACATATAATTCTAAATATCAATTTTTAAAAGGCAATAAAAAATAATGCTGATAACTCAGCAATAATGAACATGCATGCTGGCACATCACATACAGGGTTCACTACATAGCTGAGGATGACCTCTTGTCTTTATTTCCTGACTTTGGGGAACAAAGCTGTTGATCCCCCATTCCCTGTGTGTTGGGAAGTAAATACAGGGGTTTGATTATGGTTGGTGAACATTCTATCACTGAGCTATACCCCCAGATCCTTAGATTCTTAAATTTTATATAGAAAAAGGAGGGGGTCTTGATTAGAAGATTTACTCAGCAACTGAGAGAAGTGTGAAAGAGCCCTATAATAAGTTAGGTGGAGAAGATAATGTAGAAATTACAAAGGAGGGACAGGGGCATAATGGAGAATTAACAACCCAAAAGCCAGCTCTTCAAGAAAGCTGACTTAAATTTCCAGCATGAAGAGTAATCACAAAGAGATACC
Source organism: Arvicanthis niloticus (assembly GCF_011762505.2). Classification (NCBI taxonomy): domain Eukaryota; kingdom Metazoa; phylum Chordata; class Mammalia; order Rodentia; family Muridae; genus Arvicanthis; species Arvicanthis niloticus. The sequence goes on from NC_047673.1 coordinate 3,071,033, forward strand.
TGCCAATGGACCATGCCATAAATGAAAGGTGGGGGATGGAGAGACTGGCACCACCAGAGGGGATGAAGTGGCGGGGAAGATAGCGAGCCATGAGTAAGCTCCATTCATATATTAACACACAAGGCCACGTGAGCAAGTGCTGAGAAAGACAGAAGATTTCAGGAGAAATAGGAAGCCCTTCATCACCACACACCCCCAAAATGCTAACTTACTTTTTAAACTTCCATAAAATATTTCAAATCTTTCCTCCAGAAAAGCATCTGGTCCAACTGGTTTTATAGAACTATCCCATGTTATTTCCCTTGTATATGAACATTTCCAAAAGGAGAAAAAAAGGGAAAGACCCCGGTGTGCAGCACCAGGTTTGTGCAGGACAGAATGTGACAAGTATCCAGAACAATGTCAATCAGGAGCCACAAATCAAAACTCTTAACAGAGAACTATCAGATCCAACGTTATCATTGGTTTTGTTTTGTTTTGTTTTTAAGTAGAAGACAAAGTTGTATTCATTCTGAAAATACAAGAGTTCATTCACCAAAGAAAAGTGCTGATTGCTCACACTAAGAGATCAAAGAGAAAACGCATAATCATCATGCTAGGTAAAGATCAATGTATTTATTTAATAAAGCATCTATTCATAATAATTGAAGTCTTACCATACAAGAACATTTTTAAAATCCATAGCAAGATGAAAAGCCTGGTGTATGGAATCTCTGATACTAAACATTTTGAAGCATTTTCTTTAAAATGGACCTCCTCTAAAATTATGATTCCTATACAGCAAAAGACAACATAGAGTATATGACAGACAAAAAATGAGCAAGAGATGGTAGACACAGAACAAACAATAAAACAGTATATCACATACTCTGCCTCAGTCCAGTAGGCTACTAGAACAAAATGCCTTAGGAGTGACACACAACTACTGATAAAACAAAAGAGGAGATGGATTGTCCATAGATCTGGATGCTGGGAAGCCTGAGATCAAGATACCACAAGATTCCTTGACTGGTGAGGGCCTCCACACTTCCTCAAAGATGGCTTCTTTGAAGTGATCATGCAAGCACTTCTTTTTCCAAAGATGAAAAGGCAAACCATGGGTCCCAGGCCTGATTTAGGAGCGTGAATCCTGTCTGGTGGGGTCTAGTCATGAACAGTGACCTCTCAAAGGCTCTGCTTTTAGCAATGTTTCATTCAGGATCAAGTTTCTACATGAATATTGTGAGGACATTAAGATTCAGCATCACAGATACTATTAAGAAAACACAACCCTGTTGAACCACTGGCAATGGACACAAACAGCCGTTCACACAAATGGCTCAAAACCAGGGGGGAAAAAGATTCTTTAGCTGTAACTACTAAACTGTACATTAAGACCAAACCAAGATACCACTTGTGCTTTAGAGTATAAATTTCGTAAAGCCTGATGAATTTAAAATTTGTTTATGGGCCAGGAGTGTCAGCACAGTATGGCTATACGCAAAACAGCCCCTTTGGAATTCAGTCAATCTCAGTATTTGTATACTTTATTGCAACTTCAGGAGGCACTTACTAATGAATATAAAGAATATAAAAATAATCTCTATAATAATTAGTGATGGAGAGGTCAGGGGGAGAAATCACCAGACATCCAAAAACAACAAAATAGATAACCTGTATCCATTCAGATAAAATAAGAAGATAAAGCAAATCTTTCTTGGGTACAGTTTCCTGGAAATACTACCATGACCTGCAGATATCTGGATGGTTCTGCAGGGTCTACTAGGGATACCTATGCCTAGCATCACTGGTCTACCTGGGAACTCACAAACATATGCTACCTTTGTTCTCATCCAGACCTGTAATGTCAGAACCTATGCTTTAGCAGAATTTATGTGCATTTTAAGATATGAGAAGAACTGCCCAAGTGTCACTCAGTATATCCTCAGTTAGCTATACCCTTGATTCTGTACAGGTAACTTCCTAAATGCTAGCTAGAGTAGAAATTGAAAAATACTTGGCCTTAGTTTCCTGGAGCTCATACACCAGCACCTTATATATACATAGATATACTATTTATGAGTAATACTTTTATATATGTACATGCACAGGCTAATACATGTTCACAAGTTGAATGGTCTCTCATGACTAAAATAAAGTTTTTCTTTCAATTTCTTGGTGTTTGGTAATTTGACGGAATGCTGACATGACCCGTGTGCTTTTTCCTTCTCTTCTCTTTTAAAACATCCCTTCTCATGATAGTGATCTGGGCTCCAACTAGTAATACAACAATAGTATCTTCACAAACTGTGGGTGACCTGAGTCACTACATTGAAGAAATGAAGAAATGGAAGAGCTAACATAAGACAACCTGAATTCTGGATGCCTTTTGCACTCAAGCATGCAGTAGCGAGGACAGATTTAAACTCAGTCCCCTGAGCTGTCCCTGAGTAGCCCTTTAAGTGATTTCAGGATAATAAGCTCAGATGGCAACCGGTGCAGGCAGATTTGAAATAAAGTGTAAGTCCCTCTGGTGTAGATCTTCTGTGCCGTACGATATAGCTGTGATCCGCCTAAAGTGATCCCCAATAGACTAGTTTGCTTTTCTGTTGTTGAGATAAAACTCTCTGACCAAAATCAACTTAGGAAGGGAAAGGTTTTGTGTCAGTTTGAAGGCTAGAGTCCATCATCAAGGGGAATCAGGGCAGATGGTTACTCCCTCCACAGAGCATTACCTCTAACCAAGGAACTCACAGCCAAGGAAGGATGACAGAAACCATAGAGAAATGCTGCCTGCTGGCTCACTCACAGACCCATGTTTATGTAGTTTTCTAATATTACCTGGAACCAACTACTTGAGGAATGGTGCCACCCACAGTGGGCTGGATACTCCTATAACAATTAATAACCAAGATGAAGCCCCCACAGAGATGCCTACAGACCAATATGAACTGAGCAGCCCCTCAGTCGAGGCTGCCTTCCCATATGACTCTTAAGCTACGTCCAGTTGATGGTTAAACCTAACTAGGACAGATCTCATTTGCATCAGTAATACTTTTAATTATGTATGTATATGATACTCAATATAAAAAGAAAGTAATAAATTATAATAACGAGAAGTGTGTGTTTCTAATTTAGATTCTTGGGCTGAAAGACATAAAGCATTTTAAGTGTCTACACATAGGTGACCATACACTCTGAACAGAAACACAAAGGCTGAAGCAGTTATAAGCACTATCAGATACGAGTGTGTGGTATTATGCTTAGATGCTATGCAGTGTTGTTGCTATCTCTGACTTGAATGAAAATAACTTTTGGTCTGAGTTTGAAGCCCAAAGTGCAAATAGTTCTCAACTTACCCAGTAGTTTTTTCTTAAACCATCATTAAGCTCCAGGCAAAAGGTGAAGAAAAAGCAAAAAAAAAAAAAAAAAAAAGGAAAGGAAAGGAAAGAAACAAGGGGGGGCGGAAGGGACGGGGGGACGGAGGGCAGGGGGGCAGGGGGGGGGGGAACGGGAAAGGGGATGTAGTTCTGTCTAAATAATTTTTAAGCAGATTCTTAAAGAGAAAAACCAACAGCAAACAGACCTGAAAGACTATCTGATGAACCACGAGGATTTTTTCAAAACACAACACAACTTTCTGTTGTGTAGCCAAGTGTGGTCTTAGCAGAATGTATTCTATTCTGGATCCTTATCTAATAATCACTGTGACACCGTGCCTTCCCCCCCCCCCCCCCCCCCCAGTTCAATGTTGAGACCAAAACCACCCTTGCAGACTTGGCTGGAAAAGGGATCCTCTAGGAGGCAGTACTGCCCCACAGAGACGCAGGCTTGTGGGAATTGCTGCACTTTGGCCCCAAACTGCCTTTGGACTTGAACCAATTCTCTCTAGCTCCAGGAATGCTTCAAGTGGACATTTATTTCCATGGCTTCTGAATCTCCTTTCAAATACTGTGTGTTCCTAACAGTCACCAGCAGGCTACTTACATTAAATACCCAAAAGTGTTGCAAGCTAATTCAAGTCACGTTGATTACTTATATCAACCAAAGTGAAAGTATCTGTCTAGAGTCAGATATTGGTGAATGCCATGTGTCAAGGGCTTAATCTCATAGAAAGCGAGTCTAGTTTGTAAATATTTAACAGTAAACACCTGATTTCTATGAAGGAACCTGAGTAACTTCCTCTTAGTCTCTGTTTTACATACCCAAGTCTCTTTAACTGAAGTACAACATAATCATTGACCTCTCCTCACTGATAACATTAAGTGTTAACAAAAGTATTGAGCTCTCTACTTTCCTTTCTCTAGATTAAAAACTGAACACCGGCATCAAAGGAGTAGAAGTATCTGTTGTTCACTCTCTAAAGTGCCTGTTGCAATCAACTTGTAAAACAACGCACATATTCAAACACTTACACACACTATACACATGTATATACGTTGAGGTCTAGTTATATGCAAAAGTGAAAGCTTTTCTTTGTAAAAAAAAAAAATGGTATAGAGAAGTTTTAGTGCAGATAGGACATTTATGGGAAAATGACATGGAAACCCTGGAATGATTTTGCCATTGTGTTAGCTCCTGGCTAGAGTTCACTGAGAAGTGGGTCACCTGTGGATGAAGCAGATACCTCATATAACTAAAGCAGTACATTTATCTCAGATAGTTCAAGGAAATGCTCCTAGGACCTTTACGGTCAAATCCACACCCTAAGCACAGGAAAACCAGGACACTTCTGCTCCTTACCTTGAACTTTGGAATGTGGTAGTCAGTAGTCTCAGAGACACCTCCCAGTTTACAGTGTGTAAAGAAGAGTAATTGAGCTAGGGAACAAGAGAGTAAGTAGCCAGGCCAGCTACCTCAGGGGGATCCTGGTAGTCAGGTTGCTCAATTATCTGTGAAATTTTTCAGAAAAATACTGAAACTTCCAGAAATTGTCAAAAGATATTTCATATAAATTCTATACTTTTGTGGGCTGGCCAAATGACTCAACAAGTAAAGGCACATGCCACCAAGCTTGACAACCAGAGTTCAGTTTCAGGACCCCATATGGTAGAAGGAAAGAACCAGTTCCCCAAATTGTCTTTAGACTTCCTCTGAGTGTGTGTGTGTGTGTACACACACACACACACACACACACACATGAGACACGAGACCCTTGGGCAGTTGTTCAAGCTTCTGATGTGAAGTAGCCATTCCTGGGACTATTTTAATATAATTCTGCTGATTCTGCTAAACTAGTGTTCTAGTGTTCACAGACTTTAATGCACAGCACTGTTGTTAAAATGTAGGTTCTAAAAGGCTGGAGAGATTACTCAGTAGTGAAAAGCATTGGCTGTTTTTGCAAGGGAGCTGATTCAGTTTTAGCACCAATGTGGCGGCTCACAGTCATCTGTCACTCCAGATCCAGAGAGTCTAACACCCTCTTTTGACTTCTGTGGGTACTAAGCACATACATGCTACACAGACATACATGCAGGCAAAACATTCATATACACAAAATAAGAAAAACACATCATTAAGAAATCCACTTTTGCAAATCGATTCTAGAAAAAAAATTATACATCTAGTTACTCCTTTCAAATAGTTCTTAGGAATCTATTCAAATGTATCTTTTAATGTTGTTTAAAATAGATCTCAGGGTTTAAAACATTTCAAAAAGAATAATCACACCATAGAAAGGAGAGCCAGCACACATTCAACACATAATATATTATGAATTATTTCCATTCGTAATAAGGAAACAACAAACCTGAGGTAGCCAAATTAGTTAACAATGAATATAATGAGCCAGACCCTTCACTGTTTCTAAGGACATATTAATCCAGGTGGAACAAACAAGGCAAGATGATAGAAACACTGTCTTCACTCTGCTCCTTCCTCTTCACAGAAAACTCCCAAACCTGACCTTCGGATTCTGTCTGCATGGCGGCAACATAATCTGTTGAAAAATGTCAAGCAACATTTCATTCCTGCTTAACCCAGAGCAAAACAATAGTTTATTTATCTGGTTGTTTGTTCATTTACTTACTAAAGGGATGAGCACTGGCACTGTCCCAAACAACAAGGGTAGATGTGGAAGAGCGAGGTTCCTGCTCACCTTTGAGCCTGTGCTTAGAAACAGGACAAACTAGGACAAGGGCAATGCCTTGCACCAAAATGTGGACCGATTCCCCATGCCAGACTCATGAGGTCTCGACCCTCAACTCTGCTCTGTCATCCCCCAAACCTCTCTCTTCCTAAGAACATACAAGTCTTTGTTCATTGTTTTCAGCTCCACTCTTTGAGGCAGGTGATTTTTTTTCATTTACGTAGGTGTTTGGATGAGCCGTAATCTTAATTAAGTGAATATCTGAAGGTAAGCAGGAGAGAACAGAAGCTGATGGAGTGGATTTTAAGAGCAGCAAGTCATAACCCCAGCCAAGTACACAGTAGGTTGTAAACCTTTATAAGAATCGCTAAAGGCAATTTTGATATCACATTGTCTACAATCCTAGTCCCAAATTGTATTTCATAGTTCACTAGAACCATTCTCTGTTAGTAACCACAATACTTAAGAATGTAAACACCCCTGATATTTGGGATGTCATAAGTGAAAGTTCTATTGGTCTAGCTCCTCAGCCAGTATTAGAAATCACCCACGTACCAGTCATATGTAGCATGACAGTATGGATGATCACCCATGATGTTAGCAGGATGTGTTTGTTTGTGGAGGTTAACACAGGCAAGTTTTGTTGTGTGATTAACACAGTGTTTTGGCCAGTGGTCCCGGAATTGTCCAGTTGGATAGTCAGAATATGCTTGCCCCAGGGAGTGGTACTATTAGGAGGTGTGGCCATATCGATGTAGGTGTGGTCTTAGAGAAAGTGTGTCATTATAGGCATGAGCTTTAAGATCCTCATCCTAGATCCCTGGAAGCCAGTCTTCTTCTGTTTGCCTTCAAAACAAGATATAGAACTCTCAACTCTTCCTATACCATGCCTGCCTGGATGCTGCCAGGCTCCTGCCTTGATGATAATGAACTGAAGCTCTAAACCTGTAAGCCAGCCCCAATTAAATGCTGTCCTTATAAGAGTTGTCTTGATCATGGTGTGTTCACAGCAGTAGAACCATAATTAAGACATGCAGCTATGTAATATTTGCATGCAAAGCTTGAGGAACATTTGGAGCAGGAAGCTGTCTTCTTCTCTTCCCAGTGTCATTGGATGGCATGGACCCCAAAACAGCTCAAGCTTGCCTACTAAGTATGATTTGCTAGCCAACTATGAGATTCTTTCATGGAATATTGTCACTGATATATAATAAAGGTTTTCTACTATATTCCTGAAACAAACTCCCACATGCATTACCATTAAAGACTTCTTGATAAAACTTAGTTAGAAGCCAGAGAAATGACTAAATCAACAAAGGCAGTTGCCACTGAGACTGACTTCCTAAGTTAAATCTCTGGGTCCCTCTGAGACCCATTATGTAAAGGAGAGAACAAACTCCCAAAAGTTGAACACTAATCTCCATATGAGGACCATGTCAGGTGCACTTCACACATACACACACATACATGCATGCACACACATACATAGACATGTATACACATACAACAAATAAAATATATTTAAATTTTAAATCCCCTGGATCACATATAAACAGCACACTATAAAAGAAGAATTTTCATTGATATTTCATACACTAATCATCCCTTCTTTCCATTTCCTGGTGCTTGGTAAAGTTATACAAGGAAGAGAAACAAAAGAAAAACTAACACATTCAGAGTTAGGTAGCCTGACAGGATTCTTTTTAATAATTATGAGCATTTTCCTAACAAAGTACAGTTGACTCATTTGGTATTTTTCTTGGCCTGGCACAGGGGCCAGGAAACTGTCCCAGATTTGTAATGACAGCCTGAACAAAACTAGCATAACAAAGATCGAGGGCATCTTTCTCCCTAGACTTACACCATTTTGTTAATTTTTTTTTTTTTGTAATGAAAGTTCTTCTTTTGTTTCGTTTTACTAAGAACGTAAAACTTTGAAAAACACCCAATTGTCACACACTGCAGTGAGGCAAGGAGCTTCCTGTCTGTGGAAAGAACAGAAACACAGCTGACAATAACACAAGCCAATCGGGAAGGGGTGTGAGGGACCATTGACGTGAACAACTCTCAGAAAGGAAAGGCAGCCATCCTCTACCATACTGCATGAAGATCTTCCATGTGAAAGGATACAGAAAGACCAGGTGAGTCTGAAACGAGAAACTGGGCCACCCTTCAATGACAGAGCTAAAGCAAGGGGTTCAGGGAACCAGTAGAGACTTCGGATCTAGAGATCACGACTTAAAATTACAAGTCTGAAATGAACGACTGGACCACGATGGATTTCATATAGGAGATGGATAGATATACACAGGTCTAGTTTCTGGGGTGAAACAAGGATGGTTTGAGATCAGCAGGGAGTACAGGGAAGGGAGGACAAGTCTGGAGACTGGAAGTTTGTCCTCCCTCCTGTCTCATGCTCCTGATTCCAACATCACTGGTCTCAGTGTAGGCTGTTGGTGAGCATCTTATTGATTCTTGTCATGAACACAAGTTAAAGCATGCTCTCCTCTTCCCTGTGGAGATTACATGGTACTTTAACTCTTCCTTGGGTCATTTTCTCTGGGGTTCCCTCTGGCTCCTGCAACATTCCTTTGTTCTGTGTCTTCTTCGAACCCCAGACCCTTCCTAAAAGCAGCCTCAGCGTTTCACACTTGGAATTAGAATAAGATTTACAAGAATAGGACTGCGCGCATTTAGTTTTCCCCTTTGTACACAATACGTAACTACAGAAGTATCCAATAAGCTTTTGAGTGAACAGTGAGTGGAAGAGTGGAGGGGGAATGAACATGAAGGAAAACTCGTCTCTTATTAATGTAAATTTGGCTTTGCCATTTAGGAAAACTCTCCCCATGCCCAGCTTCCTCTACCAGTAATAGAGCAAGGAGCAGTGGCTCTTTCCTGCCCTAGAGGAAGCTTGGCTGTGGGACAAGAGACGCGGGGAGCCGTCACTGGTTGCTGTCTTTGCTACCCAGAATGAACGGTGCCAGCATCAGGATGCCAGCTCTGATTAAATTCTTTTGATTCTGGGCTTCCCTCTGACAGAGATGGGGAAAGGGTGTTGGTTCATCCCACCACTGCAGAAAGGGAAAATAAACACAGTTTTCATTTATTAGAGACCAGTATAAGAAGCAGCCCTTCAGAACTCTCTGACATGGCCTCATTACAACATAACAACGTGTTGAGAAAGAGCCCATCACTCTTTCCTACTTCATTTGGCTCCCACCATGACCACACAGCTTTTCAAAACCCCAGTGCTATGTTTTCCAAAATCCACTTGGAACTCCATCACAGCCTCCCCCTCCCTCTCGGCAGCTCCAACCCTCAGCTTGAGAATTAAGGCATGAAACACATGGAAATACAATGTTCCAATCCATCTAATTAATGCATTAAGTCCCTCATTTACATAGTACAAATTTCCCTTTATGCTTTCAGTTGCTTGGCAATTGCTTGCCTCAAGAAAATATATTAGCAGCTAAAACGCCTGCTTAACAATAAGAGAAATAACAAAGACATCAGCCATCTTTCAAAAAGCATATTTCAGAAAGGAAAGGAAAAAGAGAATATCCATCATGGGAAGGGACTTCAAATCTTTAAGGAGCTCAGTTTTGGAAATTGATGTGAGAAAGTGAGTAACGTGGCATTGGTTATTCTGGCAGGCAGGAGAGACATCCATTTAAGGTCTGTGGAGCAGATGCTGCCCTCAGATCTGCATAGCAGTTCTTCAAACATGTCTGCCTGATGAAGGCCATGGGGGAAGGAAACCAGGAGGGCAGTCAGGGGGCCTCCAGCATCAGCCTTGGGAAGAGTCTCACTGTCCCTAGAACATGAGTACTCTAAAACAAAGGTCAATGGTAAACCACATTTGTAACAATGTTTCCCCCAAAAAGTAGTATCAAGCCATACTGCATCACTGCAAATAGACAGATGGAGGGGCAACTTTGATCCTAAATTAATCCCAGCTTGTGTCAGAGCACCACACGATCCTCCAGTGCTGGGGAAGCCCCAGCTAGGTGAAGGCAAAACTACAGCAGTTAATATCGCTCCATGGGATTCTGCTTCCTCAGGACGTATAGAAAGGAGAGCACCAGAAGTGCACAGCCCAGGCAGAAGGGCAGTGAGAATTTTCTGGTTTGGAAATATAAGAAAAATTGTGAGAACCAAGCAGCAACTCCATCCTAACCCCTGATAAGGCAAGTAAGTTCCTGCCAGGCCCAGGAAAAAAAAATAGGAAGGGCATTTCAAATCCAGGCTGTGAAATGTTTCGTGAATACCTTGGGGTGCAACCTTGGCAGATTACTCCCCCTCGTTCGTGGCATCACAGATCAAAATACATTTCCACAGTCTCCCTGCCAAATGATAATATTCTCTGCACTATCTAACAGTTGTGTGTAACACATCAAAATATAGAGAAAATGCTTTAGCTATAAAGTTCCTTTTCCAAGAGGATGACAGGGATGTATGACCAAAATGCCTTACATACGCATACACAATTGTCACTGAGTACATGGTTTTCAGAAATTCATTTTACTGTTTATTAAATACTGAGAAATATGAATTTTAACCACCCCTTCCTCGTTTTGGAGACGAATTCACAATACTATAACCATGACTTGAAGATCTCATGACAGGCCAAGCATAGTGGCTCAGGCTACCACCTCAGCATTCACCAGGATGAAGCAGGAGGAGTTGGGGCAGAATGAAATCAATCTGAGCTACAGAGTGGGGGGTACAGGCTAAACACACACACACACACACACACACACATACCCCCCAAACAAGAAATTCATAAAGTCAAAGTATGTCCATATTCTCAATTCCAAACCAAAGCTCCAGAGAAGGAATACATTAGCACATCATATCAAATCATACTAAATGTAAACCACTTATCCTTGTGAGACGAGATCAGATGCACAGTGTATGAGATCCGTGCACAGGGGCCTGCTTTCCCACTGTTTCTCTGTATTGGAATGAACCTTTTCTCAGAATGTTGCTCTTTAGCAACTGTTATATTTACAACTCCTGATAAAAAACAAACAAGGGAATCTGAGAGGGGAAAGAAAAGGGAAACTATGACGTCTCAATAGGGAAATACATATATATAAACCAGGTCAAAATAAACAATGATAACAAACTGAAAGAATATCCATAGCCTGTTCCTGATTTGTTACCCCAGTTTGAAGATATCTCCTTCGAAGCCAACGTTCTGAGGCACTTTATAAATAGCCCTTTCTTCATGGGCTGGGTAGCATCTGCTGTCTAAGATGGCCTGGTTTTTTGGGACTGCTGTGAGGGACAGCTTCCAACTTCTAAACCCAGGCAGCAAGCTGTGTGAGGACATGTTTCCCAGAGAGGTTGACAGGTTGTGGTGGAAAGTTCCCAGGCGCTAATTTCAGAGTCATCTCCACTCTGCTTCTGAATCTTTGTATCTGTGCAGGTGCCAAGCACTCTCTGGGGAGAACGTGAGCTACTTTTCTCTTTGATATGACCAAATATCTAACAAGGAACGATATAAAAGCAGATTTGTTTTTGTCCCATGGTTTGAGGACGTGGTGCATCTTGGAGAGGAAGGTATGGTAGGTGGAGGTAGCTCTAGCCTGCAGCTGTGGCAGTGGAGCTGCCACATCTGGATGAAAGAGGAAACAGGGGTAGGATAGGAAGTGGGGCTTGACTATAAAGTCTTAAAGTCTACTCATTCTGACCTATTTCCTCCAGCTGGACCACAACCCCTAAGGGTAACACAGCCTCCCAAAACAGTGCCTCTGACTGAGGACAAAGTGTTCAAACACATGACACTGTGACAGGCATGCCACACTGAAACTGGTGAGATGTCTGTAATACTGGCTGTTTTCTATAATAACCATAGGTGCCAGCACGTCCTTAAATTTCTTCTCTCACAGTGGAAGTGCTCCCCAAGGAGCAGCCATTTTAACTTTCCATCTCTTCTACACTGCTGCTACACAGAACTCTGACTTTTCCGGTCCTTGGTCAAAATTCAGCAGACTGGGCAGGGAGGGTGGCATCACCCCATCACTAGAACCTATGCCTGAACTCTCCTGGCCCTCCTATTCATCCAAAGGCGAGCCTCATGCTTGCTCAGCCCAAACTCCTAGTGTGGGGAAGGTAAGCCTCCAGCTGCACTCTTCAGTCTTCATTACTGCTCTATCACAGGCCCTCAAATAGCTTCACATGTCCAGACCCATCTTCTCTTTGAAGACTAAGAACAATGTTCCTGCCAGCACCTAACTGCAGTAGTTTGTCCATTTGTCCAGATTGCTGCCCATTCTATGGTCTCATAATGCTTCATATAGTACTCGTTATATGGGCATCATAGGAACAAGACCATAACAGCATGAGGAGATGGCTCAGCAATACAAAGCACTGGCTACTCTTCCCGAGGACCCAGGTTCTATTCCCAGCATCCCCAAGATTGCTCACAGCATCTCTAACTCCAGTGTCAGAATTTAATTCCCTCTTTTGGCCTCCTCCGGCACCAGGAGGAACTCATGTGGTACACAGACATAATACATGCAGCTACAATATACAGTAAATAAATACATAAACAAGTAAAAATAAATTTCTAAAGAAAAAATGGTAGATATTTCAAAAATTCCATTTTTGCAGACCTCCCAGTTCTCTTAATACTGATTTTCGTTATGGTAAAGATATACATATGGATACTGGCATATCTATATACATGTGTACTACACATGTACACATGTAAGTAAAACATTCAGAAAGGAGACGAAGATATGGTAACATTGGGTGACAGAGAGAACAGGATGCAGAAAACTACATAGCTATCATAAAAGAGGATAGAAAGTTATTTTTTTCTAATTTCAACTCTGTCATGACTTTTTTTCCCCTTTTCTTTTCTGTGATGGGATACATGTATAAAAGTGTAATTAATAGTAAAGTGAAAACCCCTAACTTCCATGGCTTCAGGATGCCTATTCTAACTGTATGGAAATTCACTGAGATATATGGAGTCTGGGGCTGAGGAACCTCTCATTTGCATTGCTTCCCTAAACTGTCTTCATGGTGTTATTTGTGAGCCCATTACAACAAAGTGATTTTATTTAATTTTTTTAAAAGGCTGAAAATGTTTTCTCAGCTAAATTAAATCACATAAATTATAAGCTTTATTTTGTCCTTGGAAATCTCCTAGTGTGAGATTTCAGGAGTATTAGTTAGAAAATAAATGTTACTGGGGCACAGGGGCTACTATTTTTTACAAATTTAGTGTGAATTATCAGTGTTCACCATGGAACACCCAATCTGGAAGATTTCCGTGGTAACTAATATTTGTTTATAGAAATCAGTACATTGTTCTCAGAGATGCTTTATTTTTTCTAACAGGTGGTATTCATCATAGGCTTCAACTCATGGTTGACTAATAAAAACTGTAAAGCTTAGTAGTGATTGTCAACTTGACAGCATCTGGTATCACCTAGGAGATAAGCTTCCAGGCACACCTGTGGGGAATTATTTAGATCAGGCTAGCCTCTGGGTAGCCTGTGAGGAATTATCTTGTTTAAACTGACTGGGTGGCATTCTTCCATGGTCTTGGCTCCTAGACTGCATAAAAAAAGAGGAAGCTGAGGCTGAAGCGGTGACTCCAGAGCTAAGTACCTTGCTGGTGTTACACAGGACCCAACTTGGGTTCCCAGCTTCCACACAGAGAGGCTCACAACTGCCTATAACTCCACCTCCAGGTGATCCAACGCCCTCCCTGTTCTGACCCCAACAGGTATCTTAACTCATGTGCACTCAACCCCACACAGACACACATTTTTGTAATTAAATTATAATATTTTCAAAAGGATGCTACTATCTGGGTGAGATCACTGCTCGTTCTCTTTGATCTAATTGCAGATAGAACCTGACCATTTGCCTCAAACTTCTTCCCCACCATGATGGGTGCTATCTTTATGTTGTAAGCTGAAGGTGCCATGGTTGTATACATTTTTCAATCTAGCCCTCAGACGGATGAGGCAGGTCAGTCCCTATGAGTTCAAGTCCTCCCTAGCTTCAGGAGAGCCAAAGCAACACAGTGTCTTAACCACCTCCCCAAAGAGGAGGGAAAGAACTGAGGCAAAATAGAGCCTTCCATCCTTAAGTTGTTGGAGTATTTAATTACAACAACAAGAAAAATAACTATGACACAAGCCATGCTAAAATTTTACCTTTGGAACACATAAACATTTTACATTACAAATACCCTCTTTAAAACAATGTAGGATGCTTCATGACAGCCATCCAAATACAAAGGCTACACAAGGGTATCGTCATGAAACAGCCTCCATGTGTCAATCAGAACCAACTTGACACAGCTTCTTTCTGTGCTCAAAAAAGTGTATCCTCCAGCACTGAACACACCATTATTGTGCAGTGAAGTTGTTTGTTGTTAGGTTCAACTAGCAGCCTCTTCCGCTAGAACCACCATGCTACACAAGGAATATTGATGCCTGTGTTTTGAAGTGATTGTTCTCCGAGCTTACATCTTCTCCTCGTCTTTTGTAGTGCGCTCACAGAGGGCTCCAGCCTCTTTGTGCCGTCAATAATTCCTTCTTACTTGCAGAGTTCCAGCCTCTTCTCTGTGTTTCTCTTCTCTCAGCCTAAAGGAACCCATAATCTCCTTTATCCTGAGCCTGGACTACTCAGAACATCTCAGCAGCCCAGGACACTGCTATTTCACTGCACGGCCTCTCAAAGCTGTTCCACATCCCTTACCTGTACAAGTCCATGAAGTGCATATTCTGGCCTTCATGCTGACACTTTCCAGTCAAGCAGCACTTTCCTTATCACCTCATACACTGACCATACTCCCTTCTCACCCATATGACCTCCGCAGCCTTTGAGCCCCAAAGCCTACCCCTCCCCTCTTCTCTGACTTCTTTAAATTCTATGCATTCCATGGGTCAACTGTCACCAGTTTTCAAATGGCCCTTTTGTCAAGGCTGTCATCTTTGTGCACTCACATTCCCAGCTATGGATTAACACCTTGGTACCGTAAGTCCTGAAGTCAGGGTAAAGAGTCGAACTTGGATACCTCCTCTTCACTGTTTCTTTTCCTTAGCTATATTCTATCCTTTCACTAATGGTATAACCAACTATTAATTTTACTCTGAGTTATAACATCTCATGAGGCTGCTTCCCGGAAGCTGTTCCTCATGTCCCACCTGACAATATCCACATTGGTTCCTGTGGTGTAGATTTCTCCAGTCCACTTAATTGCTTCTTGTCTTGTGAGACTGCAGGAGATATCAATATACACTCAGTCTCAATGGCAGCCTCACATTGGGTGGGAGAAGGGAAATATCAAGCCAGCTTTAAATAATGATCAGTGCACTACCACCATTCTAGAATTCTCATTGTACCTCACTTCCCAAGCACCCATGTCTGACACAGTGCTCAGTTCTTCCCATGCACCCACTATACTCTTCACCATCTACCTTCCTTTGCCTATGGCTTTCATCCCTCCTGCTCCCTCAACCTACTAATGGAAGAACCAGCTCCGATCACCTCCCGTGTATCCTTACTGCAATGTTTTTTTCCTTCCTGAACACCTTTGTGTTATTATGTCGTAGTTATGTTTCGTGTGTGTGTGTGTGTGTGTGTGTGTGTGTGTGTGTGTGTATTTTTAGACTCCATAAGATCAGGGCGCTACACCCTAATTCTGCTTTTATCACTCACAGGCCACCTGTTGTCCACTAGATAAGCCACTAAGGAATTTGATCAAGGAGCATGTTTGGTCCAGCCTCTCTGAACACATCCATCTGTGTCTGTTTGTCTTTATCACACCTACTGCCATTTCAAGCGATAAAGCCTGCACTTCTGTACTTTCCTTTCCAGGCTTAGTCACTTTTATGGCTGTCCTTGTCATATACATTTATTTGATAAGCATACACTTTGTGGAAATTAGTCAATTAACCTCAGCTGCCTAGTCATCTACGTTTCTGAGTTAATTCTCAGACATGGCATCTTGAAAATCTCATGAAACCTACAGGCAATATAAATAAGGAACTGGGGATCCTGAGCTTTAAAATGTCAGTGCTGACAGTACCTAACCTACAGTTGTGTGTGTGTGTGTGTGTGTGTGTGTCTCTGTGTGTGTGTGTGTGTGTGTCTTAGAAAATGTCAACATCTTCATTATAAGATATGATAACATTTTTTAGCTACTCTGCTACTTTAATTTCTAAACATTTGCTCAGGCATTTGTTAGTAATAATAACTAAATAATCTCTAAATGTAAGTTAAGAAGTATAACAATCTAAAAAATTAGAATGACCTTCCAGGGGTTGAAGATAGGGCCCAGCAGTTAACAGTACGTACTTTTCTCACAAAGGACCAGAGTTCAGGTAGCTCACGACCTCCTGAAACTTAACCCACAACGCACCCAGCACCATCCTCTGGCCTCCTTAAGCATGAGCGCTCATACCGACACATATCCCCATCTATACACATCCATACACATGATCAAAACAAAAATAAAATCATTAGAAGATGCTTGGAACATTTAACCTTTTTTGTGGGATAGCCTGTGACTCTGAGGAATACATTTCAAATGAGCTTTGAGGTCAGCAATAAAGGTCTCTTAAAGGGAATTAGTGGTGTGATTTAGTTACAGTCTTACAAGTTGTACAGGAAGAGTTCAACTTAACACTGGACTGTTTTCCAGGAGACTAAAGAGATTTAGGTGCTTCAGTGTTTAGGATCCTTTACTGCTCTTGCAGAGAACCCAGGTTCAGGTTCCAGTACTCACATCAGGTGGCTGAATACTATCTGTAATTCCATTCCAAGGACTCTTCTTCCCACCTCTTCCACAGGTACCTGTCCTCCTGCCCCAGTGTGCCCACATACATTCAAACACACATGCATACCCCCCCCAAAAAATCAATAAAAATTTTAATTGAGCTGTATCCTAGGAAAAGTGTCATAATCCTATCAGATCTGTTTTTGTGCTGTTGGTGGGATATGTTCCTCAGCTCCTGTTCATGGTTTCATGTTCATATTCACTGGGAATATGGTTTTTTATTTCTTTATTCTCCCAGCCCTTCACTTCTTCCTCCTCTCGGCACTGTTTACAGACTGCACTGTTGACTCCTCAGATGACAAGCCGAGGGAGGAACAATAACTTTATTTTCACAAAGCTCACTGTCTAGAGGGTAACAGAGAAATAAACAATTCCTCTAAAATCAAAGTCAGCATTCTGGGGTTACAAAAGCAGGGCTTCTGGCTAGACGGAGAAGGGGGAAATGCTGCCGCAGGAAGTACAGCTTGAGGAGTCTGGAGGTAGAGTGACTGTGAGAAAGAAAGATGTAGTCCACAAGGAAAAGCAGGAGGAGAGACTAGTGGGTTATTGCCATGTATCTGGAGACAGCCATAATGGGAAGAATTTGGTCAGACAGTTCTCTGTGAGTCGAATAATGATTATATATTTAGTGAGGCAACCTGGAGCCTTTAAGCCACATGATCAATTTGGCATTTACAAGGGTCTCCCCAGGATCATTGAGATAGGCAGGTGAGCTGTTCTCTGTACATCAATCTCAGTGATACAGAGGCAGTCATGGTCAAATGCCTATTGGTATGCAATGCAGCCTTACTGTCAGGCACATGTGCTGTTCTATGAAGTTTGGTTCCAGTGATTTCAGACCAGGTCAGCAATGTTAGCCAGAGCTCACTCTTTGTAATGCTCATTCCTAGGTCATATACCCTCCAATAATCTAATTCAGAGTTTCTAGAGAAATGGCACCCTGGTATACACCCTGGAGATTCACACAATTTATGTTCTGGAACATACGAATTAGAGGGAATCACCAGAGGTCTGGATCCATGACTGGGATCGGATCATCACACACTAAAAACACCCACAGCAGCCCTGCCCTCCCCTCCCCTCCCCTTCTCCTGCAATTCTCTTCCATTTCTTTTTCCTTCTTTTCCCCTCTCTTTCTTCTCTTCTGTTCCATGCTGGCCACCTTTTTTTCCCTCCTTTTCTCACCTGGTCTTCCCAGTAGAAACACTGAATGGGTCAGGGCTGTCATCTTGTCACAGGTTCGTCCCAGTGTCTCCACCACAGAGATTGTCTTGATCACCCTAATTGCACATGATCACCCAGGCCTTTGAGTTCTCATAGGACTTTGCATTCTATAATGCCTTTTATCATTTCCAAACACAACACAGTTTATTAAATCCTAAGACTTGGATTTTAGTGAATAGTGTCAGAATGTGGCCTCTCAGTTCAAGCACCTGACAATGACTAAGTAGCTGATCCAGACAGCCATAAGGCAGAGGGTGACCTCAGAAGGAGAACAAAAACGTGAATTTTTCAAACTCACTTTAAAATAGCCCGTATCTTCAAGCACCAAGATGAAAATTGGAATCAACCTTAAGAAGGGGATCAGAGGTTGTAGAATGTTTCATCGTTTTATACATAAAAGAAAACAAACACTTAGATTGTAGGTTTTTCTATGGAATTCTGGAGCATCAGAATAAAGCAAATTGTCATTCAGGGGAAAATAGAGGTGGAAAGTAACGGGGTTCTTGCAAATAACCCACTGGAGGGTACCGGCAATGAAGAAAGACCTCAAAGGAAGCAAGACTGTGCAGCAGTTACGGGTGTAATATCTACCAGATGCCCCAGATGTTTTCAAATTACCAAAGTGCAACTCTTTCCCACAGCCCATTTGCAAGTGGACCTGACAGCCCAAGCCCACAGAAATCAAAGACTGCAATCTACAATAAATTCTGCCACGCTAGATGGAACGAATATCTGTCAGATTTTTTTACTTAAACTTCTCTTCCTTTGAGAAAGCAGCATCTGGCCTCAAACCGCACATTTAATTGAAAAATCCTTTAATAATAGCATTAATTTTCATCGTTGTGCATTCCAGCAGGCTGGGACAAGGAAGCAAGCTCTGCATGTGGAGTGCAGCCAGACTGCAGAGGGAGGCATGAGCATTAGGTACTACAGGAGGCGAGCATCCCCTGGTCATTGTTCCCCTGAGCCTGGCTGAGAGATAGCATCATGCCTTGTGATTAAGGAGTAAAACATGGAATTGTTTTGTTGTTATTGCTGTTTTGATTTTTTTTTCTTCCAAAATAGATGATGTCCTTCTAACCAGACAATGCACGTGTAGCCTACCAAATGCAAACTGGGCCCTTGAGGAAGTCAACAGTAGAGTCCACAGCCAAGAATCCTGACAGGTCTTTGGACAACCTAAGCTATGATTTCCCCTCCACACTTGCAATTTCATTTCTGTGCTCTCATTTTGTCCTGTATCAATGCTTACCAAGTGCTCTGTTCTCTTTCACTACAACACCACACTGGGACCTGCCCTAGAGTACCTTAGCCTCTGGCCCCAGAGACAAGAAGCAGGCTTTAGCAGGAGGCGCCCTGCTCCAGCTCTGCAAATTCTTTCACTGTTTAGCAGTTTCCTGGAAACTCAAGGCAGGACTGTTAAACCAAAGGCTGTGTGTTCCCCAAGTACACCACACAGTACACACCTGGCCAGCCTTGCAATGGGTAATCAAGTAATGTAAGTTTCGTCAGGAGGATATCTAGGGAGAAAAGGGAAGTGGAACTTGGAAGAAAAGGCCCCTTCTGGGGAGGCTGTGTTCCCTTCAGAAATGCTTGCAGAATTTTCAGAAGATAAAAGGCCAGACTCCCCTACCCCACTTCCACCCGGACTCTATGGGGTAGCCCTTTTGTTTCTGAACAGCTCGCTCTCCTGGGGTGGAGAATCCTTGGCTGTTGCCATGACCGCCTGTCACACTTGGTTATAAGTCCTATCTCCTTCTGCCCTCGAAATGTTGTGCTAAAATGAACTAAATGTGTACTTTTTCACTTTTGAAGAAGGAAAACTCCGTCTCCATGAGTTTCTAAGCTACAGATCTAATTTACAGTCCATTTCCCCGGCCAGCAGAACTCATCTACATGAAGGTACACTGAGAATATCGTATTTTTGTAGTCCATGCCTTTTCAGTCTTCCTGCTTGTTTTATTGAAAGTCACACCTGGTATAGCAGTGTTGCGCAACAATAGGAGCTTAATAAACACCAACGGGAAGAGTTGAACTCCCTGGTGGGAATGGGGAGAAGAAACTGAAGGGAGAAGCACAGAGATAGACTTTCAAACAATGGGCACAAGTCTGACCCTCTCCATATTCATCTCTATTATTAATGTTGGGAGACGAAGCCATTGCTATACCTCTCAGACTCTCATTAAGTGGCAGAACAACCAGCCAGGAAGGTAAGCTGTGGTTTCTGTTCAGCTTCAACAAAGCTCCTGAATTCTTTGAGAACACTGGAACTCTTTGGGCACCATTCATTCTGCTCTTGTTCATAAAAGAATGTCAGCCCTGGGGAAGATATATATTCATATATGAAATGTGCTTATTTGAAAACCTCAGGGGATTAAGAATGCTAAATGACCTGATATAGCTCCTCCATGGAAGACTGGAGGAAAACTGTATATTTTACTGGGATTTCAAAATGGGGGAAAAGGCTGCCTTCTGTTCCTCGTTGTGTGTTAGAGTCATTTTCTTCACAGCGGCAGGTAGTAGGCACCAAGGGTTTTCTTCAGGATTCACAGGGACTCAAATCCTAGACAAACCACCAAATTTCTAAAACTTTGAAGACAAAATGTTGCAAAGGAGGGAGGAGGTTTCCTTCTGGTTAGACAGAGAAGCTCCAGGTTGGCTGGTCAGAGGTGAGTTAGGCAACATGCTCCAAGGTCCTGGAACACAGGGCACCTAGAGGCAGAACACAAGGGCTACAGAGAATTTGGGTAGGGACATCTGTCATTACAGGACACATGGCCAGTCTGTAAAGATGGTTAGGGAATCAGGAACTTTCTCATAGAATGCCCTCCAGTGGTAGAGGAGGTCATGTATTCTTTTATGCATTGAGCAGATATTTAATAACCTCTTTGAGTGAAGCACTATTTCGGGTCACAGAAATATAGCATGGGCACAAAATGAAGTTTCTTACCTCATTGAACTAACAGTTCGATGGAATCACAGTCATGTACTACTATTTTGTTAGTTCAAGCACACACCGAGAGCATCTCTTTCTTGCATTAAAGTAAAGCATCGACTATGTCTTTCAGTTTATTCTTTTGCCTTTTACAGGGTCCCATTTTCTAGGACCCTGTGGAGAGGGCAGAACTTGGAGACCTGATACAAAATATGTGTCCATACTGGGTTTTTTTTTTTTTGCACATTTATGCTGGAGTGTGTGTGTAAGTGTGTGTGTGTGTGTGTGTGTGTGTGTGTGTGCATTTTGTCCAAATAGAGTCTTCAATCCTGGACAGGCCTTCCATTGTGCTCATTTCACAAACACACACACACACACAGACACACGCACACACACGCACACACAGAGGATACATGCTGACTCAAGGATTGGGTGAGTTCCATTTATCCTGTCTTCCTTTCTTTCCCACTCACTGCTAACTGTTCTGAACTCATCCATGTCTTCAAAAACCATGACACAGCACATTGCAGCAAAGGCATTCTGTGGGGGCTCCTTGTTCACAGCACACCTACTGAACCAGGACTGAACAAACTGGGTCCTCTATCTAGAGCCTACTCATCCCTTTCTTAGTGTCCTTACATTTTAATATAACTTGTCACTAAGAGGAATATAAATAAGCCTCTGCCCACAGCCACTGTTCCAGTGGACATGTTTGCTTCTTGGGACTCGGCCTCTAAAGCAGGGCCTGGCACACAATCTGTGTCAACAAGGATTTTCTGGATGAGTGGAAGGGAGACTGAATAAACATTTTGTTTTCTTATCTGATGCCATTGCAAACAGATGCCCCGCCCCCCAATGGTTGAACACACAGCTCTGAGACGATCCATGTAAAAAGTGAATTATACTTAATCTAGAATAGAAGCACCCTACAAATAATATTAATTAGTTGCATTCTAGATATCTATAGGAATGGCTCTGTGTCATAATATGATCACGGAATCCTTACCAAATACCAGCCATTGTGCTAAGCATTTTGTCCAGATAGAGTCTTCCGTCCTGGACAGGCCTTCCATTGTGCTCATTTTACAGAAGAGAAGACTGAAGCAGAGAGCAAGGCATGTAAGACAAAGCTACAGTCAGTTCACTTACTTCATAAGCAGCTCCAACATGGTGAAAACATACTCATAAAACAGTATGGCCCCCTCACCTTGCTACTGAAGCAAGATACACAAGCTTGGTGTCCCAAACAGCACCAATGTACTTCTAGGGACTGCAAAGTTCAAGGTTAATGTCCTGGCCAATCTTGATTACCACATGGTAAGAGCTTTCTTTCTGGTAAGTATAGAACTACCTGGAAGAAGAAAAGGGAGTTGGGAAGAAGGATCTAGACAGAGCACACTGTGAAATGTCTTCTTCAGAGGTTACTAATCTTAGCCAGGCATGGTGGCACATGCTTATAATCCAAGGGTAGAGAGGTGTGAATGGAAAGTTCTAGGCCAGCCAGCCTGGGCTATAAAGCAGCACACACACACACACAAACACACACACACGCAGACATACACAGACATAGACACAGACACACACAGAGACACACACATAACCACACAGAGACATATACACACAGACACACACATACATACACACAGACATAAACACAGATACACACAGACACAAACAGACACACACAGACACACATGCACATAGACACACACAGAGAAAGACACATGCACATAGACACACACAGAGACATACATATACAGATACACACACACACACACTATCACAAAGGAGAAAAGAAACAAAATAAGAATGAAAGGCTGCCTAGATCAGACCTCCACCCTCACCATCTCATCTTGACTATTTCCTACAGGTCCTACCTGCAAACACAGGCAAATACACTGTTGGAAAGGCTCTGGGATAACATGAGTTTGGAGCAAGGGCACAAAGAACCTACAGACTGATCCTTCCTGTAATCCATAGAATCTTCTCAGACACCTGTTACATGTTGTCACTTGATAAGATGACTGAGTGTGAGTAACTGCTTGACTTCAAAGATAACACTTCCAAGGGAGAAGACAAATAAACAAATTTAGGACCCTGAGATAAGTGTCCTGCAAAGATGCTGGAACCGTGGCCTGCAGGGATCAGAAATGGCTTTGTAGAAAAGACTGTGGCAAGGCATCAGCTTCAATGACATATAGAGCAGATCAATAGAGGTTCCAAAGGCCTGAGGAGAGACACTTGTAAAGGATTACAGCCAGAGGGCACAGCAGAATGACACAGAAAGATGGAGACTTCACCTTGATGTCTTTAAACAGGAGCCTGTCAAAAAGACAATGACAATGATATGTGGCATATGGACACTGGGACCACACTACTAGGAACAAGAAGAACAGAAAGCACCACATGTAGATGGAAGCGATGGAAGTTGAGCTATGCCACCCTGTGATGACACCTGGACAGGCCTATGCAAAAATTCTCTCTAAATCCTCTTTTACCTGAGATGAAACATGCCTTCCTAAGATGCTTTTTTTTTTGTTTAGGGCTGACTGTGTAGTTCAGGCTTGGATGCACTGTGGTCAGGATGTCTGTGGAGTTGAGGGTCAGTTTAGAGTAATATTGGCTTGTAGATTCTGCACCAGCCCAAAAGTGTCTCTTTGGAAGCGTCCATGTTGTCTTTTGTTACAAATAAAAAGGAAGAAGTACTAAGAGGTGACAGCAGGGAGTTGGTGGTAGCCTGTATGAATGCCAGAGCAGACATAGATGAGAAGTGAAGGACTAGACCACTCTAAAGGCAGAGGAAGCTTTTTGGTGGATGACAAGGAACCAACCACTGTGAGCTAAGCCACCGCAGGCAGGAAGCCGAGTCCCACATTCGCAGAAAACTTGAGTGTGTTCCACGGACATTTTTCCTCCCTTGAAATTATCTTTAACCAAAATCTGCATCGCATTATGAAGTTTATTAAATCCCAAGTCAGTGCAGACATCAGGCTCATTATCTGCGCCTCCCAGGGAAGTTCAGTAATTTGTCTTGTAACAATACCCAGTCTAAGTAGGAAACTAAAGGCCGAGTCTCCAGACCGAGGAATGGCTGTTCTTCCCACAGAGGACCGAGGCCAGCAGCAGCCAGGCTCTCAAAAGCCTCACACAGTGATATTACAAGGTTAAAGGAGCTACTGAGGTCCGGCTTGCCTTCAATATTAGAAGCTGCTACCAGTGAGTAAAAGTAGATTTTGCAAGCTCATTAGGCTAAAGTATAAGGTAAGAATGCCAATTTAATCATTTCAGAGAAATAAATCTGTCACCAAGACTCAGCATAGCCAACACATTCTGTCCCTAAGATTAAACTGCAGGAAAATAACGAACCACACTCAGGACCCTCTTCATTGAGATACCAGGAAGAATGATGACATCAAAGGCAGAGGGTCGTAAGCACCTGTGCAGTCTCTCTCTACATGTAATAAACCAACCTAAATATTAACTCTGAGAATTTATAGCTGCAGAAACCAAAATAATTTGTCAAGCCCAGGGAAAGCCAGCCCATGATCAAAGTATTCCTGGTTAACATAACTACTGAGCATTTGAGGGCTTGAGAGATGACTCAGTGAACAAGCATGAAGACCTGGGTTTAAATCCCAAGTAAAAGCAGAGCAGAGTGTTGCTTGTCTGTAGCCCCAAGTAAACATAAATGGATCCCAAGGACTTCATGATCAGCTAGTCTAGCTGAAAGTTCTATAGTCAATGAGAGACTGTGCCTCAATAAAAGTAAGTAGAGAGTGAAAGAAGACAGCTAGTGTCAAATTCTGGCATGAATGCGCACGCACGCGCACACACACAGAGAGAGAGAGAGAGAGAGAGAGAGAGAGAGAGAGACAGACAGACAGACAGACAGAGAGACAGAAACAGAGACACAGAGAGAGAAACACGGAGTGTGTGTGTGTGTGAGAGAGAGAGAGAGGTAGACATATAAATGACATCCAACAAAAATTTACTACAATGCCTCTGAACCATATAGTTCCTTTCATTAAGCCCTCAGCCCAGAGGTAGCTTAACTGAGAACATCTCTATGGCCTTTATACTTGGAACACGCTTACCAATGGACTAGAACACTTGGAAGTCCCTCAGCCAGAGTGTGTTGTGTCTCTGCTTGGGAGGGTGCTGTGAACACATATCATGCCCAGGTATTCTGCACAGATCCACAGGTTGTCTTAACAGGGGCCATCTCGCAGGTGCAGTGTGATTGTTGTGCACAGTAGACCCCACAGCTCCAGCATTTCTGGATAGACATTCCACATCTGTTCTTGCCTACACTGATGATGTGTTGCAGCTTAAATGTATTCACACACACACACACACACACACACACATACACGGTATGTTTCCTTCTGGTCTAAGAGACAGTGAGCATCTTACTGTGCTGCTTTGATTGATTAAGACTATGTGTAGAAATGGAGACTCAAAGCTACATGTTCTGGGACTGAGCTCTATATCTTTCCTTGGCTGTCTTGATGGTTCTCTCCTATGAGGATGGCTAACTGTATTCTAATGCCCTTCCTACCTCTGTGGGCTCCCAGGAGTCACTGAGTGAGAGCTGAGAGTTGGAGTGGTTTGAGGAAGATAAGAGAAATCCATAGAGTTTGTGGCCATATATTTTACATTCTGATTTACATGTAACTCTCACTCCAGGTCCCTGAATCTTACATCTTAATTTAAATTACATGAAAAGCAGAGATGGCATTTGCTTAGAGCTTTGACTGTCTTGCCCTTTGGTCTCCTGAGTTTCCAAAGAGGTGGCACCTGGTATCAGCACTCCTGGGGAACTGCTAGGAATGCTATCAGGACACCACCCTGACATTGGGTCCAAGGCTAAGGACCTTCAGGCTGTTTCCTCTGTTGGACTCACTGCACAGAAAGCAAGTAGGTGGTTTTAGATTTTGACATTTTGCCAAACATTATAACTTTATAGGAATGAGAAAAAAAAAAAAAGATGGGCAGGTATTGAGTATTAACTTGCCTCCTCAAAGCCATGGCTATCATTACAAGTACTAGGCAACAGTTGCCTAAAATAAGGATTTTTTTGAGAAATCTGCTTGCTTTCATGTAATTAAAGGTTTCCTCACCTACCTTATATTACACAATGGTACTAAAATTCTAGAAAGATCAGCTAATATTTTTACAATGGTTTACACTTTTCTCTGATACACATGGATCTGTTCTGTTCAGCCAAATTGATCAAACAAACAAAAATAACTTCCTCAATACCACTTTCCATATCCTTTCTCTCCAGCCCAAAGTCAGCTGTCCTCTGATTTTATATAAAGGTCAAACTCCAAATAGACACTCCAGTGTCACTGTTGCATAATCAGCAAAGAGGAAGTAAAACAAAGGTTCTCAGGGGAGAAAAAGTGAATGATATAAAAAGGTGTAATTTAATATCATGTTAACTCATTCTGCATGATACAAGGTACCGCTGCATCATGGCAAAGACACGGTGTAAAGTATTCCCAGATGATTTGGGGACCATTAATATGAGAATTCCATATTTCATAACATCAACAAACCAGATGAACCTCATCCACTTAAAGCAGAGAACAGTGAAAAGAACAAATGTCCTGTGAAGAGTGGAAATGAGAACAACGTGTCTGAGGTTAAACAGTGGGAATGAGCTGCGGATGTTGTGCATGAAGTAATTATTTCTGCAGTGCCGTTTCTGCATTTAGTTTATAAGCATGTCAGGGTGTGCAATCCAGGCATATTTCAAGGAAAGAAATACCCATCTACATGATGTGTGGAGAAACCAGCCGCATGCTCAGTGAGCTCTACAAAAGCACTAATAAAACTTAAACTTTGAGCAGAAAGCCCCACAGGCCGGAGTACATAGAAGTCGGATGTACCTGTCAATCACTTTGGTCCACAGCAAGCTTTTGTGAATCAAGAATCTTTAACTATTTGAAAACCCAAAGGGACTGTGAGAATGAACTTTTGTTAAAGAACAAATCACAACAAAACAAAGCAGCAGCAACAACAACAACAAAAATACAGAGTGAAACTAAGTTCCTATGAAATTCAACAAAGAGGCATAAATATGCCCTATTTAATATCTAGGCTGATTCACCTCTTCTGGGAAATTTCCATGGAAGTTAATGATGTACTAGATGATATATTAATGATAAAGATACAATGAGAAATCTTATTTTTTTCCTTTATATAACTTTCCAAAGTAATGAGTTGACGCGATGAAGAAACTTTAGGTGTTTAATCATGCAGAGAGAGTATAATGGCCTTGCAAAAATAAAAAGCAAATGTTGTAAAATTATGTTAGCATTTGCAAATTAAGTCACAATATGAATCAAGCAGATGAAGTGGACTTAACCAAGAACACAAACCCAGATATAGTTAAATGCAGAGCCTCACTGCTCAATTTAGAGTCCATTCTTAGTAAATAATGGATTTGAAACTATTGGTAAATTCATGTTGTCACCTTCAAATAGGACAGAAAGGATAAAGAACAGAAAAGTGAAATTCCAGTTTCTTATCCTGATACTGTGATAAAAATAGCCCGACAAAAATAAAAGAAAAAGAGAAAAGGTTTATTTTGGAGCACAGTTATAGGATACAGTTTATCAGGGCAGGGAAGCCAAGGTTTCCACAATCAGAAAAAGGGCCAAGAGCATGCTAGTATGCTTGGAGGCTTCCCCCATGTTATATAGTATAGAATCTCCCATGATCCTGCCCAAGGCTAGGATGAGTCTTTCCACAGTGATCAACATAATCAAGACAATCCCTCACAGGCATACTCACTCCTAGCTTTCAAGTAAATCCAGATTCTGTCATGTTTGCATCTGATATTAACTATCACAAGCACAGAAGGTTGATTTCAGCAGGGTGGACTATGGAGAGCTCTTTGAGTTAGGACAGACAGGTGTCCCAGCATTCAAGATATGTGTGGAGTGTCAGGTAGGAACTAGAACAGAAAGCACAGTTCCTGCCATCACAGACCTGAATCCCAGGGTACTGATCTCCCCAGTGGGGGAGTGACTGGTACCCTAAGGTATGCCCACCAATACCAATGATGGGGTCCCTCCTGAAGAACCCTGTGCTAGAGTCTGTGTTCCTGTTAGATCCTTGTGCACGGTCAAAAGGTGATGTATAGTGTGTGTCAGACCCCCTCTGTGATTCAATCTGTCTGAGTATTTGGAAAAATACCCACAACATTAAGCAGGCTGGCATGTGGAAGCTCACACTCACAATCTCTCACAACAGCATTATTCCCTGGGAAAGTTGTCATCGCTCAAATGCCTTCCACTGCAATTCCTTTCCTGAGTCCTTTTCTAAGCTCTTTCTCTGGAATATGGTCAGTAGCAAGCAATCTTTACACTGTGTGTGGGTTTTATTTCCAGAGTTGGAAAATGGCTGTCTAAAGCCAAGTTTGTAAATTAGGGTTGAGCAATCTCACTGTGCAACATCAAAATAAGTGTTGCAGCCGTAAAGAAATAGACATTTTATGGTTTTAGTTCATGAACTGACTCTGAAAGAGTTCCAAAAGAAGAATTTGAAGCATTTAGAACAACAAACTGAGGCTTTGGGTAGTTATTTTCAGGATGTATCTATCAACATGGATTTAGAATTTTTTTCCTTTAAAAAAATGACAATTCATATTCCCTATCTGCTTTGCAAGGCACTATGCATACATATCTTATTCCTTATATTCTGCCATTTGTAGCCCCCATTTTGGTCTGTATATTAAATGTCTTCCACGAGTTTATAAATTAGACACTTGGTGTTAGTACTATTTCAGGTAGTTCTGTAAATATCGGTGTACCTTAACTAGAGGAAGTAGGTCCCTGTGGATGTAGCTTTGAGTTTATGTATGGCTTCTGTCTCTTTCCCCTTTCTATTGCAATGTGAGGAAACTCTACTCACATGCTACCACTCCATGGATATTTTGGCCAACCACAGGCCCAGAACCAGTTAGGTAAGTGAACTGACATCATTGAAACCATGAGCCAACACAAATCATTCTTCCTTTCCAGTTGTTTCCCTACATGTTTTGGTCTCAGTTGTGACACTGTAAGAAGTTCATGTACTCATCAATGTGGGCTAGATCAGTGGACAGTCTTATCAAAATAAAAAATGACAACCCGATGAGACATTGATTTGGACTACTAATCAACTCACATGATATAAAAAAAGAGTAAAATTGTCACTGTTTGTAAGACCCCCAAATTCTGACCCTCTGAATTCCAATTTGATAATTCTAACTGCAAGTATTTCACATCCCAACAGTTGTACATAGGATATTCAATCAGCCATTTACTAAGCTGATACCCACTGTGGGTGACAGAGTAAACTTGGGAACTCTGGCTTCTCAACTGTTCACAGAGGATACAACCACCACAGCTCTATGGGCCACCATCATCCCCAATGTCTCCCTGATCAGCCATCCCAAAGTTCTTACTGCACTTCCCTTTCTGTGTTTTTTTGAGAAAACTATACCCCAAGGAGTTTGTGATGGAAAAAAATGTGGGGTTTCAGACCAAGGGGATTGTATAAAGATTAATAATAATAATAATACATAATAAAAAATAATGATAATATACCTGGATAATAAATGGTGTTCACAGAAGTGGTTAAACATCTGAGAGTAATCAAATAAATACAACGAATGTTAATATCACCTTTCTCAGGGAAAAAAATATAAAATATCTCTTTAATGACAGGGAAAAACTGAATTTAACTGAATTTCTCAGTTTCTTCCAAGTCCCTAACACATTGTGTAAAAATGCAGAAATGCCTTCCTTGTTCCTTTCTTTCTAATATTTTATATCATTTTTACACATACTTATTCTTTCTTTAAGCTCACATGCTTACTTTACATACAGCAAACCCACTTATCATCTAATCTGACACATGACTACATCAACTTCTGTCATGGGAATCTGACATGTCTCTCATCTGTGTCTCTATCAACTAAAATTGTTAATTAGCTGTAACATGTATATGTGAATTATATCCACCAGATAAAGTAACTACCAGCCCCCACAAAAGTGATTTAGAAAATTATTGACTCTGATAGCAACTCTTCTTTATTCTTTTTTAGTACTTTAAAAGTTTTACACACAAAATAAGCATATGCATGTGTCACAGCTATTCTTTTAATTGCCAAGCACAAATCATATACAGAAGAATTTTATGCACTGATTGGTTATTTCTATGTATGAAAAATTAAAATACTTATTTTTCAAAGACCAAAAATTATTAACTTTCTATGAGACTCAGCCACTCAGAGGGGCCTCTCTTTCCCTGGTCTCATCCCTGTGTGATCACAATCTTATTAATAGAATTAATTATTTGAAGAAATAAAATTCTCATCCTTAGGGTAAAGAATGTTGCCTTCACTCAGAAAGACAGATTGTGCAGAGTGCTTGCATTGCTGTGAACACAAAGACTGGTTTTCGGAGGGGTGAAACACTTGTACTCCAACCCTTGTTCTTTTCTATAATAAGTAGAATGTAGCTTTTATTTAAGATGCCTGGTAGGGTGTTAGAGAGACAGCATACTGATGAAGAACATAGGGACCCAAGTTCAGCTCCCAGCACCCACTTGGTGACTCACAGCCATCAGTAACTACATTTCTAGGGGATTCAATGCCCTCTTCTGGCCTGCAAAGGCATTACACACATCTGGTTCACAGACATCTATGCAGGCAAACACTCATACACATAAAATTTTTAAAAGAATTTAAAGATCCCTGATGGGCCCATAGGCTATTTTTAATTATATTTTGGAGACTTTAACACTGTATGACATTTCAGATTAAAGAATAGGAAACATTTTGTGTGACTTACTTTCATTTTTTTCCAAATGTTTGTAATAAAATTGTCTTTAGTGGGATTAAAGTGATAGTGAATTTTTTCAAAAATAGGAAATAAAAATATTTAAAAGACAAAATGAACTAAAATTATGATACCACTAATTAGACATCTGTAGGGTGAGATGTGTGGAGTAAGACAGTCACAGGACTCACTGGCTGTCAAACCACAGTAGGGCAGCATTTCCCACAGAGATTCATTCCCTCTGTTAGGCTTCAACCAGGGAACTGACTTCCTGTGACTGTACACTCCTGAATTATTCATCTGCTTTCAATTGTCACATAGAAACTAGGGTCTGCCACACCCTAAAAAAAAAAAAAAAAAAAAAAAGACAAAACAAACAAACACTCAAAATGGGTACTTTTCTGGTGACAAGAAGGCGGCAAAATTTGTCAGGGAGTCGGGGTCCATCTTGTCTAATCAGAGCCTCTCCTAAAATCAAGCCAACAGAAGCCTAGCTCACCAATAGGGCTCAGGGAGGAGAGAGTAGCAAAATATACGGCAGAAGAAGAGGATGCTTTGCAATGCCAGGTCCAGAGTCTTGACTTCTCCACAGCTAATCCTGCTAATTCTCTACCCTCTCGTTTCTATTCATTCCTTCATATGCTTTGGCACACCTGAGCATTTGAGCAGAAGTCACAGAAAGTACATTCTTCCTTTTTAAATTCCTCAGATGGGCCCCAGCGTACTGACTTAAATATGTCCAGCACCTCTGTATCTGCCTGCCCATATCCTTCATTGGATCTACAGTTTTAATCCCGGCTTCTGAGACCTCGACCATCCCTTCCACTGCTGTGTGTGGAACCCAGTAAAGTGTTGAGGAGCTGAGATTGAAAAGAAATCAGGAAGAGTGAGCGGAGCCGAGCCGGGAAAAGCCAGTTTGGGAAAGAAAGTAGTCATCTATGAGAGCAGAAGAGAGGGGAAGAAATGACGTCATCCTTCTGGAGAAGAAAAAGAAGCAGTGACGTCATACTTCTGGAGCAGAAGAGAGGGGAAGAAGTGATGACATCCTTCTGGAGCAGAAGAGAAAGGAAGAAGTAACATCCTTCTGGAGAGGAATAGAGAGGAAGAAATGACATCACTCTGAAATGGAAGTGAAGAGAAGAAATAACGACATTCTGGAGTGGAAGAGAAGGGAAGAAATGATGACATCCTTCTGGAGCGCAAGAGAAACTAAGAAGTGCTGTCCTTCTGTGAGGTTTTTTTTTTCCTCCTCTCCCTTTCCTTTCATCATAAACACCTGAGGAACACCCATCTGAATTACCTCATTTTTTTCTTCTTCACATTAGAATGAAATTATTGAATAGAATTCTGTGCTATCATCACGTGACCTCCCCACAAACCACGAAGTCTGAAATGTCCTCCAAAAGAGACAATCAGCTGAAAAAAAAAAAAAGAAAAAAAGAGAAAAGTAAAAAAAAAAGCTTTTATTTCCTTTTACCTTCTGCTTGGATCCAGGAAGAAACATCTACTCTCTTAATTCAAGGAAAGAGTACCTTTCCTTAGTTTACCTTTTTTGTATGGCTCATTTCAATCCCTGTGTCAAGACATTTGAAGGAATGAGTCCTCCCCCACCTTACCATATGACCAGGTATTTATTGTAGACTCAAAGAATGAACTGTGCTGCAAGCACCCCATGTCTAAACATTCGCCATGTTGGAGTGAGATAACCATGAGATCCCTAATTTGTATCACCACATCTCACCTCCCTCCTCTGGCTCTTTAAACCTTCTCCAAGCCACATCAAAGCTCAGATTCCAGGAGGATTTTCTTATTTCCTTCAACACCTTCACCAAATTAAAATCAGAAGCCAAATAACTCAAGGCTTCTTTTCTGTGCCCTGGGCACTATTCCAGTGTTGACTCATGTGGATCTGAGATATTTGAACATCTTGATGCTCTCAGATATTTTCTGACCTAACTTCCTTGGAGATTACTTAGTCTGGGTAAAACCAGTTCTGAGGTTCCCCCTACATCACAAAGCCTTCAGAATTGGGAGAAAGAGTCTCCTGTAGTTTGTGATACAGAATCTCCCTGAAAGGTGGTCTTTAAGCTGTCTTCCTTAAGCTTGACAGTTTTGTAAGTGAAATTCTTTTCTTTAGTCATCTATGTAGACAGTAAGTATATTACATTATATAAATTAGTTGGATTCTTTAAATAGCTAAAGTCTGTTTCAAAAACATCCTAACAAAGGGCTGGAGAAATGGCTCCGTGGTTAAGAAAAATGGCTGTTCTCCCAGAAGTCCTGAGTTCAATTCCCAGCACCCACATGACAGCTTACAAGCATCTGTAAATCTAGCTCCAAGGGATTCAATGCCCTCTTCTGGCTTCAGGCATGCAGGTGGTGCCCAGACATATATGCAAGCAAACAGCTACATAAAATAATGTTTCCAACAGTTCATGATCCATACAGTTATAGCTACAAAATTGAGAAGGGTGAAGAGGAAGGAAGACTTGATATTCTAAAAGACCTCTTACCCTTTAAAAAAAAAATCTCTTTTAATGTAACTTTAAATTTTTTAATAATGAGGCTGGGCAGTGGTGGGGCATGCCTTTAATCCCATCACTTGGGAGGCAGAGGCAGATGGATTTCTGAGTTTGAGGCCAGCCTGGTCTACAGAGTGAGTTCCAGGACAGCCAGGGCTACACAGAGAAACCCTGTCTCGAAAAAACAAAAACAAACAAAAAAAATGAATAATGAAATTAGGTTGGTAACTTCTGGCACATAGGGAGGACAGAGGTCCCAAACAGAGAACAAAAGAAGTTGCCACTATAGAAAGAAGTCACAGTGATCATGCTCACTCAGTCAGGAAGACAGAGAGGGAGAAGTCACCCATAGCCACCCCAGCCCTGAGACCTCAGGAACAGGCTCCTACCCCATTCCAAGCCCATTACTGGAAAAGCTCCAGTAATGAGCCTTGCTCATTTTCAGGCAAAAATATATGATAGCTATAAATTTGTGCTTTTAAAATATATTTATTCATTCATTTGGCAAGAAGAGAGATGTCTACCAAGCATGTGATGATCAGAGGACAACTCATAGGAGTTATTTTCTCTATCACATGGGCCTAAGTAGTAGAACTCAGAGCCTTTGACTTGGTGGCTAGCACCTCTTCCCACTGAGCCGCCTCCCAATGTAGCTGTCAATTTTTTGAAAGAAGTAAGAGAGCCAAGACAAGGCAAGTATTTAAATCTCAATTTTTATATCTCTGCCCCATGGTCCAGTCAACTAATGCCTTTCACTGCAGTTTTTGGGCCAGTGCAAAGTCAAGCCCCAAATGACTGAATGAAGATCTGAAAAGCTGGGAGAAAATAAATGAACTGCCTGCTTTTCATTATGCTCTGGGCCCAGGATGGGGATACATCTGGTTTTCTGATTACACTTTCCCGTAGTAAAGAAAATTCTAGTCTAGCAGGTCAAACCAGTGGATGACTAGCCAGCTCCAATTACTGACCTGACCTGCATCTAACCTCAGAGGGGAAGAAAGAAAGCCCTTTTACTCACTCTTAGAAACCAAAATATGGGAGTAGAAGGTGGTTAGGTTTTCTCTTTTGGATTAATTAAAGTTGCTTATTCAAATCATGCTTTAGTAATAGTCTTTAATTATAAACAAAATAATGCCCGGCTTCCTCTATAAAACAACACTCAAAGGCAAGGAGAAAGAAAGACTAGACCCTTTTATTCTGGTAATAAAAAAACAACAAAAGCAGCAACTTCAATATGGCATTTGGGACTCAATGCGTTCTATTTAATGAATAAAAGATAATAGTGTTTCTCAAAGGAGACAGTGTCTACTAAAATGAGCCTGTTTCAAACTTTTTTTCTTAAATGGGCTTCACTCCGATCGATGGCCATTTCCCAACTTCCAACTAAATGTTACTGTGGCTTTCAAGGGTCCTAGAAAATTAGACCCAGAACACTGTTAATGTATCCTAAACTATGTTAACATGGTCAACCTCCAACTTTACCGCCAAAAACCACTCCATGAAGAAACTAATAATAATCTAAGCATAAATTCTTCAAGCACTTCAGAATATCTAAAACAAACAAATAAACACGTCATTCTTTTTAAGAAAGCATGCCTATGGTCCAGGAAGGACTCACACCAGCACCCTACTTTGTTTTACCTGTTGGAATGTGAGATGTAAATGATCCAAGATGTAAACTGCTAACTGAATGTAGTTTCCATGTAAGCGTGAACTGACGGAAGTTGCAATATGAGATTCTGATCTGTAAAAGGGGCATTTGTGGACGGTTCAGCCTAATTATATAAAGAAAAGCATATATAACAAAAAAACATTATATTCAAAACATCCAGACATTTTTAAGTCGACAACAAAACTCAACACTTGAAGATAATTATTTGCCAACTGTGGAGGATGACAAATCCACAGCAGTGTTCTTGCCTCCACCAGAACACAGAAGCAGTCTCTGAAGTGTCTCTACAATAGCACTTGATAAAATTATCAACGTTGGTCCCTCATTCAGGAGAAACAGTCAAACATTAGTTTTGATTTACATATTGTACTACTCTAGTGAAGCCAATATTGGCTTGCCATAGAAATGTAACTTATTAAGAGAAAAGTTATACAGAATACCCTATGAATCTGCTACTAGATACAATCTAAAGGCCTGGATTTACCACTTTTTTGGAGTATTTAAATCATATACAAAGAATGAATGCTCTGGAAGCTTTTAATGGGAGTTGATTGGAATCATTCATGGTTACTTATTTGCTTTATTCACCATAAGCTCTTAAACTGTCCAACTGAAAATACCAATGTGTTCATTTATTTTACCTTATGTATATTCCCACTTGCAGCTCTTCCCACCATTCTGTGTTCAACTTGAATCATCCTGATTCTGTACAACACACATTTTGGCCACCCTATGTTGTATTTCTTGTTTGGGTCCAGCTAAGTTTGAAGAGACTGAGGGTCACAGAAAACAATGTGTTAAGTAATTACAATCTAAAAAAAAAAAAAAAAAAAAAAAAAAAAAGTCAGTCAAAGAATATGAGAGAGTCAGCACACATAATAAGCTGTGTAATTTTACAGGAGGGTTATCAAAGACCTGCACTGCAAAGGATCACACAGGGCATGCTGAACATCTGCACTCCAAGCATGTGGTTGTGAAACCTGTTGCCTTCCTTGTCTTGTTTTAGGTATGGGGGCCTTAGCACAAGCTGGTGTATGAGCACATTCTCACAGTGGACCAAACAGTCACAATTAAAGGTCTTCAGCATGCC
This sequence comes from Arvicanthis niloticus, assembly GCF_011762505.2. Lineage (NCBI taxonomy): Eukaryota > Metazoa > Chordata > Mammalia > Rodentia > Muridae > Arvicanthis > Arvicanthis niloticus. The sequence continues at coordinate 3,107,192 of NC_047673.1, forward strand.
AAGGCAGGAAGTTCCTGTCCAGGCTCAGCTTCTGCCTTTCATTCTGTTCATTTGCTGGTCTTAAAACAACTGTCCTTTCCATCTGCCGCCTGCCGTGCAATTCAGAGCTCGCCCCTTTGTTCTCTGGTTCCCCCACCGACGCAAAACAAGCCATACCCACACTTGGAGCAGCTGCTTGTCTGTGACCATGAACGACTTTTCCCACCCGAGGTTCATCTAATCTAAAAGGAATGTCCCTTTTGTTATAAAGAAACTGAGATGTTGAATGTTTTCAATCAACATTACATCCTTTCATGCTCATAGTATTATGTCTAGCAGAGGTTGATGGTTGAACCCAGCCTTAGTAACAATTATAATCTCAAAAATGACAATATCAACAATCATTAAAAATCAAAGGGGATCCTAAAACCCTGCTGGCCATGCATGCTCAGCAGATAAGCATGCCCACTTTAATCCCAGCTGCAAGCCGCGTGACTTTTTTTTTTTTTTTTTTTTTTTTTTGTCAGCAACTTTCAGTTTTCTTCACTGTTGGACTTGATTCTCAGAGGAGTTAGACTTCAGGATCTCAGTCACTACCTCCCAGACTCCTTTCTAGTCTCATCTGACTTGCTCTACCCCACCTGGTCTCTCCCTACACGCCCAGCCACCTCTGTAGCTCCATCCAGTGGACCCTATGCATGCCGCCTTCCATATATCCTTGACCCTTATAAAAAAAAAAAACCTGATCTCTGAGACTTCTCTGACCAGACTCACTGACATGACACTTTCCTCCACTGTTCTGGTACTCTTAAGCCCGACCATTTGGGTCTCTTTTCTGCTGGATTTATTCAGTGACTCTGAGCACCCTAAACAATCACTGAGTCGCTTCTGGTTCCTCAATATTCTTGACCTTGAAGTCCACAGACGGTACCACCAGATCCAAACTTTTAGAATTAACTCATCCCATGGAATGACTCAGAGTCCACTCTGCATCTTCGGTAAGTAAGTTCAGCAATGATTCCAACCTCTCTGCTTCACTTACTTCAGTGAAATTGTGTCTAAATGCTGTCATTGCTGCCTCCTAAGTCTCATCAAAACTTCCTCTCCTCCACCACCCATCATGTTACCTGCTGAAGGCAGTGCCCTGGTTCTCAATTCAAAGTTCATTCTTTCTCCATGCCTCTGTGCAAAGCCAGGGGAGATAGTGTGACCACATCTCTGCACTGCCCATTATAGGCATTTGTAAGCAGTTAATGTCAATTGCAGTACTCTACACTCTTAATCCTGAATCTGATACTAGCATCAGTCCTACCCTCCATGTTCTAAGTGCTGGTGGTTCTGTGTCCTAACCCAGTTATTCTAAGATAGGGTGTGCTTCCGTCTTTGCACGTGAAATTTCCTCTATAGAAACCTGCTTCCTTTTATTTGTAAAGTTATCAAAGTCAAAGTTCAGTTAAGACAACCCTTTGTTCAGGAATCTGCTTGCACATAGCCCCAGCTGCATCCACCATTGTTAATATCAGATGTTGCCTTCTCTGAGCCATAAGAGCGCAGGACACTTCAGCTGTGGCTAAATGCTTCTGCTACCAAACTTCAGACATGGACAATATACTACCATTAGGCTAGTGTTTCTCAGCCTCAACATTATTGGCATCTAGACCAGACATTTTTTTACAGACATGAGAGCTGGCCTGCACACAATGCTGTATTTTACAACATGTATGATCTGTACTGAACTGATATCTGTAGAATTCCTCACTCTCCTTTTATGACTACTAAAACAGTAGCCATGATCAGACACTCCTGGGACCATTACCTATACTGAGAATCAATTTTGCATAGTGTAGGCTTCTCTATGACAACATCTTACCTCTTTATTCCAGTGACCAACAAGTGAGGTAGAGACAACAGCCATCAATGCATGGTTATTGAGTGATTGATGCATGTTGGTCACATGATGACATGTGTCCTGGACCTTAAATTTTAACATATAAACTCCAAAATAGCAATTAATAAATAAATCCTTCTTTAAATGTGGTATTGTTGACTCATGACAGGAAATAAAATAACAATGCTATCTTAGTGAGTTTGCAGAAGATGACTCAGAGTGTCTGCTCTGGAGAAGACAATAGCACATTATAATATAAGCTAATAATAATAAGTAGCCTTGCTTTGTTAAGGCATGTTCTTTATTTCAGTAGGAAAATGAGCACTTAGCATCAGGGTACTCCGGCATCTTCTTTTCTTTCTTACGCAAAGGAAAGGACACCTTAGCCGAATGGATCAAATTTCAATTGATATTTTTCTTTGCATTAAATTACATTAAATCTGTCTAAACCAAGAAGTGTACATAATGTATCACATTGTAAGTCCAATACAACCAACATTTGGCCATGAACCTTCTGTTTCATAAGATCTGTGCTTGATTAAGCTTGCAACTTAAATCTTAAAGGAAGCCCACCAATTCCAAACTTCTTTCCTCTTGGTCCAAACCACACAACCGATTACATCTGTCTGTTCCTGGGAAATCCTCACTTCTCAAAGGATCTTGCTTGCATTTATCCAAGGATTATGATGAGAGGCAAAGTCACATGAGCTTGATTTACTTTAAGAGAAACTACTAAGCAATTAAAAGTTTCATGAGTAAAGTATCTATCCATTAGGTTAGGATAAAGTCAAGCTTTAAGCAAAGAACCAAATTAAATTAAAACCCACAAGTAATTGGTTATAAATGGATATTTATTGAATCTTACCCCTGGTCTTTACTTACTTTAATCAATAATAACATTCTTTCATGTTCTCTGAACTAGATTACCCTATAAAATGAAACAACTACCCCCTCCCCTTCTCTGCAGTTACTCAGACAAGAGTTTTCTAAAACACAGTTCCCCGTTCTCTCATGGAACACAGCAAAATAAATTAAAATTTTGACGTTAGTTGAGTATTACTCCAGGAAGACTGGAGGTTTTGATACAGAGACACACACACAGAGAGAGAGAGAGAGAGAGAGAGAGAGAGAGAGAGAGAGAGAGAGAGAGAGAGAGAAGGGTACAGAGAGAGAGAGAGATTACCTCCCCATCAAACTTTGTTAGCACTTTCAACACTAGGCCATCCATGTACAATTCCATGCTTAAAAAATTAAATATTTCTCTATTAAACCACATTTTTAGCATTTATGATTGTTACCTTAAAAGTGCTCTAAATAGCACATTGAATTTTATTTAAAGAAGTACCCATTGTGCAAAATAATACTAAAAGTTGTCTTAGATTAGGATAGATAGTCCAATCCACCAGGCCTTAAGTCCAATTTAACTGCTATTGGTTAGCCCCAATATAAAAACATCACTATTACAACATTGGGGATATCTTGTTGAGCTAGTCATTGTGGTGGTTCCTCGTCCTTATAGCTGGGTAGGACTGTTGACTGCTTCTTTTTTACATAACATCTTTCTACACTATGGAAGCTTGTCTTCAGAGAAAAGTCTTCTAGGACAGTCTCACCTTATGTCCTCCTAATCCTATGTGGAAGGTATCTAGTGTCTTCAGCAATAGGGTCTTGTCTTTCATCTCTGAAAGATGACCATGGGTGCTGACAATAGCCTATAATGTTTTGAGGGTCTCTTGGACAACCATGGCCAACAACTTGAAAAAAGTTCTCCCATGCCTGGCACTGGGTTTTTGTTAGATAGTTGCTATAGCTCTTAGGACATGGAACATTATCATCTCATGTGGTATAAGTCCATTTAAAATTTCTGTGTGTGTGTGTGTGTGTGTGTGTGTGTGTGTGTGTGTGTGTGTGTGTGTGTGTTTAAATAAACTTATAAAATAATACATCCACTTAAGGCTCTGGAAACATCATTAAAATAATCTCACCCTGGCAGAAAGATTGGAAGAGCCAGGGGACCAAGACATCTGCTGTAAAATAGTGTCATATATGCATAACAGGGAAGACATACACATTAAATCTCAACAATATAGTTCTCTACCAGTTGCCATATTAATATGTATAGGTGGAATTTCACAAAGCTCTAAGCCTAACTGAAAAACTACAGGCTGAGAAAGGAAGAATTCGTTTTCTCCGGGGATCAATTCTCTGGTAGATTATCCAACCTGGAGTTATCAGCCCTAAACGCCGGGAACTCTACAAACACCAGGGCCAGCAGATTGACAAACCACTTGAAGCAAGAAGGAAATCCTGTGCAACATGACTCAATTGCCAATGTTGGTTCAAACTTCTAGAGTCTGACACTAAAGAGTTTATTATTGGCATAGTTAAGTACAGTATGATTTGGAATTTTTTCCTAATATAGCATAATCTCATGTGCACAATTAGGCATAAATGCATTGAAATTCTTCTAAAAGTAAATGTCACTTATTCTGTGAAGACAGGTTCTACAGATAGGCTACATGTGTCATCCTAAGGACCTAGGAGAAGATCTGGAGTAGCGTCAGTCATATAGATAGCTTAGATATCACTATTAGTCATCCTCAGCTCTGTTTGTGGGAATCTGGAGGAGGCCCTGGCCATACAAATAATAAAAAGTCATCTAGATTATTAGCCACCTCCAGTCCTGGTTGTAGGAGCTTGGGAGATTCAGTTATGACCTGGCCCTATCTGTGAGCATAAGAACCATTGTGCTCCCAACACATTAACATGTATGTATTAAGAGAAACAATAAATGAACTCAGGATGGATAGATGATAGATAGATAGATAGATAGATAGATAGATAGATAGATAGATAGATAGACAGATAGTTGGATACTATTTAAAAAGGAAAAGATGATGAATTTGAGAGGGATTTGAGGGAAATAGCTTCTCCATAATAAACAAATAAAGCTAAACAGAAGAAGAAGAAAAAAACAGTGCCCACACGTGATAGAGATGTGTACCCTACAACAGACAGCAGTATGAAAATTAGGACCCACAACAAATAGAATAAAAGATCTGAAGAAAATCTAAGATGTGGGCCTGGAAGATGGATAACTCAATAGAGTTCTTGCTGCAAAAGCACAGGAATTAAATTTGACCCACAGCATCTACTATTTAAAAGGCCATGCAAAGCAGCATGCCTGTAATCTCAGGACTGGGGAAGCAAAGACAGGAGGTACCTTTGGGCTTGCTAAGTGAGATCCAGATTCACTGAAGAGACCATGACTGGAAACATAAAGCTTTCAAACACATGCACACACACACATAGGTGCACACATGCATGGATTCATATGCTCAACAAACAAGTAAATAATCTAAAATATAAAAAAGTGTTTACTTAAATAAAACTAATATAGTAATTTTCTTGGTAAAATAATTTTTAAAGGATGAAAAAAGAACTTACCATTTCAACTGTGTATTTCAGAAACATACCTAAAACCCATAGAAGCCTCAAGATCAAGTGTATAAGACAAGGTTTTCATCAAGACCAATCTCAGCTGTGAGAAACTCCTCAGGCATGCATCTCACTGAGAATCTCCTCGGATATGAGTCTCACTGTGAAGCTCCTCAGATGTGGGTCTCATTGAGAAGCTACTCACACATGGATCCCATTAAGAAGCTTCCACTGACAAGTTCTCCTTCTCTGCCACATTCACTACCACTCTGGTTGCCTTGCCACCCTTAGCCTCTATAATGCCACTCATTACTGCTGCCACACAGTTTGATAGCCCCCCCCCCCCCTTTTTTTTTTTAAAAAGACAGAGTTTCTCTGTGTAGCTCTGGCTGTCCTGGAACTCACTCTGTAGACCAGGCTGGCCTCGAACTCAGAAATCCGCTTGCCTCTGCCTCCCAAGTGCTGGGATTAAAGGCGTGCACCACCACTGCCCGGCGATAGCCCATTTTCTAAGCAGTGCCAGCCCTCCTTTCCTGTCTCCAGTGATGTCCCTTTATCTTGGATCCAGACCTGTAATCACATCACCTTTGACTGTCGTTGGTATCCAGCAGGGTTCACTTCCCCCTGCCTCTGTTGAGTGGTAGTGAATGTGGCAGAGAAGGAGAACTTGTCAGTGGAAGCTTCTTAATGGGATCCATGTGTGAGTAGCTTCTCAATGAGACCCACATCTGAGGAGCTTCACAGTGAGACTCATATCCGAGGAGATTCTCAGTGAGATGCATGCCTGAGGAGTTTCTCACAGCTGAGATTGAGAGCCAAGCCCCTTCATGGTCACATCTTTACATGCACCCCTGACTCCCTGTGCCCTTCTTCGTGTTGTCAAAACCTCAAGCCCACCTTCACTTGTTAGAATTTATTTACCAGGATGGTGAAAGAAAGGTAGTGACTGGTATCTGTTTTCTTCATGACAACAGGCTGAAGAGAATGCTCTCAGTAAATCCCAACATGTTCCTGGACCAGCACATGTATCATTTTCTAAAAGACAATTTCTCACTTTCCCTCTCTTCAACCAGGAAACTTTTTGCCTTGTCAAAGTGACTTTTGTTTCAATTAGGAAATAAAAACAAGCAAGAAAGGCTCACTCACTCACCCAAAATTTACGAGCCATTGACTGTGCTCAATGTTTTTCTTCTTCCATGAAAAGGTAGATCAACTGCTTAGTCCTGTGTGTCAAGTTGTAGCCTTCTACCTGGGTCCCAGGGCCCCTCCCCACCTCATTCCAGGACGGCACTGTGGGAAGCCTTTCCTTTCAGTGTCTCATCACTCCTCTGTTTGTTTTCCATCAGCAGAACACACTGAGATGATACCAATCTACAAGCAAAACAGAGCTCCCATACTCCCGCAGCTCCCAGCAGCCATTGTGTTGTTGTCTGGGATGGTTTTCACAGCATGCTTCTCTTCAGAGCTCCTTGACTCTTCCTTTCGTATTTCCCAACCATCTCAATGATAGGCATGCCAGCATTCAGCCTGTTTGCTCCTTGGCTTATCTCAATAGTCTGAGCATCTTAAACACCTCTCTAGCTTGATGTCTTTCCACACTTCCAAACTGAGTCTTCAACACCACATGTAGCCAACAAGCCACTGCTTGCAGGTCCCTGTTTTAGGTAAAGGCTATTTACATGCTGGTTGTCTGTATTTAGTTTTGCAGTCTCCAACAGAGAGAGGCATATTTGTTATCGTTGTGGTTGTTGTTGTTATGGTGGGTTTATAACAATGTCCTTAACACATAAAATAGTCACTGGCACAAAATTCAGCAATCATCGCATGAACTAATGAATTGGCCCACTTACCATCTTCTACCTCTGCTACCATTGATCTATTCCTTCTTTGCAATGTAATACAGATCCCTTTTGGTCCCTCCATCCTCCCAGTCTTGTTTGCCCCCTGCTCTCTGATTCAGGTTGATTTGTCCTCTTTGAAAGCAGAGGTGTGCATATTATATGTTTTAGGTCTGATATGCTCCTATGTGCCAAAGAGACAGAGCATGATCAGTGGGTTTGCATTGAATGAAGCAATCGATCCAGACGACAACATCGAGGCCAGAAAAAAAGCAGCCTAAGCTGAGATAGGTAGAGAGTTTGAAGGAGAAAGGCTGCCCTAAAAGGTGAATTGCTGACAATTTTCTCTGATTACAGAAAATGGAGATGCTGTTCTGCCTCACTTTTTACCAAACAATACCCACAGGGTTTTGTTCTCACTCTGGTTCCCATACTTTCTGAAAACGGTGATAGCATATGATGCTTTCTGAGAAACACGACCATGATGGCAAGGGGAAGAAAGCCTGGCCTATGGTGAACAGTCAAGAAACTTGTTCTGTTGACAACTCTGACTGCAGAAGTCATGAAGAGCCAGTAAGAGACAACCCTAATACTGGCCTAGGTAGAGCTTTGGACACGGCCTGGGCCATCAAAACCTACCTTCGGTGGGAGTCACAAATTCAAAACTAAGACCCATGTACTTGAAGTAAGTTTCCCATTAGATCATCCTTTTTAATTTTATTTCTTTGAAAACCAAACTGATTTTTCATTCAAACATTAAAGTATCTTCTATCAATGTTCCTTCCTCTCTTACCTATCAGAGGGGACACGACTGGGTTTCCTGTCTCCCCTCTCTCCGAAGGCCTGCTAGTCCAGATAACATGACATTAGCCCAAACCACACCATTAGTCTAAATCACACTTTGTCTTAAAACTTAAACTATTAGATGCTTTACCCACACTGTTATATTCCAGGTTGGTTCAGTGAGAACAAAATGCTTGGAGCTCTGCACCAGAATGAGAGATCACTGAAGAGGTGTATTTCATTCTCTTTGACATTACGGAACTCGATGAGTGATGTAGAATAGTGCACTGAGCTAAATTTTGCCTCTTGAAAAAGGGTTTGTTCAAATTCTAAGAGCTCATTATCTACAGGGAGTAGAGGAAGTCCTGAATGAAAGAAGTTCTGAGTGAATGCTATTATTGACATAGGCATCATTATGTCAAGGACCATCTCAGTTCCATGACAGTGTCAAAGCTTTCCCCTGCTGAAGCTTAGAGGGATGGCAAAGCTTTCTTCAGGGGTCAAAGGAGAAATGATTGACTACCACTTACAAAAACTAGCAACTACAGCTTCTTCCTTCAGGATGTTTACAGCTTAACTCTGCTCACCTACAAAGCCCTCCTAGCAGTGATAGGTGCCACTCCATCAGAGTGCATACATACAACCTGACACAATTTTCTGAATGTGCATGTATGCATGCATCTTATGTTCCTGCCATCAATGAATCTAGTCAGGGTTCTAAGATCTGTGCTGGTCATTATCTAAAAATAACACCTTTACAGGTATAGTTCAACATTATCTAAAAATAACACCTTTACAGGTATAGTTCAAACACAAATTACAATTAGGTCATAGTGTACAAGGATGGACTTTCAGTCAATGACAAGCATCATGGAAACTGAGAGGACTCTGAACACCAACAAATGGAGCAGAAAATGCTTTGTGAGGAACCAAAGATACAATAGGAAGGTGATATGAACAGGCATAGAGAAGGTATCAGTGGAGACAGAGACAGAAATTGAAGAAGTAAGGTATCTATAAGTCAATCAATGACAGGGCTGCCAGCCAAACTAGCATTAAGATAAAGGTAGCCAAGAGATTCTCCTCTGGAGCAGTTAAAGAGACTGTGTCTGTCATCCTTGAGTCACCAAAAACATGAGATAATAAATTGTTCTTGGTTTAAGCTATTGGTTTCTGATATTTTGCTAAGGGGCCCTAGGAACCCACACAAGTAATGGACTGACCAACAGAAAGTATGTCAGGTGCCCAGAGAAAAAAGTGCAAAAAGCCATGGAACAAAATGATGCATTAGCAAAAATATCTCACTTGCAAATGATAGAAGCCAAACTCAAGCTGTATTTAATAGGGAAATGGGAGCTGTCAAGCCCAAAGGCATTATCTAGGGATCTGATGAGGACTCAGTTTGTCTTTCTTCACTTAAACAAGCTGTGCTTTCTTCTTCAGCATGCTCTTCCTCCACAGAGAATCAGAACCAGCAACTCCAGGTTCTCCTGACCCTGTGCCATCCCCCTCTAGGCAGAGTCTGTCCCTCTCAGCATTTGTCTGTCCTTGTTGAGTGACACTGACTTAGGCGTTTAGCCTTATAGGAAAGATACCAAGCTCTGTGACATGCTCCTTAACCAGAGACCCAGGAGAATGAAAAAAAGTTGATATAGTTTGAAGTCATCGTGTATCAAAATAAAAGAAACCAACAAAAGTGGCCAGATGCTCAGGACTTGCTGGGATTTCTCAGTGCCCATTAAATTCATTAGAGTTGTTGGGAACTGGTGAGATAAACTCTTCTATATTTTTTGCATGTTAAACTAAGCTAATGTTACTTGACAATTTCATGCACGTGTAAAACTCATTCTGATTGCTCTCTACCCCTGCCCTTCCCTTTTTGTCCACATCTCTCTCTGTCCATGTCCCTCTCAGTTCCTTTGTGGTACTCAATGTGCTCTCTGTTTGCATTGCTGTTGAGGCCTGGATGTGAATGTCCTCTAAAGCTCATGGACTTAGGCATTTGGTCCTCAGCTAATGGTGGTGTTTGAGTAGGTTGTGCATACTTCAAGAGATAGGGCTTTACTGGAGAAAGTGGTTCTCTGAGGGCTGGGACTTGAGGTTTATAGTCTTGTTGCACTTCCTGTCCCATGTGTTTTTTTTTTTCTTAACCTTTCTAGATGTGAGAAAGCTTCCATTACCACAGTTGCAAGCCATTCTCTCTCAGTCAGATCTTCCCTAATATGATGGACTGTGTCTCTTCAAACAGTAAGTGAAAATACTCCTAAATTTCCCCTATTTACTTGCTTTTATCCAGGCATTTTATCACAGCAAAGAGAAAAATAATGTAACAGCAATAATAGGCTATCATAAACCTGTAAAACTTTCAACAACATGAGGTTATTCTGGTAAGTTGTGGAGAATTAGTGTCTGACTCAATTTTACTGGCTCAATAGCATGGTGTTGGGCATCTGGTGGCTCTAGAAGAACCTGATTTTTTGCCTTTCTAGGTTCTGGGTTTACTTAGGGTCAAAGCCTCTTTTTCCATCTTCAAAGAGAGATTCCACAGCCTAAGCCCTTCCTTGCATTGTCTTTTTAACTACTTCTCTGTCTCCCGCTCACACTGAGGAAGACTGCTATGGTTACATTAGGCCCACTTGACTCATCATACTCCGTAGGCTTTTATCTTTGAAAACCTATTTTAATAAGGGTTCTTACACGCTTTAACTTCCCTTCTAGCTCACCACACACCAGAGGTAGTAGAAAGGAAAGGTTAATAGGGAAAAGGGGAGATTTAGACCTATTTAGAAATAGTTATTTGGGACGATTCCAATCTACATTGTCAGGATATCAGCAGTTCAGTCCATAAGAATCAGCAATGGCAGTTCAATCCAGAAGAAACTGTGAGGCTCTGCCAATCAGCCTCAGTTTTGGCAGAAATGACAAGAAGCCACCTGAACATCACCAGAAGTTCTTTGATGCATTTATCGCTACAAAGTCACAACAAAAGATGATCAGCAAAGAAGGCAAGGTGAGCCAATGCCACAGCATCATCAGCAAAGCCCAACAAAGACCAGTAAAGAGTAGCAAGAAGCAAAGAGTCGCATCCATGGCACATAATATCATCCACGGTCTGTTGAGTTATACTTATATTCCTTCCAAATATCAATTGTCCTCTCAGTCATCCACTCCAGCAAAACATGGCATGCTCCTTTTCCAGGCAGCTTCCAGAAAAACACCATGTGTCTGTTCATAGCAAAACATCCTCTCATGTGTCTGCTTCAGCAAAAATATCCTCTCATAAGACAGCTTCCAGTAAAACATCACATGACACAACTGATCTTTCAAAGAAACCAGAAATTTCCACTTCAGTACTCCCCCTATTTTAGGTCACTTGATTGGCCACCTCATGCCATCTTCAGCCTTAATCTCCTTTGCCTCCTCTGTGTTGGTCAGAGTTTACCACTGGAACAAACACCTGAGTGAATCAACTTGAAAGGAGAAAAGCATTACTTTGGCTCAAGTCTCAGAGTTTTAGTCCACGGTAAACAGACTTTGTCAATTTTGCATGGGGTGAAACTTAAAACCATGCATAGCACACGTGTTAGAACAAAGCATTTTACCACAGACTATCAGGGCTACAGACAGGAAGAGACCAGAGAGCAAAAATACAGTTATAGACATGATCCTGATGTCCTACCCCCTCCACCAGATCATACCTCGTTAAGTTCCCACCACTGTCTGAGAACTGAGTCTCCAACACATGAGACAGTCTGAAACATTACAGCTGCAACCTTAATATCACATGAGCTAAAACATCACATGTTCACAGACGCCATAAGTCGAGTCATGATTCTGCCAGGTGATTGCTGTTGCAATTACCTGGGCCTTGTGGCCTTTGCTCTTCTCTGTGTTACTTCCCTTGATAGAGAGGTTTTCTCCTACATGCTCCTATTCGACTTCCATTCTCTGAATGGTTCTATAATCACTCCAGAATGCAATCAACATCACTACAACACTGTAAAATTCTCCTCTGAGACATCTAGGTGTGGATGACTGGTCCCATATCTTTAGCTCAGGGAGTCCTCTAAGCCAACCCTCCTCATTGTACCAGTACTGAACTCTGACTGAATGACCTTCTCAGTTGAATCCATTCTAGGCTATAATATAAAGTTGTGCGTTAAACAGGACTCCAAGATCCACCATAGTCAAAGAAAGAGTATTCTGTTCTTTATTTTTGTTTTTGTTTTTCTTAAACCTCCTCTCGGTTTTCTCTACTTCTCTCTTTGCCTTTTATGTATGTGTGCATGCAGTACTGATTTTTCTCTTCTTAATTCAAGTGATTTATCTTGAAAGGGAATCTAACTTCACAAAATCTCTGTGGATCCACAGCAATAAGCAAGAAAGCAACTGGGCAATCCCTTTATACTGTCAATATTTATTTATGTCTAAATTTTGTTGACTGAGTGGTGTAGTTCTAAGCCTTTAGGGCAGAGCTCCTGTACAATTTGCTTTGTTTATGTATTAGTATACCAGTACATGTCTACAAAGAGCTACAGAGGTTTCAGTGTGTTATTTGTAAAAACCAACTCACACCTTTATAATTATCACATTTGAGGAAAGTTTTGTTATTGTCCAGATGGCTATCATTTAAGTCTAATTTTGTAGAAATAGGAGCACACTATCAAATTTCAGAATGCTGTGTTAAACATGATTCACTTAGAAATTATTCTTTTCTCTGCTGCCAAAATGGTAATACTTCACTGAGCTCAATGTATTAATAATGGATGACTTAATAAAATTTGAGGAATATAAATAATTAACATTAATGATAATGTTAGTTTTATATTCCTCAATATATAACTACTCAGTAGTTTAGTAAAATGGAAAAGACTTATAGGATTTGGAGAAAACTCAGACTATTGCATTTTATTTTTATAAAATTGACATATGCATAAAACTATTGTAAAGGTACTTGGTGACAAGTTTAAGATATTATAATGCAATTCAGGGATTAAATGCAATCATTAGTGTCAGCTATGTTTAAGGAGAACATATCATTTTGTGTGTCTTGGGGAAATTGTGAATAATCAAATTAAAATGCAATTATGTTTAAATATTTCCTTGGGGAAAAATTGTTTTTTCTCAGCAGGTGGGATTGTGGACGAGGGCTACAACGCTGAGCCACATTGTGATGTTCAATGACCATGGAAATAAGAGAAAAAAAAAGAGTACTTTAATGTGTGAGTTGTACGTCTACAAAGCTGAGACATTCACAAAAGTACAGTAAGTACAAGAAAGGTTTCTGTAGCAGAAATTCTGAAGCAGTTTCTTCTGTGAGGCAAAGAGGCATTACCAAGGAACAAAGGATATCTAGCATTTCTTCATTTTATCATGATGTGAAGGCTATAATTCACCTACTAATGAGGCTTCTAGTACCTTTCGGCTTCACAAGATAAAGTAACATGAGATCCTTAAACTGAGCCCTTTATTTTAAAATTTTACATATTTTAGTTTATACGTATGTGCATATATCTGAGTATATGTATGTGTATGACATGCATGCAAGTACCTGTGGAAGCCAGAAAAAGTCATCAAATTCCCCTGGAACTGGAATTACAGGCAATTGTTAAACATCCCTTGTGGGTGCTGGAAACTGAACCTAGGTCCAATGCTGGAATGGGACTGGCCTATAATCTTTAAGGTCTGCTCCATTGGTCTATGTTGTTCATCTAAACCCAACTTCTTAAAGGCCCTCCATCACCCCAAACTTTGCACTAGCTGAAGACTATGTGTCCAAAAACCATGTAGCCAAAGACACAGGCAGTTTCTTAACTACGATCCTATAACAAAAGGAAACAGTTGCATACTTTCAATATACAATGACATCAAAAACTCCCATAACAAAATGGAGGAATGGGAGAATAGCAAAAAAAGATCATATCACAGTAATTCTAAAACCAAGTAGGGCAAGCCATTGAAGAATTTTCTCCTGTAGTCCAGCAACTAGGACCTTTGGTGGCATTACCTGGGCTCCAAAGGCCACAGTAGCCCCTATCTCTCTAGCTCTGGTGTCTGGAATGAATTCTGCCTCTTTCTTAAGCTAGTTCTATACAGTACCTTCAATTTTCTTCAGCAAGTATTCCATGTTCTTGTCATCTGCCTATCTATAAAGCAGGAATAAAGAGGCAAGACTATCCCTATGTCTACAGTATCTTCACAATAGAAAAAAATTCTAATACCTATTCATTTATGTGGAGACACCAGAAATGGCATTACTCTCATAGTGTCAACCAAACCTCACTCAGGACTTCCATGCAGGAAATCTGATCCTGATATATGTTGCTAGTCTCTGCCACTCTTTGGACCCATGATGTATGCCCCCTCACTCTTGAATCTTTTATGCTGGGATTACCAGCATTATATGGGGACTCCTATGAAGTCCTGCTACCAATTGAAGATGTAACCTGGCCATCTTATCACCCGCATTCATTTTTAAAAATGAACTATTAATTTCCATCTTTTGTTTTTATGGATTTTTATACCCCTTTCATCTCTTGATTTATCCATCCACTGTTATGTACTTCAAGACTTGTATAACCCTTGATATAAGTGTGTTGTTTTTAGGTTTTGTGAAGGTCATCTATAAAAACATGTGCCAGCCTCTGGCTTTCAGTGTATGTCATGTCATAAAAGAAATACACAGTTTCCAGATGTAGTCTCAGAGACAATCAACTGACTATTTTGTGTGAACAAGCAGAGAGACAATAGACACTGAAGAATAAAACAAATAAATTTCCCAGCCACAATAATCTTTCTTTTTCTGAAAGGCAATAACCAGGTTAGTATGTCCTGTCCAGCAGGGCATTAAACAAGGGTCTGGGGAGGTCACCTGAAAGAGAGCAGGGGGTGGGAGGGAAACAGGCAAAGATGCAAAGAATGGCAATCTGTCTATAGTCTGATCAAATCACAACTTTTACTTTTTCACACAGGGGTTATATACACAAAAAGGCAGGATGTGGGGGAAGGGGATGATGCAGGAACATAAGTGTTCAGGAGGAGTACAGATATCTTCCAGAACAGAGTATCAGCTGGGTAAAGCTTCGGGGGACAGGTCACTATGACTCCGCTTATGATTCACTTGTTCTTATCTAAGTTGGAACTATCCACCAAGGCTGCCTATCTACAAGGTCTATGATGACTTAGGCTTGGCAACTTTTCACCAAAGCTGCTTGTTTACAATATGTTTCAGTATTTTTCCACAGAAACCCAAGTCTTTGTATTAGCAGGTATTTATGTCAGGCCTATGGCTGATTCTAGGCCTTCAGTGTATAAGCAGGGATGCCCCTGACATCTCCCACCTTCTCCAAGTATAAAAGGACTGTGGTGATTCCAATCTTGCGAAGGCAGGGATAGAGGCCTGACCTCCAGTAATTAAAGGGGACCTTGTAATGGCTCCAGTTCTCCTGTTCAGTGAAGCATGAGAGCCATACCCATCCTGATGTCTTTTTCCTGGAGAGGGGATATTTTTGACATCAACCCCTATGCAGTCAGGCTTGTCCCTCAGGGAACCCAGAGAGATATGTTTAATTTGTATATTCCCTTGTAGTGCTTAGCCTCACAGCCTAAGCAAGAATTTAGATCACCAGTCAGAGTGGGTCCTGGGTGGCCCCTTGGTCTAGGGGTGGGAGTTCACTCTTTTAGGTTGAGTGGAGATGTGTTTTGGGAACACCCTGGATAGAATAACAACCTCATCTTGAGTCTCATGGTCCTCCATAGCTAACTTATGATAATGTACCTTAATAGGTTTTGCTATCAAGTCATCTATCTGTTGTTTCACAAAGTTAGTAAGCTTATTTAAGGCCCAGGGACCAAAAGAAATAAGCAGAAGTAACCCAATTAATGGTCCCAGAATTGTAGGAAGTAGGGTTGACAACCATGGTGAAGTTGAAAACCAATTCCTGTACCAGCTCAAAGTTTGCCTTGGTTAAAACAGCTCATTACAGAGAGGGAGAGTATAACCTGCAAAGCCATCCCCTATGACTGCATCCACCAGCTAGGTCCTACCTCCAGATGGTTTCATGGCCTTTAAAAATAACCTAATGTGGTGGGTAGCCAGCATCTGAAGCATGAGTCTTTGAAGCACATTTCAGGTTCAAATCATCTAAAGGACAAAAGAGTTTCTGAAAGTAGAGCTTGCCAAAGTTGACACCCAAACTCATCTTATTAAAATCATCCTTTGTCTTCAAGGAATACGACACCTTAACTGTATCAAAGACCTCCAGAGGAAATATCAGTGTCTCCATCAAGGCTGGTTTCAGTATTTAACATTCCTATCGCCAGCTCTTAAGCCTAACTGAAGTCCTGCTTCCTGCTGTTCAAGTTGGGAAATATCCTTCTCTGAAGGAATTTAAAATTAGAAAGTTACTCATCAGGCCAGGTATCAGTGCCAGCAATTATCTACATACGGAAATATTTGAGGTCTGGCACTTTCAAAAGCTTGATCCCATTATTCACACATTCTGCAGCCAGAGACCAAGACACAAGATATTCTTGTGACCTACTTGGGAAGCCATCTGGCTCTCAGATCCAACTGTGAGATTTTGATCCAGCCTTCGCACCAGTGGCAGCTCTACCAGCAGGACTCAGAAGGACAGCGTCTGTTTTCAGTATAGTTTATGTCTGCCATGACTCTGTGAGCCCCTCAGTGTGGGGGTAAGATGCAAACAGATATAGATAGACTCCTAAAGCTCACCAGAGCACTGGCCTAGATGCCTGAATACCTGGATGGTTAACCAGATTTCTCCAGCCTTGGGGAAACCTTTAACATTTCAAGCCAAGTCATCTCTTAGCTTTCTGTTCATCTAAATAACCCCTTGCAAAGAATGTCATTCTGTCTGCCTTAAATACCCATGGTATAAATCAGATTTGCTTCATTAGGTATCTGTTTTTCTTGACGAGAATGTCTTTATACAGTGCTCTCCACATTCCAAAAGACCTACTATTTTCAAGCCTAAAAGGCAGTGTTGCTCACCAGTCATATAGCTGAATTAATAACACTTTCATAATGTCTGGTTCCACACCCTGAATGACAAGACAGTTCTGTATAAATCCTTTTAAAGGGGAATCTTCACAGACTTCCATGCAACCCTGCAAAGCAGCAAATTTGACAAATCCTTTCAGTAGGTGCTACATACCATCAACATGTGAATCATCTTTAAATCATTTCCTTAACAATAGCTGCGTTTTGAATGGTACAAATTACTTGGCTAGAGAAGATGCGAAGAATGCCAGCACTCTGATAAACTCACCACTCAGATGAAGTCAGCACACTGTCACTTCCTATATGCTCAGTGGGGGACAGAGGCCAGGCCTCAAGAATGCTTATACATATCTCTTATGAAAAATCACAAGTCTAAATTGACAGGACTGCTTGGGAAGCAAACTTTCCCACTGCAAAGGGTGTTGTATGCTTCCTCAGGGAAGTCTTGTTGAAACAGTGACCCTTACACTTCAGTATATTCATCATCTTCATCATCTTCATCCTCATCATCATCATATAGGGACAGTCATCCCCATCTCCCCCATGAAGGGCCAAGGATGTCCAACTTCATAGATGCCCAACCACATATATGGTGACAGTAAAGGCCCCAAATCATCCACTTGGACCCCAATTAATCCCAAATATTCTCACAAGAAAGAAGCAGAAGGTCAAAGCAGAGATTTAACAAAGATGCAGTGATGAGGCTGATGAAGAGAACCCATGAGTCAAAGGATGCAGTCAGCCTGTAGCCAGAGCTGTCAGAAAGATGATCCTGGTAGCTTCCAGATTGTTCGTGATCCTACTGACACCTGGATCAGTCCCATGAGAACCCTGACCTCCAAAGTTGGAAGACATCTTTTAAGAAAATCTTTATAGAGATACAATTCACATACCATTCCATCCACCCATTAAAGACAACAATCTAATATTTTTGTTTTATTTTACAACAATTGGCGTAATCTTCTTTAGATTGTTTTTTACCACCAATTGGGAAAGTCCATATCTGTTGGTAGTAGTTTCCCATTTCCTTCTGCCCTCTAACCCAAACCAAGTCTATCTCCTCTACTTCATGTCTTTATATAAGTTTGGAGCCACTCAGCATCTGGTGATCTGTGGCAGCAACACTAGGAACTTGTAATGTGATAGGATCATGTCACAGAACAAAAGTGTAAACCAGAGGGCTGGAAAGATGTCTCAGAAGATAAAAGTGATGGCTGACTTTCCCAGGGGCCTGGGTTCAAGTCCCAGAATAGCAGCTCATATCTGTATATAACATCAATTCCGTGGAATCTGGAAAACATACGTGCAGAAAAACATACGTGCAGGCAATGTACCACCAATTCACATAAACTAAAAATAAATAAATCTTTTTTTAAAAGTGTAAGCCAGAGATGTATGCACTAAAATGTTATGTGTGTGTGTGTGTCTATGTCTGTCTGTGTGTGTGTCTCTGTGTGTGTGCATGTGTGTCTGTTTGTATATCTGTGTATATGTCTGTGTCTGTATGTGTATCTATGTGTGTGTATGTGTATGTCTATGTCTGTATGTGTGTCTCTGTGTATATGTCTATATATGTGTCTGTATGTGTCTGTGTGTGTATGTCTGTGCATGTCTGTGCATATACAAATGTTCATTCTGTGATATGTGTACAGATGTCAAAGAACAACTCTTACAGCCTTTATATGACTCCAAGTTTGAACTCAGCTCATCAGGTTTTCATTGTTGACTGGCAAATACCTTTAATCTAGGTAGCCATCTTGCAGCACAATTTAAAAGATTAATACATAGCCTAACTTTCCTCCTTACCTTAGAGGAGCTCTCCAACAATGTAAAAATGATAAAAGATGCCTCCCTCACTCAAATAAAAGGAATATTAGGGTAAAGTGAAGAGAGTGGCTTGGTGGCCTTCAGTCATTAGGCCAAACTCCACTAATTTTGTAAATGAAGCCTTGGGGATCCCAGTCACATCCTCCTTGCCATTTTGTAGTTCCTTTCATACTACCAGCACAGGAACTATATATGAGACAGTAAAATAAATGAGCATCTATGTTGTCTCTTCAACATCACCTCACCTCTCAGGCTGCAAAGCCCGAACCACTTGTCTGGCCTTGTAGAGAACACTTGGCTGAGGTCCAAATTAGAGCATTCACTTTGGAGTCAGATACAATAAATAGCTCCGGTTGCAACTCCACTACTGACAGCTACACTTCCAGGACAAAATTATTCTTTTTGTAGAGTACCACTTTCACAGTTGTAAAATAGAGATATCAGTGCTGATTTAGCCAAAGCTAGGACCTAGCACTTCGAAGACTGGTCAAAATGGAGTAAATATTATACTCTGTACGTTAGAAGATTGAGTTTTCCAAGTCTATAAAATGTCAAACACAGCAAACATTTTTAAAAGTTATTGTTGTTTGAGTGTAAAAAGCAGGCTTGTGTGTATAAACAATTATTCCCCAGCTGGTAGAGCTTTAGGAAGGGTTATAGAACCTTTAGGAGATAGAATCTCTCTGGAGGAAGTGGCTTACTGGTGACAAGACTGGGGCCCCACATCCTGTTCATTTTTAGCTTCTTATATGCTGCTGCAATGTAACCAGCCAGCCTCCTGCTCCTGTCACCATGGCCTCCATGCTCCAATCTGTGTCTTCCTCGCTATGGCAGGCTGATCTCTTCAAACTCCAATCCAAAATAAACTCTTCCTCATTCAAATTTTTTCTGGTTGGATATTTGGTCACAAAAACCAGAAAAGTAACTCAAGCAGGCGCTGGCATTTCTCTGAGTGGTAAATGTCCAAATCATTTGTGTGAATATCGAATCTAAAATATTAAGCCATGAAATGAAGTCATACACATGATTCTAATAGTTCTTGAGCTATCTTAGGATACCACAGCTATCTGCTCCTGAGCTTTCCCAGGACATGAACCAAAAAGAGCATCTTTATAGAACTCCTCCAGGGCCAGCAAACTGAGCTCTCCAGGAAGGACCATGGAGAGACAAGACACTGAAACACCATTACAGAGCTTCCTTCCCTGCCCCATTTCATCAGCACACACACAAGACTTACAGCATTTAAAGTACACTCAGAGGTTCTAGAGAAGACCCAGTATAACAGTAGTGGGAAAGAACTATCCAGTTCAGTTCTTTGTCAGAAAAATACACTTGGGTAAGTCACTCACTTTTCTGGTTGATTGAGTATGGATCAGGCTGCTTTCCTGTGTTTTATTGAAATGATACCATTTTCTGTGTAGGACCTCGACTATCACCACTCAACAGGTAATCCTGGCTGAAAACCAGAACAGCCTGATTGTATTCCAGTCTGTAACTTCCCATGATAGTCATCTGAGGAGAGTTCTTACACATCCTGAGCTTCACATGTCTCTGTTGGGGTTGGTCTGGTGCTGCTATGTATTCAGATGCTAAATACAGGCCCAGAGATCTGTTTGCTCATGATGAGGAGATGCTTGCATACACCAAGTGATGCTGGCCAATAAAAAGCTAACGCCTGTGATTGGGCAGTAGAGAGAGATGGGGAGGAGGGGGGGTTCTGTTACCTAGCTGGGGATTTCAGGCAGAGAGAAGAAAGGAAACCAAGGGCTGGGAAAACCACCATGAAAGTAAATGGACCATGAGCACACAGTCAGAAGAAACAGCAAGTAACAAGGGACCTTTGGCTGAGATTAAGTTAGAACCGTTCCAAACCTGCCCTATCTAGACTTAACAGCTTGTAAATAAAACACCTGGATTGTGTGCCTTTTATACAGACTAGGACAAGCTAGAATATATACACCATTTTACATTTCTCATCTGCAAAATGGAACAGAAACCATGCAGTTGTCTAATAATAAACGAGACAGCACGTATAAAAGGTACTTAGAAAGCACTGTTTTGCATATTTATTAATAGGTTAGAAATCAAACAAGCAACCAAATGAAGGCGCCCTACAACTACAGAAAGGCAATACAGACATCATCTAGCTCTACATAGATAAGCACTGATCGCATTTTACGACTCCTCCCCTTTTCATGATAGTGTTTTGCTCTACAGCTGAGGGCAACCTGGAACTTTGAATCCTGTTGCTTCGGCTTCCAAGTGCTGGGATTATAGACATCCTTCACTACATTTAGCTTTAAAAGTCCTCTCAAGGCCATTCAGTTGTGCTCATTGACAGAAACATTTCTCACAGTACATGAAAAACTGGGGAGAGTGTGCAGGCTCGTTCGCTGGTACATGGATGGATAACTGGTATACCCATGCTGTGGAACACACTCAGAGGAATGAAAATGTAGCACCTGCAACAGTGTGAATAATGCCTGTACACAGTGTGCTTGAGAAAATGAAATCACAGGTCATGACAGCTGATACCCCATATCATCCTGGCTGGGTTTGCCACTTAGTTCATGAGATGATGCTGGAGAAGGTTTTAGATGTGATAGCCACTTCAGTCAGTAGGCTTTGGGTAAAGGATAATGGTATCCATAAGGTGGGCATGCTCATCCAATCCGTTGAAAGCCTTGAGAGAAAAGACTGATGCTCAGAGGAGAAAACATCTGTGCTCTAGGCTGGCCTTGTTCTCAAGACTGCAGCCTATGGCTCTACAGAGATTCTGTGGCCTTTCAGCATTTGTGTAGACTCAGATTTGGTGGGCCCCATTTGTCAGTCTTATAAAAGAATATATACACATATACACATACATATTTATATATATATATATATATATACACATTTATTATATATGTGTGTGTATAGATTTTATTATACATATTTTATAGATATGTAGATTTCATACATGCATATATATATATATATATATACATATACATACATACTAATCCTATTTACTGGAGAACTATGACAAGTTCAGGATTGTGCCATATAATTCTACATATATAAAATTGTTTGGGCTCTGGTATAGCTCAATTAGTAGAGTGATCTCCTATCATGCCTGAGTTCAATCCTCTGGAACCCCATAAACTGAGCATGGTGGTACATGTCTGTAATGTCAGCGTTCACTAGATAGAGGGAAGACATTCATGGGTGGGCTACATGCCAGCCTGGGCTCCATGAGACCCTGTCTAACAAACAAAGAAAAATTTAAAACATCAAAAAAAAAGAAATTACAAGAAAATCAAGACTCCCAGAAAGGCCAGCACACTGGTAAGTCCTTTAGATGAAGCTTTTTAGGATAACAAAAATGCAGTGCTTTGTGAATCTGTCATGACAGTGGCCACCTGAGTGTATCAATTATCAAAATGTATCAACCCATACATGTATATACATACTTAGAATGAGTGATTCTTATTGTACTTAGAATGAGTTTAAAGTGTAAGGAAGGATCCAACTACAAGCCATGCAGCAAACACTAACATGCTTCTTTGTTATCAACAGGTAAACTTAAATAAAATCCTTTTACATATAATCTTATTTTGTTATAGATAGAGAAATAACAAGGTTCACCGTACTGTTGGCATTTATTGAGCACCACGCAAGGTGAGAAAACACTAACTAATATATCTGTCAGGTAGAACCATGGACGAAGCACATATTCATTATTTTGAACAACTTAATTAAAAGCATAATACTAATAAATTACATCCACTAAAACTATTATTTTATTCACTTCTGATTTATATACTGTGTCTCTCTTGAGTAAATGGGAATTTTTATGTGCCAGTAAAAACTTAATAACTAGTATATCAATCTACAGTAAACATCATTCAGGAGCTAGAGCAATGTCCCTAAAACATCGGGGAAGGACATCAACCCCAGGAATAGAAGTGTTAATAACTTGCAGGCAGCACCTGCACTATCAGTTCCCACACCACCCTTTTATCTCCAGTTCTCCAAGCATTTTACAGCAGTTCCCCGGCTATCTTCAGAAATCACAGGCTGTGGACAAAGCACTTGACAAATGGACAGGACGGCAGATAAACAACAGAAACCCTTTGCTCAGAACTTGCTCCTTTGAGCCTGTGATGCCCTTTTGTCTCAACAATTCCCTGATAACAAATTGGTCTACCCTTAGTTTGCCACCACATTTTCTAGATATAAGTGAACCTAGCAGGATCTCTAAGTGCGCCTGTGAATAATGGTAGTTGGAGGAATCAAGAATCCCTGGTCTCTCGGCTGCTGCATGGCTGAACCCAGCTGATGCTCCTAAGTAGCTTACTATTACCACAGAAGCTCATATGAACGTAAAGAAACACCCCAAAAAGGTGTATCTATAACTGCTTATATCAATGTAATAAAACTTGCCTCCTCCTCAGCAATGGGAACCAGCCTCAGAGGCTTGTCTGGATTTGAATAGCATGTGGCACAGTAGAGTCTTAGGTGAACTGTTTGGTCTTGCTGGAAATTGGGTTCTTATTGGATAAATTATGAGTTATTCTACAAACTGTAAACTGCTGTGTGTCAGTTGGAAGGTTGTTAGTAAGAGCTCCCCTTCAATCCCCAGTACCCGATGGCACCACAGTAAAAATGAGGGATGTGATAGTTACTATTCAATAGTTTAGTCTATTCTTGCTGCTGTAATAAAATAGGCTCAGTAACTTATGAGTAAAAAGAATTGGTTCCTCATAGTCCAGACTGGACAACCAAAGGTCAAAGCTAGAAGAGATCTGACACATGGTAAAGGTTAGCTGTCTGTCTCCAGCTTGTGGCTCTGATGACGCATCTTCCAGAGGAGATGAACACTGGGTCTTCCTTTGGCAGAGGGACTGTAAAGGAATAAACTAGCCCCCACCCCCAGTGTTCCTCCCAAAATTCTTACCTATCAGCATCTGTATGGTGATACAGGGTTCAGTTTCAGCAATGACTTTGGGGAAGGGGGACACATATATTTAAAACGAGCAAGCAACGGTTTTTCAGGCTCATATTGACTCCTGAGACTATAGCATTCTCTTAGAACACTGGTCCTGGGCATTACGGAACTGAACCACTTCCAGCTAATAGCATTAGAGTACCAGTCCAGTGTTGAATAAAAAGGTGCCCAGCATGGTCTGTCTCTCCCAGAGGAGGCCAAATGCAACTCCTGAGATACAGAGCTTTTGTATGGTAAAAGGCACATCATCGCGTATGCCTTTCAACCCTGATCCCAAACATAGCAATCTAAGCTTCCATTTTCAAAGACACCAAATCAATAAATGCCTACTATGCCTGCAAGAGAGCTGACTCCAAGGATGAGAAAACTTGAAAGGGTTGACAGGTGTCAATGGGTGCTGATTGATTTTCAGGGCCTGTATTAAAAACCAAGCATGCCAATTTACTTTCTCTGCCCATGTCGCATAAGAATTTCAGTTTCCTTGAAATGTATTGCATCTCTTTCAGACACCACTTTGAGTGTTAGGAATGTCTTAGCAGTTTTCCTTGTCTGCAATTCATTTTCTCTGTCTAATACATCATTGCTCTCCAATAACAATTACGGTTTTATCTTCTACACCACAATCTGTTTGTTGCAACCACCACCACGCTATTAGTACCACTGTAATCTTCCCTGTCATCAGTCAATAGACTCTGGTCACAAGCACTAGGTTAGGAATGACACCAGATGCTTCCTTATGCAGAACAAGGCTGTTTATCCCATCATGTTTCTTATACACTAAAGTAAAATAGTGTGAAGAATAAATTAGTGTAG
Source organism: Arvicanthis niloticus (assembly GCF_011762505.2). Taxonomy (NCBI): domain Eukaryota; kingdom Metazoa; phylum Chordata; class Mammalia; order Rodentia; family Muridae; genus Arvicanthis; species Arvicanthis niloticus. The sequence continues at coordinate 3,131,770 of NC_047673.1, forward strand.
CACATAGGTTTGTATGGTCTTCATGTTTCTGTAGTAATAATATCCATATACTAAAATCCTACTCTATAAGGTGATAGCATTAAGAAGTAGCTCTTTGAGGTTGAAGAAATGTCTCAGTTCTAGAAGCGCCAGGTTCAGTTCTCAACACCCACATCTGGTGGTTCACAGCCATCTTTAACTCCACCTCCTAAGTATCCAATGTCCTCCTCTGACCTCCATAGGCACAAATACATGCACACAAATAAAAATAAATCTTTTTTAAAAGAGAGTAAGTCAAGCCTCTAGAGCTGTGACTCAGAGAATGAAGCACTTGCTGTATCAGCTGCCTCACCACCTGAGCTCATCTCTGGATCCCACATTAAAAGGAAGAAACTGACTCCCTGAAGTCATCCTCTTACTTCCACACAAATACTATGGCCTGTGCATGCCCTGTTCTTCTCTCCCCCCAACATACACATTAAATAAAATTTCTAAGGTCTCATTTAAGAAACCGAGTCTCAAAGAACATCATGAAACCAAAAGTGGAAAAGTTATAAGAGCCAAAGGACCAGGACATATGCTGAGAGACTGCATCCTCTGTGTATGACAGGGAAGCTACATCCATGAGTTCTTAACAAAATGTTCACTTCAATAAAACCTGAATAATGACAATCTCAGTTGACATGCCAACGTGGATAGGAGAAATCTCAAAAGTCCCACCTCTATATGAAAAGCTAAAGACAATTAATGGCTACCAAGAAAGAGTCAGTCTTCTCTCCGAACTAGTTATCTAATACAAAATGGTCAGGTCAACCTAAACATATGTACATACAAGTAAATGGGTATGCATGCCTCCGTGTGTGTGTGTGTGTGTGTGTGTGTGTGTGTGTGTGTGTAACAATAATAAAGAAAAAGAGACTGAATTCCAAGGGAGTAGGGTAGATGCAGAAGGTGTTGGAGAGAAATAGGAAAGGGGTAATGTCAATACAGTACTCATAAATGACATTTCCAAAAATAAATAAAACATTTAGAAAGTGATTATGTCATAGAAGTAGAGCCCTCATAAAACAAACAACAACAACAAAATAAAACAATACAAAACCAAAAAACAGTGCCCTAGTATAAGTGACCTGAGAAGCCAGTTGCCTCTTCAGTATTCTGGACCAACAAGAACACACCATCTATGAACACTGGTGAGTCTTCCAGAGACAGTGAGTCTCTTGGTGCTTCCATCTTAGATTGCTCCAACCCAATTATCACATAACTAGTAATTTGGTTATGCAATAACTAGCCAAATGAATATGCTATAAATTATTTGTTTAGGAAAATACCTATCACTGAAGGGATGTGAAATGTAGGCACAATCCTTAATTCACAACATTCCTACTGAACTCTTGTTAGTACATTTAGTCTCTTCTGTTCTTAGAGTGAGCTAGATGTAATCTGGTCTACATTCACACTGCCCTTTTCATATAGTGCCTGTGCTGTCTGTGATACGGCCTCACATGAACCAAGCTAGCTGGGTTTGTCTCAGCTGGAGACCAAATAAAATCACTGTGTCTCTCCACGCCAGGGTGTCTTTTATCTTATAACTCAGTCATCACCTCCTCTGCTGCCAAATTAGTACACCTTGATTAGCTGAGCATGTAAACCCAAAAGCAGGTCAAATTTAATTCATAAATTATTTTATCTGAAGTCTTAGGTTTCCTTTTTTTTTTTTTTTAAAGAATTTGTTTTAAGAGCTAAACATAATTGTAAGGGCAAATGATGTAAAATTATCCACACTGCTATTTTGTTTTATCTCGAAACACTTTTCACTTGAACTTGTATGCTTTGCAGATCTGACCAAGGAGACATTTGAAGACTAATCATAAAGGCATGTATGAATAGCAGAGGTGGAATGTGGCCTGTATGCATGGAAAATAAATTTGAAAGTGTTTGCATATGCAAATATCTGGGAGCTAGAATTTCACTTTTGGCATAGAAACTAAGTTTTGTTATAAGCACACAAAAAGCAAATGTTCCAGAAAGACTAGTTTCTGAGAAAGGCTTGTGTGCAGAGGCATACAGCATTCATGGTGTTGATCAAATGTTTGCAGAGGCATACAGCATCCATGGTGTTGACCAAATGTGTGCAGAGGCATACAGTGTTCTTGGTGTTGACTGAATATGTGCAGGGATTTACAATGTTCATGGTGTTGATCAAATGTTATTTTAGGGTAAAAGGAACCGAAGAATTTTGCTTTAAACATTTACATTTTATCTAACTTGACTGTTTCCATTTTCATAGAAAAAAATGCCATTTCAAAGCTAGAGCTTCATGGGATAAGCTGAATCTCCTCAGCTTCTGATGTGAAAGGGGGCATGATGAAAAGAAATGTCATCCTCATTGGGACCACCAGAAAAAAAGCTAACTTCTTTCAGCACTTAGTCATTTAATACACCAATTTTCAAAGGAGTTATTTAGATGTTTGTGAATATGCATGCATGCATGCATAAAAATGAGTGTGGACACAAATTTGTATATGTGGGGGGGGGATGCACGCGTGCGCTCGCGTATGCATCTGTGTGTTTGTATGTGTAGGTGCATATATGTGTACACACAAACACACACACACACAGTGTATGGAAATGAGCAATCAACATATGTTATTCCCTAAAAGCCATCTACTGTTTTTGAACAGCGTTTCTCAGGACAACCTAGGGTTCACTGATATGATAAGACTAGCTGGCCAGCAGGCCCTGGGGATCCATCTACATTTGCCTGTCCAGTACCAGAGTTATGCGAGTTCTGGAAATGAAGCGTGGGTCTTCATGTTAAGTGGCAAGCATTTTATTGCCTGAACTATCTCTTCAGCTCCTGGATGATTGTTCATGAAACAGGCAGTGCTGTGAGTTTTGTTAGCCACGGGGAAGCCTTGAGACTTAGGTCATAAATGACCATAGCCCTTGATTTATGATCCACTGAATACCTGAGGTAATTTTTAACTTGTATATGTATTGATTATATTATTTTTCTTAAAAAAACTTTAAAGTATTATTTCTTTTTTATGTCTGTTTGTCCATCTGTGTGTGTGTGTGTGTGTGTGTGTGTGTGTGTGTGTGTGTGTGTGTGTGTGTGGAGAGAGAGAGAGAGAAATCATGAAGAGTCTATTCACTCCTTCCACATACTGCATTCAGTTCTCAGGTTTGTGCTTTTACCTGCTAGGCAATCTCACTGACTGAACTTTTGTTTTAGTTCCAGATACCAATTTCATGCTACCCTTGTGTAAGAAAGAAAGAAAGAAAGAAGAGAGAGAGAGAGAGAAATTTGTAAATGTTTGGTGTTCCTAGCTTGTTCTGTATTTACTGTACTACTTGGTTATGTAACAAATTTTCTCACATGTGAAAATAAATCTCTGAGATTCCATTTGTAAGCTACCTCAGTTTTATCCACAAGGAAACCAGCTCAACCAGTTCCACTCTATCCTTAGAAGAATGCTTTGCAACACAAAGCAAGCATTGTGATACAGGACAAGATAAGTGATTAGGAGAAATGGATAAGTTTGTCTTTCAGTGTGAAATTATATAAAATAGGAATAGAATGTGTGATTACTGATTACAAAAGCATGAAGCCAGAAAGAAAGGCAAAGAAGCTCATTTAACTAAAAGCGCATTCCAAAAAGAAAAAAGAAAAAAAAAAGAAAGAAAGGAGAGAGAGAGAGAGAGAGAGAGAGAGAGAGAGAGAGAGAGAGAGAGAGAGAGAAAAGCAGGGCTGTAACCCAACCTAAGGAAAACAGGGAAATGTATAGCCCAGGCTGACTTCCAATACCTGCACTCACCAGGGTGTCTTCTCAGCCACTTCCTTTTTTGTTTTTTTGAGGTTTTTTTTTTGGTTTGGTTTGGTTTTTTTTTTTGAGTGGTAAATGGAAGGTCAGCTTAAATTGTGAATTTCCTTAGTATTAGTTTCTGTCACAACCTAATGTACTCTTGAGTTTTACTTCAAGACTTTCCTGTTACTGCATTTAATTTCCTCTCTTTAACAACATCGGTATGACCTTGATTGGATAAGCTACCACAACTGAGATTCAATTTTCCCCAAGGGGAAGCCATGCTCCAGGTTGGGTCCCAAGTGTGGTGATAGGTTTCCTTCATTACACAATATGTCCAGTCACTACAAACATAGTCTTGCAGGCAATGTCTCCATAAAGGTTTTTATTTTTAATTAATTAACATAATTTCATTTATGGTGTTAATAAAAACCCTTTGAAGGCTTTTTAACTTCTTACTTAATTGTTTTAAAGACAAGGTTAAGAAAGATGCCTTCTGTGTGAAATTGCTAATGCAATTATAAGAACAGAATTTCCCAGGCCTTCTTTGTTGAGCTGAAAGGGCAGAAATTCCACAGACCACAAAGAGGAACCCGCAGGCAAAACCCTTCTCTTTCGACAGGTCAAGAACCTGCGAAGTATCTCCAAGTTGTCACCTGATGGTTCTGGCTTTTTCTAGGCCAGAGTCTGTAATTTAAAGGCCTATGAGAAAACAAAAGCAAGGAGCATCTTTTTAAATAGATATAAATAATTTAGAAATATATATTTAAAATAGTAACAACAGAGAATTAAACCAAGTGAGAGCCTTTCTATTCTTTTCTTTTTTAAATGCTAATTGTAATTTTGTTATCTTTACATTTTTCTTTATTTTTGAGATTTTTTTTATTTGCCTATTATGAAATAACATGATCCTATCTATACCACACATACCTTTCCTGAGGGAAGTTGGTTTTTTTTCTGGGAGAAGTTCTTTTATTGAAACAAGACCTTATTCTGTAGTCCAGGCATACCTAGAACTCATACTATAAACAAGGATGGCCTAAAACTCAGACTTCTTCTTCTTTAACTTCCACAATGCAGGGACTGCAGACATGAGCCTCCATTCCCAGGATAAGCAAGGGCTTTTCTGAGCATAGCACACCATGTGACTGCCCAGAGCCTGTCCTGTTTCACACTTGAACTTAATAGCCTCCTACCATTAAGGCCACTGAAGTCTTCAGTACCACGTTACCATGCCTGCTCAGACAGAGAAGCCTCTTGAAGCCTTTGCTCAACCTGCATAAAGCCAGAGGAACTCCCCAGAAGGACGGAGGAAGCAGGTGGCAAGCACTAACTCTTTGGAAAGAATATTTCATGGTCTCTCAGCAATGCTCTGTTACCGTAGGGAGAACAAAGTAATTTTACCCGTTTCAATCAAGGTTCTTGACTCAGGCTCCAATTACGAGCTACAGACTACAAAGTAAAAGGCATGATAAATCTAGTTAATGTTAAGTTGTATGCAACACAGGAGCCTTTAGAAATGAAGACCAAAGAAACAAGACATTTGCACTATTGCTGTGCTTAGTTTGGTGGCTAGAGGACAGTCACTGAAGGCATATGATCAGATGGGGGAGTGATGTTTAACAGCAACCAACTGGAAGAGTCTGGTAAGACTAGATTGCTTAGCATCTGTGTCTACACTTTTCCCCCCCAGGTCTAGGTACAGTCTCTCTGCAATAGAAGGGTTTCTGACCTTTGTGAGAAGAAGCCTAGAGGTTGACAAAATCCTAAAGAACATGCTCTAGTGAGCATCTGAAGCATGCTCAGACCTGACTGATTTCTCCCAGTCTTCTCTGGGAGCCCCTTACACCTCTCTATGACCCTCTAGACATTTTTTCCAGGTAGTGCTCTCTGGAATCATGAGGCGTGTACAGTCAACCTCGTGTCTGTTAGCATCTGCCTTCTGACAGAAGCAAGTAAAGTTGGAGTGGAAGGGATGGGCAGGGGCTCTTTTGCTTTCAGTAGGAAAAGAGTAAAGGTGAGACCTGATAGATAACCTAGGGCCAACATCTCCTGACTGCAGGGGAACTGAGGGATGGAAGTACAGAAAGGCAGGAGGAGCCCTGTACATACCCAGAGCTCTATTAATGTGTTAATGATCTCATGCCCTTCCTCCTCATCCAAGGCAATTTCAGCCAAGTTTTCTATAATTTATAATCAAATGAGTCTTATTGAATCTTCTAATACCAAAAGATACTTACTGTAAATGTAAGGTTCAAACTGTTCAAATGGCACTCTGCCCCATTTACATTGCCCATCTGTTTTGTTACTGTTCAAACCGGGCGGAGGAGCTATTGCCCCTTTATATCAGGCAAGAAGAAACTAACATTATCCATAAAACTAGGTACTAACAACCCAAGGCTGCATTTTAGAAGCATGATGTGTTCCACATGGTGGTGATCAAGCAAACATGTACATTGACCACTTCGAAGATGTACTTTAAAAAATATCAATGAACCCATATGAGAAGTAATTTAAAAACCCATATGAGTGGTTCATTAATTTATATTAATAAACAAAAGCAATTTTGTTCTGTTTTGTTTTCTGCATGATAAACACTATGGCCAAAAGCAACACAGTTGAGGGAAAGTTTTAGTCAACATAGAGGTTACAGTCTATTTCTTGACAGAAGCCAAGGCAGGAGCTTGAAGCAGAAACCATAAAGGAACTATGTTACTGTCATGTTCCCAGGCTCACATTCAGCTATCATTCTTAAGTTATTCAAGCCCACCTGCTAGGGATGGTGCCACCCACAGTGGGCTGGACCCTTGTACTTTAATTAGAAATCAAGAAAAGGTCCCCACAGACATGTCCACAGGTTAATGTGATGGCGGTGATTTCTAATTGAGGTCTTTTCCCAGATGTGTCAAGCTGACAATCAATATCAGCCTCATAGATAGCATTCCTTACACAGACATGGTGTTTTCAGGTTAACTTTAAGAGTATGTGTAATGTTTTTTACATATATGTGTGTGCTCACAAAGGCCTGAAGAAGACATTGATCTTCTGGAGCTGCTTGACAATGGTTCTGGGAATCAACTTTGGGTTCTCTCCAAGAGCAGCACTGCTCTTCCCTGCTTGCAAAGCCATCTCTTCAGACCCTAAATATTGGTTTTTAATGTTCCTAAATTGCTTCTGTATCACCAATAACTGTCATTTTTTTAAAAAAAAAAAAATTAACCTTATTTAGTGTGTGTGTGTGTGTGTGTGTGTGTGTGTGTGTGTGTGTGTGTAGGGATTCATGCATATTCAGGTCAGATGTCTGTGGAGTCATTTCTCTCCTTTCACCCCTTGGATTTAAATGAGGATCAAATCTTGTGTACCAATCACTTTTACCCACTAAGTCACCTTGTCTGTCTTCACTCACTATTGGTTTTTAAGGAAGTAATAGGTAAATGAAATAGTCAAGAAACTGCTAGCCAGGCATGCTAGAACATCTGCAATCCCAACACTTGAGAGTTTGAAGCAGGAGGATAGTGAATTCAAGGCCAGGCTGGGCTACACAGCAAGACCTGCAAGGAAAATAAAATCAAGGGAGTGGGAAGTGTTGTGCCCTCTGCAGCAGTGTCTTAGCAATTTGAGTAGGGGCTTCAGGGAAATGAAGAAAGGATAGACACACAGAAGCACATACAAATGAGGAAGCTGTGCATGCTCCAACTGTAGAGCATCCCAGAGCCTCAGCCTGGGTAGATTTATAGGGAGAAGAGATATCTGTCTAATAGGAGATCTCTGTGGCCAACAATCTCAGGCTGTGTGTACTGTGGAGGAGGAAGCTGTAGTTGCTGGAGTTTATATACATTGATCAGTTGTTTGTAAATACTCACACTCGGAACAGATGAAGGCTTTGCTATTCTGAGTTTGACCCATAAGGTGAAGGCTTCGCCAGTTGTCCATGGTTCTGAAGCCCATGGACATGGTCCACATTCATTCTGGACTTCTTTTTTTTACACACACACACACACACACTCAAGATTCCTCCAGTCCTCAAAGTGAAGGTTAAAAAAAATTAGCAAAAATTCACATGATGAATATTTAAAATCTTGAATTTATATACTCCTCAATGACCCAATGATGTTTCTGTGATTTTAAAAAAAAGGCAACAATAAAATAAAAAACCCTACAAGTTCAGATTTCATTTCACATTTCATCCATCAGGTTCTGATACTTGCATATAGTCCTTTCCTCACCTACATAAGCCCCCACATCAAGGATAGCAAACTCTAACCTTAGAAACATAATCTGAAGCCCAGGAATGGAGTCTCAGAAGAAGCACAGCGTGTGTGGCTTGTGAGCACAAGAGTCCTTCCCATTCCTTACTGCAGGCTGCTGTTATTTAAAAGGTAAACTTGAGACCAGTGGTGGGCATAATGTTTTAAATGCTCCGCAGCTGCATTCAGGAGTTCTACTCTTTGAAGTATAGAATTAATAGTTGAATGATATACCTCAAAGCGTGGCCCATAAGGCAGGCAGCGGGTGAAAATGGGAACATTTCCAGAGAGGTGAGCACGTGATGTTGATAAGAACCCCATCTGGGGCTGATTCGCCCATCATCCATACACAAGGGGTCTTCTTTGAAGTTAAAGAGAAAAATTATTCTAGTAAAATGTAGCTGTAGCCACTCTCAGATAACTACTGGGGACAAACAACAATAGAAAGATTGTGACTCATACCTGCATTGGAAGATATATGGAGGAGTGTTACCCCCAAGAAAATGCTTGGAGTCTCTTTGTGTCTATCTGTCATCTATCATCTGTCATTGTTTATTTGTCTATCATCTTTCTGTTTCCCAACCCCCTGTGGTCTAAAAAGAATTCTAAAAATCAGCAGGGCAGTGTTACATCTCAGAAAAGAATGGAGGAGAAGCCAAGTTCCACTCATAAGTCATAGCTTTAATACAGAAAGGGAACAACTACCAATGACAGGTAGAATTCATTACGAGGTTGGCTAAAACATCACGACTGCTTCCCGCCAGGTTTTAATATACACACTCACACACAGGCATACACACAGACACATACACACACATAGACACATAAACACACTGACATACACAGATGTAGGACCGTGAAAAGAAGCCTGGTTTCTGGTTGAACACTGGCTAGAAACAGCTGGAGTCCCTTCAGGGACCCCTGCAAGGGACAGCAGGCATTTCACCATGCTCCCAGACTCTAGGCTCCTGACACAAGGAGCCGAAGACCTCCATAGATTTGAGTCCTTTAGTTACATAGGGTAATGCCCCTACTAGCTCCTCCACAGGTAGAGGGCATGACTACAGGCCAAAGAGCCTCAAGACAGATCTCCATATTAATGAGATACCTAAAGGCCAGAGGGCGTAGCCAATTAAGCATTTCTTCCCAGAACCTCCTCCCTGCAAAAGATATTTAACCTCAGGCCTGCCCTGAGAAAACTGGGGTACAGTTTCTCATCTACTTTTTGTCATGACAATAAACATCTTAAGGCCATGGACTGTTTCTCTTTTGTTGGGCTCTGCTGTGGGGAACAGTGGAGCGTGTCTTCCTCCACAGAGCCACTGTCTAATCTCCCATAGAAAACCTCTCTGCATTTCCAGCCACAGAGACCACCAACCCAAGCAAGCCAAGTGAGCAGCCATGAACTCTCATCCCCTCAGGACACATCCAGAGTCTCTCTCCCTTTCTCCTGCTTCGGCCATGGGCCAATCCAGCCCATACACCCCTACTTTGTTCTCAGGTTTTCCACCGATCCCCCCCAGGGGTGCCTAGAGGCCCAAGAGCCTGAGAACCAGACTACACTCCCATGCTCCCCGTCCCCCAGCGGGGTCCTGGAGCTTCACATAGCCTGACACCCACCTGTGGGGAGAGCACAGTCAAACTTATACACACACACACACACACACACACACAAACCTAAAACATTAGTTAGCCAGCATCAAAGGCTCTGGTCCCTGTTCTCCAATCCTACAGGGAGCTGAAGCCTTTAGCATATGAAGAGAGGAAGACATAGTAGGAAAAACCTTGGTGACTGTACCTCGACTGTCTCTTGAGGCTTATTGTTTAATATGCTCATCCTCCTTTATATATGCATTCCTCTTCTATCACACACAGACACAGACACATACACATGTATGCAGAGACACACAAACACATACATATGTGCAGAAACACAGACTCATGCAAAGATAAACAGACACACACAGTCAAGCACATCATGTAGTTCAATCAAGCTGAACAGCTTGCCACAGGGCCTTTGCATGGTACTTTCTTCTAACTTCTAACTGAAGCCAGCACAAGTTCTCTGGGAGGCAGAAGTTCCATTCTTGAATGGTACAGGCTCTTCCTTGCTATTGGACAGAATTCAACAGCCATGGCTGTGTTCCAATAAAATCTGATACTAACATTTGAGCTTCACATAAGTTTACAAAACTGACAAAGCACTATTTTTCCCTTTCTGTCTACCATTTAAATGCATTTTTTTTAAAGGAGAGGGGAGATGGGAGAGAGGAAGAGTGTTTTAGCACTTGGGCCACATAACACAGGCAAGGACAATGGGCAGATTTAACTGGCAGGCTACATGCTGCCCACTCTGTTCTTTATGCTGGTTCTGAATGCCCTCTGTGCTTAGGCAAGCATTCCATAGCCATGCAAATACATCTCAATCATGCAGTCTTTCCCAGAATTCTGAGTAACTTTCGATATCCACACTCCCCACACCACAGCCAGAAACCGTCTTTGGTAGCTTCATATGGCAGATTTGCATGGCAGCTTTGCATGGCTTTTTCTGGGAAAGCATAGACAACTCATTATCAGTTGTGAAGAAATTATTCCAACCAAGTTCAACCTGATAAGCCAGTGAGTTCATCAGGCTTGCTTAAAGGAACATGGGTGAATAGCTTCTTACGGGTTTGTGAGTGACTCAAAAACACAGAGATCACAGGAAGCACCACCCCATTTTTCTAATGGTGCCCTCACTTAGCCTCCTGCTTCCTATGTATTCTAGTGCCTCCCACAGTCACATGCACCTGGAGGACAGGTGGAATCCCAGGCAAGGGGTCTGTGTCCCTCTACTAGTGTGTTCATAGCTCATCTCTGTTACCATAGCACCTTGATATTGCTGCATCCAGTGTTTGCTTCATTGTCATGACTATGCCCACAACAGCTGACAGTCATGTCAGACCACAGAAGATTGCTTTACACGAACAGCTATCAAGGCCTCGCCATCCATCCCATGAACAACTAATAATAATGTGAAGTGGGAGGGAATTCATCTTTATTTCATTCTCTTCTGCAAATGTTCTTATGAGTCACTGTGCTGCAGACAGAGGATATTAGAAGGACTTGGAGACGGTCTGCCTGGGAACCAGAGCCCTGAACATGTGGACTCCCAGGTTCTCTGTCAGGGATAATTGCTAATATAATCTGGATCAGGGTGTGGCTCACAAGATTCATCCCACAAACATTCCAGGCTGGCTATGCATTAAGATTCCAGCTGGGAACAGGACAAAGATGCTCATCCCCCAAGGACATTACATCCTAGCCAGGAAGACAACCTTCAGAACTGGTCTGATGAGAAAGTGAAATGAAAAACTGTAAGAGGCCTAAGTGGAGGAAGCCAGGACAGGGGAAGAAAAAGGCAGGAGGGGAAGAAGGAATGAGGAGGTCTTTGCAGAACACACCCGTCAGATCCCTCCTGCTGTTTCTTGGATCTTCATGGTTTCTCTTTAAGGAGGAGATGAGTAACTTAGTTCCTGAGAGTCTTCTCTTGGGCCTCCTCCCTCACTCAGTTTCTGAGCCCCTACAGGAACAGATGTTATTTTGAAACACTGCCTTGACTCCACATGCCTTTAAGACTTCATTCATTCAATAAATACGTATGAAACATCTTTTATGTGCCTGCTCGATTCCAGGCATCTGGGACGCATCAGAAGAAAGTAGAGTTAATGACACATTAGACAATTGTGAAAGCAAAAGACCACAATGGAGAATACAAGTTTGAATGTGTGTGTGTTTTAAAAGTGATTTAGGATGGGGCTTAAGTTAAAGAGGACTTTGAGCAAAGGCTGGGCAGAGCTGGACCCAGCCTTAGCGTTTTTTTGGGGGGCGAGAGGTGGGGCTGGAGAACAATTAATGAGCCAGAAAGGGTATCATTTCCACTCTGAAACAAATATTGTCAAGGCATTTTGATGGGAATGTGACCTGGGCTGGTGTGAACAATCGTAGCATTTCAGGTCTTGAATAACCCCAGACCCAGCACAGCTTTGCTTCTCATTCTAATGAAGAGCTGAGAAATGGTATGCCGTGTTCCCACCACATTTGGGAGGCATATTTTGACCATGTTGTTGAGACTGGATGATAAGGGTGAAGATAGTCAGGAAGACCAATGAGGAGTCCTCACTTTATGATCCCAGTGCCTGAGATGAGGCAGTCTGCAGGTTATACATCTGGAAAAACAGAAGGTGAGTTTGCTGAAAGGGAACCAACTTTTAAATACAAACACTGTAGGCAACTAAATTTACAAGTCTAATTCCATAGATAGGTCTGAGAGGAAATATAAATGCTGGCATCTTTGCTTGTAAACAGCAAATGAAGCCAGTAGATGGGCAAGGTCAGCAGGAGATAAATGAGGACAAGAGAAAATGCCGGAGGACAGAGTCCTGAGCTGCTGAGAGTGAAAGATTTATCGCCATTGTCACATAAAGAACTGATTCACTGTCTGACTCAGGTGTAATACCTCAGACATGTCGCAGCCTAAGAACGGGATTCCCTGGTGTCGAGAATATGGGCTATCCTATACAGGTAACTTTCTTTTAAAAAGGAAAATCATCTTTTAGCAATAAATACACGCATACACACACACACAGAGAGAGAGAGAGAGAGAGAGAGAGAGAGAGAGAGAGAGAGAGAGAGAGAGAGCCTTCTATACACACTGGATTCTACATCCCTGAAAGTAACCAATCATGGACTGAAAACATTCTTACAAAAATGTGTGTCCTTTGTGAGCAAGTAGACACATTTCTTTTTGGTATTCCCAATACTCGTTAAGAACTGCCTACCTGGCACTCACAGTATGCTAGACACAATAAGCAACCTAGAGATGATATAACGTTCTCAAGAGGGCATGCATAGACAGCTTGTAAACAAGACTCCACTTTGTATAAAAAGACTTGGTACTGGAACCAGTCTCCCATGAATACCAAGGGAAGAAACTTTCAAAATACAACTTTACCACAAAATATTGAAGAAAATAATATTCAGTAACTTTTAGCCCTAACATATATTAATAACTCAATTTTAAAAACCCAAAGATGTGTAAGTATAGTAGGAAAGTCAGTAGAGCTGGTATATGCCATACACGTGGAGTCTTGATTAACATCCTTTGCAGAGATCTCAGAAACCCATCCACATCTGGTTGATGCCAAGCCCTTAAAAGAGCTTGGAGTTCATCTCCCAGGTCCCCAGCCCTTTCAATTTTCATCCATCTCATTAATTTAAAACTACATTATGCAAGCATTCTAGTGGCCCTTTTCTGGTTATGTGCAGTGACTATCAAACAGGAGAACAAAGGAAAGCTTGCACGTCTCTATGCACTTCGGGAAAACTGCACAGTGCTCCCGCAAAAAGCTGAGAGATGTAGTCAGAGATGTAAAAGCAGTATGTAAATTTCTTCTCTAAATTCTATACATGTTCTCTCCACCTCCCTCCCTTTCCTCCTCTTCCTTCCTTCCCTCCAACCCCTCTCTGTCTCTGTCTTTCTCTCTGTTTCTGTCTCTGCCTCTCTCTTCTCTTCTCTTCTCTTCTCTTCTCTTCTCTTCTCTTCTCTTCTCTTCTCCTCTCCCCTCCCCTCCCCTCCCCTCCCCTCCCCTCCCCTCCCCTCCCCTTCTCTTCTCTTTTTTTAATATTACAGGTCCACAGTTTACCAAAGCTAAGAGCTCTTTTCTTCCCATAAATGTGGTGACATTTTTGTGGGGTAATGAAATATTGATAAAAGAATCTATAAGATGAATTTTTGGGCTCTACACTGAAAGGTGATGACAGTACCATTCGGGAAATATTGGATCTCAGTGCTTGTACTTAAATGCGTATCAGTGTGCTCAACTGAAGCCCTACAGGAATGATTGCTGTGACTACCACATCATGATGGAGTATGTAAGGCCAGTGTGGTTTCTATAATTTAATTTTTTTAGTTATTGGAAGAAAGATCATCTGAGTGAAGAAAACTGCTCCTACAGCTTTTGAGTAGCTCCATGGCACAGCAATCTACTTGACTAAGTATATTGTGCAATAACTTTAAGGCTCAGGATTGAATCACCACCTTCATTTTAATTTTGGGGAAAGAGGAGTACAGATGATCTCAGGATGCCTCCTCACTCATTCACAGGAAGTGAATCTGCTCGGTAAAAATTTTTGAGTCAGTAGAAAATCAGCCCATTTCTTTGATGATCAACATTGGCTAATAATGTCATGTTCCCCCTAGATGCTCTTTTTGTTGCAACTAGCCAATTCTCCCATCTCAAAAACTATGTGTCTAGTTTGGGGGGTGTTTGTTTGTTTGGTTGGTTGGTTGGTTTGGTTTTGTTTTTTGTTTTTGAAGACTGACAATCTGTGACAGGAGTAGTTACCCATGAATGGGAAGGGACTCTCCCAGAGTATCTTAGTCACTGTCTGTCTTAGGAGGTGCCCTGAAGAATGTTCCAGAATCCTGAAACAAGTTTACCTTGAAATGCCTCAAGTCATGGGCACGTTCTCCAAAGAAGTCCACTCCATATACTCATATATTTGCTGGAATCATAAGCATTGTTTTCCTATTTAAGATATGAATTTTAAATTAGCCTAATAGATTGCCCTCTTGGTCCAGCTTGTAACAATTTTCAGATATATCTAAGACACTTACTGTATTGAATTGCTTCAACATGGAATAATTAACTGATGCTATTTTAATAAACTTCATGCCATAAAGTGAAGTCTACTTTGTAAATGCTGAAAACACTTCTCCCAGATATAAATTGGCTGGGTTTCTCTGTTTAATGTGTTTGATATACAGCATCCCACTCGACTCTTTTTATATTTAATGGAAGTATATATAGCAAATACATTCCAATGGCTCCTCTTATGCTTCTGTGTATTCTTTACTTTACTCTTAATATCTTTCTGTTCATTTTGGAACAAAGAGAACTTTCTAGAGTAAAAGACACACCACACACCATTTAATTTTAAAGGAATTTTCTTTGCTCACAAATCTTAAATATCCACTAAGCTAGCTGCTCTTTTGTTCTGAACACATCAGCTTCTAAAGTTCAGCCTTGTGGAGCTCAAACAGTAGCTGTAGGAAGCAGTGGGCCTGATGGCAAGAAATGGCCATGAGGAGTGAGTGGTGAGGATACATACTTGGTAAATATCTTCAATGAGGGATGGCAGAGCTTTATACTAAGTCTGTAGCAAAGCACAAGAGGACCTGGTATGAGCAAAGCACTGGCCCTTGGATGAGTTATCACCATTATTAGAAAAAAATCACAGTTTTGAGGAAGACATTGAACCATCAGGACATATATGTGACCCATGGAAGTCATTCCCCATGTTCTCTTTCAAAGCCTGACTTGTGGCTGAATAGAGTACCGTACACACATGTTCTCTTATATCATGCATGTCCCTCACAGCACAGAAAGCACATGAGCTCATGGGGAATTATGACATGAATATCTCATGACTTTCAAGTCCCACATTGTGCCTTCTTCTTGGTGTGTCTTCTCCTGTCCACTTATCACCTGGTAAGCAATCGCTTCTGTATCTCAGACTCAAAATAGCCTATTCTCCTGGTAACTTCCTTTAACATCACATTGCCTCTGAGTGTGAGCAGTCACCTGCTCCCAAGTCCGAACAGAGCATATCATTTCATCTGGGGAAACAAACTTACCTGTTAATATAGCTTACC